>NW_028327176.1:25984166-26616875 GCF_987537825.1 Furipterus horrens | reverse complement strand
GCTTAGGCTGTGGGTAGGTGGTAAGGAGTCCGTTGTACTGTCTTTTCCCCAGTGCCAGCTGTCTGTGGGCAGAGCCACTTCATCCTCAGGGGATTTGCCCAGGCCCAGGGGTGGTGCTCAAATGTGGGACATGAGCTGGTTACTGAACCACAGTCAGCAGCATGTGAAAGTCTCTCAGTGGAGTAAGTCGTCACTTCACCAGGAGAAACGTTGAAATGCATTGAACTATCAGATGGTATGGTTGTATTAGCAGTAGAAGAACTTGATGCTTCGGGCTGTGAAAATCATAGCAATGTTAGGAGCCTACAGAAGCAGAGCTCTGCATGGCTGGAAGATGGAGATATGAATGGTGGACACATGCCAAGAACAATGCAGCCATTTTTCAGAAGCATAAAATGGTATTTTTCCCACTGAAATTATACAAAAGAGAAGCTATTATGGTTCACCATTCAGACAGGCATTAAAGCACAAATTGAAATTATTAGTTTTTTACTCCCGTGGCCTGAATTGATTAGCAAATGAGTTGGATTTCCTTCTCTTAGGACTCAGACAAACAGGAAAGTTGTCCCTATGTCTCCTTTCTCTTTCCCACCTTGGTTTCCTTAAACCTGTGCTGTGCAAAACCAAAGCCACTACTGTACATGGCTGTCGAAATTACAAAATTACAATGTCGTAAAATTACGGATGAAGGTCTTCAGTTGGAATAGCCACATTTCAAGTGCACAGTAACTGCACATGACCAGCACAGACATAAAACATTATCGTCACCGCAGAACGTTCTATTGAACTGCTACCCATTTTTGGGTAATATTTATTGAACAGCATTTTTGTATTCTTTAAGTAATTTAAATAACAAGTCAATGAAACACTTTTCACTTTTTCCCCTGAATCTCCTCCTCCCCAAATCCTACCACACACAGACACCACTAGCCAATGTCGCAGCTACATGGCAACATGAAGTTGTTTCTTTCTTACATGGCCCTTCTTAGAAATGAGGAGTTCCCCATGGTTTTCTAAATCAGTGGTCTCCAAGCCCAGGAGAGGGTATAAATGTCTGGTGGCAGAAGACCGGTATCTGCCTGTCCTTCAGCCAGCTGCCTCCCTCTGTCAGGGCCACTGCTGCTGTCTTCCTTTCAACTGCCCCAGGAGCCACCGCAGATTCTTCTCAGCCTGACTCCACCCATATTCCCCGGGGCCACCCTAATTGGTGGCATAGTGTCTAAGTGGCTAAAACTTGGCCTGAGCAGCCTGCTCAGATCATAAGGGTGAAGCTACATTTGTGCCCACGAGGTGCTGCTAAATGGCTGTCGGCCTGCAGTGGTCAGCTCAGGTTACACGTGCTTCATCATGGAAACGTAATGGACAGTGAGTCCTTTGCGGCAATATTTGCAATCAATATGCGAATAGGCTGAGTCCTTTTTTTTTTTTTTTGCTTTTTTTAAAAAAGGTTTTATTTATTTATTTTTAGAGGGTGGGGAGGAAGGGTGAAAGAGAGGGGGAGAAACATTGATGCCCTCAACGGGGGACCTGTCCTGCAACCCAGGCATGTGCCCTGACCGGGAATCGAACTAGCGATCTTTCGGTTCATAGGCTGATGCTCAATCCACTGAGCCACACCAGCAAGGGCTTTTTTTTTTTTTAATTTGGCGCACAAAATTTTCACTGAGAGTAGTTACTTTTGCTTCATTTAACTTAGAATCCTACCCGGCTGCTGGCCCTGAAGCTCGTAAGGATAAATGGCACTTTTACAACCCACTGGAAATTAAGTGCTAGTTGACTGACAGCATTACAGCTCTCTTGGAGAAGTCTGTGGCTGCTGCTCTCAGTTCTCTAATTTGATCGGCTCCTGCAGTGGGCTAGGCTGGGGATGAACAGCACCCTGCCCCCATCTCACTCCCAGAGCTTGAAGGAGTAGGCCTGCTGGCCTGGTTAGCATTCCTGTAGTTAAGAACTTGTCCTGGACACTGGACGTTGGCTGGACATGCTTTCAGTCAAAAGGCAAAGTACCTCTGTGATGCTCCTGGGCAGGGAAGGATTTGGAGGCTTGTGGCACCCAAGGGACCTCCTAAGGCTTTTTTAGGACTGGCCTTGTTCTTGCATCGCCCCTACCCCCACAACCCTATCCAATTCCTGGCTGGGAGGCTTCCCTGTACTAGTTTATGTTGTGGGTAAAATCTGCAAAGCCCTCCTCTGGATGAAAGCACTCTGGAAATGCGGTCTCATTAGCCTATTGAAAAGCAGCAATATTCTATTGTTTCTGAAAGAATCTTTGCAAGTAGAGCAGACAGGAGAAATTATTATGGAACTAAGTTATTAGATCTGTTCCATGGAACATTTTTTAAAAACCAAGCTCATTTTCCTGAGAGAAAATTGAATGCAATCGCTCCCTCTCTCTTTTAAAGCACCTGGTGCCACCCTTCCCTCCCCTCTAGCAGCAAGCCAGCTGCCTGGAACACCGGGATGCCATGGGGAGGTGCCACAGAGTGCACGTCTGTGGGTGAGTGCCAGACAGGACAATGCCCAGAGGCGAAACACAAGGAGAGGGAAACCAGTACAGTAAGACGCACCCAGTTGGTAAACATAACATCAGAGCTCACCAAACGCACACGCCCCTTCTAGGGTGGAGAGAGTTGAGGGGAGCAGTTGGGCAGGCAGTTTAGACATGGACAGAAAGTGCTAGGTGTCCTGGAAGCCTGGAGCACTAACTGGGGTTCTTATTGCCATGAGAAGTCTGAGAGCCATCATTTGTTGGATGTCGGCTTTGTGCCATGGCTGGGGGAGGGGTGTATCAGAGAAAAAGAGTCACTGGATTTGGCAAAAGCCTACTATCCTGTTGGCCCAGTTGCAACAACTGTTAGTACTAATAGTAACTGTTATAGTTTAATGAGTGCTTACTATATTCCAGGCACTTGATCCTCATAAAGTGGATATTATGCCCATTTTATAGATAAAAAACTGAGGCACAGTGAAGTGAAAGATGCTGTGACGGGTACATAAACTAATTAAATCCTGATGATAATTAGCACCACAGAACTTTCTTTAATTAAAAAAATTAATTACAGTTGATATTCAATATTATATTGGTTTCAAGTAATCCCTCCCCACCCCCAGAAGCCTAATGCCCACCTGACACTACCCATAGTTGTTAGAATATTATTGACTCTATTTCCTATGGTGTACTTTACATCCCTGGCGCCACAGAACTTTCAATTCAGTGGGTTAACAAGGTCCTCACTGCCCAATGACAGAAAGAAGAAAGTGATTTTTATGATTTGGGAGCTGTTGTTATGAGCTGTTTAAACAATATAGAATTTTCCTGTGTGATTCCTATTACTAAATCATTTATTTCGGTTGAATAAATGGAATTGGTTCAGAGAGACACTTAATGCAACCTGTTCTTTAAACGTGTGGACACTTTTGTAACGTTCTCAATGTTTCTTTTTATTGAGTGTGGGAGAGCTGGGGGCAGGAAGGAAGGTGGGGTGTTAAAAGGCAAACACAGAAAAGATTCTTCTTCAAAAAAGAAAACACATCTAGAAATGATTGCTCCATAAACAAAACATGAGTGCACACAGCAATTTCATGTTCTTGTTCCACCCACTAGGTTGTTCTTAATGATTCAGGAACAGAACTGCCTGGGCATATTCACAGGCTCCTCGTTCCTGACATCTGTGCTGAAACAAGGCTACGTGTGTTTGCAGAGCGCTTGCTTTTCCTCAGGGGAGAGAACACTCACACCTTGATTTGATTTTTCCCTTTACCAGGATTTAAGTGACAATAGGGGCAGCTGTTCTCCAATATGCCTCCATGGCCTGTTAGGATATAAGAGTGGGCACCAGGAAAGAGGGCAGGGTAGGCTGGAAGTTTGGGGGCAGAAGGAGATGTGAGGAGCACACAATTAAACGCCAACAATAATGTCTTCTTCCAGCTGTCCCTGCTGTTACAAAGCTGGGCTTCAATGTCAGTCTCCTGCTGGAAACCTTAGGGTTGTTTGGATGGGTATTCTGGCAATTCCTCGCCTGGGTCAGCGTCAGCGGAGGGCAGGGGTTCCGCTGGGGGCTGCCAGGCCCAGAACCAATGCCACTTGACTTGGGCTTTCTGAGTTTCTCAGCTGTGGTTTGGGGAATGTTACTCTCTCTCTAGACCCCTTTTAAGGGGGTGGGGGGTAGGAGTGGGGTGGAATTTGCCTTGCATTAGACGCTTCATATTTATAACTTCCTCCTACTGCTTTTCCCATGGCTTTGCTTCCCAGACTATAATGGTGATTGTCATAGGCCTGTCCAAGTTTTGGAAGAAGATCCAGGCGGACTTTGCCATTCCTCCTCCCCAAGTTACCCATTCTGGAATCACCGGGCAGGCAGAGCCCAGGTATTTAATGAACACACAGGCTGGTACCTTTGCTATCCAGTGATAACCCTGTGATTTAGTACCTTCATTTCACCTCTGAGATGCTGAGTGGAGAAGAAACTTTCCAAAGGTAACAGCTTGTCAGTAGGAAGAGCTGGAATTCAAAATCAGGCTGGCCTGGTGTTATAGCCTATGTACCTATTACCCTCTTCAGAAAGTGATCTGAAGTGAGGGCTGTGACTTTGGGTTTCTAGGTAGCAGAGCTAAGGAAATGTCAAGTTTCTACTGTTTAAGAATCTGAGGCAGAAGGGGAGGCCAGTAACATTATGGATTTGGCATTTGAAAATGATGTCATTTTTTAATTTTAATGAGGATGCTGAAAGGTTGGCTGTTATTTTAGTGGGACACACAATTCCTCTCTTTGGCCTTCGAGCTTTCAAGATAGATTTTACATCTTTGGGGGCTGTTTTCATACTGGTTCCACCTGACAGCTCTTGCCCTAACTAATATTTACTATTCTTGCGGAAAGGAGACAGGGAGAGGGAAGAGTGAAAGGGACAAAGGGTTGGGGACTGAGAAAATGGAAATATTTTTAGGTTATAATTTGTATTAGACTCAGCTATGTTACACGGACACAAAATTCAACAGACTTACAATTCTAATGCTTTTTATGCTAAATTAACTTTGGGTTTCTATCAGTGACTGTAGCTCTAGTTGTTAAATTTATTGGGGTGACATCTGTTAATAAGATTATGTAGGTTCCAAGTGTATATTTCTCTTATACGTGATCTGTATATTGCATCGTGTGCCCACCACCCAAAGTCAAATCACCTTCCGTCACCGTATATTTGACCCCCTTTACTATTTTACTGAATCTTATTTCCCATGTAGACATTTATATATTTACATATTTCCTTCATCTTATTTAATCCTTGCAATCACCGTGTTAAGTTGAAATGTTTATTCTGTGGCCAAGAGAGGTTAAGAAACTAGTCTAAGGTAACAAATTTAGTGCAGGCTAGTGATCTGGACATACTGACCTTCAATGGCTATGGAACACCCCATGTTTTGACATTGGATAGAATTAGGCTTTTCCAAAGACAAAAAATTCTGCTACCTTAAAAGAAAATGATCCAGCAACATTCACCCTCTTGAGACCCAGGTGTATGGTTCTTAATTTCCTTTTCTACTTCATCACCCACTTTCATGAAATCAAATGACTCATGTAAATAACCACCCAGGATGGTTGTGCATTTCTTACAGTAATGTATCAAGATGATGTTCCTTTGTTGTTAGTTCATTCATTCATATACCCACTGACTTATTTATTCACTCATTTCTTCAACAGAAGGGCCCTTGAATGACCCTTCCTGTGGCTTAACACTAGAAACTATCACTTAACAGTCTCTTTACATCTGCACAGAGGGTGATTAAAAATACTCTAAATTAATTGGTAATTTGGGTGGTAAGTATGTGGAAACATTTTTAAATCTTAATTGGGGATTTTATATTATTTGTGTGTATATGGGCTTACAAAAGCCATACATGCTCATTGTAAGATATTCTATTATTTCAGACATATATGGTGCAGAAAGTGGGAATCTCCAGTAGCGAGGCACCACCCTTTGAGCCCGAACAGGAGAAGGCCACTGCTAATCCTTTCATTCTATATTGTATATACTATATTTTTATAGATGCTGTTAATGTAAAATTGCATGACTCTTGTTCTGGATCTCAAAAAAATTTTAAGCATAATTAAGTGTATTTGAAACGATTTAAAATAAATTATGAGTCATAGCTCAGCCTTTCTTAACCAGTGAAATGAAATGTGATGTGTCAAAATTGAGTTAAATCCATAATCTCTGTGGCTGTGCTTTTGACTTGCACATAACGAAAACTAGGCAGGCAAAAGTGAGGCAGCTTCACACACCATATTGACATTCAACAATGAGAAGGTCAGAGCAGAGAGTTGATGTCAATATGTTCATCCCGTACTGCAATAAAGCTGTCCCAGAAACTGCAATCCCAGCTGCCACTTCCCCTCTTTTGAGTGAGACATGCACCATTCAGACCCTCAACTCCTTTGCTATAAAAATGCCATGCTTTAACAAAGGTTTAATTATTTTTAAATAATATTGATATCATCTAGATTGCAGGTTTCAAAGACAAACTTAAAATTTCCACACCAGATAGGGCTTTATTTGACAAAAAGAATAAGAGATGACAGCTGAGATTTCTAATTCTGCTACATGAAAATTACTGAATAATTGCACGACAGGTGTCATTGTTCTGAGAATCATAAAGTGTGTGTAGATCTCCATTTTGTTTTCCAATATTTTATTGGGGGTGCTTTTCTTGGGGATATTACTAGCAGTTTTAAATGCTGGGGAAAATGTTTTCCTTCTTCCTTCTTTTTTGCCAAAGAGAGGGTAGACAAAAGCCACAATAAAAAAGCTAACAGTGCACTATAACATGGCAGTATTGTAGTCTGTTTTCCTTCAGGGAATCTAGCTTAGAATGGGCAAAATCCACATGCGTAAACATGTTTCCCAAGGGTAGAAAGGTCCTTCAGTTTGCAGATTTGGCAGCAAAGAATCAGTAAAGAGGGGGAAAGCAGGGCTTCCTGGAGCCCTATATCCTGGAGATGCCCGCCACCTGGTAAATCAGAACAAATTCTCATCACTCATATTTCTGCTCCCAGCTGGTGACACCAAAGCTAGGGCATATATGAGTCCTTCTGAAGACAGGGAAGGATGGAAGGAAATGGAGGAGCCCACAGTGACCTCAACTACTACAGGACCCACAGTCTTTAACTGCCAGACACACCAAACGTCAATTTTTTAACAAGTCGATTCTGAGAAACCTGGAGAATTAAAAAAAGTAAAAACTGTTTCACAAGGAGGCAGTTCCCATCTACATTCAGTACAACTCAATTTAAAATTTATATGGGTCTTCCCTCCCCAAGTGCTTTCAGGGAGCGACCTGCCAGAGGCCATTAGCACACAGCCCTCACGAATGGGGAAGCAGCCGCATGCGGTTCACGAGCCAGGCTGGCATCTGCACGCACACAAACCGCTTGGCGAATGACAAGCTTCCCTGCACTGGGAATTGTGGTCGCTTCCCCCCAGGATAGAATCAAGGGTCCAGCCTCAGGGAATCATGATATAAAGGAAGATCATGCTTTGCTGTTGGCTGGGATATGCAAATAAGAGTGAGAAAAGGGTGCCTCAGTGCCGTCAGCGTGCACTGTTTTATTTGGGAAATGAAACAAAATCTTCCTCTGATCAACCACTCCATGTGACATCCCAACCCACACTCTGCTACTGACATTTTATCTCCCACTGAACAGCTCGGCTGTTGTAACATTTTCAGGATTCTTAATTTATGTCTTGCAGGATTTAAAATCAGATGGCAGAAACTTTAAGAAAATAACCAGTGTCGGCAGGCAGTTTTGTACCTCAAGAAGCTGGTACACCTTTGTGCTGCGAAAAGTCGAGTAATATTCTCTACTTTCTTCTTCCAAAATATGTCTAGAAGACAGTGGGATGGACATAGAGATGTCCTAAATCATTTAATTTCTCTTTTCAATCTAAACTCTATGAGAGACATTTTCTTCCACTCAGTAATTGCTAGCAAGCTCATTCCCCTTTCTTGGTACAAGTGACTCTGACATTTAACCAATCAATCAATTAATTAATTAAAATGAGATTAACCAAGAAAAGTGAACAAAGATTCTTATATATAGCCAAGAACCATGAAAAAGGAAAATGACTGGAAGTTAAGATCTGCAATGTAACATTTGCGTGAGCTTTAAAACCTCCTGAACTGCTGATGCTCAGAACACTAGGGAGGGATGCTATTATGATAATGATACTACTTACAGAAGAGGCCAGTGAGGCTCAGACAATGGATAGGACTAGTTGTATATCTCTCAGCCTTGAAAAAATGGTGACTCAAACCCACATCGCCATTGTCTTTTCATTATGTCACAAAGCGGCTTTGTGAAAGCAGCGACTTTGGACTGGCTGATCGTATGAATAAGCTGAAACCTTGACTCTTCACAGCATTGACGTTGCTGAATAGGTGGGGCCCGTGAGCTTACACCTGCCAGAGCCGGGATGCTGGTGTACACCCTGACTCTGGAGCACTCCACTTCATCCTCCTCTTCTCAGAATGGATTTATCCCTGTTTATCTATAATGTAGTGCTTAAGAGTACAGACTCGAGTCAGATGGTTAGCTCTGCCACTAACAGTTGACCTGGGCAAGATACTTAACTTTTCTGGGCCTAATTTTCCTGTACTGAAAGATGGAAACGATACTAGCACCTACCTCATAGGACTGTTGTAAGGATTAAATGAGTGTATTTATGGAAAATGTTATATAGGGGCATCACCCATTAAGTATGCCACGTGCTTTTATAAGTGCACGATAAATGAACCTATAATATGCCTCTGAAAACCTTTGGCTAGACGATAAAGCTAAGAAAAGCCCTGTTCCACCACTGTAGGTAGGAAACTAGTATATTCCTTTTATACAGTTGCACATAGTGGAGGCTCAAAAAACATGTTTAAGTGGAACGGAACGGAAAGTTGTAGTCCCACATCTTTCAGGTTAAAGGTTCAGATTTTTCAAGTATTTCTAGTCCACTTCCCTCCACTCTCCATCTCATTTCAAAGCGCAGGGGCTAGGAAAAGGATGAGTAACTAGTTCACAGAGTAAAATCTAGTTCTGGAAAACTGCAAAATTTACGTCTTGGTGCCTGAAGTTTAGGTCACTGCGCAGCTTTTCTACATAAAGCCCAGGAGGCTATCTTCATATTATTGGGCAAAACTCACACCAGCCCTCTGTACCAAACAGCTCTCAACGGGTGCTTCCAAATTTATCTGCTCCCCACTCCCGGGTTGCCAGAGAAGCCTGGCTGATGGGTATCTACCCTTGGGCCGATTGAGTAAGAGCCAGGCAGCAGGTAGGGGAAGTAAGTTAATTTGGTAAAGGAAGAGAAGCCCTTAACTCAACGCACCAAGTGGAGGCCCCGAAGCACTGTCCCGTTCAAAGGGAGTAGTCGCCCCGCCCAGGCCCCGCCCAGAGTCCGCCCTACTCCTCCCCGGCAGGTCCCTCAGCCTCAGGTCTTGTCCTCAGGGCGCTTGCGCAGTTCTTAGGTCGTCTTGGCATTGCCTGAATCCAAATGTGGGGAATGCGGGAATCTCGTATTTCCTACAGAGCCCGCTCTAGCGACTTTCCCCTCCCTCCTACACGTTGTTTTTCCTTTATTTGAACTGAGAACCCGGATTCTTCTATGTGACTTAAAAGTACATATTTTAAGTTAGGCGATCTCAGGGCAGCCGGTCTTCTGCCTGAGGGTCCTTGGGTTAAGTCTAGGGGCCTCCGCAAGGAAGGCAGGGTCCTTCCTTGAGGCGGTCGCGCAGGCAACGGCTGCGAGTAGCCAGACATTGGGCGTCATGTACTACAAGTTTAGTGGTTTCACGCAGAAATTGGTGGGAGCAGGGGCTTTTGATGCCTATAACCCGCAGGTACAGGTATCAACGCGCCGGCTGGGACAGGAGAAGTGGTGGCCTGACCCTCTGCGCCAGGCAGTTGCGGCGCCGGAGCCGGGGGAGGCTTCTGCCCACGGTTTGGTTGAGTTCGCCCTGTACCTCCCGGCCCCTCTCCACATCTACTTGCGGCGGCCTAGGAAGCTCCTAGTTCTGTAGTTACTCCCTCGGCGGAGCTAGCCTGGCCGGGAGTGGGGCTTGGCACTCAGCAGGGGTCAAGGTGACCCTCGGACTCGCTGCGTGTGGCTCGTGTGTTGTTTCAGAATGTGTTCCGACCAAGTCCCAGGTTCGGCCCTGTCCTTTTAAAGGAGGCCCTGTTTTCACTCTCATCAGTGTCCCACTGTCACCCCTCTGGCGCAGTCCAACCAAGCAGGAGTTCGGAGAGCTGGAATGACAGCACCGGGGGAATCTGTAGGGCCAGGAGAGGCTGTATGACCAGAATTGGGAGACTTAACGGGTCCCTTGAAATGTTCGGGTGAGTCTAGGTAGTTACATGCGACGAGTTTGCACTTTCCCAACTGTAAAATGGTTGACAGACGCCTATTATATGAGTTGTCTGAAAAGTATTCCGATTTCACTTAGATTTTGCCAATCGGAGTTTCAGTTCCCGTCTTGTGTTGTAGAGTTGAGGGACTTTAGAGTCCCGTAGTCCTAATTTGTACTCAAATCCTGGCTTTGCTGCTTTATTTTATGACCTTGACCAAGTTACTTAGTTAATTTTGAGCCCAGTTTCCTCCAGGGCAGCGGTGTACAGATTACATGAGGTGTGTGTCAAAATGACTAGCAGCCTTTGGCAGGTGGTTGGTACTGGATAAGGGGTAGCTGTTCTCTAGAAGCTGAGTCTGAGCTACCACTATATTCATTTCTCATCCTCATAGGGTGGTGTGGGAAGGGTTGGTAAGATAGCAGTTGGAAAAATGGACTGCAATAGGAAGGGGCCTAGGCAGGGTCAAAGGATGCTCCATTGTTAACCTCTTTTTCTGTGGGACACTGCCAGTTGCCCAAGGAGGAGCATGCTTAAGAATGATTTCATCTAAGATTAGCTGTGCTATTAACTAGGATACGAAGGGCAAGGTTTTTTTGGGGGGGGGCGGTTAGGGGTTGGTGTTGAAGGGTCTAAATTTATAAATGTTGAGCTTGTGATATGCCTGGTAACAGCTGGATTTGCAAATACAGAGTTTAATAGATCTGGGCATACTCAGCCTGTAGGTGGTAATAGACTCTGGTGGTGTTGGATCACCAGGGAGTATTTAGGGAAGAAAGGTGGGAATATAATTGGACTACAGAAACAGGATGGGAGCGTGGAGTTGGAAAATTCATTAAAAGAACAATCCAGGATTTCAAGGGGAATCAGTGTGATGTCAACTGAAACCAAATTGGTAACTAGGTCTAAAGAAGGAATTGTTTGCAGTGATTTCTTTCACAGATTATAGGAAAATAGCCATTTCTATCATACCTACTTCTGTAAAGAGAGCATTTTTCAGTGTATGGATCCCAAATGTTACAGTTTGATGAATTGTAACACACATCACCCCTAAGAAGTTTCTTTTGCGCTGCCAATCCCTGTCCACCTCCCTACTCTGACTTTTATCACTATAAATAGATAGTTTTGCCCATTTTTGAATTTCATATAAATGGAACCACACAGTATTGTTCTGTGTGAGGCTTCTTTTTCTCAGTATTTTTGAAGTTCATTCATGTTACATGTATTAGTAGTCAGTTCCTTTTGTTGTGTAGGATTTATTATATGAATATATCACAATTGATCTTTTGTGTTGGTTAAAAAATTGTTAGATTTAATGATGGGTAGGTGAAGTTCCTTTCCATCACATTCACTCCTTTTACCTATATCTTGGCAGACAGCTGAATTATTGATACTATGGTATAATAAAAATGTGTGGGTTTGAATCCTATGTTTCTTATGGACTCTGAACTTTCTTTTAATTATCTGTAACATGGGCTGCTAATACAGGGTTGACGTGGAGAGTAAATTTAGTTATGCAGATCGTCTAAGAACCTGAAGAAACTGCTTATGAGATAGACATGGAAAAAGCAGAATGTAGGATTTTACATTAAGACTATAAAGATACTAAAATATGCCTTTGAGTAAAGATTGGAGAATATACAATTTACAGTAATTGATGGGATAAGATAATGGGATGATAGATAACTTTAGAATTCTATATTCTAAACTTCTACAGTATTATAAATGGAAATACGAAGCTGTTTAAAACTGTTAAGGTGGTTGATTCTACTGTTTTCAGATGGTATCATTCAAAACCTTTGCTGTAGCTTTGAATCATTTGGTGGGTGAACAGACAAAGCAATTAGGTATAATCCTGTCTAAAAATGCTTTCACGTTCGTTGTGTCAAAACATGAATTTAATTTCAGACCATTTTTGGGGATGCTTGGTAAGAAGGGTCTTTCATTCAAGGGGAAATGATTATTACGAGAAACTAAAATTGCTTACAGAGTAAGGGAGTGTGTAAAGTTCTCCAGTTCAAAGAGAGACCATTCAAAGCCTTGGTATCTCAGTAGTTTGGGTCCTCTGTTCCTCCTGCTGCGTCTGTTTGAATGTGTCATACACCACATGGAGGCTAACACTTTATTGACCAAACTTTCTCTTCAAATGGATTGTTGTTTTTAAGCAATAGTTGAGGGGCAGTGACCGGAGCAGGTAGTGAAATATTTAAAATCTAAGGCTTTGGACTTTAGAGAGGCTTGAGTTTTGACACTTGGCTCTGTCTCTTTGCAGTGTGATCTCAGGCATGTTACCCTCTCTGATCCAGTCTTCTCTGGAAAAAGGGGATAGTAACATCTTCTGAGGGTTGCTGTCAGGATTAAATGAGACGATGTGTGTGAAATGCTTAAATTAACATGATACTGGACACATAAGGGCTCAGATATTAGCTGCTGTTATTCCATAATGTTAATATCCATAATAGCAGAGATTGTATCTGTCTTATTCATTGTATGTTTTCAGTATAGAGTTTTAAGTGCTCAGTAATATATGTGAATGAGTAAATGCAGTACAGAATAAAGGCCGTGATTCAGCCCCATTTACAGGACTGTTTCTGAACAAATAGAAGCCAAGTTTACTTTAATACCTTTTGTTGCCTGTTGATTGTAATGCCTGCCTGGTGCGAGTAACATTGAGGTTTTCAATATTTGATTTTTAGAATAGGTTTCGTCAGTTATGGGTAAATTTAGATTTCTTTGAAGAGATCAGGAAACAGAGGTCTGACAACTTTATTTATTGAATTGGTTCTGAAAGACAAGCCTTTTACCATCACAGGCTCTTCCAGATTGAGTATTTTTTTCCTGTGTGTCTGGAAAGAATCTGAAGTCCTCTCTGGGATTGGAGTCCCATGTTAGTCCATCAGCTCACCAAGGGAAGAAGAGGGACAGCCAGGTCTCTTGAAATCAAACCAAAGTTCATACAGAGTACAAATGTTTTACTGGTTTAATAAGAAGATAGACATGATAGGTATTTCTAGAAGCTCGATCAGGCCTTTGTTTGCCCCTCTCTCCCTATAAGCCCCCCTTACCCCTCCTCCTCCTCAACCACAGGGAGTTTTGGTACGGTTGCTGGGAAAGTGGACCGGAGTGCTTTGTTGAAAGTCTACAGACTTTAAACCTTAAACTTAAAAAATTAAAGACCTTGTAAGGCAGAGCGGAGAGACTTTCCTTCTCTCTCCTGTGGTAAATGACTGCCTCCACTATTCCAGACAGCCTGCTCCTTGCAAGCCTTGTTTAGATGGCCAGACATACTTGAGCGTGACATTTTCCTTTTTTCCTGCAGGGATTAAAGCCTGCGGTTTCCACAGAAGCACCGCCCATCATATTTGCCACACCAACTAAGCTGACTTCCGATTATACTGCATATGATTATGCTGAGAAGAACAAAGTTCCAGAACTACAGAAGTTTTTCCAGGTGAGAGAAGACACTCTAGAACAGAGAAGCCTGTGAAATACATAGGTTTAAAAAAACCCTTTGAAACTGAGACTTTGTTTACTACCCACCTTCTCTCTTTTCCTTTAATAGAATTCTCTTGATTTTAGTTTGAGCCATAAACTAGTAGAAGTCTGTGTAGGTAGAAACTGTGTGAGAGAGGGCGATTAATTTCCTTATCAGTATTTGAGGGTGTGCAGCTTTTCAAATTGCATATATTGGATGGAGGAGGCAGTAGCACGTATAATGTATAATAACATTATGAATAATCCAGTATAAATTTGGTTTTGTGACACATGGCATCGGGTGTTCTCCTACTAGTTTCTTGCCTCCTTGATACTAAAATGCACTGAGCTGTTGCTAGAAGCTCTCTTGGGTTTGCTGATCACCAGAGAGAAGCTAAAATGGGATTTAAATATATTGTTAATATTAATCTGTGTATAGATAATTGAGAGGTTAGTGACCCGACTGTGTCTCAGGTGCCATGGGAGAGGTAGTGTTGCTGCTGGAAGGTAGCTTTTCCCTCTCAAAAATATGTCCAGTTTTGGGACTGGCTTGTGGACTCATCAGTTTAATCCATTATTATCTGATAAGTAAGTCTTCAGCGGGCATTTGGGATCTTGAGCTGCAGTGGTGAGGGATTTTGGATTAAACATTCAATGGAGTCTCATTATTAAATAGGGGTTTAACACCTTAATGGAAAGAAGGCAGCTGAATACAAAAATGGATTAGAACCTGTTAACTGACCTGGTGTGCTCAGACTTCATCCACCAGTGATCAGGAAGTCAAAGTAAATGTGGAGCATTTCTTGTGCCTATAGTTCTTTGGTTAGCGGCTGGTTACCTTTACATTTAAAACTCACCAGTTCTTCTTTCCTAGTTAAGCAATATGACAGATTCCTTAGAAATTTGGGATTTATTGCATGTGTGTGTTGACACTTTTGGAGAATGACTGGATTTACAAGCTGTAGTTACATTTGTAAGAAAATATACTAGTATTTTAATTAGCATTTTAATGGATTAGGGCCTTTTCCACTATAATGTGTTAATGGCTTAGTTATCAAGCAGAGACATTTGATCTTTATTAGCCTAAATTGTGCATCTTTTTCTTACCAACCATATCCTTGATCTTTCTTTCAAGAAATCTGATGGTGTGCCCATCCACCTGAAACGTGGCCTGCCAGACCAAATGCTCTACCGGACCACCATGGCTCTGACGGTGGGGGGGACCATCTACTGCCTCATCGCCCTCTACATGGCTTCACAGCCCAGAAACAAATGAGTTAGGCCGCAAAGGACTGGTTAGATTTTTGGCATAAACCCTTTGAATTTTTATTGTTTCTGTAATTTTTTTTTTTTACTCAAAAGACCTGTCAACATTTTGCAAGAAAAAAGAACGGTAAAAGACAATATTTTGGTTTGTTTGTGAAATGTGCGTGGCCTCTCAGAGCTCATTCAACAGTTAAAACTGTTGTTCAAAGAAATGCTGCTGCTCTTTGAGTTTGGGCTCTTGATTTCCCTGGAGGTTCTGGATGAAGGTTGCATATAGGCTCATTAACGGTGGTCTGTGCTGAGGTCCTTCGGGACTTACGGTGGCCTTTTTGAGCATGGGGTGCAAAAGCCTTTCTGATTTGAGGAAGGAAGACAAAAGCCAAGGCCAGGTGCATGGAATGAAGGGTTTGAGTTTGTAGTTACCTTGGGGATTTTTCCATCTTGCAATAAATGTTAATAGAAATTATTTGCAGCATGCCTCTATTTATTGGGCAGTTTGCTTCAAAGGGTTATTTGCCTCATCTCAGATCTTTAATTAATTTTATGTGTAATTTTATGTATTTATTCCACCATGGGAACAGAACACCTGTTTAGCATTGCATTTTAGACCGATGTCTGTTTTATTAATGAAGCTGTGCCACAAAGTCTTCTTTATCTTTTAAAAATGTTATGACTTAAATTATGATATATTTTGATTGTGGAATAAATACATGAATGAAAAATCTCGTTTGAAGTTTTTTAAATGATCTTTCAAAATAATTTCAGAATACTAGAAGCATTTTAAGCCCGCGTCTGATTTTTCTTTTTAATTTGGTACCACATAAACTTTACTAAATGGTTCCTCAAAGTCAAGTAATAAGAAACTAGTGGCATATTGGTGCTGACCATATGGTTCCTTATAGGAAACCTGCTTGCTCCTCAGTGAAATGCGTCTATAATACACAGTTCATTTAGACATTAATGTCTTGTGCTGTCCCAATTGGTAGACTCACATACCCTATATTAATGCTGAAAAAAAGTGGAATTTTATTATATATGAAATGGTGGTTTGTATCTTACCATAGCAAAGAATAGTGATTTCTTACTGAGGACCAAATCATGTTTGTAAACAATAGCATTCTTACAGGCTAGGAAGCTGTTTCTGTCTGTATAAGTCTAAACTTTATTCTTCTTTGGTATTTTCCCCCAAGTTTTTATCTTGAGAAGTTCAGACTACAGAAACATTGTAAGAATAGTACAAAACACACCTGTGCGTCCTTCACTTAGATCACCAGTTATCCATGTCTTTGACCTTTGCTCTTTCTTGCTTTCTCACAAGCAGAGTTACACAATCAATGTACGTCCATGTACACATTTGGTTTTTGCTGAATCATTTAAGATCAAGCTACAGAATTATGATTCAGCCATAAATACCTTGGTCAGCATCTCCTAAGAATAAGGATATAATGTAGTCGTCACACCCAATTTAACATTGATAACAATACTAATATCTAATAGATAGTCTGTATTTAATTTTTCCCAGGTATCCTAATAATGTGGTGTTTGCAGTTACATTTTTTAAAATAATTGCTTTATTGTGATATAATTTACATAGCATACAATTCACCTATTTAAAGTGTACAATTCAGCGGTTTTTACTATATTCAGAGTTGTGCCATCGTTGCTACAAACCAGTTTTTCTTGTTTAATCTTCATCTTTTCATTACCATTTAGTCCCCTTACACCCCCTCACAGCAGTCACCACACTGTCGTCCATGTCCATGAGTCCTTGTTCCTTTTTGCTAAGTCCTTCCACCCCCTAATACCGCAATTCAGTTTAAAAACATTTTTATTACCCTAAGAGAAAACCCTCTGCCCCATTAGCAGCCGCGCCCCTTCCCCAACCTACCTCCTAGCCCTAGGCAACGACTAATTTATTTTCTGTCTATAGATTTGTTTTTTCTGGGAATTCCATATAAAATAATCATACAAAGTGCGATATTGTGTAACTGGCTTCTAACTGGTTTCTATCAGTGTAATAATGATATTGAGGTTAATCTGTGTTGTATATATCAGTACTTCCTTTTTTTTATAGCTGAATAATATTTCATTTCATGGTTATACCACATTCCAAAAAACCTCCGCTGCCTTGCGGCATACCTCTTCAGGGGAAAGGCTAAGGGAGTAAACCCCGACAGAAAATCCGGAGCCGGAGTCCCTAAGGCGGTTTGACGTTGTAGTCAACACCGGCAACTCCTGCGGCGCACCTGAAGCCAAGCTGTATTGACTCCGTCTTTCCCTTGGACCCTTCAGCTGCGAAGAGAGGGGGGGTCTGCTGCATGGGCAACAGCAGACCCTCCATATCACCCTGCCCAGGCTCTGTAGCTTCAGCTTCACTGGAGAGGACACTCCAGCGTCATCGCAAGATGTCGATTCAACACGGGAGGAGACAGATACCGTGTCACTCCCGAGTCGGACTGCACAGCCATTCTCGGCGGTGCAGATAGACTCTTAAGAAGCTACACCATCATCTCTCGAGACGGACGGCTGCCGACGACGACGACGACCACATTTTGCTTATCTGTTCATCAGTTGATGGACATTTGGGTTATTTCCACTTTTTGGTTATTGTGAATAATGCTTTATGAATGTTGGTATACAAGCTCTTGTATGGATATGCTGTCTTATTTTTCTTTGGTATATACCTAGGACTGGAAATGCTGAGTCATGTGGAAACTGCATATGTAACTTCTGAGGAATTGCCAGACTGTAAATCAGATGTACCATTCCTACCAGGCATTGGCTTTTTTTGTTTTGGGTCCAGGAACCACTCAAGGGTCACACGTTACATTCCGCTGTGATATCCTTTAGTCTTCTTTTACCCAGAACAGTTCCCAGTGTCTTTCATGACATTGACCTGTTTGAAGAGCTTGGGCCAGTGTTTGCAGGATATCCTTTAGTGTGGATTTGTCTCGTTGTCTCCTTATGATTGGATTCATGTTAAACATTTTTGTCAGAAATTCTTCATATATGGTGTGGTATCTTTATTGTATCAGGTGGTCCTCGATACCAGTTTGTCCCATTTATTGATGATTTGAACTAGATATTTCAGATGCTGTCTGTCAGATTTATCCCTTGTAAAGAAAACTTTTCTTCTTTATAATCAATAAGTAATCTATGGGGTGATATTTAAGACTGGGAATATTTTATTTTCAGTAGTTTTGCACTCAAGTTTTAGTGTTCATTGGTGATTTTATAAAAAATTTATTTATTTTTTTATTTATTTTTAGAGAAAAGGGAAAGGAGAAAGAGGGAGAGAAACATCACTGTGCGGCTGCCTCTCACTCACGCCCCAACTGGGGACCTGACGTGCAACCTAGTCATGTGCCCTGACTGGGAATCGAACCAGCGACACTTGGTTCGCAGGCTGACATTTGTGATTTTTAAAAATCATTTCTTTCTTAGGCGATTGTAAAAATAATTTTCTATTCCATAATTTCTTCTACAATGTTGACATTTTTCTGTGAAGATGAATATTCCTCTTTTAAAAAGTTTTAGTGTAATTTTCTCATGCAGTGTGATAACCATCTCTCATTCATTCCGATGCTCAAATTCAGCCCCAATTTGATTTCTGTGTCCTGTTGACATGCCCCTGTCAGTCTTTTGAGCATTTCTTCACTTTCTGACACATGAGATGTTTCCATGCTGACCTTGTGTTTTTCCCTATCCCAGTTTCCTTTGCTTACTTTCAGGTATGTCTGTTCGTATACATAGATGCATTTTTCTTCTCTGACTGTTTTATTTTTGCCTACATGGAACTATCTATTCTTACTGCTTACTCAGAGTTTGGAGATTGTCCTTTGCTTTATTGTTCTGCATTGTATTCCATTTTATGAATCCACCATAGTTTATTTAGTTTCCTTTTGATGGTTAGTTTTATTTTTTTGCTTTGACAAGCACTGCTTTAATGTATAATCTTTTTATGTCATCTTTTATATAATTGAGTATATTTGTAGGATAATTTCTAGAAGTGAGACTTACAAAGCAAAGAGAATGTACATTCCCTATTTTGATAGCTATTCTCACTAAAAGAGACGGTGCTGAGGTATGTTCCTGTGTACATGATGAGGGTACCTGTTCTTTGGCGATCTGGTAAGTGATACAATTTCTTTGGTTTAAACTGCCTTTTTATTGTAATTAGTGATACTGAATATCTTTTATTTAAAATTTATTCTTAATTCTTAAAACCTTATTTTTAATTTATTTTTAAAGGTAAGTTTTATTAATTTTGGGAGCAGGGCTGTCTATCCATGTACTTTGCCCGCTTGTGTCCAGGTCCTTTTTGATAGTGCCATTAATGTTAATGTCATGGGTCCATCAGGCTGACTTCCTCAGGAGCCATCTCTGCTGGCTGCTGACTGAACCACACCTCTTCTCATTACTGGTTCCAGAAACTCATTCAAACCAGCCTCTGCAGAAAGGGGCGTTTTCCAGAACCCAAGCGTTGTTGGGCCTCATAAGGACTAACTTTGGGACTGAGGTGGTTGTCCTTTTTGTCACTCTCGGCTGTGTAGCTGTTTTAATTCTGCTTCTTTGGACTAGTTTTTTCTGTTTCTCCTCGCATATGGTAGGAAATGGTTGTGCAGCCACTGGAAATCAGCCCCAAATTTTAGGGGAGAGAGTATTATTGGTGCCAGACTAGGGCGGGGGGGGGGTATGCAGAGAAGGAGCTCCGGTGGGCCTGTTTCTGGGTCTGAAATGATGGTTCTGAGCCTCTCACTATACTCTGAGTATTATTCCATCTTAGCACTTAATTTGAACTCTTGCTAGGTTGATTGGCTTACTCAGAGAGGGACCATCCTACTCATTAATGCCGTCTGGAAGAGAGGCTGGAAACAGAGGGACATGGACTCCCCTAACCTTCCCCAGACCATGTGGTTATTCTTGACAACTTGACAGTAGTGGTCCGGGCTCACATATCCCTGGGGGTAGGAAGATCCCATGGGGTACCCAGCCAATTTACAGTTTTAAGGCAGTCATTTTTTAGGTCCTTAGCTTCCATTACCCTCCTCAAATTGAGCAGCGTGAGAACACATCTGGCTCAAGGATGCCTTATAATCTTTCCACTCTAAGAAAGGAAGGCAAACCCCTCACCCGTTCTAGTCAGACCATGGAGTATTACCCTGGAATATAAAAACCACCTCTGGGGTGGGGTTGGGGGCCCATGGGAACAATTCCAAGTATTGGTAATGTTGAGAATATAACTAATGACTGGATAAGGAAATCTTTTTTGCACGTTTCAGGTTTTCTGAGTCTTTTGTTGCTTTTAACAGAATTGAAGGAAGAAACAATTGAGTTGTCATCAAAAATAATTTTGGTAATAGATCACTATATTACTTTTGGTATATAATACAGGAGTTCAAAGAATTCAGAGATAGTGCTATTACAAAACTTCCATTCCCATATTTATTTATGAGAACAAGGTTTCTCAGTGCTTAATAGCTGTAGAAATTTTAAGAAGGAAAGGAACTGGTGCTGAAACTGTCTAACGGTTACCAAGATTCATCCATGGAAACATGGAAACATGAACCAGCTCCCTCTCTGCTAATTGGGATGCACTTTGAATGAAATTTTGCTCACATTTAATAATTATCAATATTTATATATATTTTGATCAAATATATACTAATTGTAATGCAATTCAGAATAAAATATTTTTTAACACTTAGAGCTTTATGGTCACAGAAAATTTAACCAAATTCAAATTTAATGTTACAGAGAATTATAAAAAGGGACTTCCAAAACTAAAAATATGTTATATTACGGTAAAATTTGGGTGGTAAAATTCTAGTTGGAGGAATGAAAGGGAAATATAAGTTCAAGAAGTTGTTTCTGACTGTTATGGAGACATTGTATTTTTAACTAGATGCAGTTAGGTGTCTTAATTGCAGTGGTGTTTGCATTCCGTTGAAGACTTTTATGAATGACTTAGTGGTTTAAGCAGTTATTTACAATTTACCAGAAACTGTACTCTTTGCAACTCTTTTAACTTACAGTGAAAAGTTTTAGGTGTTGAACTTACATATGCAAAAGGGTACACAGATTTTCAAAATTCTTCAAGGTGCACAAGAGCAGGGTTGCAAATGGCTACTTGACAGTTCTTTCAAAGAAGTACTCACTTATCCCTCCTTTGCTTTCTCTGTCAGTCAGATGCTCTTTCAGGTTCTGAGTAGCTTTCCTTCTCCAGAGTGACTCTGGTGTGAAGCTGTCAATGTCAGGGTGACTTTTGGAACCACGGCTGGCTTGCTTTGATTTAGATACTTTTTCTCCTTTTATGAGTGTGGCTTTGGGCAGGCTGCCTGGCTTTCTGGCTCATTGATCTTCAGTAGCTAGAGGATACACCAGGCGCAATAATGATTGATTACTTAGAAGTTCTGATACTGTCTGGTCCCAGTGATTTAATACATTTGATTGCACATATCCTGGGTTGTTGGATCACTCTAATCTATCACCAAAGGCTGCGCATGTCGGGTTGGTTGTGAAGTGGGGTTCTGTCCTTAGTGCTCCTCTCGTCAGGTTCGTTGGTTGTCATCCTTGGTTATCTACGGCCTCTGACCCATGGTCATCGAGGAGTGCCACTAACCCTCTGCTTCTTTCAGCTATTTAATTAGTGTGCAAAAAGTACACACCATCAGGTGCAGGGATCCAAAGATGAATCAGATACCTTTGCCGTTGTAAGTAAGCACTCTTATTTCAAAATTAAATATTGTTTTTAAGGTTTAGAATTTATTTTTAAGTCTTTTTTAGGGCTTATCTCATCTCTTAGGGTTAGTAAACCATTTGGCTAAGAAAGGTTGCTGCTGTGGAAGAATTCCACTGTTATCCCTCACCCATTCCAACTGTGGGGTTTGATTACTTTAGGACAGGCTGCCCCTGCGTGGATGCAGGTTGGGGAGCCTGGCTGTGGCTTCTCTTCTGGGAAACATGTTGCGCCTTGATTGTAGCAGGTCAGCCCTCATAGCTGTGACCTTGCTCTCACTACATGCACAGCAGCTGCGGTGGCTCATCCACCTCCCCAGGTAGCACTGGAGCACATGGGTCATCTGCAGTCTCCTCTGCCATCAGCAGCTGTTACTTGCATAAGCTCGAATCAGGAATCCTGAGCTTGGTGAGCTCCAGGGTGCACAGGGCGCCATGTTGCTGCAGGATGGCTTGGGGTGGGCAGACTGAGACCGGATGCTGCTTGTCGCTCAGGAGCTGCCGCAAGGTGCTTATGGAAATGGTCACGCGAGTGGCTGCGAATAGCATTTAGATAATACTTTTTCCCTCGAGTTCTACACAGCCCTCTTGGGACATCATGCCTTCTCTTGCCCTGACCTTGTCTATGACATGGAGCTTTGTCATGGTCACATGGCTGTACCACAGGCCGAAGTATAGGTCCTTCACACTGCCCAACATGTACTAGCTAGATAGGCCTCTGCCAACTCCAAATAGCATATTCTGATGGAAGTTCACTGAAGCTGTCCCAGGCTATGAGAAATGGTGGGTTAACCTCCCAGTCAGCAGGGGAAAAGTTTCAGAAATAAGCAGAAACTCATTGCAGAAGGGCCTTGTGTAACTACAAAGAACGGCTGACAAAATCAGGGACCTTGGTTTCAAAGGCAGGAAAGGAGTGAGGCAGGTACCTGGGGCCTGGGTGAGGTGCTGCAAGTCAGCTCAGGAAGTAGGGGTGTTCCCTGAGGGCGCTGAGCCAGGGAGGGGGAGGAGTGGGAAGAAGCAGGTAGGCAGGAGGAGAGTGGAGGCTCTTGGGCAGGGGCCTGCTGGGCCCAGGGCCCACTCGAGGGTCTGGCTGTACCAGGCTTATGCTGACATTGTTGAGAGTGGAGCCTGAGCCCAGGACTATGAGAAAAGCCAAGAAAGGCAGCTTGGTTGCCTAGGGAGGTCCGGGACAGGTTACAGGAGTTCCCGGCCACTGGAGAGGGTCAGGGAAGGAGAAAATGCTCCAGAATTGCTTAATGCCTGTCAGGCTCCAAGCCGGTTTTCCCCAGCCCCACCACACCCCTGCTTAGGCCACAAAACCTCCGTGTTAGACAGCAGGTTAATTTGACAATGGAGTTGTAGCTGGATGAGTTGATGTCAACTTCAAGGTTCAGGGGTGTTTAATTAAAGCCATCTAGAGACTAAACCTGCCCTCAGGAAATTATTCTGACCAAATACAGAGAATGAAGATAAGATTTGTGTTTCTGACCAAGTCTGTGTTACATTCTGCATCTCGAAAACATGAGTTCCATTAACCTTTCATGAACAAACATTAAATTGCTTTCAGTTAGTTGTCACTAATTAGTCACACAGAAGAGCCTTTGTTTATACTTGGTGTCCCCTTTCCTCCTGGAATTACGTCCTCCTGAAGGACAGACAGTCCTGTAGAAAATCGGTCTATGTATGTGTCTGTGTGTCCTTCCCTCAGATGGTGCAGGGGAAGGAGGCTGTCACTGCAGCGGGAGGGACCGGGTAAGCGGTCACTGCTGGTGGTTGGGGTTGGGGTGTAACCTGCAAACACATGTCCTGTGGCTGTGGGAGATAAAGCTAAGGAAGAGTGAAGGTCACCCTCCCAGCCCAGGCCAGCTTGGGCCAGTCTTGGGGGAGGTCTCTTGGGGTGAGGCATGGTCTTCCAAAAGGGTTTGTGGGTCGGGAGGTGAGTGTGCTGCCCGTGGTGATACCGTGACCTAGCTGTCCCTGAGCCTTAGGCCTTGGGGGGGGGGGGTGGCCTTGCTCCTGCCAAGTGGTGGGGCAGAGTCCCCATCTGGGCCTGTCTGCAGCCTCAGTCTCCTGAAAAAGCACTCCCAGGTTTCTGTCTCGTGGCCATAGCAGGAGGGATGGGGGAGGGTGTGGGGGGATAAAGCTCTGTGTCCCTGCTGTGGGACTTACTGTCCCTTGTCATCCAGCATATTTTTTCTCTTTATTTCCCTGAGTGATTATGGATGTGATGTGTTGTAACCAAGAAAGACACTCTAAGCTAACCCACGTTTCCTCAAGGTGGACAGTGCCAGGGCCCCCGAACTCAGGAAGTGGGGAGGGGAGATTGGCTTGCTTCGCTCTAGGTCTGGACAGAGTACTCTTGCTTATGTATCTTGGGAATGTGAGTGTGTGGTGGGGACACTTGCTGGTCTTTGCAGAGTTCCATGCTGTGCTCTGGGTCCAGAAGAACCTCACTGTGGTTTGGGATCTGGGCAGATGCCACTAAAAACAGAGGGGCAGACTGACCCCTTGTGAAGACAGTCCTGCCTCAAGCTTTGTCCCCAAGAGCAGTTTTGGCCTGGGGTCTCCTAGTGCTCTCCCCTAACCTGGCCACTTCTGATCTGGGTCTTGAAGTCCAGATGGCTCTTATCTTTCCTGATTCCCTTGTGCCCCGGGCCCTCTCTGGCTTCCCACAAGTTTTCCTTTCTTCCCTTATGGGCTACCTGGTGCCCTGTTGTCCTTTCCCACAGGGCTTTCCCATGATCAGGTCTGGGGGGACCTGAGGACAGGCATCCCTGTCTCCTTATCAGACTTGGGACCGTGCCCCATCTGTAACCCTTAGGGCACAAACGATTCATTGTATAATCTCTGTCAGATTCTGTGTTGAGCAGTAGGGACCAGCCCTCCCATGTTCAGTGGTGTGTGTCCCCAGTGCTGCTGAATGAGTGGCTCAGCACAGACGCTAACACTGAATGAGAATGTGGAAGAGCGAAGATCCTCGGTGAGGGCCATACCTAAGAGAGCGCCCATGCTTTGTCCGTAGCGCCCTGCAGTGCGGATGGCCACGCCTGTGGTTTTCTGAGCGCTCTCCCAGATGAATTCCTGTGTTTTAACTGTGATAATATTTAATAAAAAAAGGAATTACTATAGTTTAAAAGAACTTCCTTCTATTTTAATGTGAGGGTTTCCCATAGAAACCACTTCAGCTTTGGTGCCTGTGAATGGCAGCTTTATTAAGGCAGCCATCTGCAAGCCTTCCTAACAATCTGTCGCACAGCTCATCGCTTCCCGTGCAAACACTGTTTGTTGTCATGGAGGCTCAGCCTTCCTTGCACCCTGATGCAGGGGCAGATCCTCTCTCTCAAGCTTCTTAAATGCTGGGCCTTCACAGAACAGGGGCAGCAGAGCCCATGAGCTCACCAGGTTGTCTCCCATGTGGACATACCCTTGGTGAACGAGGCCTTCATTCTTTAAAACTGAGACCACGGACAGGGGCCTTGGGATAGCACAGATAGTACCTAAGCCCACAAAGCTGGCTTTTTCATTGCAGCCCTTAGTTTGTGTCAGATTCCTCACTTACCCTCCCGCCCCCGCCGTTCCCCCGCCTCCCCAGGGAAGCTGACCCATCATCAAGTAGGGAAGGGGTAGGGTCTCATGGATGCTCCAGGGTCCTGTGACGGCCTGAGTCCTAACACATTCTTCCAAAAGAGTGGACTCTTGGCTAAGCACAGAATTAATTCATCTTCTAAATGGAAATGTCAAAGCCTGCCAAACAGTAGGCCACGCAAAAATAGATTTTGCTGATGCAGCCTGGGGGCCTGTCTCTCTCCTAGGAGAAAGCCTGATCACCTAATCTCAGTTCTGCAGCAATCCCACGAGGGCCCTGCTAAAGGGTGGAATTCTTCTTGTTGTCATTTTATGAATTCTGAATAAAGGAAGGTGATTCAGCCCAAGCACCTGAGGGAGGGCAGCTGGGGGGGTGACTTCTGCAGTTTCCAAGAAAGGGAGCGAGTCCCAGAAACACAAGTAGGGAGAGGGGGACAGAATGCCTAAATAAAGGGAGAGGACACCAAGAGGCCATCTCCTTCCCTCCATTGGTGGTTGTACAGCAGTGCCTCAGTGGGAAGTGGGGCGCCGTGGGGGACCAGCAGGGGAGTTGCGGAGAGTACCCAGGTTCATAATCTGTAGTGTTTTATTTGACCTGTAGGTGGAGTACCCTCAAGTGCACAAAGACAGAAATTGTATTAAAATTTTTTTGTTGTCGTGAGGCTCATTTTCTTTTTTGGCTCATTTTCTTTTCCACATTCTCTTCAAAAGCATAAAAGGAAGGTAAAGTTTCTACATTTTTACTTTTTAAACTTTTAATTTTGAAATACAAAATCACAGGAAGTTTGAAAAAATAGTAGAGTTTGGTGAACCCCTCCCTCGGCTTCCCCCAGTGGAACATTTCGTTTGCTATTTGTGTGCGTTCTCGTTCAATGGCTGCTCTCAATTCGGCGACTGTTGCAGGTTTCATAGCGCAGACTTTGTCTTTTAAGTATCACCATAAAAAAAAAGCCTAGTGGTGTGAGGTCTGGTGGATGTGCAGGGTATTCTACGAAACCCCTTCTTAGTCCAATCCACCTGTTTGGCAAGATCTCATCAAGGTAGGATCTAACATCGTGATGGTAGTGTGGGGGTGCCCCATCTTGCTGTTGTATGATGTTTGCAATTCCATTGCTTTGCGTTGCCAGCAGTGTCTGGACCAGAACGGATGTCAGTTTGAAAACAGGCGTTGACAAAACAAATAATGTCTGTAGATTCTACTACATTTTGAAAATGAAATGTATTTTAATAAACACCCACTTTACAAAGTGTGTATACATTTTGGGGGGACACCCTGGATATTCACGTAACGACCATCCCAACCAAGAGACAGACTTCATTACCACAAAGGAACCCCCTTATGCTGACGCTTCATAGGGACACCCCCGCCCCCTGCACTGTTCCCTGGCATTTACTATTCTATAGTTCTGTCATTTTGAGAATGTTATATAAGTGGAAGTATAAGGTTGGTAAACTTTTAAGATTGACTTTTTTTTTTTACTACATATAATACCCTTAAGCTCCATCCAACTTTGCATGTATCAATAGTTTGTTCATTTTTATTAAGTAGTATTGCATTGTATGGGTTCTACGTTGTTTTTTAAATATCAAAATTTAACCCTTTTGGATGTTGTTAATAGAATTTAAGCAATGGGTAGGCGGTTTCAATAGATTAACAACCCAAAATTCCTTAGTAGAAATATTTACCTTTCACATTTCAAACCGTACACTTTATAGCATATAGTGAGGACTTTCTAATTTTGAGGGAAGTTAGAAAGGTGGTCTTTACCACCGTTCCAGGTTACATGCTCCATGAAGGCAGGGGCTGTATCTTTGTCATCGCTGAATTCCCTGCTGGGCCCGGCACCGTTCCTTCCATGAGGTAGGTTTGTAACATATACCTGATCAACGGATGACTTCTTTGGGTCCTTGTCCCACAGAAACTCCATAGGATTCAGACTGCTGCCATTTTGAAAGTGTTGGCAGCACAATACATCTCCATTATAGAGACTGAAGTCTACAGAAGGAAGAGGACTTGCCATGTATGGGCATCTGACTTACCCAGTTGTTAATTGAAATAGTTCTGCCATTGGTCCAGTAAGAAGATATCAGCTTCTATTTCTTTGCTTCCAACCAGGTTTCCAAGTCAGTGTTGGCTAAATGGACATCACCATGCAGAGGCAGGCTCCAGTATCCTGTGACCTTTCCGAGGACACATCTAGCTTCGTGGCTGTGTGAACATCAAGAATGAGGATGGATGACCAGGTATGAAGGCTTTGCTTTTTATTAAGAAGTTATTTTTCCTCCCCGAGGCCATTTCTTTTAGCACCTTTGTTTTCAGTTCCTTTAGTGAAATCTGGTGAAAGTAAACTCTGCCAGGAGTTGGAATTGACGTCTGGAGCCAGTTTTGTGTAATCCTGCTGGCATCAGCATCAAGTAATTATCTGTATTCATCTCTGTCAGTAGATGGCTCCCTGGTGAAATCTATTTGCAGGACTGTGTTTACATGGCTGAGGGAAAGGAAATGCAAGACCCAGGCGCTGTGGACTAGCATGGGGCTGGCAGAGCCTCCAGGCTTGCCTCGGGAAGTAAGATGGGGAATGAGGCGAAGTGGAAAAACACTTGGCAGGTGACAGAAAGAAGCTACCATTGCTTCTTTTTTGGTGAAATGAAAATTGCTCCAAGGTTGGAAAATAGGGAAGCAGTGTCACCATACAAATAGGTTTAAATTGAACAGTCATGTGTCTGACTACGGCCAATGAAGGCAGGAAGAGCAGGCAGTCGCTGGCAGCAGATGTCAGAGTATGATGTGAGAGCCCGGACGCTCCTCCACTCTGTGCTCTGGTTGTAGGGGTGGCAGGACGGGGGGACTTGTGCATGAGAAGGGTCCCTTCAGCTTCGTGACACTGTTTGGATCCCAAAGCCACCTTTTCCGAAGCCGAACCACTTTCTGCAGTTTTTCTTTATGCTGGTCTTAAATCCTTCCTACCAGAAGTTTACCCATTTCATTCTTTCTTAATAAAAATCACTAGATTGTTGCTTTACAGTAACCAGCTGTAGTGTGCTAGCCACAGGGACTCTGAGGTGTAGGACCTGGCTTCAAATCTCGGTGCAGTTACTTGCTATTAATGTAACCTGGCTTCTCTGTTCCTGATGCTTGTCTGTAAAGTGGAGATAATCGAATTTAGGATCATGAAAGGATTAAATGAGTTAATACATGTAAAGCACTTGTGTTATATTGTGTTAGCTATTATCAATGAATAGCTTTTAGTTCTATGGATGTGCCATATTTTAATCATTGAGCACTATTTTTTTTTTTTTTTTACATGTTTCTTCATGTTTTTGTCCTCTGAGATATAGAAGTGGTAATCCTAAATTTTTCTGCCAGATTTCTGGATTGGTAAATTAAAAAAAGAAAACCCAACAAAAATGTGTTCAGTAAGCCATGGTCTCTTGAGGACACCACTCACGGGTACAAATATGAAACAAGCTGGCATTTCTAGCGTTTCTAGGAGATAGTGAAACTTTCTTTACTCCATTTTATCTTTATATCAGAGCATTTTAGGTTATTGTATGGATTAATGAGGGGAGAGTAGAAATTCAGGTTTCCTTTGGAAAGGTGAACAGATTAGCCCAGGAGGTGTAAACTATCTGAGACCTTTTGACAGCAGGAGCTGCCTCTTTACATAGGGCTGCATATTTTTGGGGTGTGGGGGTTGGGCAGAAGGAATGCCTGGAGACCTTGCTACACTCCTTGAAGACTGTCCCTGGGCATCCTAGACAAAGGAGGCTTTCCACCAGGGCCTGGTTTCTGTGACAGTGACAGATATGCAGTGCCTTCTCCCACTGCTGGACTGAGGTTCGAGACCAACACAGGCCCTCTTGTGTTTCCCTTACATATTTCCAAAATCCCTGCGAGTCTTTGCCTTCATCCTTTCACACTTGCTTTGTTTCTGAAAAATGTCTTTCTCCTAGCGTTAAGTGGAAGAAGTGTGAGCTTTAAAGTTATAAAACATGAAGTCCTGGTATGGCTCTTACCTGGGTAAATTAATATGGGCCAGTTACTAATTCCCCCAACCCATCTCCTTGCCCACATGGTAACTAACACTCCCCCACATCACGAAGTGAGAGCCAGGGTGTCTGGGGCGTGCTTGGCCGCACAGGTACTCCTCCGATGTCAGTTCTTGCTCCAAGCCCTACATGGCTGCCTGTCTTCTTTGTCCTAAACCATGTGTCCTCTCCGTTTTACTTCCAGCTTTAAGCTGGAAAACTAGTTTCTCCTATAATTTATATCAGCACTTCAATATATCCAAAATTTAACTCACTATTATAGTTAACCATAAACATTTTTTTGGATCCCCTTTAGTTAAAAACTGATTTATACTTTAAAAAAATGATTGACTTTTCAGAGAGAGAGAAACATCAATAAGTTTCTTCCTGTATGTGCCCTGATCAACGATCAAACCTGCAACCTAGGTATGTGTTCTGACTGGAAGTCAAACCCACAACCTTTCTGTGTACAGGATGACATTCCAAACAAGTCACACTGGCCAGGGCTGGATCTCCTTTTTTGTTAAAGAGTAAAAATTCCATTGTTTAGTGGGTTTGTTCTGGTGCCTATCAGCCATTTTGTCTCAGACTTGGTGAAAGAGAAATTCTTACTCTGGGACAGCCTCTCATGATCAGTATAGGTGTCTCCTGGAGATATTACAGGTGTGGTTCCAGACCATTGCAATAAAGCAAGTCACACAAGTTTTCTGGTTTCCCAGTGCATATAAAAGTTATGTTTATACTCTACTGCAATTTCTTAAGTGTACAACAGTATGTATTAAATATATATACCTTAATTAAAAAAATACCTTATTGCTAAGAAATGCTAACCATCATCTGAACCTGTTAAATGGCACTGATAGACCTGCTTGATGCAAGGTCGCCAAATCTCCCATTTGTTTAAAAAAAAAACCATCTGTGAAGTGCGCTAAAGCGAGATATGGTTGGATATCTGAGTGACTGTGAACATATATTCATTCACCAAAGATGAATAACGTAATGATGAATCCCCCATCATTTCCATGATTTTAAAGCTAGGAATGTATGGAATACTCTCAATCTAATTCTACTTAAAGAAAAATTTATAGCAGCCTATTTATGGTTGTGGTGTACACAGGATCCTTGTCACTAAGCAAGAGATGGAGAAAGCAGGGATGCAGTGTCCTCCTGAGTTCCAGGAGTTCCCAAAGGCTACTACTGGGCAGGCAGCAGCAGGCAGCAGAGTTGGGTCAGGTAGGAAATCAGGATCACTAGGATTATCCAACATCAAACATTAGAGAAAATACAGATGTCAAATATTAAAATGAGCTATTTCCCTATTAAATGGAAGCATAAATCAGATGTAATTTCCTGTAACATTATGAGATGGAGTTTGTTACTACTGGAATGGTTGTATCCATAACAACAACTATAATCAATTGATAATTATGTTTTCTAATAAACAGAGTCATGGGAACTAGCAGTGTAAGTGAAGAAAGAGTTGCACATTTAGAGAGACAAATGAAACATTTTGATTATTTTATTCTTAATCGTCAAAATATTCTGCCATTAGACAGGAATGCATGATAGAAATGGCTCAACATCTTCACGTGAAACACTTGGATTCATTTTCATTCACAAGTTTTTCTAAAAACATCTACAATTTCATAATCCCACCCACTTCCAACCATTATCACAGATTTGAATAACTGTTAAACAGTAGTTGCCAGCAATAGCGCTGGAACGCTTTCTGCGTATTAGTAGTGTCTTTTGAAACTACCACCCAAGAGTATCATGATTCTAAATCTCATTGTACACAGCAACCCCAGAGGTGACCAATGTCCCTACATCAACTCCCTGCTTATCATGGAGAACTTGAAGAAAGCTGTTTCTGCTCTGAGAACTACTTGTTCACCTCAGTACTTTTCTCGCAGGGATGATTTAGTCAGCACTGCTAACAGGCAAATATATATGCCTGATACTCTGATAATTATGTACAGAACATACTGAAAATAGATGGGCTGCTTGGAATCTATATCTCTTCTTTTGAAGAGAGCTCCTTTGAGGATTTTTTTTTTGAGCAGTTGTAAACAAAAGGAAAGATATACACGGACTTATATCTATATTTTTAGAGATATACACTGAGTATTTTCAGTGTGGCGTATATCTGCTTATAGAGATACACACAAACACAGAGTAAGTATCTACACTCACTCCTTCACACATACCCACACCCTTACATATAGCATGTGAATATTAATGTTGTGAGTGGCCTTGGGAGTTCACTGGAGTTTGTATATTACCAAATGAGGATGAAATACCTGATTGTATTACTCCTGAGAAGATACTAGAAGGGAATGACAGTTCTGATGCACTTTGGAATGGCACAATCACGTAAACACTTGCATACTTAAGACTTCTGAACTCATCCAAAGTTTCTAAACATGATCTAACAAAAAAATATTTCAAAACAATGCAGCAAGTTAAAAAATAAATCAAAACAAGTTTTTTATAATCCAAAGTATAAACAAACATAGGAAATGCATATCTGTCAGTAACTATTTTTAAAGAAACAAGTAGTTAAGAAAAACAAAGTCATCTGACAAAACTTAAAAAAACAACAAAAAAACTACTGTCCAATGCATAATAATACATGCATTGCCCAAAATAGCAGAGGATAACCACATTAGAATTGCAAGGCTTATAGCAAATCCACCAGAGAAAAATTACCATATATATAGCAAGTCTGTTAAGTATGCGATGTATAAAAAGATTTTAATTACTATGACTGTTACTCACACTTCTGTAAAAAAGAATTTGCAATTTGCTGAGTATCTTATCCCTCAATATAATTAATCTGTATAAAAATTACAACTAAGCCAATGAACTTCAAGCACCAATTCTGTATTTATATTTCTCCTACTACTGAGGGAACAGATTATGTTGAAGGCTGAGCTAAAATTAGCTTAGTAATTATTACAGTTTAGTTTTATAGGCATGCGGTTTTTTTCCCTTAAATGCCGAACATTTAAAAATGTTCAGGCCAGTAAAGGAATCCTTGGAGGAAACCATTATTTTGAGTATCAATGGTTTAATATACACTTAAAAGCTCTCTTACAAACCACAGCTTTCTCATTCTAAGATAAAATAGATTTGCACACAAGAAATTAAGAGACTGTTCCTTATTACGACTTAGGAAAGGCAGCACCTATATAGCAGACTAACAAGCACACCTGGACATCTACCAGTAGTGTAGGAAATGGCATTATTATTCAAGAAGGCAACAGCACTGCCTGTGGCAATACTGAAGGTTTTCTTAAAAAATTTCCTCTAGGTATTTGGGGTAGGAGGATCTCTCAATAAGAAAGCATTTTTTTCTTCTTCTGATTTCTTTTTCTGCATCAGGAAAGTAGTAGCTCAGTCTGAGCCAGTAGATGAGAAAGTGTCTATGATGCCTCTGGTTGTTCTAAAGAAAACAAGTTCAGATAACAAGGGATTTGTTTTAAATCAATACAACTGCTGTTTTTGCTTTCAGCAACATCTTATCACTCAAGTACACAGTACTTTCTGAGGCATAATTAATGTTTCAGCCTTTCCTATTATTAAGTTTGGTTAATCTTCAAAACACACCAAACTGAACCTTTAGGTTGGCTGCATTTGACTGACTGATAAGACTACTGAAGAAAACAGATCACGCTGAAACCAAAATCTTGGTCAGTAATGATTCTCCATCACTTCCTGGCCTGTTATCTGAACTCTAGCTCAAGGTCACAAGCATTCAAGCCCTGGTGTTAGTTAGGATAGAGGTGGAGGGTCTCGCTGGTCCTCAGGAAGAGCGGCTTCACTCCGCTCCTCGCTCATCTCATTGGACAGCTCTTCATAAATAGGCCCACCAAGGTCTTCGCTGCCCCCTTCACTCTGCTCCTCACTGTGGTCTTCGCTGGGCTCCACAGTCTGTTCCAGGCTGTTCTCCAGAAGTGTGGGAGAATTGCTTATTCTACTTTCTTCTTCAGCTGTCTCATTCAAGGGCTGGGGAGGAGGCGGTGTGGGAGTATCAGATTGCATGCCTCGTTCAGTGGAAGAGATGGGGGCTTTGTTTAGAGTAGTATCTGCTACAATCTCGTTTTGAGGCAAAGACAACTTTTCCACAAGTTTCCACTGAATGATGCTCATGTCTTTCCCACCAGTTGAAATCAGGTGACTGTCATTATGAGTAAAACTGACATTGGTGACGTGACTGCTGTGGGCACTGTACTTGTGACTGGGAGCCTATATGAAATAAATCAGACAAGAAAAGTGAATTATTTACATGCCTGCCTACAGGTAATTCAAATCAAAGCCACAAGTCATCAAATCTGAGGAATAAGCTAACAGTAATTTCCTTTTAACAACTACTTATATGGGAGAAACAAAATATAACAGACATATATACTTCAGACTATATGTTAAAAAAAAAATAAGGCCCTGGCCTGGTAGGTAATTCAGTTGGTAAGAGCAGCATCCCGATATGCCAAGGTTGTGGGTTCAATCCCCAGTCAGGGCATGCACAAGAATCAACCAATGAATGCATATGTAAGTTGAACAACAAATTGATGTTTCTATCTCTTTCTTCCCCACCTCCCCTCTTTATAATTTAAAAAAAATTTTCTTAGAAAGTCTAGTTTCTTCTGGATATCAGGTTGGTGTACTTAGTAATTATTCTTTTGGGATGCCAGGGAAGAATTTACTGGGTTGGCAGGATTACAGGTGATTTGGGAAACATTCCATGAGTTTTACAATGCTGATCATACGTGTAACAAAATATTTTCATACGTTCAGGAGAAATTTAAAACTGCCCCAAAATAAAAATAAACAGATAGTTACTAAAACGGAATAAAACATCGCCAACTGCCTTGTAGAATCATGTTCTCCTTGACCTTACTGAGGAAAGAGCAGTACTGTCTGCTTGGATGCTTGTAGATGGCCCTGTTTCCCCCTGTGCATCAGTTACCATGGACAGTCACCAGCAGCCCTACAAATGTGTTCGTGCCATTGACACGGAATTATCCCCAAACAAAATGCCCCACAAAGCTAATTTTTATTAAATTGAGTTTACCTTTGCTTTGGAGCAGGGATACTGAAACAGATGGACTTTGCAAAAGTCATCAGCAACAGCTATCACCTTCCTATTGTGTGATCGCACCAGTGCATTGATATCTGTCCCATCAGATCCTTCTGGCCAGACACCTTTGATATGGGAAGATAAGGGTGCAGAAGAATTAGCCTGAAAAATGTAATTGTGATGCTACATAGGTTTATTTAATTTTAGTTCAAACTCTTAGCCGCTAACATTTTCCCTTACAAATTTCTTAGTGGCCCAACACTTCATTCAAATGAAGTTTTAGCCTAAGTCTAACTAATAATAAAGTGATAAATCAAAATAGCCTCAAGATGGAAAGTTTAATGACCCAAAAGTACTCACTAGTAACCAGCAGGTGGTGCTAAAATAACTTTAGTTTTAAGCTTCATCGTCTGAGCAGTAAGGTCTTCCTTTTTCAAATTTCTAGTTAGAATGGAAGTTCTCATTTACTTGTACGGCAAGGTGCAGAAATGAAGCCATAGCACTAATTCTTCAAACTGGGTAAGCTGTGTAAGATTTACATACTCTTTCACTGGTCCCTTTCAGGCAAGCACGTCAAAGAAAACCTCAAAGAGATTCTAGTCTACCTGCTATCCCATAGAATTTTCTTGTAACTATTATTTATGTCTGAAGACGAGACATAGCAAATTTAATTATTCTGAATCATTATGAGGCACTGGTGAATATGTTCTATAATACTAGATTACAACTATGGAATATATAAGTGTTGAGATGCTGGCCTCCTGTGGTTCAATGCTATTCTAGAGAACAGGTATGTTTTGTGGTAGATTTGCTGAAACAAACAGAACACTGCTGAAATGACATCTCTTAATTATGAGTATTGTATATTACTTCATTAAAATAGTTACCAGCTTCTGGCCACTATTTCAGTTTCACCAAGAATAATGAAATTGTTTATGAACTAGTCAGGGTTATTTTGCTTCTAATTTCTTCCTGGCCTAGGAGGCTTTTCCATCTCTCTAAGTTGTATTTAGAACAAGCACCTACAATGGATTATTTTTCTAATGCACACAACATTAAGGAAGTTCAGATTTGTACTTGGGCTAGAGGTGTGAGTCCAGCTTTTGGAGGGCAGAGATGTATTGTTAAAGGAAAAGTACTGCTTTAGGTATTGGTGCCAAATGCTTTTAATTATTCTATTTAGTGAGTATAACATCTCTTTTTTAATTCTTTGCAAACAAGGCTTTATTATTTTAACTTCTCCATTTACCCTCTAACTTCTTCAGAAGGATACTTACAGACTAGGAAAAGCTTAGAAAACTGTCACAGAGGGCAGATTCATAGAAATGTCCAAAACATCAGATTAGGAATGATTTTCTACTTTTATCTTTCAATAACGTCTATTAAAAATGTCTTTATATTTCAGCAAATGGTGCTGGGACAACTGGACAGCCACATGAAAAGACTAAATAACAACTGCTGAGAAGAATGTGGAGAAACCAGACCTTCCTCTACTGCTGGTGGGAATGTGAACGGTGCAACCACTCTGGGAAACAGTGGACAGTTCCTCAAAAGGTTAAACAGTTACCACATGATCTTGCGATTCTGCTTCTAGGTACATACCCAAGAGAAATGAAAACGTGTACACAAAAATTTACATATGCTGTTCATAGCAGCATTATTTATAGAAGCTGAATAGTGGAAGCAACTCAAGTGTCCATTAACTGATGAATGGAAAAACAAAATGTGGTATATCCATATAATGGGACATTATTCAGCCATAAAATGCTACAACATGTAAGAACCTTGAAAACATGCTAAATGAAAGGAGCCAGTTTCAATGGATCACATATTATATGATTCCATTTATATGAACTATCCAGAATAGACCAGTCATTAGAGGAAGAAAGATTTTAGTGGTTGCTAGGAGGTGGAGGTGAAGAGTGCCTGCTAATGGGTGGGGAGGTTTCTTTTTGGGGTGATGAAGATGTTCTAAAATTAGTGATGATGGAAGCACAGCTGTGAATATACTAAAACCACTGAATTGTGCACTTGAGATGAATTATGTTATGTGAATGGTATCTCAATAAAGCTGTTTTTAAAATGCCTTTACAAATTTTAAAGTTTAAATTTTCACTTCGAGGAAAAAAAATGGAGAGGCGATCTGTGCTATTATGTAAGTTCCTTTTGTCTTTCATTTTTAGTGGGGAATCAAAAGTCTGAATTCTGCAGAGAACAAACCTCATACTGGGGTTTAATTTCTCTGAATCTGGTATTAACAGTGAAAACACTAAAGAACACATGTGGGCTGTTTCATTAAGGAATTTAGACAAATAATTATTATATGGAAAAGCTCACAGACAGCATCTGCCCATCAGGTGTCATGTCCTTACCAAAGACTTGAAAGCCTAGTACACAGGTGTATGTCGTCCAGTCGATGTCCTTACACTCCGATCGATTCCTGATTAGTTTGCAGCCACTTGGAATGTCCCCTTTAAATTTAGAAACAGGAAGTATAATCATAGTGCTTGTGTATAAATGTATCTGAACGTGCATCTTGATTCAAACTAGCCACGTTTACTTGTATTTATAATCCATACACTGAAAAACATTAAGACACATTTAAAAAGGAAAAGAAAGTGTTTACTTTTAACAGGGTTTATGGAACTACCCACTGAAATTTTCATTTCTCTTTAAGAAGCATAAATTACCATCCATTATACTTTTTCCTGCTTCTAGAAACTGCTGTTAAATACAGAACCATTCATAGTAGTATCAACCTCAGAGTTAATTTCTTATGACTACATGTCTACACATTTAAAAATTAACTCATTACTTTCTTGGAGAAGTGAAGCACATTTGAGATTCTCATGCCTTAGACAGCTCAGAGTAACATATACTTTGTCAGGTTAGAGAGGCCAACATGCATACTCAGCACAACTCAGATTCCATACAGCCTGCTTATTAGTGCCCCTGGCAGACACATCTTAGCCATACATGATCGTTCATACTTACAGTACAGTATTTCATAGTCTCCCGAGTTAGACATTATATACTTGTTGTCTGGGGACCAGTCAAGGTGTGTGATATAGCTGGAATGTCCCTAGGAAACAGTAGATGGATCAAGTATTAGAAAGCATTTGGAGCTTTGTATAAATAGTTTAATAGCCAGCCCTGTTTTCTGAATAGCCATTCATCTTGCATTCCTAATGTATCAAGAGCAGTACCACAACCTATAGAACTGCAGGGCTCATGGCAGGTCTTCAGTCCTTTTCTGCTCTACCTTGTTGGGAGCCGAAGATGCCAGTGATACATGATGAGTTCGAGTAGAACTTCGGAGCTAAAGAGGTCTCACCACAGTGGAAATGGCAAGCACCTGCAACTTGGGAGTATCCTGTTGGCCTCTCCACTTAAGATACCAGCAACAAGCACCTACTGTCTGTTAGAGACTTCCAAGAAAGAGTCTCTTAAACTTGTGCCTTAAAAAGACACTGCAACAGGTAGCATGCCCTCATGCCATATTTCAAATCATTGATGTCCCCGTTAGTGACTTCATTTTTGAGAATGAAATATTGGTTCCAGGTTGTTCACAGTGTACAATTTTCCTGGGCTGCTGCTTGAGCATCCAAGGTACACCCCAGAGGCTGAGGAAATATGGCACAGGTACACGGTCTGTCCAGAAGTTATCCAGCCATGTAATATGAAGAACAGATACACGTACTGAAGGAGATACAAAATACAAGAAACACTGTACATAGGACAATAATGCCTTCAGTCCCTTTCCAAACAGGCACCTTGGGATCTCAGAGTTCTCCCAATTGCCATCAGCTGCCCCATTGTATTTTCCTGAATCTCATCGACTATCTGAAATCTTTTCCTTTCAGAGGTGATTTTAGTTTTGGGAAAAGCCAGAAGTTGCAGGGCACCAATCTGGGCTGTAGGGGACCTGAATCATCTGGGTGACTTGATGTTTTGTTAAACTCTGCACAAGATGCACTGTCGTGATGAAGCTTCCAATTACCAGTTGCCCATAGCTGCAGCCTTTTGAATCATCCGGATAGTTTCCATTGAGGAATGTTCAAGCTTAACACAAAATCAGATGCAGATTCGTTGCTCTACTTGCTCATTTTGAATGGGATGGCCACACGGTACACATGATTACTCAATGGCGTCTACTTTCCTTCACTAGTACAGTGAAGTCATCATTGTTCACACATATGCATTCCAGTCCACTCCTTGGCTGCCAGGTTACATCGATGTTGCACAAACCATTCTCATTATATTAACAATGGCTGGACTTTTTCTAGACAGATCTCATACAACAGTCATATGGGGGTCTCCTAGGAAAACTATCTCCAAAGAATATTCTGGGAGAAGAGTCACCCAACACTGTACTCCAGAACAGCTGGATCCAATACAATCTAAAAAGAGTCTGGAGACATTTGACTTGATTCCTTAAAACACTGCTTAAACAGGAAGACAGTGATCTTTTTCTGCTTAGATTTTACTAATACTATAGGAATTTAAAAACTCCTACATCCTATATTTTGTTGGCGTGGTATGTAAGCAGTTGATGATTTCCAATCAACTATTTCAATCACACGGGTCTTACTGGTTTACAAGCCGAAGGAGACTCAAAATCACTTATCATCTTCTGGAGTTTGTGGTAAAACATTTAATTTCTAATGTACTTTTTGAATTACCAGTTTTCTGTGCCTATGGTTTTATTTTTTAAGTTAGTAAATTCAAAATATCTTAGGTGTAGTTTCTAATGATTTATACAAAGTATTTTAATTACTCTATTACTCTTCTGAAGTCTAATGACATGTCTTACAACCTCTCTGGAGCTGTGATCTTCCCCACAGTGCTGCATGGCAAATACATACATTTATACATTTAAATGAAATTTAAATTAGATGAATTTGAGAATGGAAGCTTTCTGAAGTGACTGGAGATGAGGTGGTGTACTGGAAAACAGGTTGGCAATACCTGCTAGACAAACAGACCTACCAACTTAATAAATTAGTTTTCCAAGCTAGAAAGACACATGTGGTCATTGGATATTTTCTGAATTCAGCAGAAGGACGGGTTTCGCACAAATCCTTTTCATAGTTCACATGAATTTGATGCCTGGCTCTGACGTATGTGGAAGCCATGCTTCTAAGATAAAGAAAACTTCTGCTACGTAAGTGAAGGATTTAACCAGATTAGTCATGACAAAGTACCAAAAAGTATTAATCCTAATGTAGAAGTATATAAAATTATCTGAATCTCTGTGAAAGCCTTTAACAGCATTATGTAGAAGATCTAAAATACATATGCATAATATTCATGTAACTCACATCTGTGTTGGACACAACATATTTAAGAAGGCAAATCAATATAAAGTATTCTCAAAAGACTCTTGAGTAGGAAAAGCAGCAAAGACCTTGGGGAACTTATCAATTCATATTGTAAAGTGAAGTATTTTTTCCCTGGTATAGATTCCAATATCTAAGCAAAGGAAAGTTAAATGCAACTGCTACCTTCCCACACACCATCTCAGAGTGTCCTTGCCCTACCCAACTCATAGGCCATGGGAGGTACATGCACAGCTTGGGGCGAAATAGCCTCAGACATTATCCTGAGGCCAGAGACACAGTGGGAACAAAACCTAGTCTATATCTCCTTAAAAGGAAACAGGAAAACTATTCTAAGCTGGCACTTTCATTACTGCCATTAAGTAGCTGAATGGAGGAGTAACTACAATAGTCACAAATGACAAAGCCCAAAATACTACTTGGCAAAAATCAGAAATATTTTAGCTATATCTTTGTCAACTGCATGGAGGATCATCTATGTCAGTGGTTTCCACCCTGGCAGTTTATTAAAAACACCTGGGAAGTTTTTTAAAAAGTATGAAGGCCCAGAGTTAGAAAACTATTTTCCTTAGGAGCATCCAGATGTCCTCTCACCATCTACAACAGTGCTGTCCAATGGAAGTTTCTGCAGTGATGAAAATGTGGTGTATCTGCAGCTGAATACACTAGCAACTAGCCATCTGTAGCTTCTGAGTGCTCAAAACGAGGTTAGTACTTCAGGGAACTGGATTGTATTTAACCTCATAATCACAAATTGTGGTTAGTAGCTACAATTCTAGATAACGCAGGTAGATAACAGTTCATTCTTTCTTTACTGATTTCAAATACCTCTTTTACTACCTAGCAAATTTCCACTTAAGCAGTACTCTGGAGTCTCCTTTCTGTTCCATTAGTCTACTTGCCTAATCCCAGCCAACTGTGAGAATTTTGTGGTATGTGGAAAATTTCAGATAAACTTCAGAAGCACCTTATTAAGCTTATAAATGTCATGTTGAAAAATCTAAGGTCAAGTGCATCAAATTTAGATAAGAATTTGCGGAGAACAGATACTTTTAGCGTCTTTTCATCAAGAAATATGTTATGCCTCTACTTTTTTTAGTTCTTAGTTCATCTTTCAGTCATGTTTCACTTAGCTTCCTGTGCTTTTCTTGCTATGTTTATTTGCAAAGAGTCTACAGTTTTTGTTGTTCTTATGAATAGGACTTTTTCCCACTGCAGTTTTGATCTGCTTTTGCTGGTTTGAGAGAAAGCTGATCATTAGAGTGCAGACTGCTAGTTGCCTATTTAATTCATATTCTGCCCTTTTGGTAAGTGCCCAGTTAAGGCTATTTTCCAAACTCTTTTGCAGCTAGGGGTGGCAGAAGTCACTGAGTGGGGCTTTCAGGAAAACTTGCAGAGAACTGACTTAGCAGGAGGAGTGCTCTTCCTTACCCCGTTGTGCTCTTCCTTTCTTTCTGGAACTGGGATATGATAACTGGAGTCCCAGAAGCATCAGACTGAGGATGATGGGGTAGAAAGAAGGACGGATCCTGAGTCCCTGATGACTGTCTTAAATGAGAACACATGGCTCTTTTAAGTCACCAAGCTATTATAGTAGTATTGAATCCTACTGCCGTCTTGAAATACTGCATCAGTTTTATAGATTATTTTCTTGATTTCTAGGTAGACAGTTAAGTCTTTTGCCCTTCTTTTCTTTTTGATATATATTTTCAGTTACAAAAAATTTACCAGCACTTCTTGCCTATCCTGACTTTGTAAAGCTTTTGAGTTTTAGTAAATCACTGCAACTTCCATACACTATAACTCCTAGACTAAGATCTTTGAGTACTAGTGTTAAAAGTTGCACAGGAGAGGAGACTTCTCCCTCCACAACTAAGAAGGAATACAACTACCTCAAAACCATAAACAACCCATGGACATGAACTAAAGGAGGGGGTGATTACTGGAGGGAAGTGTGGTACTGGGCAGAGGAGAGCAAAGGGGAAAAAACTGTAACTATTGTTACAACAAAATCAATAAAATATACTTAAAAACAAACAAACAAACAAAAAAACAAACTAGAAAGAACCAGAAGTTCCAGAAAATCAAACTGCATGGAAGTCCAGCAAACAAAGATATAAAGAAGAAATACTCATCCAGACAGGTAGGAGGGGCGGTGCCGGGGCGGAGAGGACGAGGTCTGGTGGCAGCAGCAGTGGTCCAGCAGAAAGCGCAGTCCCCACGTTTTAAAAAGTCAGGAGGGACACCTGGGGAGCTTTCCCAGCTCCTCACCAGATCTCAAAGCTCATAGTGCCAGCACCGGGGAAAATCACATCTCATTGCTTCTGACTGTGCAGACCAGTGGGGGCTGGGATGGAGGCAGAAACCACCGGTCTCAGCAGAGTCCGCTTGTTTAAAGGGACCCCATGGTCTTAGAACGTCCGAAGACCCACCCACTTTGGGAATGACAGCCAGGGCAACAGCTAGAGAGGCACCAGTCTGGTGCGGAAGTGGGAGAGGTGCCTGGAAAAGGGGCGAGTGCTAGGCTGGCGGCATTGTTCCCTCTCAGACCCCTCCCCCATGATACAGCGCCACAACATGGTGAAACAGGTCACCCTGTACTGACGAATCCCTAAGGCTCCGCCCCTTACAACGTAACAGGAGCAACAGCTCTACCTGGGACGCAGAGGCAAACAAACACAAGAGCCTGTCAGAATGAGGTGACAGAGAAGTATGGCCCAAAACGGAAAATGGATCAAGGTTGCAGCGGGAGAACTAAGTGACAAGGAGATAGCCAACCTAATAGATGAGGAGACAGACAACCTAACAGACACAGAATTCAAAACACTGGTGATAAAGATGATCACAGGCTTGACAGATATGCTTGAGTATGGTAAACGTGTAAGAGAAGTGAAGGCTATGCTAGGTGAAACAAAGGAAAATCCACACAAAACCAGTGGTGAAGGGAAGGAAACCGGGGTTCAAATCAATGATTTGGAACATAAGGAAGAAAAAAAGTCAACCAGTGCAGGAGGAGGAAGCAAAAAAAATGAGGAAAACTTCTCAAATTTTGTGAAGGAGATGGACATACAGGTCCTGGAAGCACGGAGGGTCCTGGGTGAGCTGGACCCAGAGGGGACCTCACCAGGATCCATCATGACTGAGATGCCAAAGGTGAAAGATAAAGACAGAGGCCTGGGGGCAGCAAGAGAGAGGCAGAGAGTTGCCTATAGGGGGGTGCCAATAGGACTATCAGCTGATTTCTCAGAGGACACTTTGCAGGCAGGAAGGGGCTGGCAAGCAGTATTCAATGTGATGAAAGGCAACTTGGAACCAGGATTACTCTATCCAGCAAAGCTATCATTTAGAATGGAAGGGCAGATGACAGCTTCCCAGACAAGGTGAAGCTAAAGGAGCTCATCATAACTAAGCCATTATTATATGAAATGTCGAAGGTACTTAAGAAAAAGATCAAAACTATGAACAATAAAATGACAACAAAGTCACAACTATCAACAACTGAATCTAAAAAATAAAAACAAAATCCAACTAAGCAAACCAGAATAGGAACAGAATCATAGGTATGGGGATCATTTGGAGGGTTATCAGCTGGGAGGGGAGAGGGGGAGAAATGGGGATATGGTGCAGGGACTAAGAAGCATAATCGGTTGGTACGATATACACAGGGGGATGTTAAGAATAATATAGGAAAGGGCGAAGCCAAAGAACTTACATGCACGACCCATTGACATGAACTAAGAGGGGTAGGATTACTGGAGAGAAGGGGGTTACTGGGCAGAGGGGAGCAAAGGGAAAAAAAATTGGAACTACTCTAACAACATAATCAATAAAATATACTTAAAAAAATAAAAAAATTAAAAAGTTGCACAGGAATTTGAATGAATCAAACAGAAAGCCATTACACTGCACTGAGGTGCACAATAAATTAACCTTAATTCTACTGCACACAGAATAGAACCTTTAGGTCAATTAAAACTCTTTCAAGGAAAATACACAATTTTCCATATTAGAAAATTATGTTGAACTTTCATAGACTTAGGTTAAGTTCACGTTAACAACACCCCCAAGTACAACCCAGGGCTCATCTAGTTCCTGAGAATAATGCTAGTGCCGCTTCTATTAACACCTAACATTTACTGAGTACTTGCTATGTAGAGGGCATTAAGTTTAAGTAGTTTACATACACTATCCATTCTATATCTCATAGCAACCCTAACTGAGGATGCCCACTTTAGTAGGTAAAGAAATTTAGGAAGCGGAGACAGATGAAGTAACTTCTGAAGTCACATAATGAATTGGTGGAGCAAGAGTTCAATCCCAGGTCAGATAATTCTGGACCAAATTGAACACAGCATTTAAATCATGGTTATCTTTCACTAATTTCTGTAACACTGAAGATGAACAGAAAGCAATTTAAAAGTAGAATTTTTAAAAAGGAGTTTATAAGTAATCAAGGACCTTTTCGCTATCTTATCAAAACAATACAGGAAAGGCTGGGGTTAAGAAACACTGGAAAGCAACAAAACTAAAACTTCACACACTAAAAACACGTACAACTCAGGAATCTTTGGGAAAATCAACTAGCAGTCTTTAAATTCATTTTAGTTATAAATCCTTCTGTCATATTAATCTCACTTGAGAAGTCCAATATGTAAAGCAAATAAAATGAGATCCTTGCCAGCATGCCCCTCAGCCCCAACCCCAAATCCGGGGGCTCTGCAGAAGACAGAAGGAGCGTCTGAATTCAAAGCCTTAAAAGCTTTTCTATAGCAGCAGTTACTAACTCAAACTGCTTACAGAGGGAATATAGGATACAAGCGTGAGCCCATGAATCCTATCATTTAGTCAAACCACTTTTAAAAATATTTACTAAACACTAAGATGGAAGTTCTTGTGGGAAGTAAAAGAAATTGGGAAGGTCCTTCTAAAATCACATGATCTAATAAGAGGAACAAAGTGCCACAGATGAGGCCGAGGAGGTTTGCAGTGTGTGCTGGGGAGAGACTTGGAGAACCCGAGGGCAGCAAGAGGGCAGCGTGCCTGCAGGCGCCCGCGGGAGCTGCAAGGGTGGACAGGCTGCAGGAGAGGAAGTGAAAGGCTGTCATGGATGAACGGGGCATGGGGTGACTCCATTCACCTCTTCCCCTCAACTCCTCAGCCAGCCCCGAGAGCTCAGGGTCACGGAGAGCAACTCTCTCTGGAAGATCACTGGGGTTCCTTCAAAGAGGCGGGCAGGACCAGTTGTGCACAGTAAACCAGCCTGCGGTGTTTGAGAGAAGGTACCATTTGCCACACAACGGAGCAGCCGCAGCAGAAAATACGTTCACATTCACTCGTCACCTGGGTCTCTGAGGCGGCATCTGTGAGCACTAATGTGTAAGAAGCAAGTCCTGCGCTGCGCTCTACTGTCCTATTCTGACTGCCTTCTTAGATAACAAGACTTACGTCCTTCCGTGGAACTTGTGATTGTCGTACTGCTATTTAAAGATTGGGTCTTTGTTAAAATGTGGCTACTAGAACTTCTCACAAGTACAGATGCTGTTTTCTGTTTTATTTCCAGTATTTTCCTATCATTAGTCAGTATTTCAGTGACCATAGTGGCTGCAGAAGCATATTTAGAATTTTACAAGATGTCCCTCTAAAAAATTTTAACCAAACAGCTGGAGCTTGCCCCCTTCAGGGCATCACTTCTGGTGGACACGCCAGGTGAGAGGATGACCGGCACCGAGCACAGGAAGGAGGCCCCGCGCAGGCAGTGGGCAGCGGGCCAGTCAGTGGTGTGCCTGGTGAGCGCATCAAGATGCCCAGAACAGGTCTCTAGTTCATAGAGTACCTGCCATAAGGTGACCACCAATGTATCTACAGAACTGAATCTAATGTTCACCTTAAAGTGATTACCTAGTCAATCTGAAATGGGCAACAAATTAAAGAAAATGTTTGTTAATTCTCTTAAAAAAGACAAATATCTATATAAATTATTTTAGTGGCACAGGAGATACAAGAAACTGCAGGGTGTCAGGGTGGGCAGGAACATGGGGCACTGGGATTAAAAGTGACTTACCCTTTCATTTTGGACTCACTCCATTATCAAAGTGTATTTACTCTAAGGGGTTCTGATGTAAATAGCTTAGGAAACTCTAAAATCAGCCAGAGACAGACAAGTATTAAACTCCCACCAAAGGAGAAAGCTTCATAGGGCACACAGGGAACTGCCATGCTCTGCTGTCGCGTAATCTCAGCTTTCAGAGACAGAGATAAAAGTTTTAAAGCAGTGGAGGGACAGATGCATCAGTGTAAACATCTGACTCTCTTTAATGAAGTAAAAATTTCTAAGTTCACAACTTATTTTACTTCACTACTTACAGTGCACTTTCCATATCTGCTATATTTTCTTCCATTTTCTGAAACTACATAGAGGTAAATAAAGTTGTCATGAGATCCTACAGCCAGGAAGGTGCCATCTAGAATGAAGCAGGAGAAACTGTTGACTAGAGAAATACATTGATAATTTACTGTTATTTACCATCAATTTAACTGTCATTTTATGAATCCTTCCATCACTAGGAACACTTGGAAAACAAAGGGTCATCTAGATGAGTCCACAGTCCCTTCTTGGACACACTCCCAGGCTTTGGACTCCACACATTCTAGCCTAGTCTCCTTCTAGTTCGGTACAATCGGGCCCCAGGGAGGTTAATCTGCTCTGATGGGTCTAAGTCACAGTATTCCTCCAGCAAACTGAGCGAACAATTGCTCATTTCAGCTGAGCACACATGACCTCTCCAAATACAGAATTTGTTCTTTTGGATAGGGACCATGTTCTCTTCTCTATGGTCTCCTTCATTGTACTTGCCATGTACCAGATGGTCAATAAAGTACAAGTGACCCTTGGGTTTTAATCACTACATTTGCAGTAGTTATTTGTAACTACAGTACTGAAAAAAGCCAATCCAAAACAGAAAACCTTTTCTGCTTCAACTCTTGACACTTACAGTCTGAAGAAAATACTTTTCCTTCTTTTTTCAACTCAGAGAATAGTATTCAATACTTCCTTTTAAAACAACGTAGAAATAACAAAAGGATTCTTTGGATCTCATATTGATCCAACAACTAACGGAATGTGTTTTTGAATATAAGTGAATGTCACTTTAACTCCAAGGGGAGAATGATACAAAACCATAATAAGGGGAAACGGAAATAGAATACTATAGAAACTTAACATTTTGAATGAAGTACAAAGAATTATTCAAACAAGGCTAAACAAATTTATCAAATTCTTATGAGTTGCTGAGCATTTCATTTAATTAACAAAACAATCATTACTATGTAACCAGTAACAATGCAACTAGATTTTAAAGAATTGAAGGGCCTGTAAAATTTGTGTATATTTATTATAATTTCTTTTATATTCTCTTGTATACAAAGAAAAGGTTGCTAAGTAGATGTAACATTCAGCCTAGCACCTATTTGAAATTCTAAGTATGTATAGTACCCCCCCCCCCAAAGAGGGGGAGTTGATTGCACTGTTTTCTGCTTTCAATTGCAAATACAGTTGTAACAGTTTGTTATAAAATGATGTTTGCTTGTTGATTCAAAATGTTTAACTTTAGCAGATCTGCAGTTTCCTGCAGCAGAATTTAATCTGATGTTGGGAGAAACATATTCAACACTTAACAACTCTAGAGGAAAAAGTAGCCAACTCGATTGCAAGTGAAAATATGCAGCCACAGAGAAATGCTGTGGACTCCAGAATGTGGGTAAATCCACCTACCTACTGAGTAGCGCATCACAGAGAGCTGTTCATTCCCATCTGTGTGGATAGAAACTAGATCTCTGGTCTCTGCATCCAGAACAAACCACCTGTTGAGAAGGGAAAAATTAAAAAATGTTCAGATATTAGCACTTCTAGGGAAAAAAACGGTTGCTGACCTTTTTCCCCTTTAATTTTTAAAAATTAAGGAATTTTACTAACGCCCTTACGTATGACATGTTTCCTACTAAGAAGGATGAACTCATTTTGCAAAATGTCAAAAAAATTACAGCATAGAAGCTGCATGTATCTAAGAGATACATTCATCACTACTACGTGCTAAAATGCAAAAAAATAAAAATAAAAACACTGCAAATCTGCATTCATCTTATTTATATAATAAAATACATGATTTTAAATTTATTTTCAGTTAAAATCTAGAAATTATTAAAGAAATATAAAAATAAAATAAAAATTTTCTTTTTCAAATAACAGAAACTTAGATATTGCTAAAAAATATACCAAGTCTTTTTAATTAATCAGAATCTTCAATAGTTGGCTTTGCAAAATGTTTATAAACAGTCATCACAAACAATATTGCTATGCTCAAGCATAAATACTTCTCACAACACTTGCAAAAATACTTTGATAAGCGACTCGTTTTTGATACACAGCACCCAACACATCTTTTCCTTTTTCTGCTTGTTGAGGAAGCTGTATTTATGGCTTAAACACTATGGCTTGACATTAGTCACATACAAATGTGCAGCCAGTCATGACCTTGAACCTATGCATCCAATATACGTAATAATATTTAAGTGATGGTGACTATGTACAGGATGGGGCAAGAGTAGGTTTACAGTTGTATGCAAAACACAGAATTTATTCTTATATTATTGTTTATTAGTTATTGTATTATTTTCCATACGAACAAATGTAAACCTTCTTTTGTCCCACCCTGTATAGTAGAGGAACTCTCATGAGAAAAATGAATGGTAGCAGACACAGGAAAACCTTTAGGGAGGCTAGGATGTAGGATGTTGGTTGGGCTGAACTCTGAGGGAAAGAAGTACAGCAGTCAGGCAGCGGGCGAGAGGGAGGCCTACGTGGGAGGGAGCATGCAGTTGTTAAGGTGGGAGAGGAAAGCGAGGGCCATTCATTTGGAACCAGCGATACTTCCAACACTTGCATACAGCAACGAAATTTGAGACAGTTTTTTATTCACATTTATAGAAAAAGTCAAAATATAAAACGCCTCCTGAGAGGTAAACCAATGACTTAAATCCAGCTACATAATAGATGACTCTTATCAGCCCTTTTTCTGAGAACACTGGGAGGGACAAATGGTGTTTCAGAAGAGCATGGCAGGATGTGGGGTATGAAGAAGACTGGGGACTAAGGAAGGACAACTAAAGACTGGACGACAGGGAGGAGGCAGGTTACAGGCAGTACGCATAGCTGGTTATAGGAGCGCAGATGTGAGAACTGCCTGGCTCAGACCAGGCACTAAAAACATTTGTAAAATGAGTAAATGAATATAAAATAAGTCTTGAGCATGACAAAAATCAAGTTTTAGCAAGAATTCCTTAGTTGTAGTGCAGTGTGCAGGAAGAAATGAATGGTTGGGGTTGCGAAAATGGAACAAAACTAGAAAAATCAAATCACTATCTTAATCTCATATAAAGGGATGGCACAAGGGCAGCAAGTTTTATTTTTAATTATTCAGATGGGAAAAATTCCACCACTACAATAAGCCAGTACCAGAAATCATAATGACAGTTCTTTTTCATTTTGAAGCTAATTATATAACTAATATTTGGAAAGAAACCATTTCTTTTTCAGGTTAAAATAAATACTATTCATGAGAGAAAAGCGCTTTAAATTTTTTTTAAAATATCATGTTTAGTGCTGTTATTTCATATATCTTAGTTTATTCAAGGTAGGAGATGAAAGACTAAAAGATCCCAACTGTTCACCTAGCAATGAAATCCCTCTCTAAACACATTTGTGACTGAATTTTAGTAACTTGTTAGCTATAGGTAGATCAGCTGTCTAAGGCTAGGAGGAAGTGGGCAGGAGTAATGATGAATGACTGCTAATAGGCACAAGGTTTCTTTTGGGTTAGTGAAAATGTTCTGTAATTAGCTTGTGATGATGGTTGTACAACCCTGTGAACTTATTAAAATTTCTTGACTTGTGTACTTTAAATGGATGAATTTTATGGTATATGAATTATATCTCAATATAGCTGTTAAAAATGAATCCTTACTATGCAAGGATTAGCATGTTAAGGGAGTACTATGTTCACTTGTACTATGTTCACTTAGGGCTATGCATTTAATTTTTTCCCTTAAAAATTATATTCGTAATACATTCTTTTAAAATTGTAGTTTTCTTTATCACTTTAATAATTAATCTCACCTATGCTTACTTCTTGATCATAAGAAGTAGAAGGTTTCTAGCCCAGACATGAGACATCTTTAAATAGTTTGCAAGTCACCTTTTCTGGATTATGCACAATTGGATGTGTGTTGCTTTAGACTTAAAAAAAAATTTTTTTTCTTTGCCCTAAATGTGACCTTTTTTTTCAGGGTTAAGGTTAGTGATAATAATCTGAATGGCTAAACTGAGGAATTTTCAGTTTTAGACAGTATAGTCAGGTATTCACAGACCCGTGTAAAAAATGAAAATGAGGAAGTTCTCCAAGAATCAATAGAATCTAACCAAGATGTGAAACCAAACACAGGATCTATGTCAATAATTACATCTCCCCTAGATTCTAAATACAGTATTCCCTAACTTATTGCGGGTATTACATTCTAGACACCCCCCACCCCGCGATAGGTGAAAATCTGCAAAGTAGGAACCTTACTTTATTTTAGTATTTATGTATATTTTAAGGCTTTATAAACCCTTCCCACACACTTATAAACCGTTCCTAGTCTCTTATTAACCTTTCCTACTCCCTTATTAACCTTTTCCACATTTTTATAAACACTACTTGTGTTCTTAAACATATTCTACTCTTAAACCTACGTAACTTTAACAACATACATATACAGTACCACAAAATCCTGCGATATACAAAAAATCTGCAATAAATAATTAAATATAATATTTTTAAAAATCCTGCGATACAGTGAGGCTGCGATAAGTGAACCATGATCTACAGAGGGACTACTGTAACCCCCATCTCCACACCAGAAAGGACCAACCGCCAGCACTTCTTATTTAGCTGACACATCACTCTCATTTATAAGATTCCTCCTCCTCACAACTCCTGGTTTAACAGTGGTTTAAGTCACTTAAATTAAGTGACTTTTTATTTTAAGCTTGTTAATAATGACTTCACACACACACACACACCCCTAATCCAATCAAGTGGTGTGTCCTAATGATTCAAATCCCTCTAGCCCTTACACTCCATTCAGTGTTTAACTCCTTCATATATATGGTAAATGCTTTTAAAATGTCAGCCAGTGACTTAACTTTCAAAGATAAACATTCCTTACAATATTTTTGAGTAATACTAATAACGCCATAAGCACCTCTCAGAGAGTACTGGTGGAATAATGGAAAGAGACAAGCTTTGGAACCATACAGAATCTGAGTTCAAATCCAAACTCAGTTACAAGTGACTGAAACTCTATGGGTCTTGGTTTCCTGTCTGTGCAATGAAGAAATAAATACTCTGCTGTATTCTAAATAAAAAACTTAGTACAAGGTCTATCATCAGATAATGGATAAATGGTAACTCATACTATTTCATTGAATTTAGCATTTGTGGTATCTGTTCAGCTGCTCAAAAATAGATTTGAAGTAAACTCCTGCATGGGTTTTCTGAAAACCCGTTCAATACTACAGATCAGGTTGTTTCTCACACTCTATTAATTTTTTGAGTTATAATAGAAAATAATTTCCTACAAAGTGACCTGCCATACACCTATTTGGACCAAGTCTAAGTAATAACCTAATACTGACACATAATTTGAGAAACCTGAGATAGCAGAGCCATCTATATTTGCAAGTTATCACCAATTACTCCTCAAGCAGCCTAATTCTAAAATTCAATTATTTCAGAACCACTGAAATAGCATCTCTAGTTACATACCCACATTTCAAAGTTTATCTTTTCTTAAATGTGTGTTCACAATAGTTTCACCTTATCAGGAATCTGCATTCCACATTTTCTATGGATTTAACTTTTGAAAATTGACTTCATATTTATCCTGCCTCTTTAAAAGACAAATTATTTGCGATGAGGGCTACTTATTAGCAGAGGCAATAAAATGACTCAAAACTATACAATGATAAATATACGTTACTTAATAACCTTGGAAAGGTACTATACAAGGTCTGCAGAGACAAGTAATTAATAATTTCAGGAAATATACCTTCATTATCTAGCTGTGTAGCATTCAAAAAGACAAGATGACAAAAGTTATAGCACAAACAACTTCATGCTCAATCTTCGCCAAGCATGGCTCCTAACAGTTTCTAACCTAGTTATAAAGTTTATTTTTTTATTCTGCCTCCATCCCTGACACACACTATGACATGGGCTGCACAAGGGTTAGAAATTTTTGTTTCGCACTTTGATGCAGCCTAAACACCCACAACAGTGTCTAACAAAGAGCTCAATAAAAAATCACTGATGACTGAATGAGGAAATATAACAATTAAAGAGCAACAAGCATATTTATGTGCCATTTAAAAGATTAGTTCTCCAGATCAGATTGCCAACATTCCTGAACAATGGTTAAACACTTCACCACTTCAAATTACTTAACTCATATTACTCTTGTCAGAGAAGGAAAGCTCTGACTCCAAAAAACCTCCGCTGCCTTGCGGCATACCTCTTTAGGGGAAAGGCTAAGGGAGTAAACCCCGACAGAAAATCCGGAGCCGGAGTCCCTAAGGCGGTTTGACGTTGCAGTCATCACCGGCAACTCCTGCGGCGCACCTGAAGCCAAGCTGTATTGACTCCGTCTTTCCCTTGGACCCTTCAGCTGCGAAGAGAGGGGGGGTCTGCTGCACGGGCAACAGCAGACCCTCCATATCACCCTGCCCAGGCTCTGTAGCTTCAGCTTCACTGGAGAGGACACTCCAGCGTCATCACAAGATGTCGATTCAACACGGGAGGAGACAGATACCGTGCCACTCCCAAGTTGGACTGCACAGCCATTCTCGGCGGTGCAGATAGACTCTTAAGAAGCTACACCATCGTCTCTCAAGACGGACGGCTGCCGACGATTACTCTTGAAGACCCTACCTGCCTGAGTGCGTTCCTATGGCCACCACTGTGCCACTTGGATGAAAATCTGCACAGTGTCCTGGTTCCTAGAAGAGAGACAGACAGCTGTTGGGAGTACATGAGAAAGTCTCCCTAGGTCTATGGGAATGGTGGCAAAAACATATTTGAAAATAACTTGTTTCATATGAACACTGAATTATAATCAACTTCCTTGTGGCCAAATGGAAATGAGGAGGCGGCATTTCAGAGCAGGAAGGGGTATGCTGGCAGAGCGGTGAGGGGCGAGGACAGCCAGCTGTGGCCAGGCAGGGAAATAACAGTAAGAATAACACCAAACATTTGTACAGTTCTTTCAGTCTGCAAAGAACACGTAACACACCTTTGGGCTAGAAAAGGTGGATAACTCAGTGGCATAGGGAGAAAATATAGTAGAAGACCAACTCAAAAAGGAGTCTGTCAGTGAGCAGCACTTACTGAAGCCAACTGCAACACCACAGAGGCCCAGACATTTCCATAACAATGCTCATAAATATGTAAATATGTGACATCTTGCTTTTACTACTGAAATGGATGGAAAAATGGAGCTTTTGCACTGATTTACTTCTTCAGAGTGGGTTCATGTTATACTTTGTGACTAAACACTCTCTGTTTACTAAACACTGTTTTAACCAATGCTGAGTTTTCTCCTTTGCTGCTCCCAACTGCTAGCCTGGGGCGTTTTTGTGGGGCGGGGACAATCACATTCTGCTTTACTCACATCTACGAGCCTGGTCCATTCCAGCCTGTGTTCCGCTGCGTTCCACATGCACACCTGTCTATCCTGAGCACATGTCAAGAGCAAATCTTTGAAGGGATGTGTAGCAAGACCCCAGAGCTCATCTGTATGACCCTGAAAATAAAATATACCTATTGTTATAAGAAACAAAGTAATCATAAAAAATATTCAGTTAATGGTTAAAATCACACAGTTTACCTGGACTTCTATTTGGAAGCCATCATTAAATGTTCCCCGTAAAATAAAGTTTCGTGATGTGCCTACTAAAAATTGATCTGCCTTTCCTTCTGCTACAGCTCTGATTGTTCCATACTGATCAGGAACCTTTAAAAAAAAAAAAAAGGTAATGTCACCATATACATACTAACATGCATTAATTACTAGCTGAAGTCTACATATATAGCTGAAAGAAATTAACTGGTAATAAATGCCAGAATTCCAAATTTGAAATGTTCAATTACATTTTATTACACAGAAGTTATCATGTATTAACATCCTTTGCTTCGGTTCATTTTAAATTTATATTTTATATAATTTTAAGAGTTAAGGGTTAGGAGGGGAGGAAAAGAAATTGGATTACATGAAGAATTAAGGTCTGGTTTTGCTACTTACTAGTTATGTTATTTGGGGTAAATCATTTAGCCTAAGACAAATTTCTTTACATGTAATATGGGGATAATGAATACAAGCCCTACCTACTCTTGACTGTTTTAAGAATCAAAATATAAGTACAGTGCATGTGAGATTTCTCTGTAAACTAAAAAGCAATATATTGTAAAGTGTTATAACTCCTTAATAGGACTCTTGGGAGATCAATCTCTTTTAATCCACTACACGGTACACTCGCAGTGAATGTTATATTAATATAATAAGCTCAAAGAACTACTCTTTCTGAAATAATGCAATTCTTTCTTCTTTATGAAGTGGGATCCAAAATTACTCCTAAAAATACAAAAAACTGAATTCTAAAAATAATCCAAAATTGTTAGAAATGGTAAGGGGAGGATGAACCAGATGGTATTAGCTTTAGATTAGAGGGTATGAATTATCTGTGAAGAAAAGAAATAGCATGAATTTAAGGCTGAGATAAAGCAATTCTTTCTTATCTATCTTCTTAGAAATAAAACGCAAGAGCAGTACTATCAGGGTCCTCTTTTTTAGAGATTTTGTCTAAAAACATATTATGTGTAGAAAACACTGAGCCTAAGTTCAAAATTTAAGTCACCAAAAAAAAGAGGCAATATTAAACTCTGAGATTTTTCCTTGCTTTGAGAATTATTGTTTTAAAATACAATTCTTAACTGTTTTACTTCCTGAGAACTTAATTCAGTTAGCATACCTTCACTGAGCACAAAATACCTGTCAGGTTTTATGGATACACTTGTGTCCATGCCATGAAGCAGACACATACATAGAAAGTTAGCTATTATCATTAAGCCCATTGTTGAACTGATTATTTTCAAGTTTTAAAACTGAATTGGTCATTTTGTATAGCTTGGTTATATTTTGGATCATCCCCCCGCCACCCCCAAAAGACAGGCTTTGGCCAGGTAGGTTAGTTGGTTAGAGTGTCATCCCAATATGCCAATGTTGCAGGTTCGATCTGCAGTCAGGGCACATACAAGAAGCAACCAATAAATGCATGAATAAGTGGAATGAGAAATCAACTTTTTTTCCCCTCTCTAAAAAATAAATAAAAATAAATATTCTGTGCAATTTTTTTTTATTCTTTCAAATTATTCTGTTTAATGATTGGTCCCCTTTTTTCTTTTCTTTTTGAGGAAATGAAAAGGCCATGCATCAATTTCCCAGAAAAGTGTAAGTTATCTTAATGTGAGACAGTAGACATTAGCTTAGAGGATTTAATATTTTATAATTTTCATTTCTCCATCCTTACCTCAATTTCTCTTTCAGCATTCAGATCATGATCCCATAGAATTATTTTTCTGTCCTTTCCTCCTCCAGTTAATAACATCCCATTTCTCATCTGACAAAGTGTGAACACACTGCCATCATGAGCTTTGATTTGTTTGCTGATCTGATAAACACCTAATATGATAAGGAAAAAATAAAAACACCAGTGATAACGTTTTCCATCACACTTTAGTGGCTTTCTGGAAGAAAACCTGAGCAGAACTCCAGATGTTCCTTTACTTAAGATGAGGTTATGCCCCGATAAACCCATTGTAAGTAAAAAATGCATTTAATATACCTGACCTACCAAACATCATAGCGTAGCCTAGCCAGTTTCTACTGAAATGCATATTGTTTCTTCACCACTTTTAAGTTGAAAAACTGTAAGTCAAACCATAGTAAGCTGGGACCATTTGTATACAGTGAATAATCAAAAGTGACAATGACTCAACAATCAGAAACCTATTTTCAATAAGTTGTACAAGACTGGTAGTGAAGCTTAATACAATCTTTTGCATTTATGTTAATATTTAGTTACCCTGAAAATATTTCAAAATACATTCTTAGAAAAGGGTAAAAAAGTAGTAACTCTATAGACAACAGACGATACTCAGAACTTTACAATCTCTTATAATCATTTTACACAATATTTAGGGTAGTCTTTTCTGATTTTAGAGCTGAGGACACAGAGGTTTAGAAGTGGCTTAACCAAGACCACAGTTTGCTAGTGACAAAGCTGTGAATAGAGCTCAAGTTTCTTCACTCAATGTTCTCTTAAGTTTGCAAAAAAGCTTTCATTTCCAGCTGAGGTAACACTCGTAAAATATAAAATTGGCAAACACTGGTGACCTACCTGCTCTACGAAGGACTACCCCCCTGATTTGCTAAGATACAGGGGACTGGAAAAGGCACTAGGGCAGAAGTGGACACTGAAGGCTTGGAACAGTGGCTCCTGACCAACCAGAGAACTATTTCAGTATTTAAAAAACTGTATGAATAGGACAGTTGAATGACAGACCAGCTTTCTTATACACTTATAGTGCTTTACAAGTACCCAGGGAGGGCCAAGGCAGGTACATTAAAAATATTTTAAGTAAAGTCCATGTGGAGATTAACACACTTTCTTAAAGGTGAGGATAATATTTTAGTCGGCGAGCCCCTTTATTATTTATCATGCCTTACTCAGAGAGGCTCCTTATCTGGCTAGTGAGACCGGTAGAGCAAGAGTAAAGCTTTTTGGAAGCTAAATTATCTTGCAGAATTAGTTACCAGGTTCAAAACGGCCTTGTTTAAATATGGCCAAAGTCGGTCAATAAATAGACCTTACATCTTTTAGAAAAATGAAATTATAAGTTTAAAAATTGTTCATTGAGGGAAATGGGTGAAGGTGGTCAAAGGTGCATACCTCCAGTTAGAAGTTCTGGGAATCCAGTGACAGTAGTAAACAACACTGTATTGTATATCTGAAAGTTGCTGAGATAGCAGACCTTAAAAGTTCTCATCACAGGAGAAAAAACGTTAACTGTGTGAGGCGATGGATATTAACTAAACTTGTGGTGAAATAATTATGTTGTATACCTTAAACTTATACAATGTTATATGTCAATTATACCTCAATAAACCTGGGAAAATGTTCATTTTCTAAAACCATTCATCCACTGATGAATGGATAAGCAAAATGTGGCCATGTCCACACCATGGAACATTATTCAGCCATAAAAAAGAATGTATGATACACGACAGGACATGGATGAACCTTGAAACATTAAGGTTCAAGTGAAAGTGTATGATTCTATTGATATGAAATAGGCCAACCCACAGAAAGCACCAGTAGACACATGGTTGTCAGGGGCTGAGGGGCGGGAGGGATGGGAAGTGACTGCTAATGGGCAGTGTTTCTTCCTGCGGCGATAAAATGCTCTGAAGTTAGTGGTGGTGGCTGCATAACTGTGAATGTAGTGAAAACCACTGAACTGCATATTTTAACAGGGGGAATTTTATATATAGCAATAAACTTGTTATTGAACTCGTTCACTTTTACTCATTTTTCTATAATATTTGAGCTGACATTATAATTTAAAAATTGACTAAAATTTGTAGGGCTTTGGTATCCTAAAAAAAACCTACAGCTGATTAAAAATTACTCAGTGTGAGGGTGCTGGTGGTAAAGATACTTAATAGATGGGTATGTCATCATGAGCGCTGTAGGAAGACAGAAAAGGGCTGGACTGATTTGGAGTAAAGCTTGTACAGTTTAGAACTCCAATAAACTTGGCTCTTGAGGTCGACTGCTTCAGCTCGCACCAACAGTCATCACTTAGAAACACTTTAAACACTGAACAATATAACTGGGTCCAGTAGGATAGCTAGCCAATTACCTATAATGTGTGACCAAGAGAGAAAGGACATCCGAGACGTGAATTTTCTGAGTACTGCTGGCTTTACTTGAGCATTGAAAGGGGTGTGTGTGATATTTTCTCACGCATAGTTAAATTAACAAGAGTAGTCTTAAAGTACTGTATAAGAAATTACAAAAAGCAGAGGTGTGGAGGTTCATAGACCTCCATCAGAAGGTAGGAAAATGAAATACAGGTTTCTACTTTTAATTCAGTTCTCCATACTTTTAAACATGACAGATCTTCTCAAACACTTAAGATCTTCCTCGAATGATGGAATGTTACCAAATAGAAAATAAAACCGAAGAACAAATGCTTCAGGGAGCCCGTTTTTCTGACATTCTAATTCAAGCCAAATAATGTTTGCAAAAGCAGCCAAGAAAAATAATTATGCTTAAATTTAAAAACCAATTGTACCTCCAGGTGTAATCACTGCCACATCCAAGCTTAACCGCAAATTCCCCTTTTTCTCTCATCTCTAACAGAACAAAGCTTCCATAAAAAGCAAGTTTACCTTGATTGCCAAATAAAGATGTTTAGAGGGCTTTCTGTGCCTGTTTAACTACAGAATCCAATGCCAGGGAGACTTTGAAATTTATGTTATATTCTTAGCACTGAGCAAATAGGACCATGTTGATTATTTGGAGAGCAGGTAAAATGGTGTGTTACTTAGTTACTAAAAGGAACTTAGATGTAAGAATAATGAACATTTTTATGGTGTTGTAGATACAATCAACCCCCTTCCCCCACTTAAAAATTATGGACTATTTAATATAATAAAAATTAAACTATTTCATAAAAGTAGGAAATAACAGAATACCTTGTACCCCACAAGAAACAAAAAATACAGAAACAACCTAAGTGTCCACTGTTAGAGAAATGAATAAAGAAAATGTAGTCTGTGTGCATATGCACATGGATCCATACATACACAATGGAATAAAAAAGAAGGAAATTCTGCTATTTTCAACAACATAAATAGTCCCTGACTACATGATGTTAAGTGAAATAAGAGAAGTACAAATACCACATGATTTCACTTACACATGAAATCTAAGAAAATGAACTTGTGGGAACAGAATAGACCGGTGGCTGCCAGAGGCCGGGGCGGGGAAAGGGGTAGAGGTAGTCAGAAGGTACAAGCCTGCAGTTCTAAGATGATTAAGCTCTGAGATGTAATGAACGGCATGGCGACTGAAGTTAGTAATACTGTATCGTGTATTTGAAAGTTGCTAAGAGAATGGATGTTAGGTTATGTTAATCATTTTGCAATGTATATCAAATCATGCTGCACACCTTAACTATATAATGTTAAATGTAACTTATAGCTCAATAAAACTGGGAAAAAAATAGAATATACTAATTACTTTGAAGATTCCTGTTAATTCATATTTAAGGTATAGAAGCAAGAAAATATACAGGAGAGCTTATGAGGCACAGAATACAGTTCTGGCTTGTCTCCTATACTAGAGTAAAAGGATTAGCTATGAAATTACACTTGTGCCATCCAAAAATGTCCCTTATCGCACATGACACCACAGTATACTCAAATTTTAGTTGATAAGACTGCTATGGATGCAGAAATGTCCTATTAGGGAATATACATATCGGATCAATTTATTGAATTTTTGACAAGACTTTTAAAATGGAAACTTTGTACTCTGTTGTGATCTGGGTTTATACATTTATTTCACTGTATGCACCAAATCCTTCCCAGCCACATCTACAGAACTGAAAACCCCTAATATATAAAGGAAGAAACAAAATTATTAGAAAGTTTGCCTATGACAGGGTCAGTCTTGCAGCAGAGCACAACACAGGCCATTTCACGTCCCAGTGGTCTACAAGATTAGACTTCCTGTGTTTGCATATGCCGATTTTCACTGCAGAATTTTTTCAGATGAAAACCAAAATAAAAAACAACCTCTGAAACTTCCCCTGCCTCTCCCACCTTGACATACATTAAGCTAATTAGAAGGGTACATTTACACTCAAACTCTGCTCAGGATCAGAGGGTAACATGTCAACAATTTAAGTCACAGTTTTGAAATACAATGTTGTTCTGGGCATTTCAGATTCTGAGAAGTGGGGAAAGTAGCTAATAAATATAGTTGTTCTAACATTCCTTTTCTTAAGAATCTTCAACCCACTGCCATTTTTGTGATATGTGAATTTTCAGCCTAAACTGAATTGAAGACTTATGATAGCATGGCCAGGGATGGAAATCAGGGTCATTAGTAATACAACTTAAGGATTAAAAAAAAGAAACTTCTTAATACATTTAATTCAACTGCAAAACTCAGAAATACAGTTGAGTGGGTATGGAAAACACGAATGTAGTATATCTTCTAAAATATACAGCATAAGAATCTTCACAATCATAAGACATCTACAATGCACTATTCAAATTCCACATTTCAGTGAAAATGGTGCTTTAATCAGTACCACTCATCTTCTACACTGACACTCAAAGGTAAGATTCAAGTCATTTCCTTAAGAAAATGTTTAATAAATAATTTTCAACAGTTAATAACATATGCCAGACACTGTGTTAGTCCTGGGAAAATCCACTAGGAAAGTCAAACATGTAAATTGGGTCTGAGCAAGGGAACATGGACTCCCTTATTTGTAAATCACATGTGATTTCCATGGTCTGATGCAGAGACTCCAGGGAGATAAAGCCAAGGATTACCCTATTTATTTGCTGAGACATGAGGAACAGGAGAGGGCACTGGGACAAAAGTAGGTACTTAGAGCAGTGGCTTCCACCAACCAGAAAAGTATTTTATTTTTTTAAATTATATTTTATTGATTGTGCAATTACAGTTGTCCCCTTTACCCCAGCACCCCTCACTCTCCCTCAGGCAATTCCCACACCATCGTTCATGTCCATGGTCATGCATATAAGTTCTTTGGCTACTCCATCTTCTATACTGTACTTTACATCCCAAAGGCTATTCTGTGACTACAAACTTGTCCTTTTATTTATTTTTAGGTTTTACTTATCTTTAGAGAGAGGGGAAGGGAGGTAGAAAGAGAGGGAGAGAAACACTGATGTGTGAGAGATATATCAACTGGTGCCTCTCACACACCCTTAACTGGGGACCAGAACCACAACCGAGGCATATACCTCAACTGGGAATTGAACTGGCAACCTTTCGGTTCCCAGGCAGGCACTCAATCCACTGAACCACAGCAGCTAGGGCCAATTGGTACTTCTTAATTCCCTCACTTCTTTACCCATTCCACCACACCCCCTCCCATCAAAACTCTGTATCCATGATTCTGTCTCTGTTCTTGTTTCATTTATTTTTCAGATTCAATTGTTGATATGTATTTATTGCCATTTTATTGTTCACAGTTTTTCTTAAGTCCCTTTAACATTTCATATGATAATAGTGTGGTGATGATGAATTCCTTTAGTTTTTTTCTTGTTTGAGAAGTTCTTTATCTGCCCTTCGATCCTAAATGATAACTTTGCTGGCTAGAGCAATCTCAGCTATAGGTTCCCACTTTTCATGACTTTGAATATTTCTTGCCAATCCCTGCTATCTTGCCAAGTTTGTTTTGAGTAATCAGTTGAGAGTCTTATGGGAACTCTCCTGTAGGTAACTAACTGCCTTTCTCTTACTTTAAAGACTCTCTCTTTATTTTTAACCTTTAGAATTTTAATTACGATGGTGTCTTAACGAGTGGTCCCCTTTGCATCCATCTTGTTTGGAACTCTCTGCGTTTCCTGGACCTGCATGTCTATTTCCTTTACCAAATTAGGGAAGTTTTCTTTCATCACTTTTTCAAATAGATTTCCTATTTCTCTTCTCCTTCTGGCAGGCCTATGATGTGAATGCTGGAATGCTTCAGGTGGTCCCAGAGGCTGCTTACACTATCCCCATTTTTTGGGTTCTTTTTTTATTCTTGTTTTCATTGGTTGTTTTTTGCTTCCTTATGTTCCAAATCATTGATTTGATTCTCAGCTTCACCCCCTCTACTGTTGTTTCCCTGTAAATTGTTATTTCAATTAGTGTACCTTTGTTTCTGACTGGATCTTTTTTATGCCGTTGAGGTCCTCACTAAGTTCCTTGAGCATTCTCATAACCAGTGTTTTGAACTTTGCATCTGATAAATTGCTTATCTTCATTTTTTTTAGTTATTTTTCTGGAGTTTTGATCTGTTCTTTCATTTGGGCCATGTTTCTTTGTCTCCTCATTTTGGCAGCCTCCCTGTGTTTGTTTCTATGTATTAGGTAGAGCTGCTATGACTCCCTGTTTTGGTAGTGTGGACTCCTGTAGAGTCCAGTGGCACAGCCTCCCCTATCACCCAAGCTTGGTATTCGAGGTGTGCCCTTTGTGTGGGCTGAGTACACCCTCCTCTTGTAGTTAAGCCTTGATTGCTGTTGGCATGTCAATGGGAAGGATTTACCCAGGCCAGTCAGCTGCAAGGACTGGCTGTGACCACTGACCACCAACCCCACCCTCTGTAGAGAATCAGCTGTGCAGGGGCAGGGTGGTGGTGCTCCAAGGTGGTCTGTAGCAGGCTCTTGGGTTTCCTAGGTGGTATAGGCCAATGTCAGCCCCCACCTGTGTTCCATCCAGGGCCACCCTGCCTGAGCTATAGAGCAATCTGAGATGACTGCTACTTGTGCTGCCCTTGAAGAGTCCCAAGTGAAGCCAAGCTGTGAATCTAGGCTGGCTGCTGCTAATGCCAGGCCTGGGGCCACTTAGCAAGTTATAGGGTGGAGGTGGGGGCTTGGTGATGCTGGCTATTGCTTCTTTGTTTGATAGGATTTAGGAAATTGTGAAGCATGAGCCAAGACCAGCCATTCATATGGAAAAGTAATGGTTAACAGTTTGGGTGGGCCCATAAACTGGGTGGGATGATCTTAACTTTTTTTCCTACTACCTCACTTCTGTAATTCTTGTAGGCTCTTTTCTGGTCATCTAACTGTGGAACAGACTGTCCTTGGCCTCAGAGCTCTTCTCTCTTACATGGTGAACTCAACCAGTCTTAAGGTTCTTATGGATAACTGAGAAAATCTGGATCTTAAATCCCTATGTGAATTTTCAATGGCTTAGTATATATTCGGCGGCAGCCGTCCGTCTCGAGAGACGATGGTGTAGCTTCTTAAGAGTCTATCTGCACCGCCGAGAATGGCTGTGCAGTCCAACTCGGGAGTGACACGGTATCTGTCTCCTCCCGTGTTGAATCGACATCTTGCGATGACGCTGGAGTGTCCTCTCCAGTGAAGCTGAAGCTACAGAGCCTGAGCAGGGTGATATGGAGGGTCTGCTGTTGCCCATGCAGCAGACCCCCCCTCTCTTCGCAGCTGAAGGGTCCAAGGGAAAGACGGAGTCAATACAGCTTGGCTTCAGGTGCGCCGCAGGAGTTGCCGGTGTTGACTACAACGTCAAACCGCCTTAGGGACTCCGGCTCCGGATTTTCTGTCGGGGTTTACTCCCTTAGCCTTTCCCCTCAAGAGGTATGCCGCAAGGCAGCGGAGGTTTTTTGGAGTCAGAGTTTTCCTTCTCTGATGTGCCCTGACTGGAAGATCGAACCAGCGACACTTAGCTCGCAGGCCGATGCTCAATCCACTGAGCTAAACCAGCCAGGGTAACTTAGTATATATTAAACTGAGAATAATTATAAAACACTACTATTTTAAAAATCTTATTTCATTCAAGTTGGCTCTTTTTTCTGTTACCAGTTTTACATGACAGATTTATTCACACTACCCTGAATGCCTCACATTCATGTCCATCTGTCTGTTTTTGCTTTCAATGTTTCCATAAACTGGGATCAAAGTTCCATATTTTTTGTACTCCTATACATTCACTATGGATTACTCTTAAAATATCATTTCTTCTGTGAAGGCATCATAAAACTCAGATCATCAGGGTAATTTGTCTCTTAATCTTTATACTGTTTAAATTGATATATATCTATATCATCTCTTGCTAATTATTTTATATTAGGTTATAGATGCTTAATGGCTGAGTAAATATTTTAATTTAAAAGAGTTCATCATGAAGAACCTTAAAAACATGAGGTATGTTAGTGGTTCTCATACTGTTCCGCTGCAGCTCTCTTCTGGTCTGGGTATGAGATAGGACTGCAAGAACTGTATATGTAAATTAAAAAGGAATTATGTTAATATCAGAGTACTGTACCTTTAGGTCCTTTCCCAGGTGTGGGTTCTACAGTAGTTTTGCTCCATATAAGTAAGACTCCACCTGAGTCTCCAGTAAGAACATCTCCATTCCCCAAAAATGCTAAACACTGTACAAATTTTGGTTTTTCATATTTCTACAAAGAAACAATGAGAATTTTCAGTTTTCCCTTTGACATGGTGACTTCATGCTCACTCAACAATTAAACAATCAAAGTTTTATAATGAATTTGTAACATTCTGATCCTTACCCCAAAAATTCCCTGTTTTCTTGTTAGAGAATTGCCACTCCAGGTCCAGAAAAAAATATGAGATTTACCACATGTTATTATGATATTTGCATCTGTTGGATGGAACTCCACAGCCAAAACAACTTCATTTGTTGTCTGTGGAAAGAGAAATGAAGCCTTAGATGAATGTATATTCTTTTCTCCATCAAGTCCCAATTATAATTACCGATAATGAAAGCTAGGAATACATTTTGAGGAAATGCCTTTTTCTTCCTAGACTTGTTTTCCTGAACATTTTTAACAATAAATTTTTATAACAATCATTTAAATGTGATGTCTTTATACTATATCATCTTTTATACTATTTATATATAATAATTCTGCATTAGGAAGACATATGAATTAGTTTTAGGTTTTTCAGTTTCTTGCACATTTAGGGAAAAGTACACTAAAACTATCAAATGCAAGAGCAGTGTACATCTATCTTAAAGACATTGCCATTTTGATTGAAAAAAAGTCTTATCTTTCTTTGTACTATTACTGACCACTCATTCACTTGAAAATATGCATGAGAGTACAAAGGAATTACCAGTAGTTTTTTTCACTGAAAGTACTGAATTGAGGATGATTAAAAACACTGTATTTCAATATGTTCAGTAAATACTAAATTCTTACTAAACTGATGTTTTATGGTAATAGCACCTACTGAAACTTAGCAGTAAGGTGAAATCTACATGCTTGTAAAGCTGTCTACTGGTAGAGGTGTCCACCTGCAGGGTGATCCAAAATACCTTTTTTCTTTTAACTTAGCAAAGAACTCCATGTGTATGGAAGCATTTCTTCATTACAAACCAACATGGTAAACACGGTAATCTTATAAACAAAGTGAGTTAAACATAATACCTTTCATATTCTTACATTAATAAAATGACACTTGAAAGAATTGAGTTAATTAAAAATGTCCCCCATGGTTCCTGTATTCCCTTAAATTTTATATTTCTACTACTAACATCTGGGCTCAACGGCCTTGTACAGACACATAAATAAAACTCAAACAATTCAATCTGAATGCTTTCTCCCCTTATTGGGTTATAAAATGAAGGAAAAGGATAGTACTTTTTCTTGTTCTATAGTTTGATATGGAACTATAAAAACCTAGCAAGTCAAAGTATATTTTAAAGATAATGTGTTAATTAACAAAGCAAAAATTAATCATCTCTCTTCCAGGATGATGTTGCCTTTTAAAATCGGATTGAACAGCCCTTAGTTTTCACTTAAAATCAAAACTATTTCACAGTTTAAGCTTATGGCAAACTGATTAAGGATTATAAAATTAACTATAAATATTCCCAGTATACAAACATATGCTGGTGATAAAGATATTCAAGATACAAATTGAAGTTATCTATGAAATTAAATTACTTTGGGTATAACTATAGCCTTACAGAATATTTTAATTTTATTAATGTATACATTATCTAGAAAAGTGCGTAAATCCTAAGTACATAGCTTGATAAATTTTCACAAATTAACACACCTCTATATAGCACCTAGAACAAAAACAGAAAATATTACTAACATCTCAGAAATACCACAGATCCCTTTTCTAGTCACTATCCCCTCCGCCTGCTCAAATAACCATAATCCTAATTTTTAAGACCACAGATTAGCTTTGTATGTTTTATTTAAATGGACTCACACAAAACCCACATCATGCTAGGATTTTCACTATGTTAAACATATAGAACAATATGAAGAAAGGTAACATTTTATAATACTGTCCTCTGTTTTTATTGAATATTTCTCCATCTATTTAGGTCTTCTTTAACTTCTGCCAGTAAGGTTTTGAAGTTGTCTTACTGAAAATTTACAGTTACATACATTGGCAAGTTATGAATCAACTCTCCAAATCCTTGCGACTTAAGCAAGGACAGAGCTTATCTACAAAAAGGATAAAGTCAATACACAGGGAGAAGCTAAGAAGAGACAGGGATTCAGTGATCCAGCCCCTGAATCAAGTCATTCCAAAGGCAAAATCCACCCAGGACCTTTACTAGAAGGTTTTTTCCTTCTTTAAACACCAATCAATAAATTCTCTTTAGGATAGCTTTACTTGTTTTGCACTGGAAAGAGTTCTAATACAGACATTTGGGATACAGTTTGGAGAGCTTGCTGAATGACTGGGTACGAGAAGCAAGGGACAAGGAGTCCTATCTATCTTGGGCAGCTAAGTGGAATATGGTGTTAATCGCTGAGAGGTGAAATTGGCTGGGAGCTAAGAAGGATGATCAGTATAGATCTGACTTGTGGGGTAGGACATTCAAATAAAGATGCCAGGCAGGCGAGAAGAATTGTGGGTTACTATCTGTGAGAGAGATCTGAGCTGCAAGTAAACAATGTGGGACACAGCAGACAGCCACTGAGGCCATGGTAGCAGTATATGATGTCAGTGGAGGACATAAGATATAACTCTGAGGAATACCAATATTTAAGGTCCTGAAAAGGAGACCAAGGAATGGCCAGGAAGAAGAAAACCACAAGGCTTCATCTGTTAACCTTTACTACAAAGAATCAAAATTCACATTCTGCACTTTGATGTTAACTTCCCTGTTTCAACGTTAAATTATTCTGAATGATGGCTAAAAGACTATCTGTACCTTCATTTATATTTTTTATTTATTTTAATTTTATTTTTCCTTTTTATTGTATTTACTCAGATGACATGGGTTAACAAAATTATACAGGTTGCAGGTGTACACTTCCATCATATATCATGTGTACACTGTATAGTGGGTTCACCACCCCAAGTCAAGTCTCTGTCCATCATAATTTATCCCACTACACCTTCCTCCACGAACCCCGCCCCGGCAATCACCACACTGTTGTCTGTGTCCATGAGTTTTTTATATATTTTTTGAAGTTAGAGGTTTTTTGACTTCTTATATTCCTTTACAGTACAATCAAATCTACTCTATTTCTTTCAAAATATTAACTTATGCTATTTGAAAAACATAACTTCTTTTGGACCAACGAGCTGAAAGCTGGAAACTTATACAGAACAAAACTGCTGAGACAGAGCGGCATGCAACTGAAGAGGAACTGAAGAGGAATGTGATGTTATTTAAGAGTACAGCAAATATGTCATAGGCTTTTTTTAGTCATCCTGTCACTTTGACTCCCTTTGAAAGCCTGTCAGAGGAAGGCCATTTCTGACCCATGTGCATGCAGTTGCAATGCTAACCTTACATTCTTCTTTTACAAGTTATGGCCTGATCCACACAAAGAATCAACCTTATTGAACAGCAACTATAAAATATGCTGTAATAATCCAGCAAACATAATTATGACAAATAAGCTTATCATTACACATGCTTTTCAGAAAGTTATGTTAGCCATACTCCTAGGAACGAAATTTTCCTTTAGATGTTTAAAGCTTTAAAGACCGAATGAAATAACACATTTTATTTAAAAAGTAGCAGTAGTTGAGTAGTATTCAGTATTAATTTTAAGATTAGATATTCATCAACTTTGCATTTCAGCAGCACAATGTGTGTGAAGTATCACTAATATTTTATCTTAAGGATACCATAATACCATAAAATAATGACAAATCAGTAAATCTGATTAATTTGGCCAGCTGGTAAGTGTTGCAAATTAAGGATATACAATGTACTTCCAAAAATCTGCAAAACAAATAATGTGTTCTAAAAGATAATAATCGAGCAAATATTTGACTTACCTTTATTTCTGCTGTTTTTGACTTTTTCTGCCAATCCCACACAGTAAGCATGTGCTCATTGGAGTCATCAATAACACATAAATGAACACCTGAATCCTAAAGAAAAGTCAATTAAACACCTTTTAAATTTTTCAGATAAGGCTGATTTCTAAGAACAAATACCATATTATTAAAACTGCCAACATTAAGATAACCCAAAAATCCCTTAAACTTATGATTCCTTGAACTATAACAAATATACTAGTTACTAAGACTGTATTTTCCTCAGAAATGATACTTTAAAAATTATTTTCAAGTTTTTCTCCTAAGTTGATTTCTACTTGCCATCTAGTCACTTCTATTACTCAGAGATGATAGCAAATAATTCATTTTGAGGATCCCTAGTCTCTTCTCACCTCATGCTTCTCTCTTGCCTTCTTGTATTTAAAGTATACTCCCTTGAAGTACGAGTGAAATGTACATAATTTTGTAACTTTGCTCCCAAGTTTTGACAGTTTAATGGAACAAGCTAAAATCAATGACTATTTTAAAGTTCGGCAATTTTAGCTTTCCATGATATATATTAATATGAGTTAAACAAAATTCCTATTTATTTTTCCAAAAATGATTTTCATTCACATCATTTAAGTCTCCTAGTTTAAGAAAAGGAACTGTGGATGATATTTTTCAAAAAAAATTTTTTTCCAATTAGCATTTGCAGCATATGCCATAGATGTCTATGGAACAAAGAAATACTATGGTGAAGAGGAAACATACTGAGGAAGGGCAGAGCTTACTCTTCTCTTGATCTTTCTTTTATTCTGCACTGGAATGATTACCCAACCTAGGAAAAGTCAGAGTAGGAGGCAATCGAGAGCCTTAACATTGTAACAATGCTATCAACAAGATGACAACAATTCCTGCTACAGAGATTTTCAGGGGAGAAAAAAAAAAAAGATAGTAAAAGTATTTCCTTTCTGTCCTTTTATCTCCTTTTCTGAATGCCTTTCTCCCAATTCCTGACTCATTTGACCCTTGACATTCAGTGCCTTCAAGCTAGCAAAGTTACTATATCCACCCAAATTTATCTTTCTGTTCTAAAAATGTCTCTTCCTCCTCCATGACCCACAAAACTCCCATAATCCAGAATACAGCTGCTGTTAGCTAGGAATTGAAGAGATGGTAAGAATACATATATATTCTAAAGTATAAATGAGACCCAATAAAATCTGGAGGAACGTTTATATTTGAAATTAAAAATTACAGACCCTAAAATGTAGGTCTCCTACATACTTTGTAATAATTACATATAATTCAAGAGTGAATAGAAAGTTTAAATGAGTAACAGTCTGTTTTATTTTCCCCTCAGAATTAAGTATTAGGTAAGATTGTTAAGTACTAAATTTTAAACTCATGTTGTCCTCAATTCAGAACCAAGATAATTCTTGACTTTAGTGAATACAAAGATCTGGCTCCAACATGATGTTAAGAAAAGATAGTATTTGTGCATCATCAGCCAAGTTTCATGTCTGTGAATTTTCTAAATAAAATAGAGAGCTCCAACATTCAAACTAAACAAAAGCACCTCTTATTGCTTGTTTTAACTATGCTATGCATGTATGCCTCTAATGACTGATACTACACTAGAATTCTATTTCAGGACAGAACGAAATTAACTAAAATTAAGTGTAATATTTTGAATCCTATCTAAACCAAAGTACTTCAGTACTTAGGTTAAAATGCTGGCTAACATCTCATATTTCGATTCAGTTATCCCTTTATATTAACACACATACATAAAACTGAGCTTAACTTCTTTTCAGCTTCTTTGTTACTTACTGCTTTTGAAAAATCCAGACATCCTACTCCACGCTCAAAAGTTCCAAGTCCAATAATCTGCAGTGTAGATAGACTAACTGAATCCCACACTCTGACATGGGGTTGCAGAGGCTGCAAAAACAAGGAGAAAAACACAAGACAACAGGACTAATCAGTATACAGGTGGATTCCAACAAATACCACCACAGCACAGAACTGTCTGCTATCTTTAGAAAGTAACAGGGATAAACAAATATCTAATAAAAATAGCTACTACATTTAGACATGCCACCAAAGAATCTTGAGCAGGTATTATTTTCTCACACCACGAAAATAAGGATGTAACAACAGCGATAATAGTAGTAGCAGCAGATGAGTTGAGTATTTCCTAAGTGCCATACGCTATTCTAAGTCCATGACATGTATTAATTCATTTAACCTTCATAATGCTATTATGAGCTATGTACTATTTATATTAGAATCACCATTTAACAAGTGAGGAAACTGAGATACAGAGATTTAAATAACTTGCCCAAAGTTATACAGCTATTAAAAGGTGGAGTTAGGATTCCAACCCAGGAAAATTTGTTCTGGATACTCTGCTTTTATAGCATTACCTTTACTTCTGGGAAAATAACACTTTTAAAAATTAGTATTCAATAAACTGTTAAGCAAACAGTTCTTAAAACAAAATCTGGAACTGGATGGGGTCTTGTAAATCATCTACTATAACCCCTCCAACTCCTTTTCATAAAAGAAACTGAAGCCAGAGAATCCGTAAGTACAGTGAGGTACTACTAGTCACTCACCATTAACAGTCACTGCTGATCCTTACAAATAAGGGATTTGTCATTTAAGCCTATTTAGTATTATTGAATAGCAACTAAAAATTTTTAACTGTTATCAGTGCTACTCATATATAAAATCAAGGGGTCCTTCAATTCAGGGAAATTGTAGTACCACTGGCACACATTGATAATTTATTCTATGCAAAGAAATTAATAACAATCCTATCAGTCCTCTCATTTTATAAAGTAAACTGTTTCCTCAGAAACTATTTTAAAATATTTTTTTAGAAAAAAATATTTAAGTAGTATGATTCTCTTGTTTTTTGGAATGTTCTTATATTCTAATATTTTTCCCTGCTTATACTAGAAATCTTAGTAGTCAAATTTTAGAACAAAAATGAGAAATAATAAAAATTACCATCAATTCCATTCTAACAGCACCATCACTAGGTACAAAGGGCATATACCACTCACCCTTCCATCTTTATCCACTCCAGCTATCTGTCCAGTTGCGATCCTAATTTTGTCAGGGTGCACAGCAAGGCTAAAAAGCAGTATTAACAACATTTTAAATATAGGAAGAACATGTGAAATAGCAGAAATATGCCTTAATGTCAACATTTTAAAAAGTTTTTTAATTATTAAAAAAATCTCACTGTGACCTATTTTATTTCTTTAGCAAATCAAATAAACATCAAGTATCAAAGGCTTTCCTTTCTAAATTTTCAGCTATACTTCTTTCTTTGTTAAACTTAACAAATTAATCAACTTTAAATCTGAAGAAAATATTTATTCAGACTTGTGACACAATAAATCCCTGTCCCCCTTTTTCTTCTACCTCTCTCCGCCCTCTTTCTCTCTGGTAACCACCATGTTGTTTTATGGGTCTATGAGGTTGGTTTTGTTTGTTTTTGCTTAATCCTATCACTTAATCTGTTTTTATTTGTTCGAGTTCCTTTCTAGTCCTGCATCTATGTTTATATACACAGTCACATGGTCTTACTACAATATTCAATATTACATTGTAATTTCAACCTATTAAAACATAAGCATTTTTCTATGTTGCTATATAATGCTTATACATATTAACTTAACATCTCTTCTATCATTTCTACTTTTCCACAAAGGAACACAATGGTGAACATCTTCAAACCTAGTGCTCCCAACTTCTTTTAAGGCTAAACTCTTACAGTCAAACTTGGGCAAAACACTTTTAAGTACAGATGGAAAATAGTATAGTATTTATGCCCCCATTCCTCATGCTAAACCTATAAGTAACTAACAAAAATTTTAAGATGTCTTCATGTCCATATCTAGAATCTTTTTACATCTTGCAACCGAGAGGCAAGCTCAACTTGAGAATATACATCTTTTGTTCTTTGTATGTATTGCTCATTGCTTTCCAGAAGAATAGTACCAATTATCAATTTAAAATAGCATGAGAAATAAGTGTTTAAAAAGTTTCACTATAATTTTCCCAAATTAAGAATTATATCTTTTAAGATACCTTGGTAATCTGATATAAATGATAGCTTGTTTTAATTTATTTGATAAGGAAGGAGGCTAGAATTTATCAATATGTTTCTTTAACTAATACTATTTCTTCTTACTTAATAGTTCATGTCCTTTATTCAGGTCAACTACATTAAAAGTGACTAAAAATGTAACATTAACATTTGGAATATCTTTAAAAATATTTTTTAAAAAGTAAAATTTCTAGAGTTCCGGTCAAGCTGGTAAAATAGGTAAACGCTGTGCTCACCTCCTCTCATGACCACATCAAAATTACGACTAAATTACTACAGAACAATCACCCTTGAGAACCATCTGAAGGCTAGCTGAATGGAACTAAGAATATAAAGAAGTTGCGTCAAGACTGCTTAATGACAATTATAGTTTATAGTTAGACACACACACACAAGTACAATTTTTGGATTAGGTAATACAACTGCATGGTTCAAATGACAAAAGCTATATAAAGACATACTAAGAAAAGTCCCTTTCCTATTCTGCCCCATCTTAATCCGTTTATTCTTCTTATTAATTCTGGAATTTTTTCACATATGTGGAAGCCAAGATATTTACTTTGCACACCCCTTTTACACAGGGTACAACACTGTGCACATTTTCCTGCTTTTATGCTTTGTAATTTGGAGTATATATTAAAGGACTTTGCATATTAATACAAGTACATAAAGAGCTTCCTCATGCTTTTTAAAAAATATTATAGCTGCATGGTAACCTATAGATACATTACAACTTCAATTGTCCTCAGTTAAGTGATATTTAGGCTACTTCCAATTTTTACTATCACAAACATATTGTAATAAGTAATTCTATACGTTAGTTTTCCAGTGTAAAAGGCAATATTTTAATCATCCCTAAAAGTTTAACAATATCTAAGTAATATTCTAATAGTCATAAACTTTTTCTGATAAAGATACATCTACAAGAAAGTATGAACATAGAGAAGCTTTTAAATGTTGGAAAGTAATAAATACAAGCAATAAACTATTGAACTTAATTAAAAAGCAAAAATAATTGAGTAATTTTAAAACATGCCTAAGCATTTAAAAGTTCTCACATTTTTACAGTTTGATACCCTATGAGATACTTATGATGCATACTCAATTATTTCTTTCTCCCAAAAAGAAAATCAAGTCCAAAAAACTATCTGCATAGACTAAATCCTTAATAAATATTTAGTAACTAATAATTGTTCTCATATCTTTAAAAGTCTAGTGCACCCCACATACACTTGATACTACAGGCTGGAAGAAAAGGATCATAAAAGACCTGAGAAAGCAGAGAAGTCCCAATCGAAATTTATAGGTGATCTGTTTTATGGCTGCTGATATCACACCAATTATTTTGGAGGCCTGTAAGTCCTTTTTTCTTTTCAAAATATATCCTACAGAATGCCCATAATGTCCTTAAATTCTGAGCTCTCCACAAGATATTTCCAATAAAACCAAAATTTAAAAAAAGACCAAAACAAAAATGAGCATGAAATTAAAAATGAGCAATGTTAAACGATACTAACCATTTCACACAATCTGTATGACCCAGGTAGTGTCGTTGAGTTCTCTCCTCATAATTAAATAGTACTACTACTGATGCTATGAAATAAACTATTTCCCCAGTAGGAAGAAGGTAAACATTAGCTCGACAGTCCTTTCCTCGATAACCATATCTTAAAAGAAAGTCAAGTTTTTTAACAAACATAATTTTCCAAGTGTTAAATTAACAATTTTGTCAAGGATACTTAAGAGAATCAGAAAGGTATAATGTAAAGAGGACTGGACTGGAACTCGAAAACTCATGTCTGCCGATGTGTTTGAATCTTAATTTCCCCATTCACCAGACAAATACATATAGAATTCCCAATGTGTCAGGCACAGAGCTAAACATAAAAATCAATGTGGGGCCTGTGTCCCTAGAGTTTATACTCTGGCAGAAATGACAAAACTAAATGCCAATTATATCATTAGAAAGTGTGGAAAGAAAAATAAGAGGATGCTAGAAGACTCATATTGTAAAAGGAGGACATCATTTAAGTGAAGAGAAAAACAGGGATCAAAAGAAAAGCTATCTGAGAAAGTGACATTTATACTTGACCTAAATGATATATCAGAGATAGCCAGGCACAGTTTGGTAGGCAGAGTATCTATTTAAAAAAAATTTTAAATTGTTTTTAGAGAGAAAGAGGAAGGGGGTCGGAGGGAGGGAGAGAGAGAGAGAGAGAGACAGACAGACAGAGACACACACACATCAATTTGTTGTTCCACTTATTTATGCATTCATTGGCTGATTCCTGTATGTACCCTGACCAGGGAGAGAACCCACAACCTTGGTGTATCGGGATGATGCTATAACCAACATAGTTACCTGACCAGGGAGAGAGCTCCAATTTACATAGTCTGGCTGAGAACAGAAGTTCATTCTGGAATTATGATAAAAGCAACCTTGATAATTTGAGCTCTTAATAATTCACATTATATCACAGGTTACAAAATACTTCAACCAATATTTTTCTACTTAATTCTCACAACAGGCCTGTGAGGTAGAAGTTATTAACCCCTTTATAAATGAAGAAAGTGAGGTTCGCTGGGAGTAAGTGGCAGAGCAGAAATGAAAACCCTAGTCTTCCAATTCCAGTGCAATGCCTTTTCTACCACATCACAAATCCTGCTGTGGTGATCACAGAATACTGCTTCCCCTACTCAAAGACATTAATTTTGGTCATTTAAATTGCTATTAGCAAAATATATAAAATATATGGTAGGATCAGAGATGACATCTCTTTACTTTCTCAAGTGGCTGTTAAAGCTTATTACATTTACTTTTCTGGGATAAAAGTCGTTTCGGTAGAGGTTAGGTAAACTAATTTTTCTTAAAAGAAGCAAACAAACTTGCTGTCATGGTAGAAAAGGATACGCCCACTCCAGTTTGAGCTTCTCAGGAGGCAGTTCTGTTCTGATGTCATCATAGTTGTCAACATCAGAAGGAAAACACATCGTAATTGGCCGACCTCGCATAAACATTTTAACATATTCTCCTTCTGTTGAAACACAAGACAAAAATTAAGTCAGATGTCTTTTCTGAATAACCACAGCAAAGTAATTAATGTGATACAATAAAAATGATAAAAAATAGCTACTTTATATAGAGTTCTAGTCTCATCATATACCACTGTCTTTTTGTGTAAAGATCTAGTTTAAAACATTGTAGTAAAAAACCAATGGTCATTTCCTTAAATAACTTTTCATTATTAAAATATAATTTATCTGTTTAACTTGACACATTTTAACAAGGCCAGGAAGGCTGAGGTACAAAAATGCAAAATAAAATAATTTTGTCATGGAAGTTTCTCTAGCAGTTGAAAGAAGAAAGAGATTATTAGGGCAGACAAACCATGTCTATCACACTACTTGATCAACCTACTGATGTTTAATGACTTACATACCACAAAGAGAGGAGTCAAATGCCCTCCTAAGCCAGGACAGGGAGAGAGCCTACGAGCTCTGCTACACATGGCTGTGAACAGAGCTGGGAGGGGAAGAGGACCAATGTCTCTCACTTCACAGTTGTGACTGCAATCAGCCTTGGGTCTAAGCAGTTAAATTCAATAATAATACACTAGTATTTTTAAAGACAGTGCTAGAAAACGATTTCTAATTAGCAGCATAGGTTTCAAAACATCTTTTATTTATATAAACCAATAGTTGTTTATAAGATCCACAATAGTCTAAAAATGTCAAAAAGACAACTCTACAATCAAATCGGTATTTATTATACACCTTTTACAAATAGGAACAACATATTAACAAATGAGATTGCTTCTTATGCCTTTAAAAAAAAACCAAACCAAAAAACCAACCCATCCCTGGCCCCAGTATTCCCACCTATATACAGATAGGTTTAATAGATAGTGGTTGTGAAATGGTTATAAAAATCCTCAAAGAGAAGGAGAAAATAAGGGACTGAGTACAAAGCACCGGAAGTGTCTAACACTTGCCAACTTGTCTGATGTAATATGAAAACAGCATTAGAAAGAGACCGAAAATGTGGTCATCAATTAGAGGCTAATATAACCTTGGGAGCTCTAATAACGACCTCGGCTGCTAATTCAAACTATGGAAGAAGGAGGAGAGAGACATTACTTTTCTGAATGTCTGCAAGCATTTCTTCTGAGTCAGATTTAAAAACTGTGCTTGTTATGGGTGAGAAGTTCAAGTTATTTTTATTATTATTACTCATAGTGTGCTCAGCCTCTGAGATCTAAGAACAGGCTAACAACTCCTACACCATGATTTTACCACCACATGAATGTATGTTTTTATGACTTCTGAATCTAAGAGTGGGCTCTGCTTCCTGATGATTTTTAGCATAGCTGAACTTTGATAACTAAATGGTTACCAACTGCAACTATTTCCCTTCTGTAATCATCTTTATCTGTATTTCCTTGTCCTTTAAGTTTACTTTCACATTGATGTGAATTTGTTTATAATTTTCATTTTTTTTTAGAACACAAATTCTTAAAGGCAGATATCCTGTCCTTTGGAATCTTTGATCACAGAAGCATATCATAAATGTTTTCTGAATGAAAAAAATAAAACATTTAATAGATGCTTCTATCACCACTTAGAGGAGGCTGTTTTGTCCAGCAAAGGGAATAGGTTAAGCATAGTACCAAAGAAAAAAAAAGCTCTCCTTTGCTAATAGAATACCATACTGATTTCTTATCAACTGTTAAGCAGCACAAGCAACTAAATAAAAGCAAAGGAACTACTGTTAGGATAAAAATGCTTTCCCTGCCTGTAAACTGGCAGTATATAGACTGGAGGCCAAGTATGTAACCTAGGCACTGCAAATAATTTCTGGGACTGAGAGGGAAGTAACACATGATAGTGGAAAGAATATTACCTTTGGAAAAAGACTGATCAGGGCACTTGCTAGCTGTGTGACTCAGCATGATTTTTCTAATACATAATATACTACTACTGCTCGTATTATAATCGATTAAGGAAGCCATCACACTATGAATTACAATATGAGATCCTCGACAAATATTACCTCCCCTTTGAGAAGGCTTTCTGATCATTCTAAACACTGTCTAGGAATTGCTTATAATACAATATTTAGCACACTATAAGATCTCATTATAAGCTTTAAAGTGACTGTCCTCAGAATAATTACATATAGGCAAATAAGCTAGAATTCTGCCGATTCTAGCATGTACACTTTAAAACAGTGGGCACAAATATCTACGGCCGAGACAGGAAATGCAAAATGAGAGCAATGGGAGAATACAGGATGCTGGGGGGGGGGGGGGGGCGGGCAATTGTATACCTCATGCCTCAACTCAGGGAGGCAGCAGCTAGTCAACTCCATGGAAGCTGTGGGCCCAGTGTTGCTAGATCTTCTCATTTTTCAAGAGTAGGAAATTTATAATTTATTGCAAAACCTCCTAACTTTAAAATGTTCACTCCTTTGCCAAAAAAGGGGAAAATATCATGTGAAAACACACCCTTGGCCTGCATACAGCACACAGGCCTCTAGTTTACAACCTCTTCTTTAAAGAAGACAGCCTTTACCTTGGGAATCAGGTAAAATATATAAATGAAGAGGAGCCTCTTTTATTCTCAATCATGATGAGTCAAATTCTCACTGCAGACTTTATTCTGAGGCTGTCAAGCCTCTTGACCTTACAGTCAAAGAACTTCACAGTTAATCTGCTTATTTTACCCCAATGCTTCATTCTGGTGATCCTCACTGTAAAGTACCATGGGAGTCAAGGGGATGGAATGGTCCATGGGACTGGTCAAAGAAAGAGTATGATTTGTAACATTAAAACAAGGCCTGGTGGTCCAGCAAAAGAATGTTAAGGAAGAGAAATCCTTAAACTATCTCCTAACAACTAGTAAACACAGTACAGGGCTATCAGTAATTAATAATAAAGATGCTGCTTCCTGAAATGTAGAAATCTCAACATTTTATCTCCTATCCTGGCACTGTGACGGTTCCTGGGATTGAGAGGGAGGTTACACAGTACAGTGGAGAGAACACAAGCTTAGTCACTGACTGGTCTGAATCCCAGCTTTACCACTTACTAGCTTATGCTCCAAAAAATATTCTTAACTGAATCTGCTCAATGATAGCTTAATTATAAAAGAAGAAATTCTGTGGGATACTATTAATAAAAATACCATAAATGCCATTAATTTGTTTCTCTAGACACACATAATGTTGGAACTAAAAGAAATCTTAGAGCTCACCTACTCCATTTCTCCACTTTTACAGAAGGGAAAACCAAGGTTCAGAAAGGTCAAATGAGTTTTTAGACTGTATTCCAAAATTTTGTCTATTATTTAGAACTTGGGAAACATTTTCATTCTAAAACTATGTTCTGTATCCATACTCTCCAAAATGACAGCCACTGGTTTTTAAACACTTGCAATGTGGCTAGTGTTAACTGAGATATGCTGTTAAGTGTAAAATACACACTAGATTCGGAAGACTTAGTATAGAGAAAAGAAAAACATCTACTCAGTAATGATCTTTTATATTGATAACATATTGAAATGATATTCTGGATGAATGATAAGACTGGATTAAATATATTAAACTTAATCTTACCTGTGTTCTTTTTACTTTTTAAAATGTGACCACTCGAACATTTTAAGTCAGAGATGTGTTATACATTATATTTCTACCGGACAGTACTGCTCAGACAAGTGGTGAGGTGCTCAGGCCAATCCACAGAAGTCCAATTACCTGACAATAAAACTTACTTATAATCCAAGTAATACTAGCTTGAGCTCTGGATCCCAATAGTAGAAAATAGAAGAGGAAGATGTTTCTGCTTTATTATCTTTGAAAAGAGTGAATGCTGGTCAAAATTTTGAAATACTTGATGCTACACTTTCCTTTCTCTGTCCCTCTCTCCACCTCCTAGCACTTCCTCTTCAGTCTCCTCAGGGTTTGTTAATCTTCTACATTAGCATCTGCCCTAGGTGGTCCTGTCCCCCCCAAAGGGCTCTAAATTGCGAAATGATCTTCAAACTCTGGGATAGTTATTTCGGGTGTTCTGAGAAAAGAAGCATTGCCAAAATGATTCACACTGATATACATAACTGACTATTAAAGTTGTTTATACATTTAAAAGATGCTTATCAAAGCTTATTAATCTTTCACAGACTGTAAGAAAGGGAAAGGAAAACTTCAGGCAAAGTGGAAAAGGAAGTCAGTACTGGACAACTCTGCTCCAGGATCAGTTCCTCCAGTTCTTTTTCTCATATCTTGCCCTACTTCTGGACTTTGAAATTAAAACATAAAGCAACAACAACAATAAAAAAAAATCAGCCTTTCAAAGGCAACAGCAAGAGCTTTAGGAGTTTGGGTCATGACTCTACTTTGTGTAATGGCTACTGCTGGCTATAGAAAGCCTTCTAAACTTTGAGAGAGTGCTCACACATTAAAGCATCTTTCTTCCCAAATTTTTCACTTTCAAAGTCTTTAAAAAAAAAAATTACAATCTTTAGAACTGAAGAGCCCATCAAAACTGGTATTTGCATTTTACCTTGAACTAGAATGTAGTTATAGTGTGATGCTACCTAATTCCAGCAAACAGAAAATTAAAGAATCTTTACTTAGTTTGAGTTTTTTCTCTGATATTAGCACATTGTTGACCAGTAATTTTATACAAAAGCTATCCGTATCACTGGCTATTTTTTCGTAATTGAATATAAAAATAAAATAATCTAAATAAATTTCAATATACTTTATTTATACATAATGTATTCAAATGAAACTCTGTATATATCTTCTACATAACTTTTAATAACTTTTTTTGATATGATAAACTCTATAGCATTCAACTACGTGCAATGGTACATAACACGTTTTGCAAATATACCTAGTTTCGCTGCACTTTTCTTTTTTGCCATTTTGGTAGTCTAATATCAGATTCATAACTATCTTCTGACAGACTATCATCTTCCACATCATTGCTATGTACTTCAAAGTCACTCAGACAATCAGAAAAAGTCTTTACATAATTCATTGAAAAATTCTTCACCATCGCAACGTGACGTATTTGAAATTTCTGCAATACTAAAATTGTGATAAAATCCAGAGTATCTAGAAAAATACTTTTTTAATAATGAACACGATTGAACACAAATTAAGAAAACTTTTGCAAAATCCTATATTACTCTCAGTTTTAAAGATTGTATAAGGTAATTCAAGTACAAACATGAGTTAACTCGTTACTGGTCAACAATGTTTGGGCTTGAAAAAAATGAGTTTTTTTTGTGACTGGTCAACATGCATTAACAATGGTAGTCCCCCAAATCAGAGAGCTAAACAACTTATAAACAAGATGTCAGAAATATTGATTACAATGTCAGAACATTTTAGGCTGGTTAAAATCTTCTCTTAAAAACAATTTATTTTCAAACATAAGATTTCAAATCCCAATTAATTTCAAACGTACAGCCATACTGCAGTAATGACTTAATATTTTTAAATTCCAATGAAACAATGTAATCTGTAAGGATCTTTGGACTTTGTACAAGGAATTTGATTTGTACTATCATAAAGTCTAAATTTTACTCCTTTCAAAGGTCTAACTGTAAAAATAGACCACAAAAAATGCAGATCCCCAAATTTAAAAAGAGGGTTGAATTAACCAGAATATTAACTAATCTTATTTCACAGATTAAAAAATTTCTAGCTGTGGAGCTTGCCAAATATTATGCAGTTAGTTTTACTGGCTAGAACGAGAACCAGGTCTGAACATTTTGACCAAGTACTGAAGTATCATACTACCTTAATTTTCTTCGTCCTACAGGCACAGTTCTGGCAGCTGGTAAATTTTACTGAATTCTTCATTACATGGGGGCAGGGAGTGGGGGTGCACAATGAAGAAATAAAAGATGTGAACCTCGCCTCTTAAGTGCTTACAACAGAGACATAATCAAGTTTTACACATCTGTTAATCAACTCTATACTAATTACTGTAATAAACTAAGTTAACTACTGTCTTGAATCTAAACCTCCTTTAATTAGATTTATCTTTGCTGTTTTGTTTACAATTGTGATTGTTATTAATTACTTGAAAATATCAGCTATGGAAGTTTGCTTAAACATTTTAGATTATTTTTACTCCCTGGAAAAGTTTTTCTTTGGGAAAAGAGGAAAGAAGCGTATTCCAACAATATAAGACACAGGAAAACTTACTTTAAGTGCTAAATAAATGAAAAATTTTTCATCTGCATTTACCAAGTTGTATTTAATTTTCTGAAAGAAATTCAAAAAGTAAACTTCAGATATCAAAATATTTATCCTCCTAGCTCCTTCTCAACTATAGTTGAAAGAGAATCAGAAGCCCCCAGAGGAACAATAAAAACTTATATATGAAATTCTACTTAAACAGGATTAAAAAGAGGTTTCAATTTTACTTTTAATGCTTTATTTCTTAAAAAAAAAAACAAGACAAATAAAGCAAAATATAAAGATCTCACAGATCAGGGTGGTCAGTATATGGGTGCTTGCTATATTATTTGCTTACATTTTCAGAAAGATTAAAGTATTTCACAATCTTTAAAAAGTTTTAAAAGTATTATTAAAGGAAATAATCAACAGAATATTTTTGGTGAAATGGTTCCCGAGGAACCAATTATGAGTATAGTTCAGGAATGTGGCACATGATTTACTATGCCTTTTCTTGCAATCTTGGTTTATATTACTGAACAATAGTACCTATTTTTCTACTAAATCTAATTATGTTTCAAAATTCTTTTCAAAGTACTTCAGGAAAATAATAACTGTTAATTTAAGAGTGACCAGTGCCTAGGCCCTGGCTGCTGTGGCTCAGTGGACTGAGCGTCAGCCTGTGAGCCAAGTGTCGCTGGTTCGATTCCCAGTCAGGGCACATTACTAGGTTGCACACGTCAGGACCCAGTTGGGGGCGCGAGTGAGAGGCAACCACACAGCGATGTTTCTCTCCCTCTCTTTCTCCTTTCCCCTCTCTCTAAAAACAAACAAACAAACAAATAAATTTAAAAAAAAAAGCAAGCAAATGCTTAGAAAAAAAGAAGTGAGCAATGCTTTATGGAGTCTAACTGCCTTTCTGGACAAAATAGATTTTTAACTATGTCATCTCAGTCAATGGTCATGCCTGTGGAATTAAGATTTTCTGTTTAATCACATTTTCTAATTTAGACTTTTTAAACTTATGTCTATGGTTCTGAAAATACAGTATGGGTGAAAAATTTTTAACCAGACTAAAATAAATATGCAAGACTAGGATGTTCTCTTATTAAAAGTCATATTCTCCATGTCCAAAGGGTAGTAGGGGCTTTTCTCTCAGTTAAAAAAAAGAAAAATAAGGGAAAAGTGTCTTAACACGTATTATTAAAAGTTGGGACAATTTATATTAAAAAGAAATTGGAACAGCATTCAAAAATATTTTAATCTAGATGACTGTTAGCAACAACATCAAGAAGTCAGACCTTTGCTTTTATAGGGCTTTTAAAAAATCTCTAACAGAGAAAATGTGCCCCTTTTTGTCTCCTTTTAAAATATAGAGACTATTTGGTCCTGGCCAGGTGGCTCGGTTGGTTGGAGCATTATCCCATACACCAAAAGGCTGTAGGTCCAATTCCTGTTCAGGGCACATACCTAAGGTTGCAGGTTCAATCCCAGTTGGGGTGCTTATGGAAGAAAACTGACTGATATTTCTCTTTTACATTGATGTTTCTCTCTTCTTTTCCTCTCCCTTCCCCCTTTAAAATCAATAATAATAAATATCCTTGGGTGAGGATTAAAAATAATAAAATATTTTTAAAAATACAGAGAATACTTGGATACACCCAGACCTAGAAATGTAGGGAATGTTTATACAGCCCATTTTAAAATGCCCAATACCTAAGTTTTATAAGGTGTTTTTTTTTTTACTGCAATATTTGGTTTCCTGCCCTTCCTGCTATTCACACTAAGACAGACAAAGCGAGTATCCCCCACTTTGTCCTAAATTCTGAAATTGCAAAGTTTTGGATTCCATCTCAGTAACAAGGAAAGATACCATCTGTAGCTCAATGAAGGGCTTTTTAACATTTTTTGGTCTTTTTCCTCCTGCACACTCTCTTAGTAGGTAAGAATGTACTCCCTCCTCTCAATAGGTAACAATATATAGACAGTATCAGTAGGACTGCTAGCCTATATACCTTATAGGTAAATTTTATTAGTTACTCTTTCCGATACAAGGCTCAGTTTGCACATGTATGATCAGGTTTGGGGACAGAACATGCCTGGAGTCAACAGATCAGAAAACAACACAAGGCACTGAACAAAAGCACCTGCATTCAAATTCTTTAAAAGGAAGATTAAAACATGTTAATGAAGGAATGGGGGGCTGTCCTCCATTTTATATTTGATGCAGGAAAGAGCTTTCAAAAGTTATTCAAGAGGCCCTCAGTGCTATCTAGTATAAGCCTAACTATACATGAAGAAATTGAGGTCCGAGGCCTCAGTCATATGAAAAAAATTATAACATGAACGTTTCACTTTTTTCAAAATTTCTTTCAGCAAATGGAATTTTGAAATTCTCCACAAGTTACAATAATAATTTTGATCATTATAGGATTTTGATTCTTTAAACTTCTGTGGTACAGGTCACTTCACCCCTAACCAGGTCTCATTCTTTCGCTCTTTCCGCTCCACCACTCTGCTACCCTTTCCTAAGTGAGGTGCCTAGTGAAGCTTCTGCTCCTTAGAATAAATCTGTACTTTATAAATGTAATGGTTAACAAATATGAAATTCTATGCACACTACAATCAATTACCTCCCTGCTGTTCCTTAACACAGCAAGAAAGCTCTTGTCTTTGAGTTCATGTACTTCTAGATTTCTCTGCTCATGAAATTTTCTCCAGATAGCCACATATTTCATTCACTTCCTTCAGGAAGTTTAAATATCACTTTATCACAAATGTCTTCTTTAACTACTCTCTATAAAATAGTTTTCTACTCTTCTTATTCATTCCCAATAGAATTTACCTCCTGACATATTAAGTGTCTTATTATCTGCTTCTTATATGTAGAATATAAGTTCCACAAAGTTCAGACATTGTAACTGCTGAATCCCTGAGTGCCGAGGACAGGTTCTGACAAAGTAAGCATTCAGTATTTGTTAAACGAATATTTAAAATGTGTATCTGATAATAAAGAAACACATCAGAACAGGAATAACTTTTAAAATGACAAGATTAGAGTTTTTTCCTCCAATTTCGTAAATGATTTTATATTTACATTTTTAGATTATGTGAACAACTGTTTGGCTACAACAAATTACCAAAGGATTTTAGACAGTATGTATTTCAAAATGGCTTGTAAAGTATTTTTCATCTGAAGCCATTTTTAGACAGGTTTTTTAGGTAGCTAATAATAGTCAATTATGTCTCAATTTTCTAAGATATTAAAACTATTCTTCCCTTTAAACATACCTGTAGTTAAGATATTACTGCATTGATTTGATAGTTAAGCAAGAATAAATCTAATCTTAGAGCCGTGCAACCCACTATAAGATCATGGTTTGGTGATCATAATGGAGTTCCCTTTTCCTCAATTAAGCAGATTTCTCTCCAGCAGGGTCTCAGACATTTAGGTTCTCAAAATGATCAGACAATTATGTGCTAATTCTAAATAGCACTAGTTTAAGATGCTACAATGGAGAAATGATAAAAGGGTTTTCAAGCCTAAAAAACAAACAAACAAAAAAACACAAAACAATCCAGTAACATGCAATAACTTGAGGGCATTCAGGTTCTGCCCTAAAATAAGGTCATGTGACACTTATTTTCTACATTTCAAAAATGTAATCTACTTGATAACTATAAGGATAAGCTTATAAGGTGTACTCATTTTGCTTATTATAAAAGTTGTCAGACTATTATCTGTTTCTCCCAATGTATAATTTTATAAAAGTTTATAGTCCCCCAAGTTAGCTCAAAAAACTTCCTATTCAATAAGTTATCAAATGATTAGTACTGTACTTTAACCTAACTGCTACATTTAATAATAAATAGTCCCACAGAAAAACTTATTCAGTTAAACGATGTGCTAAGTCTTCATTTTTCTTGCAGTGGGATTTGAGTGTAGATACAGATGTCAGTAAGAGCCTCTTTTTAGTGGTATAACCTGTCCTTCCACCCACACCTAGCATTACAGATTGCCCCGTGGACATCCCATTCCACCTCCTATTGCTTTCACCCACAGTTTCCTTCCTTCTGACTAAGTGCTGACCAGCAGTTTACAGCTCTTCTCTACTCTGCTGTGGCAGCAGAACACAGGCCTTTGAGGTAGTTTTTCCTGCTACTATTCATTTAAATGTACCAAATGGCTTCTTCCCAAATCAAAGAAGATTGGTTTGGAGCACATCATACTTGTTGTCAAAAAAAAAAAAAAAAGGAAAAAGAAAAAAGAGCTAAAGAAATCAATAAATCATATTTTTAAAAGATTACTGAAAAATGACATGTATTTTGGGTTAATACCTAAAGTATAAGTAAATGTGTTGTGAAATATGCTATGCAAATAAAGGTCATCTATTTAACAGCCATCTTTTCATCTTACTCTACACATCTGAGTGCAAGGATTTATAGGCGGATGCATATAGTAAAAACTAAACTTTACTTGATACTATGTGCCATGTACTATAAACACTTTATTATCTTTGAAGGTTTATTACTGTCTCAATTATAGGTGAGAAAATAAAAAACTTCAGATGAAGTTACATCAAGGTCACACAGCTAAGTAATGGTAAATGCAGTCCCTGGATTCCAAAATGCATGTTTAAACGTCTACACTATTTTGCTTGCTACACAGTAGATTAAGTCTTATAATAAGACAACTCAAGTGTAACTGTCCGAAACCAAACTCATTCTTTTCCGTACATCTACTCTTCTTCAAATGTTCCTTATTTTAGTAGACGTCTCTCAACTAGTTGTTCAAGCTAGCCTTCATAAATTCCCCTCTGTTCCCCAACTATTCCTAAACCATCAGAATCCAACTACTTCTTTCTATAGACTCTGCCTCAATTTCGGTCAGGCCTGAACCACCTAACAGGCTGAAGCACAAGAGATACACTCTAGTGATAAAAGTATACTGTAGACAGAATACAACTCATTAAAGTGGCAAAAAAACAGATTCAAATCCCAAAACTAAGCTGAATGCAAGCAACAATTTATATTATTAAATTCCAACATCTGGGACAATTTTTTTAAAGTATATTTTATTGATTATGTTGTTATAATAGTTCCAATTCCCCCCTCCCCCTTTGCTCCCCTCTGCCCAGTATCCCCCTTCCCTCCAGCAATCCCACCCCCCTTAGTTCATGTCCATGGGTCATGCATGTAAGTTCTTTGGCTTCACCCTTTTCTATATTATTCTTAACTTCCCCGTCTATTTTGTACCAACCGATTATGCTTCTTAATCCCTGCACTATATCCCCATTTCTGATAACTCTCCAAAAGATAACCCTCCAAATGATCCCTATACCTATGATTCTGTTCCTATTCTGGTTTGCTTAGTTGGAATTTGTTCTTGTTTTTTAGATTCAGTTGTTGATAGTTGGGAGTTCGTTGTCATTTTAACGTTCATAATTTTGATCTTTTTTTAAATAAGTCCCTTTGACATTTCACATAATAATGGCTTGGTGATGATGAACCCCTTTAGCTTTACCTTGTTTGGGAAGCACATCATCTGCCCTTCCATTCCAAATGATTGCCTTGCTGGATAGAGTAATCCTGCGTGCAGGTTGCCTTTCATCACATTGAATACTGCTTGCCAGTCTCTTCTTGCCTGCAAAGGTTCTTTGGAGAAATCAGCTGGTAGTCTTATAGGCACCCCCTTGTAGGCAACTCTCCATTTCCCTCTTGCTGCTTTTAGGGTTCTCTCTTTATCTTTCACCTTTGACATTTTAATCATGGTGTGTCTTGGTGTGGTCCCCTCTGGATCCAGCTTACCCGGGACTCTCCATGCTTCCTGGACTTGTATGTCCATCTCCTTTGCAAAATTTGGAAGTTTTCCTCATTTTTTTCAATTTTTGCTTCTTCATTCTGTACTGGTTGACTGTTTTTTCTTCCTTATGTTCTAAATCATTGATTTGAACCCCAGTTTCCTTCCCTTCACCATTGGTTTTGTGTGGATTCTTTGTTTCACTTAGCATAGCCTTCACTTCTTCTCTTATGCGTTTGCTGTATTCAAGCATATCTGTCAAGCCTGTGAGCATCTTTATCACCAGTGTTTTGAATTCTTCATCTGTTAGGTTGTCTATCTCATCATCTGTTAGGTTGGCCATCTTGTCGTTTAGTTCTCCCACTGGAATCTTGATCCGTTCCCCCTTTTGGGCCATACTTCTCTGTCTCATCATCCTGACAGGCTCCTGAGTTTGTTTGCCTCCGTATCCCAGGTAGAACTGTTGCTCCTGTTACGTTGTAAGGGGCATAGCCTTACAGACTCGTCAGTACAGTGTGACCTGTTTCACCACGTTGCGGTGCTGTGTGGGGGGGAGGGGTCCAAGAGGGAACAATGCCGTTTGCCCGGCACTCGCACCTTTTCCAGGCACCTCTCCCACTTCCGCGGCAGACTGGCGCCCCTCTAGCTGCTGCCCTGGCTGTCATTCCCAGAGTGAGTGGGTCTGCAGATGTTCTAGGACCGTGGGGGCCCTTTAAATAAGCAGACTCTGCTGAGAGACCAGCAGTTTCTGCTTCCACCCCAACCCCCACTGATCTGCACAGTCAGAAGCAATAAGGCTTGATTTTCCCTGGTGCTGGGACCGTGAGCTGTGAGGTCCCATGAGGAGCTGGGAACGCTCCCCAGGTGTCCCTCTCAACTTCTTAAAACGTGTGACTGCGCTTTCCACCGGCCTGCCACTGCTGCCACTGCAGCCGCCGCCACACCGCATCCTCTCCACTTGTCTGGATGAGTATTTCTTCTTTATATCTTTGTTTGCTGGACTTCCATGCAGTTTGATTTTCTGGAGCTTCTGTTGTTTCTAGTTTTGAGATCGTTGTATTCCTTCTTAGTTGTCTACGCCTCCATCTTGGCAGGAAGTGGGACAATCTTTTTAAGTTAAAGTTCTTACAACAGTATTTAACTTATTTTTCTACATCTTTTCCCAGCTTTTCATATCATCCTTCTTTCCAGACACTGGAGTTAAAACCCTGCTTAATGATGTTTCTGTAGCAGAACCTTTCCCTTTTAAATACATTTATTACCTACATACCCGAACAGTATTGAAAACTGTCACCAATTCAAACCACTCACTTATTATACAGGAATCTGAAATTCCTTTTTTCTTCCAAAGAACACAGCACAATGTGAGAAAGAGGCAGATAGCCATTTCTCATTCACTGTATAAGGATTTTTCTAAAGTTTAAAGTCTTCAGCAAAACTGTAATAACAACAGCAATTTTTAATAGTCTCTTCTATTTTTAAAGTACATTCATATATATTATTTGATCGTTCAGCAGCCATGTGACATAAGCTTTATAATTATTATTCCCAGATTAGAAAACTCTAAGAGACATCATCGTTTTTGCCTAAGTCACAGCAAACACTAAACACAAAGATTCTTCATTCACTGCCCTTTTCACTACATACCACCACTTCTTTTTAAAAAATCTTCACCCAAAGACATTCATAATTGCTTTCATAAAGAGGGAAGAAGGGAGAGAGGGGAGTTGGCGGGGTGGGGTGGGGTGAGTGACAGACAGACAGACATCAAACCTGCAACCTAGTTATGCGCCCTGACAGGGACTACAATCCACGACCTTTCGGTCTACCTGATGACGTTCCAACCGAGCCACACCAACCAGGGCACCACGACTTCTATTTTTAAAAAATGTTTTGATATATAGTAATAAGAATCATCTTTGTAAATAAAATCTCATTTTTTCCTTAAACTATTTCAACCATTACTTAAGTCTATACTTTTACAAAAGGAGAAAGACCTACTGAAGATGAAGAATGCCAGCTAAAATCAACTTCGTTTAAAATTTCTATGTAAAACCAAATAATCCAAAGATTACAAATAAATATTTCTTTTCATATTAAAATCAAAGAAAGTAAAAATCAAGTTAAATCTCTAACAAAATATTTAACTGTATTGTATCTAATAGCCAAAAAATAATGATACATAGAAATGACCTGTAAATTGCATGCAAAAATAGGACATGCTTTCATTTAGAGAGCAATTAAATTTGAAGGCAATCTAAGAAGAATGTGAAACTGATGCATAAAACTTACCCACTTGGCAGTTAAATTAAATGCACATTTACAGAAAGTTTCTCCTTCTTGGTCAGAACAAGCCAACAACAGCAAGTAGCCAGAATTTACAATGAATATTAAAAAATTTAAGAGGAAATGGATTTGCTAGACTCATATTTTCAGTCTGAGCTTTCAAGAAATGAGCAATTATTTGCAATGAAGTTGGCAAGACAGGAAACTGAGTTAAAATTTATCAATCCTTTTTACTGAAGATCTATTTATTTATCAGAGAGGGGAAGAAGGGGAGAAAAAGAGGGAGAGAAACATTGATGTTCGAGAGCTACATCGATCAGTTGCCTCTCACATGTTCCCGACTGGAGGGGACCTGGCCCACAACCCAGGCATGTGCCCTGACTGGGAAACAAACCAGCAACTTTTTTGGTTTGCAGGTCAGCGCTCAATCCACTGAGCAACACCAGCCAGGGCAAAATTTATCAATTTTTAATTGGCTTTTTTCTAAGTACAAGTTTTATTGTTTTTTAAGAGGTAAATTCCCTTAAGCATTTTATACCTCTTTGTAATGATGTATTTATTTCTACTGTTGACCTTGAACCTTCAGAGCTCACAGAAATAAGATGGATTTTTAGAATAGTTGGATAGTTGGATTCACTAGTTCAAATTATCTAACAGGTATTTCCCTCATTAAGAGGGAAGTTGGGTATTACAAATAATGAAAAGCCAAATAAAGAGATCCAGGGAGAAATTAACTCATTAGACAACCAACTGTGCAGGTTATTCTTACCTTGGCTTTTTTTTTTTTTTTCCGATGAGTTGACATTTTTGCTGGTTGAGACAAAAATGACCTATCTTATAATAAAAATTGGGCATTGTCTTAAATGACTACAGCAATGCACTTCTCTTTAATTACTATGAGCTGATAAAGTACAATGAATGAAAATAATCGATATACTTATCAATTAGCAAAAAATATAACTGATATAGAAAAGCAACATAAATATTTTTTAACAGTATTTTTAATTTACCTTGGTTGATGATGACATCTTTATGCCTACAAAAGAAATTCAAAGACATTTATTTTATAATTGTATTTGGCTGACCATTATTAGAACCACCTTAAGAAACTGTAAAAGCTTCAATGCCTAGGCCATACCCCACATAAATCTCTAGAAGTGAAATTCAGGCATCAGCATTTTAAAAAGCTTCTCACTGGTCTCAACCACTAATACATACTATTTTATAAAACAATGGATATTTCATAAAATCAACTGAACAGTGAAAACATTAGAAACTTATAAAAAATACTCATGGGATCACTGAAATTTACAATTTGAGTTGAGCATTAACATGAAAATGTAGCCTTTTTTAGAACACTAAAGAAAAAATACACTTAGAAGAAAAAAGATAAATTCCAATACAGGTTTTTATTTTTTTATTGAATTTATTGGAGTGACATTGGTTAATAAAATTATATAGTTTTCATGTGTACAATTCTATATCATCTGTACACTGTACTGTGTTCATACCCCAGGTCAAGACTTCTTCTATCACCATTTATCCCCACTATACCCTCTTCTACCTCTTCCAACCCTCCTCCTCCTCTGGTAATCACTACGCTGTTCTGTTGTCAGTATCAATAATATAGGTTTAAAAAATAAATAACTCAAACAAGGCACTCAACTGTACATGCAAAAATGACATTCATATAATTAATTTTCAGATATAACTGAAAAAGTGTAATACTTACTTGTCTGTATTTTTAATAACTTTAGATATTAATTTTGATGTTGAAACTGCCTTTAATAACTTATTACGACTATCATCTGAATTTTCCCATGAATTATGTGACTTTTCAGCTGTTGGTGGTCGTTTTATGCTGTAAGAAACATATTAATTTCTTAAGAGAAAAATCCTGTAAGTAGCAATGACTTGTAATTGACAGTTTATATAGAACACAAAAGCAGCAATTAACATTTCCTTAAAGCTAATCCAGAAAAGAGAAGGATTAGTTGAAAGATTCTTCCTGGATGAGTGAAGGAGTTAAGCAAGGCAATTACCAAGATTGTTTTATAGTTTTCACTATTATTCAGAAGATTCATTAGGAGAAACCTTATTTGGTTTTTAATAATCTGTTCTTTTTTTGTTGTTAATAGAAAAAGAAAACAAACCATTTGTTTAAATCTCCAAGTAGCTAGCACTATTTCTCCTAATTTGTGAAACTGTGAATTTGTGGAAAAAACCTGTATTTTTCCGTAAGTCATTATAAAGCTGCTATTTTCATTTTTATGGTCTCACTGTATATGGTACAAATCACAATTTCTAAAACTATAGGACTAAAAGTTAAACTCTTGTTTACATCTTTTAGAGACAATTTTACCATGACCAGAAATAAACACAATGTAACATAAGAACTATCAACACTAATTTCATTTATTTGTAACTGAAATTTTTTGATTTATAAATGAGTTTTTGGCTGCTTTGCTAACTATCCTAACTCATCCAGTCTTCAAGACTTCTTGCAACAGTGTATCCAATGAGCAATTTAGAATGGCAAGCACATTTCCAAGAGACCTTAATACGCTGGAAAAAAAAAAGATCTGGGACAAAGAAGACTCCAAGTCAAATCAGAACCTTTAAGAGATTAGTTATAAAAATAGGCCACCTTTAACCACGCACACTTCAAAGATGCATAACATTAATAAGCTATATTCAAGAAAAATTCCACATGAGACCAGGCAGAAGATTTTGTGTGAGAGACAGACAAAGCATTCTTAAAATGTTAAACATGCATCAATCAAGTGAAGAATTTTTTGTTTTCCAAATTTCCATTAGTGATTTGAGGCAAAATATTAAACTGATCAAATAAAAATACATTATAAATCTTTTAGGAATGGTTGTCATTTATTTACTAAAATCCTAGCCAGTTCTGGGAATTGTTTAATATTTTCCTAAGATTTCTAAGACAAGTATGATAAAATACAAAGGTAGGCAAAAGTAGGTTTATAGCTGTGAGTATGCAAAAGTTTATTTTTGTACTATTATTAATTATTGTATTATTTTCCATATGAACACCAGTAAACCTACTTTTGCCCACCCTATATAACTATACCTATCCATACAGCTGATATCAGTACTTCTAAAGCAGGCAAATTTCATTAAGTTCGTCTAAATATTTGATTACAAGGCAGCTGTAGCACTGAACTCCCAGCATGCAGGTTTAGCGCTCCAATTTAGGCTTACACACATTGTTAGAATGTTTCTTCATTCTCCCCTTCTCATTCTCATAACTTTGAAATATTAATTATTACAGACACAGAGATAAGCCCTCAAGCAAGCCTTTAGCAAAGAAAAGACCAAGTGAAATGGATCCATTTCTCTACTCAAGCAAGAACTTATCCTCCTAAAACCCAAAACTAAAACTGAGATGCAGTCACAACGAAGAGGGGCCCTTGAAAATCGAAGGTTGTAATGATGCCAAAATATGAAGAGGATAATTACATATTGCACTTTTCTATCCATGGCTTTACATTTATGCAGTTATATATAATTTAGAAATATTCTATAACTTTATTAGAAAAATGTTTGGGTTTTAGAGTAGTTTATTTCTCTGCCTTCCTTTCATCAAACTGTTTAAAACTTAGTTTTCCCCCCCAGTTTTAACTGAGAAATTTTGACCTTAAATCTTCATTTCCCAATGTGCTAAAAATAAAGGTTATAGCTTATAGCAACAAAGAAAGAAAAATAAAAGCCACTAGGCTTTCTCTTGGAATCCATGGATAGTCAGCTTTTACTCATGTCGAAAAATTTAGGTATCATTACAACCATTCCCTAGCTCTGAACTCAGGGACAATTAAAACCTTTTGGTGGGAGTAGAATTCTTGCTTTCTTGAGTTTGTCTGGGTATTTGGAGAAGCTGTGAAGAGGGCTGGGGAGAAGGTGATGCTCGAATTTGTGGACTTTGATCATTAGAATGAGATTCCTCTTTTTTTTCTCTCTGTCCTTGTGGTTTTTCTTTCTTTTTTTCTGTACCACTGTAAAATAAAGTATAACATGGAACAACACAAATTTAAACAAAAAAGATATATCAAATGATGGGAAAAGTGATTATTATATAATTCAAAATCCTAAACCATATAGCTAATACAATTTACATTGCTTTCATTCAATAATGAATATGTTTCTTTGAAAATTCTGGAAGCTATTAAAATCTTCAGTGAAGAATTTAATAATAATAGGGTAATGTATCTATGAAGATTGTTCCTTTGGACCAAAATGACGTCTAAGAAGTTTGTCATCTTTAGCAGATTTGGGTGGGATCTGACTTTAACTTACCTAAATGAGAGCATTAGTGACACTTTCCATTACCTCTGTAATACATACTGACACCCAAAACACAATGAATGATCATGTTTCGTAGGTTATTCTCTAATTCCCATTTCTTCGGTGTACTTCTACTCCTGCCAGCTGAGTTTTAAACTTACCAAGAGTCCACTGTATTTTTCCCCCTGAATTTGTTATACCAGTTGTACCTGTTATTTTAATTATAATTAAATACAAAGAAAACTGACAAGATATACAGAGAAAACAGAACTGTAAGTTCTATGAACACTAAGTTAAGTGCTCTGGAAAGATTCCATAGAAATGAGTTACTAAAAAAAATTGCCCGTAAGTTTTGTATAAGTGAGGCAATTATAAAAGATTGTGGGGAAAAAAAAACAGAGAGAAAGAAATGGATTCTAATTCATATTGTTTCGCTAGAGTTTTAAATTTCTCATTCTGTTTTAAAAAATGAAATTAAAAATTATAAAAAATGATTTATGGCTGTATTTTATGCAAGATCATCAACAAGGAATCTAATGAGATACATATTTAGAGAAGGGTGAAAGGCTCATTCAAACTGACAAATAAATATGTGAATATATTTTATGTTAAAATACGTGTAATAAATTCTTGTGATTCTGCACTGACCCTTGATTAATGAAGCACCTGCCATTCCCAATCACATGGGATAAGAATCTTTCTATTGCACAAACACTTTGACAATATTACAAAATAGATAAATCAAAAACTTGCATTCCAGAGTTGAAAAGGTAGAAAACAATCAATTGTCTACACATTTTAATCACAGCACATTTTGCAATTTGATTACAAATCTACAAGAAAGCACGTTTAAGAAATTCTGAAAATATACATAGTATATACAATTTATCACATTATAAAAGTTTAAAATGTTAAAATATTATTTTGACAGTGAATTTCTTAATCTGATTCGTTCTGATATCTTCAGACTGGCCCATGACTGTCTATTCCATGTTCAGTTTTCTGAAGTCTGTGCTTAGAAATACAATTCTACCTCAAAAATATCAGATTAATTTTGAAATTTATATGTGAGTTAGAAATTACTTTTTTGTTCTTCAAACTATCCTGAATGCACAGGTCACTACTCTTATGCGGGCCCAGTACAACTTATAAGATTTTCCTCCTCGGTTATTTAAAAGCAAAATACAGTGGTAGCTCAGTACTCATTAATTCATTCTGGGACTTGTGACCAGTGCCGAAATCGACAAGTACCAAACAATAAGCATTTTCTCTTGCAGGGTGGCACTGTGACTCATGCAAGTTCTAGCAAGTCCCAAGCAAGCGCCAAGTGCTGAAACACTTTTTTCTTGTCAAAATGCTACAGGTACAGTGTTTGACGAGTTCTGAAGTCGACGAGTACCAAGGTATGACTGTACTACAGAGAACCTGCATCATAAAGTAACAAAGTCAGTTGGTCTTAGGCTGCTAAGTCACTATTATGCATAATACTGATCACCGCACAGAACTATAGCTATGGAAGGAAACTATTACTGGTACAAGGAAGTTGATTAAGAATTATATTAAAAGTTTCCACTCTGTTTTCTTATAATTTGTCCTTTTCTTTCCTGAAAGTGGAACACAAGTAATAAATTTTGGCATGCTTTGGAGAAGAAAGTCTAGATTCTATAATGACAATGACTTTATTGTCATTACAGAAAGGGCTTTTAAAAGGCCTAAAGATCTTGCCATTTTTTCATCATTTCTGGTTAACAGGAATGGTGTTAACTTCACCCGGCTTTCCAACTCCCTCCACCTCCCACCCAGCTTACAAATGAATACCTTTTAGCCACTCTGGTGAGTAATTCAGTCACTGGCATTAGTTTACTGAGGCAATTATTTTTTTATCAGTACATTTTAAATATTATTCTATTACTTAAGGTCCTCAATCATTCTTTGAAGAAAACAGCTCTAAGATTATGTAGTTGATCTCTTGTGGTCTCTCCAAACTATATAGGGAATAATTTGCTAGGAATTACACAAAAGCAATTTTGTTGAAACAACTCATTAAATGAATTAACTGATGAAAACAACATACAGAATGTAAATCTGTAATCCACAGAAACTTTTACATTGTAATATTTCCACTGCCCTACATCACACACACACACACACACCACATACTACTATAATATTTTGAATAGCCTTAATTTTATAGTTATGGTTAAAGAATAAAGTTATAATAGTTTTAACTTCCCACTAATGTGGATATATATCAAAGATTCTATTTCCCCTTTAAAAAAGCTGTATCAGAGAATGACAAATACTGCATGATTTCACCTTTATGTGGAATCTAAAAGATAAAACACACTCAGATACAGCGAACAATCTGATGGTTGCTAGAAGGAAGGGGGTGAGTGGAGGGTTGGGTGAAAAAAGTAAAGATGAATAAGAGGTACAAACCTCCAGTTATAAAATAAATAAGTCACAGGGTTGTAATATATAGCATAGGGAATATAGTCATTAATATCTTAATAACTTTGCATGCTCACAGATGTTTACTGGACTTATTGTGGTGATCATGTCCTAAGGGATATAAATGCTGAACTGTTATATATCTGAAACTAACATACTGCATGTTCACTATACTACTACTAAATTAATTAATTAATTGCTGTTAACAAATGTATCACTAGCTATGGAAAATTCACTTATATAATTACATTAAACACAGAGATGCTTATTTCATCAACAAACGCTTTTATTAAAAAGAAACAAAACCAAACCAGGAAATGCAACTGCTTTCTCTTTTTTTGATGCCAACCAAAAGCTGTCTCACACAACTCCATAGTTACAATAAATGCACACTGAGTATAGGCTAGATGTCTCTATATTCAGAGCTAAAGAATTCAAAAGCCATACTCACTTGAATTCCATAAGCTCTATTTTATATTTGTTTCAGAAACAGACTGGGTTATCACATTCAACCATTTAAAAATGTTAGCTTCACCCCCTTCCCCCCTTACAAATGGATACCTTTTAGCAGCAGATGAAAGTGTTTCTTTTCTGGCAACTGAGACAGAGCTGGGATGACTTGGTTTTCTGTTTGCACCACTCCCATTGGTTATACAGGACATGGAAATAGCTTCTCGAATGCCTGGCTGACCTAAAGGTGGTTAAGAAAAATATTTTTACATCAAACTTCAAAATATTTCTCAAAGACTGTAGTTTAAAAAATTAAATTATTGGCGTTTGGAGCTAGTAAGCAAATTGCTCCCCCTGGTATACAGCATACATTATTCTTGTCTCAAAATTTAATCTCATCAGAACAAATTTATAGAGAAACTATGCTAAATTGTAGCTAGATCACTCTCTAGCTAAATGGTTTGCTTTCCACACACTGCAGCTTTAAAGTGCTTGATTTTAAGTTGTGCTTCAAATTAAACCACAAACTCCCATATCACTGATTTTCAGAAAGAGTCTCAGGCTCTGTTGAAATTTAATTAGAAATCCTAAAAATCATAAATGTTCAATGTTAGTATGTTATTCCATATTAATAAATCAAAGTATACAAAGTAACCTCTGCTTTTTAAATTTATACAGTAGAAGGATTGGAATAAATGTTATGGTTATGTTAGAGTGGTCAGGAAGATTCAAAATCACAAGATAAAACACCCACATATATATACTCAAGGGCTAAGTTTATTTAGATTTGGGGTTAGTAAATAGTTTTGAACTTCTGGACCCAGTTTTCTCACAAGCACACAACAAAATCTAACTTTTCAATATGGTCAATCTCACGGTTGTTTGTTTGCTTCTCTTCATAAAAGCATAAAGTAAAAAACTTATATATGGAGCTTAAAATATCTGGCACCCTAGAGTGTTCCATACATGATGGTATAACACTGCATTTCGACATGAATAAGGTTGTAGGGGCACCTGCATCATAACCATCTGAAGTTTTACGTTAATATAGATTCCTAGACCCTACCTTCAGACCAAATGACTCAGAAGAGAGGAAGGTGGAGACCTAATGTATTTTTTGAAACTTCCTAGGAAATTTTTCACTTAAGGGTACAACCCCCCTCCCCCAACGAATTATGCTAATATCACTGGTCATCAGGTCTAGTGCTAGTTTGCCAAACTGGTGACTTCTGGTTGCATTACAGCTTTAAAAAAATATGGAAAGTACTCATAATATAAAATTTACCATTTTAACCATTTATAAAGGTACAATTTGGTAGCATTCAGTATATTTACAATGTTGCATAACCTATTACCATTAATCAGTCACAGAATATTTTTATCGTCCAAAAAGGAACCCTGTACTTATTAAGCAGTCACTATCCCCCTCTCCTTCCTTCCTCTCCCCAGCCCTTGTCAACCATTAACCTGCATTATCTCTGTAGATTTGCCTAGTCCAGATATTTCATATACAGGGAATCCAACTTCTTTCACTTAGCACAATGTTTTCAAGGTCCATCGATGTGGCAGCATGTATGAGTACTCTATTCTTTTTTTATGGCTGGTAAACCTTCCATTGTATATACAAATAAACCACATTTTGTTTGTTCTTTTATCCGTCATGGACATCTGGTTGTTTCCACCTTTTGACTATTTAGAGTCATGCTGCCATATAAACAACTGCGTACAAATTTTCATGTAAACATCTCTTTTCAATTCTTTTAGGTAAACAACTAGTAGAACTGCTGGGTCACATGGTAATTTTATGTTTAACATATTGAGGAGCCAACAAACAGCAGCTGTATACCATTTCACAATCCCACCAACAATGTATGGAAGTTCCAGTTTTAGCACATCTTTGCCAACACTTGTTATTTTCAGTTTTTTTAAAAAATTATAGCCTTCTCAGTATTATGTGCTATCTCCTGTGGTTTTGATTAGTTCTGGATTTATTTCGTCTTTTTCTATTTCCTTAAGGTTAAAGTGAGGTTACTGATTTGAGATTTTTTTTGTTAACATAACCATTCCTCTGAGCACTGCTTTTCCTGTATCAATAGCTAGTCTTTAAAATATAATTGTTTTTTTTACTTTTTGTTATACACACACACAAATACATTAATCACTATATAAAAATCATATAGTCTGCAATCAATTTCCCATGCTCTTTCAATCTCCCAAACCTCATCTCTAAAGAGATCAATCACACTAATTAGGACAACTAATATTTAAAAATCAAAAAAGAAGAAGACAATCACACACAATAAAAAATAACAAGTATTGGCAAGGATGTGGAGAAACTGAATCCTTGTGTATTTCTGGTAGGAATTTAAAATGGTGCAGGTGCTGTGGAAAACAGTATTGGCTGTTCCTCAAAAGACTGAACATGGATGATCTAGCAATACCACTTTTGTATACATAAACCCAAAAGAATTGAAAGCAGGAAATCAAACAGATATCTGTACACACATGTTCAGAGCAGCATTATTCCCAATACCCAAAAAGTGGAAACCACCCAAATGTCCACTGACCGGATAACCAAATGTGGTATACGAGGTCTGTCCAGAAGGTATCCAGCCATGTAATATGAAAAAGAGACATTTATTGAAGATGATACAAGATACAAGAAACACTGTACATAAGACAATGATGCCTCCCTCAGTCCCCTTCCAAGTAGGCATCTTGGGACCTTACACAGTTCTCCCAATCGCCATCAGCTGCCCCATCCTATTTTCCTGAATCTCATCAGAGGTCTGAAATCTCTTCCCTTTCAAAGGTGGATTTTAGTTTTGGGAAAAGCCAGAAATCTGGACTTTTGCAGGGGCTAAGAAACCTGGGTGATTTGATGTTTCATCAAAGAACTCTGCACGAGACGTGATGCTTGAGCTGGCGCATTGTTGTAATGAAGATGCCAATCACCAGTTGCCAATGGTTGTGGCCTTCTGAATCATCTGAATAGTTTCCACGGAGGAATGTTCAAGCTTAATGTAATATTTGATGCAGATTTGTTGCTCTACTTGCTCAGTCATTTTGAATGTGACAGCCACATAATATGCATGGCTCACTCAACGGCACCTACCGCTCCCACTAACTAGTAGTCATTGTTCATGCATGTGCATTCCAGTCCACTCTCCTTGGCTGCCAGGTTACATTTATGTCATGCAAACCGTTCTCGTTATATTAACAATGGCTGGACTTTCTCCAGATAAGACCCCCCGACACACACACACAATGCATATTATTCAGCCTAAAAAAATGAAGTTGTGAAACACACTATTACATGGATGGACCTTGAAGATGTTTTTCTAAGCAAAAAAAGCCAGATATGATTAGATGGCAGTGCATATCTCATCGTATTGAATAGTCTGAGTAGGCTCTCTATTCACATTCTAGATGTTTACTCAAAAAGACATCTTTTCATGTCCACTTCAAGGCCTACATGTAATGGCTTCCAACTACTGAGCCAGTTATGAAGTTTACTCCATAAAGTAGTAACAATAAAAAACAGACGTGTTTGGGCAATTATTTGAATATTATATTACCTTTATTATGTAAAATGGATGAAAAAAATAGAAAAATGAAGGTGCTGGTGTGAATGAAAAAGCAGGTCTCAAAAACATAATATATAATTGACAATTTTATAGTACTATATGTTGAAAAGAACAAATCTCTTGCCTAAACTGAATCTCTTGCCTAAACTGAACTCCCATTGGATTTGTTGATTGTATAGTCACTAGTGAAAGAAATCATAATTTTTTAAAAACTGGAGAAATTTTGGAGCCACACCAAAAGCTGAAGTACAAATGATAATTTTATCTTTTTTATTTATCAGAATCTCCCCTTAAACATATACACATGATGTAAGCCTTTCAGAGAGGCATTAAGTATGAATATTCTATTTCTGAAGAATTGGAGCACAACAGGGAGATAGGCCTGTTACTTCTGAATTTCCTATGTTAAATTATGTCCAAACCTCTCTTATAAACAAATACATAACAAAGTTTCTTCATGTTCTTTCAGATCAAGAAGAAAGAAGAGATCGTATTTCATACACACCAAGTTAGCAATTGTCTCCAACGGAAAAACAAACACATTTTTCTGCAAAGTATAAATGGAATAATTGCTTGAGTTTCTAAATATTGATTAGAGTTACAATCTGCATGAGAAATATTAATTCCTCTGTAACTCACTTGGAATTTAATAATCAGTGAGTCTTCTATTCACTAAACACCAACAAATTATAGGCACTGATCAAAACATATATAGTTGTATAATTCATAAATACATAATCTGAGTTTCATATTTAATGGAATTGTTTCCATTGTATTTTGAATGTTCTGAATTGTCTTAAATATCATTTAAAAAATAACTACCATTCTCGTATCAATGCCTCAAATGGTACATCAACCTGAACTTCGTACTTCTAGCATTTACTAACCTAAATTGACATTGCATGTTGATATTGTTGTTGACAATATTATTTCTTACTCAGCAATTATACTATACTGAAATTTTAGTTACTGATTATGAAATATGCTCTTCTGAATATTAATATATTTCTAAGACTGAGTCACCATATAACCCTTTACTGAACATTACTTAAAATACTGTGCAGAAAAAAAATCAAAGTGACCAATTATAATCCTGTTTATATTACCCCATTCTGTAAGAACTGCTATTAAATTTATAATGAAAGGAAAACAATGGAGCTTATTCTGCCATTATCAGAAGCAAAACCTTGATTTTGACTTTTTAAAAAATAATTTGTTTGTTTATTTATTTATTTATTTTTAGAGAGAGGGGAAAGGAGAAAGAGAGGGAGAGAAACATCACTGTGTGGTTGCCTCTCACTCTGGGGACCTGATGTACAACCTAGTCATGTGCCCTGACTGGGAATTGAACCAGGGACACTTGGCTCGCAGGCTGACGCTCAATCCACTGAGCCACAGTAGCCCTGGCCTTGACTTTTGAAAAATATAAATATATGCCATTAGAGCTGAAGTTTCTGTACACCCCTCCTGGAACACACATCCTCACTCCTTCTCTCCTATAGGTTACCATTTAGTGTAGGTGCTTCTGATTACAATAATAAAACCACCCAACACAGGAGAATAAGTTTTTGAATACTACTTAGCTACATCAAGCAGTTATTAGACATCACAGATGAAGAATCTAAAAAATGGTTAGAAGAGGTTAAAGAAAGGATAGTTGGTGAAACATGGTCTCTTCAGGGGCAGGTAGGAGATGGGCCTCAGCAGTCCTATGGTATAAAGGTGGGTTAGGATGAGATGAGCATTTGATTAGCTATATCACTGAACAAGATAAATTGCATCTAATTATCCTGTCATTCAAGTTATAAGTCAATTGTTCCTGATTCTCTCCCTTCTATCTCCAGATTCACTGGTTCCTCTTCCTCTGTGTCTCCCAGGTCGACCTCCATCTTTCTATTCTGCACTACCATGGCTCACCTTCATCCATAACCCTGGCCTTGCTTCTCCTATCCCTCTTATCAAATTTATCTTTCTGAGACCTAGATCTGATCATGTGTACTCCCGTAAGTTAAAGCCTTTGATGAAAGTGGGAAAAAGAGAAACCTAAGTTGTTACAGAATTGTGCGTCATTTTTTCTTTTTAAAATTCCTTCAATGTTGGTAAATTATGTGATTAATATTAAAAATCTATTTAAAAAATTAAATCAAAGATCCCTGGTAATCCCTGTAGAACTTAAGTTCATTATCTGAGTCAGCACTCATTATCTGACCCTGACTCACCTTTACACCTTGGTTGTACCTCTACCTTCCTTGTTGAAGATCAGTCTTGCCTTCTTACTGCCAAGAGAGACCCCCAACTATCTGATTAAATGAATATACCACCATGTTTTATTCATTTACCTGCTGCATTTGGGTTGTTTCCAGTTCTTTACTATTATAAATGAAGTTGCAATAAACTAAATGTACAAGTCTTTGTGTGGACATACGCTTTCATTTATTAAAGGTAAATAACTTGGGTTGTATAGTAGGTGAATGTTTAACTTTTTAAGAAACTGCCAAGTTGTTTTCCAAAGTGGCTATACCATTTTACATTCCCACCTGCACTGCATGAGTTTCAGGTTGCTCCACATTCTTGAAAATACTTGGAATGATTGATCTTTTTACTTTTAGCTATCCTATTGAGCGTGTAGTTGTATCTCACTGTGTTCTTAGTTTGCATTTTCTTAATATCTAAAGATGTTAAATATTTTTTCATGTGCTTATCTGACATCCATGTATCTTCTTTGGTGATGTGTCTGTTCAAATCTTTTGCCTATTTTTTAAATGGGCTGTCTTCTTAATTGAGTTGTAAGAGTTTACATATTATAGATAAAAATTCTTCAACAAACGTTATATTTTGCAAATATTTTCTCCTGGTTTGTACCTTACCTGCATATTTTCTAAACAGCTTTGAAAGAACAAGATTTTTAAAATTTTTTTAAATAATTTTATTTTTTTATTAATAATTTATTTATTTTATTTTTAGAGAGAGGGGAAAGGAGAAAGAAAGGGAGAGAAACATCACTGTGTGGTTGCCTCTCACGCCCCCAACTGGGGACCTGATGTGCAACCTAGTAATGTGCCCTGACTGGGGATCTAACCAGTGATACTTGGCTCGCAGGCCGACGCTCAATCCACTGAGCCACAGCAGCCAGGGCTTAAGGTTTTTAAATTTTGATGAAGTTCAATTAATTGAGTTTTCTCTTTTATTTGTACTGGTGCCATCTTTGCCAAACCCAGTGTCTCTAAGATTTTCTCTTACATTTTTTAAATAAAAGTTTTATGGTTTTAGCCCTTATATTGAGGTCTATAACCTGTTTTGACTTAATTTTTGTATACAGTGTAAGATTAGAGTCAAGATGGACTTGTTTTTTGAGCATATGACCAAAATCTTGAATTAAATTTTTCTTCCCTATCCTTCCTTGCACTAAGATTTTTTCATTTGCTCTTCTACTTGGAAAGTTTTTCACCTAGAAGGTTCACTCTCATCTTTTAAATTTCAACTCAATACCACTTCCTCAAAGGCTTCTATGATTCCCTTATCTAAAGTGCCTCTCCTAGTTTACTTTCTCACTAACCTCTTTACTTCCTTCACAGTGCTTATCACCATTTATGATTCTTAACTCTATCTGGAAACCTTCTTTTGTGATTCTTGTATATATTTCACCATTCTTAGCACTGGGCTTGGCACAAACAAAGCACTTAATATCTAAATGGCTAAATGAATGCATCTGCACCACTACTGCCTAAAATTTCCCTTCTGGATTATGTTCCTAAATTTATGCCTATACACTGGACTCCCTTTTTGCAGTATTATCCTGCTCTTAAAGTATTTTCTATACTGTGCCAGTATGGTGTTTCTAAAACATACTGTATATGTCTTTAAATGTAATATATCATCAATTGTAATGTGCACCATTATCTTGAATACCATTTGGAAGAAGTGTTGCCTATGAGAACTATAAGACAATTAATTGTAAGATGCACTGTAATCTCAGAGATGTTAAAATCCAAAAAATACAGGCCTCTTAGAATTAATGGATTACTGTAAATCTACCTGTCACTCCTCAGTTTAAAATCCTTTAATGGCTCTCTAGTGCCCTCAGGATAAAAACTAAATTCCTCAGCAAGGCATAAAAAAAACCTTTTACTGTGGATTCTATCTACCAGTTGAGGCTTATTTCTTGACACTCCCAACTTTACACCTCATGCTTCAGTGTATTCTGAACTCCTAAACTAAGTACTTTTATTCTGTGCCTTTGCACCTAAACGGTCCTTCTCGCTGGCATATGCTAGTCAGCCCTGCATGCCTAAATTAATATGTATTCATCATCCACCTACCCATCCAATATTCACTCAGGGCCTATCATGACCGTAGCGTTGTGTTTACAAAAGAATACAAAGCAAAAAAAAAAAAAAAAAAAAAAAAAAAGAATACAAAGCAGCCACTGGCATCAAGGAGTTCAAAATCTTGCAGAAGAAATTACACTGGCAATGAAAACCTAACTAAGTACAGTAACAGAGTATCATGGAAGTACAAAGACAAGACATGTAACTCTGTAAGGATAATTAGGGACACAGAGCTCAAGAAAGGCTTCATAGAAAAAATGCAGAATAAAGTCTTAAAAGATAACAGGTAGTCAGGTAAAATAGAGATAAGATACTGAGATCTGATTCCAGTATGTATAAAGGAACAGAAAGAATGTGTAACAGTAAAGTGGGGTGTGTATGTGTGGGGCATGAGTGGCAGACAAAAAGGTCTTTATGTAGTGAGAATGTAGAATAAGAGAGGACAGAGTCCAAATGGGAGAAGTGAGTCCAGGTGGGCGAGGTAAATAGGAGTTAGATGACAGAGACTTCTTTACCTTTAGAGGATAGAGACTACTAAAGGGTTTTAAGCTGAAAAAAGGACTTAGGTCAATTTATATTTCAGAGAAAATGCTCTACAGGAAGAGCTGATTTCAGGGCAATGGTCTAAGCATGAGATGATGGGGACCTGAAACAAGAGCTAAGTAGCATGAATGGAAAGGAGGAAGTAGTTTTAAGAAATGCTGATGGCTTAAACAATGATGAGGTCAGTTTGGAGACATTTTAAATTTATGAATTTTGAGGGGCATACAGGCAGAACACTCTAGAACATAGTTAATTCTTAAGTGCTGAATATAGACAATTTGGAAATTGGCACGAATAAGTAGCTGTTAAGACCATGAAGGCAGATGAGTGCTAATGTCATTTCCTGCAATAAACCTTCAGCTTCAGTTGGAGTTAGGTATTTATCCTAGGTACTCTCGCAGCACCCTAAATTTACCTTTTTAATACCAATTATCATACAGTACTGTATTTATTGATTTATCTGTTTCTTACTTTATCTAAAGTCCTTTGAAGGTAAATATAGTATCATTTATTTCTTTAATCTCCAGAACCTAAAACAGTGGCTAGTACATTGAAAAGATGTAGGAAACAGACAACTGTCCATACAGTAAATGGTGTGGAGTATTATTATCAAGCACCTGCTTTGTGCAAGGCATTCTCCTAAGTACGTTGTAACTGTTAAACCCTTTAACCATCACCATTATCCTAAAAGGGATTTACTATTATCATGCCGATGAAGAAACTAAAGCCTACAGAGATTAATAACATGCTCAAGTTTATATTGTAGTAAGCAGTGAAATGAAGATTTGAGTCCAGAAAGAAACTGTAGGTAAATAAGTAGAAAGGAGCAATTCTGCCTTGGAGAAAGTAACATTTTGAGCTGTGCCAGAATAACAGATAGCAATTTATCAGAGGGAGTGGGGAGCAAGGAAATATCTAAGTAGATAATAGGCCACTTTCAATACTACAGTTTAATTTGAGATAACTCTCAGTATTGGGAATCCTCCGTATTGGAATAAAAGAGTGATTGATCACCTAAAGCAGAGAAAATAAACAGAGGCAGAAAAACAAAAGAGAACTATGAGTGAATGCTTGTTTTTCAATTGAGAAATCTAAAGCATATTCTTGGAAATTTAGATTAGAAACTTAACTGCAAGAAAGGAACATAAAAATGATTAGTTATACAAATTCAGATATATATGCCATGTGTGTATGTATGTATCTTCCTCCCCCAGGGCTTGGGCATTTTAAGGTTGAACCACAACCCTCTCAAGAGATTAGCCTGCAAGACTAGAAGCAATAGTGACCTCTAGTACCCAAAGATAAAGTAGTAGTTCTCTTTCTGAGCAGCAAACCAGACATATATCAATTTAGTTTTAATCACTGTGGAAACCATCATAATCCCAAGGGTGGAAACCAATGATAATTTTTATACTTTATCATGACATGAATGGTTTATATTCCTTGATGAAGTCCTAAGCAGATGACCTTTCTGACACCTTAGCTTGACAGTTCATAAATACTAATGAATTTCACTGTACTCTTAAGACTCACACAGTAAAGTTCTCACTAGGAACTGCTGCATATTCAAAATCCCAAAACCTAAAATCCTGGCTACCCTCATCCATAACATCCTCTTATTCTTGCATCTATCCCAACTCCTCCCTCTAAAGCAGTAATTTTTTAAAACACAACTTCCTGTTTCAACAACTGTCTTCTTCCCATATTGAACTTAACTTGAATTTATTGAGTCATTCCAAGGCTGTGTTAGTAAGAAACTGTTCCTGTCTTCAAAAAATAGTTTATAATCTAGCAGAAATAACAAATATACTAAAAGAGACATACAAAAAATTTTAAAACAATTCCAGTAAGAAACAAAAACTGGAAATATCATGTTCAGGAAATAATTTGAGGCCTTAATGATGGAAAAATTTTTGATTAGGAGAAAGGTAAATATGGTCGATGGAGAAAGAACTTTAGTTGATACTCAAAATCTTCATCTCAGAGTCCCTGTCATATGCCCCACAGCTCCAACAGCAGACTTCTACTCTCCCCATATTTTCAAGCTCCCTGCCACCTTGTTTCAATCTCTTCATTCTTTTAGAAGACTGAAGACTATATATACTCCATCAAATTTTTTCTTTTCCATTTGGAATCTTATCTGTACACTTCTCCTTTACTCTTATCTTCTAGGAAGGTGTACTTTAGTCCTGTTAACTACTGGCCTCTAATTTTTTAAAAGTATATTTTGAATAGAAATGACCAAAGAAGGATTTGACTCACATAAAGAAGTAGAATTCTGTAAATGGTAACTGCTGCCTGGTCTGAGGTAATATCCAACCAAATACTTCTATATACAAAAAGCAGCTTAGAAGTCTTTGATCTGTTGTCAAAATAATAAGACACTCTCCCATCCCCTACCACAATTATGAGTCACTCATTTTAGCCTACGGGCCCCACCAAGGAAATTCACACCTTCCACCCAGATTAACATATTTACCTATCAACAACATTTACAAAAAACCCATGACAATCCCTGTCTTCTAAACCTTACTTGGAGTAAGAGCCAAATGATACAGATCTGTGCTGATAACACACCATCCCGGAGTCTACATAATTAGGAATGTTTCTTTTGGAGAACTGACACCCTCTTCAGTCCAATTTTGCCTCTGGGTTCTCTCATTTCTCAAGTGGCAGTTACAATGCTTGATATTTTTGGTTTGTCAGCGGTCTCCTGGTTTTTCAACCACTGATTCCCATCCTTGGATAAATTTGATTCCTCTGCTTTTACACCATTGTGTACCAGTAGCCTCCTCTTCACATAATGCCAAAGGGCTATATTCTCAAATTACATTCATTTGGTCACCTCAAAAGGTCTTAATAGGTTTCCCAGGCACCAGCTGTGACATAATTTGTCTTCCTAGCAGTTAAAACTGCCAAAGTGTTCCCTGGCCTTCCATTTCCCTGCAAGTACAGGTAATTCTTTTTTCTTTTGGCAGGGATTCAGCTGCAACTGGTGCATATATTATTAACATATGCTGTCAAAAGGAAAGAATTCTCCAACAGAGGAGAACGTATATGAGAAATTTAAATGACTGGCACCTTAAAAACTACTGGGAAAACTTTCTACCTGTTAAATACCCAAGAAAAAAAAATGAAGCTTAGCTTTTAATAGGCCCCCCTTATCTGCAGTTTTGCTTTCCAAGATTGCAGTAACCCACAGTCAACCATAATCCAATAATATTAAATGGAAAATTCCAGAAATAAACAATTTTTAAGTTTTAAATTGCATGCTGTTCTGAGTAGCTCATTTCATCTCATCACGTAGGCACTGTAGCATCTCACATCATCACAAGAAGGGTGAGTACAATAAGATATTTTGGGAGAGAAAAGGCCGATGTTCACATAATTTTTATTAAAGTATATTGTTATGATTGTTCTTATTTCATTATTATTGTTGTTAATCCCTTACTGTGACTAATGTATAAATTAAATTTATCATAGGTATGTATATATGTGTAGGGAAAAATATATATAAAGTGCTTCTCATACAAGGTAAAGCTAAAGGAGTTCATCATCATCGAGCCCTTATTACATGAAATGTTAAAGTGACTTATTTAAGAAAAATAAGATCAAAACTATGAACATTAAAATGACAAAAAAAACCATAACTATCAACAACTGAATTTAAAAAATAAAAACAAAAACAAACTAAGCAAATAACCAGAACAGGAATAGACTCATAGGTATGGAGCTCATTTGGAGGGCTATCAGCTGGGAGGGGGAAGACAGACAATGGCAGAGTGCAGGGACTAGTAAGCATTAACTGATAGGTACAAAATAGAGAGAGGGATGTTAAGAATAGTAAAGGAAATGGAGAAGCCAAAGAACTTATATGAACAACCCATGGACATGAACTAAGGGGGTAATTGTTGGAGGGAAGGGTGGTACAGGGTAGAGGGGGGCGAAGGGGGGCAAAGAGAAAAAAATTGGGACAACTGTAATAGCATAATCAATAAAACATACTTAAAAAAAAAAAAAAGAAGAATCACTAGTGACCCTGGTCGGGTAGCTTAGTTGGCTGGAGCACTATCTCATACACCAAAGGGTTGTGGGTTTGATTCCTGATCAGGGCACATATCTAGGTTGCGGGTTTGATCCCCTGTGGGGGTGCATACAAGAGGCAACCAACCAATGTTCCTTTCTCACATTGACACTGTTCTCTCTCTCTTTCCTCTCTCTCTAAAATCAATAATAAAAAATATCCTCAGGTGAGGATTAAAAACACAAAAAAAGAAAGAATAGTCACTAGTGGATCCCATTTCAGAATGTAACCATGTTAGCATTAAGAATAGCAGTCAAAGTAAACTTATGAAGTAAAATCACTAAAGGAACTTAGTATCTCTCCAATTAATAAAGTTATTAATAAGAATTAAAGAGTATGTACTATATGAAAAGAAAAAATTTGAATGTAGCAGCTCCAGGAGGTTCTGTGGTTCCAGAACTGGGTAATCCTAGACTAAAGAGCCTTTAACAAAACTGATCTAAAATTCACTTTAAATACAAAGGAATTACAAATAAGGACAACTAGGAAAAAGTCTAGAAAGGATAACTTACAAAAGCCATGATCCTGGGAAACAGGAACTACAGCTATTTAACTGCATTTATATTTTATGACACTGACAAAGGTAGGTGCTAAGTAACTGATGTGTCATACAAAATACTGTCCATGTACCAAATTTTTTAAAAGCAGTCTTTAAACTACCTTGTGAATAGTCCTTTACTGAAATACCTTGATAAAAATATAAAACTTTAAATTTTTCAATACAAGATTACAATGTACTACTGTTTTACCATAGTAAAAAAAACTGTCTTTTCTGACTTACAAACTATTTAAAACAAGCTTTTAAAAATATGTGGTTAAAAACTAAACATATCATTTTCTGTTACAGGGTTTAAAATACTTAATACAGAGTCAGAGGCTGAGGGTACGTATACCAATTATAGATAGGAAACTTGTTCTTTATGCCAAGTTTACCTTCTCTGTGAAACTCATATAGATTAATTGATCTGCTCCTCATTCTGCTCTAACTCCAGAATCCTCTTATAAAAATAAATTTTACCTGGCATAATCTTGGCAATACTCAAAGTTGGTTCTCAAAAAATTTTAAAAATCATATATAACATTATTGGCTAAAGTGGTTTCCACCAAGTCTTTTGCCAAACTCTTAAGTTCCTTATCCCTTGTCATTTATCTTACTAACCACTAATGGAAAAGATGAATTCTGCCACCTCTAAGTCTCCACTCCTAGGCCCAGCGTGCTTGAGGGTGCAAGGTGTAAGAACAGGAATCACAAACCCAGGCAGAACAAACGCCCCTTCCCCAAAGTCTCCCACCTCAATGCTCTCAAGGTCATTCAACACCTCTTTCATAGGTCTATGGCCTTCCGTTTTCTACTGTAACCATTCTAAGCATTAACTCCCTTTTTTCCCTATCATCCAGGAACTGTCTTATTTTCTTAAAGGACATCAGTGTCCCCTGACGAGAAAGTGATAAGGAAGGGAAGTTCAGGCCCTAACAACTGTGATATATAGCAAAATTCACTTAGTTTTATCTCTTTCCATGAGATAGCATGAGAAATAAGTCTTCTTTCTAAGACTAATAGTTATTTGCTTCTCTAAGATCCTTTCTCAAACTCCCAGGAAATTTGCCTCATCAATTACCATAACCAATATCATCTCCCTTTCTGCTGCTTTTTTGTCCTCAACATATCTTTGTGCTCAAGTCCATAACATTTAAAAATATAAAAATAAATAAAACGGCCTTCAATTTAGCATCTTCTAACTACTACCACCTTCCCCTCTCAGGCAAATTTTTTGAAAGTGCTGCTCTCAATTCCAGAGTTCTCCTCAATTGCTGCTTCTCAAAATACTGCAGTGTGATTTGCAATCCTATCACTCCATTTACATTGCTTTTAGAGAAGTTTCTAATAATCCTGAAAATGTCAAATCCAACATCACCTCTCAGTCTTTGTTTTCTCTGATATCTCTGCTGCAGCTGGCAACACAAATCACTCTCTTTGCTATGATGAAATACTGGAGCTCTCAACAGAACTATCCTGATCCTTGTTCTCATTTTACATCCTTTTTCTATGGCTTCAACTATCATCCACAATATGAACATTTCCAAAATCTTATTCTAGCCAAGACCAAAATGAGCACTAAGGCGTATAATTCAGTTATCTAAGTTATTTATCTATATACTATACATATCTCAAACTCAACATTAAGAAACTCAATTCCTAATTTTTCTGGCCTAGAACCTAGTAGGAGTTACGTAAGACTCCTCCCTAGGTTACTAACTTGCACTGACATATTACAGTAGAGAGGTAAGCCAATGACTATCCTCACGTTTCTTATTGCCAAAATGGAGATAATCAATCATGCTATGTCTACCTACTCTACCAAGAAATCAGTAAGATATAGCAAACGGTATGTTCCATTGTTTGATTAGTGTCAAAAAATTTTAAATTCTTTCTGGGCGATTGGAGAAAAGGAAAGGCCACATATTACATTTGTTCCAAACTCAAGAGTAGCCAAGGTCTTAATGACTTTCTCTCAACCTATGAAAACTCTCCATGACTGAAAGTTAAAATTCTCATTGTATTGTGGAGTTAGCATTAGTTTCAGAGCTTAAATTCTTCAGGATTTCGCTGGCTAAAGCACAGAGGGCTTAGAATGAAGGTATATAAACTATAATAATTTTAATTACTTCTGTAATAAGAGGATTGATTCAAAAAGTACATATAAGTGCCTACCTGCTATGTTCAAGATATAATGCTACAATGTGAAACATGAAAAGAAATTCTATTTCTGCTCTCATGAAATACTAAATTCACATAAATACTATGACATAAAAGCCTATAAATACAATTAGTGGTACTACACAAAAATATGCAATTTAAAATAATAAACTTTCAGAATTTTTTGGGAATAAAGAAAAAGGAAATAGAAATCAAACTTTAATCACAAGTAATCCAAGAGAAATTATAGTTTTACATATTACTGCAAAGAAAGTGTTGCAAAAACCAAGACTCTACCTTACAACACAATTACCTTTACTTGGGACTGATCTCTTCACTGAGGATACATGATCTTCAGAGCTTGCAAGACGCCTCAAAACATCTGCCAAAGCTGCCTTTAGCACAGTGATTTCATCTTCTTGTTGTTGAACTCGTAACTCAAGAGCTGAGAGGCGATCTTGAACATCAGAAGTACTTGCAGCAGATATACTATCATCTATAAAATAAAGAAAATAGGCAATATTTTAACTGCTTAAGAAAGAATCTAATGACAAATAGGAACTTTACCAGATAAGTCTTTTAAAAGATGAGAAAAATTGGGGGGGGGCGGGGGCGGCGGCAGGGGGAATCTCATGATTTGTACAGATTAACTTCTAGAAAAACTTATATAGCTATTTAACCTTAATACATCTGACAAAATTAAAAGGTCAAAATTTCCCAATTTATACCATTGCCCTAACTTTTTTCCCACCAAAATGTTCCTTAAATACATCACTTTATAGACTTCTGGAAACTTGCAGAGAGCAACCTATGCAAAGCATCCCTTTTAATTACCATATCATTCTCATACTTCGCTATGAAAATTAAGAAAAACAAAGCAAAAAATACAGTACAACTCACTTCAGTTTTGCTTCACGTATGAGGTCAAGAACCACTCACCTTCAGCATCAATGACCAGAAAGAACTCTTATTATATTCCTTCAAACCCCACAAAACACTGCTATGTAAATAGCAAAAGACTTTTTGTTGTTCTTTCTTTTCCCCAATGCCTCAACCTTTTGAAGAAAAGGTATGGTTTCCATAAAGCACAGAGCTAACATCTGCCTTAAGTATGTAACAATAAAAAAAGACTATTTAAATAAAGTTTAGCTATAATACTGCAATTACAAACTACTTCCAAAGCTATGCAACTTTAGAGCACACTATTAGGTCAATCAGAATCTACATGCATAGAAAGATGAATCACTACTGACTACTTCCCTATAAGCAGAAAAATTCAGGAGGGAATTCAGATCTTACATTAGAATGATTTGGGCCAGAGTAATATACACTGGGTGACTCATTCACACAAAAGTAGAGTGTGCCATTTTTCTCATACATCTTCTTAAAAAAGTAATTTAACTCAAAATTTGAGATAAAATAAACACTCTCAGCACTGAAAAAGCAAAGCTATCACTATTATTATGGAGTAGTAAACAATATTCATATTTAAGATCATAGATGCCTACAGACCTCGCAGGTATGTGTGTGTGTGTGTGTGTGTGTATATATATATATATATATATATATATATATATATATATTCTCTTCTGTCTTTACAGGCATTTTATTTTTTATTTTTGTTTTTTATTTATTACTTTTTTAGATATATTTCAATGACAATCACTGAGGAGTACAAGTATGGAAGGAAAAGTTGGGTTCAATTTTCAATTTAGATTTCAAAATTTGGTTCCATACAAATGAACTGTATAATCTCAGGCAAATTATTTTACCTCTTTGAACTTCAATTTCTTCATCTTTAAATAGGATTATTATGAAAAAGGTACCTAGTACATGTATGACATTCAATAAATGTTTAACACACAACTGCCAAGTACAGAAGGTATAATTTGAGAGCTTTGGGCACATTTGTTGCATAAAAGGCAGATTTATCAAACTTTGAGATGCTTAAGAAAAGGACTAGTAAGAGCAATTCACACTCTCATTTTAGAAATTTTTATATAGTCTAGCTGAAGTCTAGCTGATCCACACTGTGTGTGTGTGTTATATTATGGTCGCTATTTCTTGGGTCTGCCCACAATGCTTTGCCATTATCCCTCTTCTGGCTGGAAGAGCAATTGCTCTTCTGTTTTTGGAACTACACCATCTTTTGAGGTTCTATTAGGGCTGCGCATCTCTTATGCCTCATTCTCCTCTCTACCATTCTGCATTATTAATAGGTTGGACCATATGAGATGGCTTTTTTAAGTTGGTAAAAATATGATTGACTATTAATAATTTTGCATGGTTCAATCTAATACGACTACAGGGATGGTTGTGAGATATGGGCTAGGCCAAATGGAGTTCTCCCAAATTTCCCAGTAAGAAAGGTGTAGCCCCATCCTGCTTGGTTTGCCAAACCTAGGGCTATAAGACATAAAAAGTCTTAACTACCCCAAGCTCCAGGTCTAGTCTCTAAAGCCCTGAACCAGCAATTCTGAGAACTGCTGTAATATTCCTCCCACCTAATTATATCATCTAATACATTCCCCTATTCAAGCCATCATTTGTAAGCCAAAGGTCTCAAATCAGTAAATTAGATGAACATGCCTTTCTAAATTATTCTCAAATTACAACAAATGAGTTATATATTTAAATTAAAATCATGGATAAAATATTTGTGGTTTTAATACCTTCTTAACTATTTTGGGAAGGCAGCAGAGCCTGGTGAAAAAATTATTTAGCCTATAATGCCAATGTTATAGTCCTGAGCTTTAATACTGACATGGTAATTAGCTTCTACTTTTGGCAGGTCACTCAACTTTTATTAACTTTGATTTTTTTAAAAAGGACTAAGATTTTTACTCTGTGAAACTTAGTTACATGAAAGGTGTTTCAGCTTGTACAAATCGTACCACTACCTGTTAAATACTGTGATAAGACACAAGGAAAAATTTTCAAAGGGCATAGTTAGTAAGTACAAAGTTAACTATTAACAATATCCTTATTTCCAGGCAGGATGCTATTGCAGTAAAGGGTGATGGCAGCCTAGGCTAAGGTGTCCACGTGCCTCAGTTTGTCCAGGGAAAAATATGTCTACTATCTTAGTATAAATATTATCATAATGCTCCTTTTACTCTCAATTTCCCAGTTTGGACAACTGATTACAGGGTCAAAATGGAGATACAAAGGTGTATGGCAGCTGATTTCTACAGTTCCATATAGCTCTAAAATTCTGTAATACCTTCCTGTCGAAAATCTTGGCTCTTCACCTTTTTAGGAGCCACAGTCTCGAATCCAATAAAAGCTGTGGTAGAACAGTGCTTGAGTTCTGGTGTTACACTGCTTGAGTAAATCTGTTTGCTACTTAGCAGCTGTGTGACTGGTTTCCTCATGTATAATTTCTTCATGCTAATTAGTAACTTATCTCAAGCTTGGGATTATTTGATGAAATAATTCACAGCACTGCCGTATACTGAGGGTTCAGTAAGTTATTATCCTGGATAATGGTGTTCTTTACTATAATGTTTATTATCACAAATTGAAAATTCAACCTGAAGTTTATGAATGGAGTTAATAAGCTATATGTTCACACCAAAAATACCATCCAACAATTACAAAACAATGTGGTAGATATATAAGCTAAAAAATTGAAAGATCCACAAGACAATTTAAATGGACTAAGCAAATTGCAAAATAATATGTACTGAATAATTTAAAAACACACATCCCAAAGAAAACATACTTCTAAAAAATAAGCAAAAACTTCATATGTACATATGAATATAATGTAAACACAGAAAAAAAGTACAGAAGCATGAACATCAAACAGGTGATGGGGTAGCTTCTGACTGTAACAGTGAGATTAGAAGGATAGGGGTAAAGGGAAAGTTTTGCTTTTTAGTGTATTTCTATATCATTTGAATTGCAAACAAAAACATATCATATGACACCTAAACTTACATTTAAGCTAAAATGAATTACTTCTAAGCTTGACTTTTTGAAAGCAAGTTTTCTTCAGGCAGTGTGTTCAAACTTTATAAAGGGATATGTTAAGAGTATAAGACAATTAACTTTGCACTCACTGATTAGTGAAGCTAGAAAAGAGACTATCCTAAAGACCAACATACCCTCCTGCCATGTATAGATGTAATCTAAGACTCTGGGAAATGATCTGAGTTACTCATGTTCACATAGCAAATTGGGATTCAAATTCCCTTCTCAGACTCTATATAGAACTCATCATTCTTGCCCTTTGCAGTTAGAAAACTTTTTTCTCTTAATTTTTGTCTCCCAATCTCTAATGTACTACACCTACACATTCTCATTCACAATAAACTTTTTAGTAAAAAGAACATTTATTTCCTGGAGGACTTTTTATACTCCTTTTTCTTAACCCAAGTATATTAGTTCCTTTTCCTTATATCATGGTAGTCTCCTATTTCTTTGCTCCCTTTAAAAATAGTTTCTAGTCTTCAGGGTTAAAATATAAAGTACAAGTGATTTCTCAAGGGTTCTTAAATTCACAAGGGGGTGGGAAGGAGGGAGGAGAAAGGAAGTCCATAAATCTTTATCCATCAGTCTATTCTATTTATTGGGATATATGAGTCTTTTTATTAGAGGTGCAAGCAAATTTGAATGTAACTAGTAACCTTTAATATTCAATATTATCGTTTTAAAACTACAATGGCACCTGTTCATTATGCTTTTACTAAAGGAACCATAGCTAATTTGTCTTCTGAATTGTCAAAAAATGTATGTTACCTTTGCAGAGATAAATATATTGTATTCTAAATATGCAAAAGTTGGCAATCCAGTATACTAGAATGATATGCCTATAACATTCTAAAATTATGAATATCAATGATTTTATGTAAATCACTCTAAAATGAAATACTTATTTTGTGTCTTCCTAACAAGGGCATAAAATTATAATGTAGTCTCACTTCTAGATGACTTGGTTTTCACTGAGAATATTACTTACTTTGTGCTGCAAGCACTATAATAAAATAATGCCCTAGAGGCTACAATATTTCTAATTAAATAATTAAAAGTACTACATTTTCAAATTTCTAATCTTCCATGGTAACTTTCCTGCTACCTTCTTTGCAGTTAGGATTAACTATACTGGTCTAGAGCAACAATCCTTTCCAATATAACTGCCTACATTATGGATTACTGGAAAATCACGTGTTTTGAATTGTTTATAAGAAGAGAAAATAACCTCTAAAATTAGGATCTTTTCCATTAAAAAAAGTATATTTTGAATGTATAATATATACACATAGATCATATATATAATTTACACAACCTAAAGAGAGAGAAAAATGAACACAGACTCACGCCTAATATTTGTGTTGTAAGAGTCCTAGAGGAAGAGCAGAAAAAGATTATAGCTGGGAAAGAAAAGTGAAGAAGTAATGGCTGAACTTCCCAAGTTAAATTAAAATTTACAAATTCATTATAATTAGGTATACAGTAGTCCCTCTCTATATCACGGTTTACTTATTGCGGCCTCAGTGTATCACAGGATTTTTAAAAATATTATATTTAATTATTTATTGCAGATCTTTCGCTATATCGTGGGATTTTGTGGTACTGTATGCATGTTGTTCAAGTTACATAGGTTTAAGAGCGTAGAATATGTTTAAGGACATAAGCAGTGTTTATAAAAGTATGGAACAGGTTAATAAGGGACTGGGAATGGTTTATAAGTGTGTGGGAAGGGTTTATTAAGCCTTAAAATATATATAAATACTAAAATAAATGTAAGGTCGCTACTTGGTGGATTTTCACCTATTGCGGGGAGGTCTAGAATGTAATACCTGCGATAATTGAGGGAATACTGTATATTGAAGTCCCTATCTCCACACACACACATCAAATTAAAGAACTAAAGACAAAATTATAAAACCTTTAGAAATATAATAGAGTATCTTTATCCCTGCAAGTAGAGAGGAGGTTCCTATAAATAAGATACAGGAGAATTCAGAGTGCATGCTCACTGAAAGACACAACAGAGAAAAAGCAATTCATAAACTGGGAAAAGATAGTTGTAATAACTATAACTGGTAAAGATTCAGTATCCTGAATAAAGAATTCCTATAAATCAGTAAGACAAACAAGTTTGTAGGAAAATTGGCAAAAGCCTTGACTAACACCTCGTGGAAAAGCAAACATAAATGGCCAATGAACATACAAAATGAGGCTCAAGTACCTCATTAATGATCTTGGAAAGGAAAATTAAAACCATATGAAATACCATTTATGAGCACCAAACTGGTAGAAGAAAAAATTGAAGCCCGACAGTATCAAGTGTTCCCTAGGATAGAGAGTAACATGAAGTCAGTCTCATATATTACTGGTAGGAGGTAAACTGTTTCAATGGCTTCAAGGGAGGGGGGAGCGGGGGGGGCAGAGGGGCGCTTTGGCATTATCTGGTGTAACTCGAGATGCACAAATCCTATGACCCAGCAATTTCATTCTTAGGTATATAAACCCTGACCTATAGCAGGGCAATGCCACTCCTAGACGCTGAGTGATTTTTCTCTTTTGAGACAGGCTGAGCGATAAGGATGACTAGACTACAGAAATGATATGCTTACTTTATTTTTTGGAGAAATAAAACCTTTTTGAGAAGTAAATTCTGAAACAGATAAAAATGGAGTAGCTCTTTCAAAAACATCCTGAGGTTTTGTATCATAAAAACAACTAGATAGATTTTATGATAGATTTGATGGCTAACAGTATGACCCTAAGATTAGTTGTTACCTATGAATCTTTGGGGGGGGGGGAGTACATTTCAAAAAAGATACAAAAAAATACCATTCAAAAAAATAAATATAGAAAAAAAAAAAAAAAAGAATTGTCTCCACTCTCCTCCTCCTAAAGCACCTATGTTAAGACACTGGGCAGACCTCATTGTGTAGAATGGTGATGGCAGAGGATTAGAACATCAGAAAAGCTAATATGGGTGAAGAACCATGAGAAAAAAATAACAATACCATGCACTGTTTATAGCTAAACAAACCAAAAAAAGCACTACCTTAAAGGACTATTAATAGGCAACTGATTAAATAAATGGTTGTACGATGGCATACTATGTATGTCTTTAAAAAGATGGTGTACCTGATACTTACAATCATAAATAAGTTTTATAGGAGTAACATACTATGGAAAGAAAAAATTTGCTGGGCAACATTTATAGTGTATTCTGTATCCATGTAGAACCATATATTCATGGGCATACATACACATACAAATGTACAGAAAGAATGGAGGCATGTCTCTGGAAAGTAGAACTTCAGAGGATTTTTTTCTTTCTTATACTCTTTTAGATAAACTGTCTACAAAATAAAATACTTTATAAACAAATTTAAATTATTTTTGCCCTGGCCAGGTAGTAGGTAAAGTTAGTTAGAGCATTATCCCAATATGTCAAGGCTGCAGGTTTGATTCCCGGTCAGGGTATATATATGAATCAACCAATGAATGCACAAAGAAGTGGAACAATAAATCGGTTTCCCTTTCTCTCTTTTCCTCTCTTTAAAATCAATTAAAAATATTTAAATTAAAAAAAAAAAAAAGCTAATCACAGGGGAACAATTTTTAACATAATTTCTGTTGAGTTTGATTTTTCAGTTGTTTTAGACTTAAATAGGCATGCTGATTTCAAAACTGCAGTTAGTTTTCTTCTATCACGTCAAGTCCCCCCCCCCCCCCCATACAGCTTATTTAATGTGACCGACCACTCCAGGCTGGATCAAGCCTGGAATGAGGGAAGCACTAGTACTCTCCTACTGGCTGAGAGCAAACCTACCTCGAGTGGGGAGGGGTGGGGGATGACCTTGGAGACCAGCAACAGGTTCATACTTGTCTAGGTTATTCGGTAACACATAAGACAGTGCGGTGAGAGGTTGTGTCCCGCTCTATATAGTGAATCGTATTCCAAAGTGTAGTCCAAGTTCTTGTCTATGTACAAGGAGTTAGCAGAATTTACTTTTTAATTTACATACGTACTTATTTCCTTTCCTTCACATCATGTCTGCCTCTGCTATTTCTCATTGTAAGTGCCTGAACAACCCTGTTTCGTTTTGTTATATCTGTGGCAGTTTCACCATTCCCAGTCAAAGGACAAACAGTACATTTGTCAGGCAAGCCTATTTTGCATATTTTAAAGTAAAACTTGGTGATCAAGATAAGTCTTGGGCCCCTCACAAGGTGTGCAAGCAGTGTATTGAGAGTTTACGGATGTGGACAAAGGGAACACGTGATAAATTGTCATCTGGTATACCTATGGTTTGGCAAGAGCCCAGAGATCATTCAAGGGACTGTTACTTTTGTATAGTGAAAACGTCAGGATAGAACAAGAAAAATAAATGTAAACTAGAGTATCCTCATCTGACATCAGCTATACGCCCAGTGCCTCATTTAGCTGAAATCCCAGTGCCAGTTTTCATTGAATTACCCTCTTTTGAAAAACAGGAGTATGGTAAAGAACTAAGTAACAGCAATGATGAAAATTTTGAAACTGAAGATGACTCAGTTCACAGGGGATTTGATCAGCATGAGTTGAATGATTTGGCATGAGATTTGCAACTATCCAAAGAGGCTTCAGAACTCCTAGCATCAAGACTGCACAAGAAAAAATTGCTTGAAAAAGGAGCAAAGGCAACCTACTTTTGATCAAGAGAGAGTGCATTTCTGCAGTACTTTCGAAGTGATGGTGGCTTTGTGTATTGCCATAACATACATGGTTTAATGGAGGAATTGGGAATTCCAATCTAGAACGCAACTGAATGGAGACTGTTCATCGATAGCTCAAAGCAGAGCTTGAAGTGTGTCCTCCTCCACATGGCAATTTATTTGGTGCAGTCCCAACTGGCCATTCAGTTTGTTTTCATGAAGAATATGAAGACATAAAGAGTCACTGATCTGTTGCAATATCACAAGCACAATTGGATCATCTGTGTTGACCTTAAAATGGTCTGCTTCCTTCTTGGTCAGCAACACAGATACACCAAGTATCCCTGTTTTCCGTGTATGTGGGACAGCAGAGCTCGTGAGAAGCACTGGGTGAAGTCGAATTGGCCTCCAAGATCTGCCCCAAACCTGGTGATCCAAACATTCTACATGAACCACTTGACACAAAGAACATTATATTCCCATCTCTGCACATAAAACTGGGTCTCATGAAGCAATCTGTTAACTCTTTGAGTGCCACGTGTAATTTGAAATTTGGATCAACATGAGAAAATGTTATATCAATATATAACCTGAGGTACAAAAAACAAAACAAAACATAAAATACATATTATTCCATTGTTATTTATATTTATAGCCATCAAAAATAGTAGATGGGAGTGATGCTGGCACTCAAAGGGTTAAAGCTTTGCCAACTGAAGGAGACTGTTTCAAGTATCTCATTTTGGCATTTCCTAGCCTGTTCTTTGAAAAGATAAAATACCTTAATATGTATGTTTGGTAGAACTTTACTACTGTACACAATTTGACTTACAGTAACAATATTTAGCCTTTATATGAATAAAATAACTCTAAATAAACAGTATATTCAGGTAATTTTTTCTTTATTTTCCTTTGTATGTACATTTTGTATGATTTTTGGGACAAAGGGAGGATATCCTGTACCTTAAAAAATTGACGTGATAGAGAAAAACTGGGGTCATTTTTGGATTCAGATGCCAAAAGTTAGTCAAAAACAAGTGTCAGATCTAACTCAACAAAAATTGTGTTCCCCAGTGTAGTCTGTGATGTGAACCTATTTAGTAATGCACCCAAATTTTCAAGTTTGGTTATTTTGTAGGTTTGTATGCATAATGAATGTAAGAATCATAATACTAAAATCAATTAAGTTGCTAAAAGCATTTAGCAATATAGCTCTGGCTGGTGTGGCTCAGTGGATTGAGCACTGGCCTGCGAACCCAAAGGCCACTGGTTCAATTTCCAGTCAGGGCACATGCTTGGGTTGTAGGACAGGTCCTGGGTTGGGGGCACGTGAAAGGCAAGTGATTGATGCTTCTCTCCTTCTCTTTCTCCTCTCTCTAAAAATAAATTAATAAAATCTTTAAAAACAATTAAAAAAAACATTTAGCAACTTTAAATGATTTTTTAGTTTTGTTCTAAAATGGAATTTGTTGTCTTCAAATATTGTCACAGAAAGACAGAAATATTTAAGTACTATACCAAGAAGTCATGCACTATGTATTCTACAACAGCTAAACCATAAGAAAATACATTCATAAAAGCAGCATTTCATATTTAGATATTTATATTTATGCAGGAATTAATGTTTCTTAATCACCTTTTTCTCTCAAAGAAGTTTAAATTATAGAAAACATTTTAACTATTAAAGCTTAGACATTTTATGTCTTTAGTAAATGACAATATTAGTTACCTCCATCCAGCAATATGATTATATAGAAGTCTATCTAATTTCTGGTTTCAATGAGATAACACAAATAATACTGTTGACTTATTTTTCTATTTTTAAAAATAAAGTTTGTATTTTCTTTGTAAGATATTCTTACTAAAAATTTATCTACTAGTTAGCATAAAAGAAAAGTTGTGTTTAAAAAAATTAAGCATTTTGCTACAGTACTATGAGTATGACGATTAGTACCAGGGAAGGACTTTACTTCCTTCTATCACCAGAATTCATTCACAATTAAAATGGTCATTTTTCAAGGTCTTAATTTACCACGTAATTAAAAACAGATATCCAGCCCCTGGCTGGTGTGGCTCAGCGGACTGAGCGCCAGCCTGTGAACCAAAGAGTCACCCGTTTGATTCCCAGTCAGGGCACATGCCTGGGTTGTAGGCCAGGTCCCCAGCTGTGGGCACATGAGAGGCAACCACATATTAATGTTTCTCTCCCTCTCTTTCTCCCTCCCTGCCCCTCTCCCTAAAAATAAATAAATAAAATCTTTAAAAAAAAGATATTAAGATAACTGACTGCTTTTGATGAAGTTTTTTGGTTAGGCTTCACAGAAGTGAATGTCCTGCTTAATTACACAATTTCCATTTTGCTATTATTTGAGAGACATTTTGATTATTTTCCAATAAAATCTACTGTTTTAATTTTTTCCCTCAAGAATAAAATAATGACCATCTTTCTGGAGGAGACAGGGAAAGCGTTACAGAATGGGGGTCTCCAAAAAGCCCCAGAGCCTGCAGGTTGGGGGATGGGGAAAGGAAACAGCTTTTAAGATGCCTTCACATGCCTGTGGCTAGTAGCTAGTGTCTTTGTTACACAAATAGCTTTGGTTCTTCCAAGGCCCCAAGAAGTTGGGATGGGTTTTTGGACCATGGAATGGTACAGAGAGCACACAGAGCCTGTGTAAGGTTCTGTGAATGGTCAGAACTGGTTACCACACCCACTGTGTCAGAGGACGCAGTCAGGGGTTTAAAAATAGGCAGCAGACATTTTAGCTGAGTTCTCCATGAGGTTTTGAGAAGGGAAGAATACCATGCGGTTTTGAAAAGAAAGGGAGAACATCATGCGGCTTTGAGAGGAGGAAAGGAGATCCACACGGTTTGCAAGGAAAGGGAGAACATCATGCGGCTTTGAAAGGGCAAAGGGAGAACCATGCGTGATCCAGTGCAACATGGCACACGTTTGCCTCGACTGCTATACAGAGGCTGATGACATCGTACCCCAGATCCCGCAGGAGAGAGCTGACAGATAAGGGATGGGGAACTTCTGGGCCTGTTTTTGGCTTCTAGCCTTTTGGGGACCAAGGGAAGTGCTGGGTCCCGTGGGAGAACAGGGCTCTGAGCTGAAGTGCTCACTGCCCTCCCCAGGTTGGAATACTGTAAATAAAGACCCGTTTTCCTCAACACTAGTTGTTGGGTTTTACACCAAGGCGCCACGTGAAAGAACCCCCTTTTGCTCTGTAACAAAAGGGCAAGTTGAGCAAAGCCCACTCTGCCCTCACAGCACAAATATATTTATTTATAAAGTGATTATAGTCTTAAATACTTATGCTATTATTGACACATATTTCTAAAGGGAAAATGAATTAAAAAAATGAAGGGATCTAGATTTATTCCAAACTCCTTAAGATTTTTTTTTGTCACAGAGTCAAGATTGTGAGACAGGTCTGAATTCCCAGGAAAGGAGATAGGTTCCCAGTGCAGAGGAACCACACACTGAAGTGAGAGACCAGGCAAGCTGTCTTCCCTTCTTGCCACCTACATCACAAGCAATATGAGACAGTTCTGTCTACGTTTCCTGATGCCTTCCCAGACAGCTCCAGAGCAAATCCCAGCCTTCTGAATCTCATGACATACTTTACATTCTGAGGAAATCCTCCAGTTCAGATGGCCTACCACAAAGCAATCCTAGTTGGCACAAATAAAAACTTCTTAAGATAGTTCTTCTGGACCTCTGCTCTCTGAACTAAAGAAAGGTTTTCTACTTATTTATAGAGAGACAAAGAAATCGAAGGAGAGAGCAGACAGAGCACGCAGGCAAAAGCGGGTAGGATACAGACAGAAAATTTAGGCTGCTTTGGGGAGTGGCTAAGCTCCAGGCTTAGGCAGAAACACAGGAATTAATGAACCACGCAAAGATTCACTACAGTAATTTGGTTGTCCTCGGGCACTACTTTTCTGATCTTTTACTTGGGTAAGATGCCTTCTGAAACTGAAACACCAAACATACTAAATAGTTTCTATAAATAGCAAAGTTAAAGCCCTAGGAAATAAAATAAACAATGTATGTGCGAAGTGGCAAGTCCTGTTTCCTTTTTCCTTTGGCTTTTGTTAAAATGAAATCCACACAAATTATAAAGAAACAGAATTATCACTTGCCATTGATTTTTAAAATGTAAGTTTTAAAAATAGCTGATTATCACCATTTCACTAAAGATTAAAAAAATGAATGCAATTAATAATTAGAAGTCAACTTTCTTATTTCACTAAATTTCCAAATTATTTTGAAATAATACAACACTAGTAAGTAACCTATAATAATAAACAATTTACACCTGTTCAAATATTCCAATTTTAAACCACTCATGCTTACAATAATGTAAATGTATAAAGTAGTTCAAATTATAAATATCTTTATTCTGTCATACAAAACCACGTAAAACCAGGTGAAAGTTAATGAATGCCACATGTATTTATTCTTTTGATAACTACTTCTAATGCTACTCCTAAGGCTAATCAAAGAACAAATTCAAGGAGGTAAGTGTCCAAAACAAACAAACAAACAAAACACAACCTATCAGCAGTTATCTCTTGAATTCACTGCTTTTAAGCTTTATAACTAAGAAAAGCACATTTAAACCAACTCAAAGTAAAACAGAAATGTGACTGCTATAAACACACATATCCCCCCAAATACTATGAAATGGATGAAAACTAAACCAAATTGAACATTAAGAGCTGTGCTGCAAAGACTGAGGTAAGGATAAACAAACAGAAAGCCAATAAAAGACAGGAATGAAGAAAAATGATCCAGATTCATATTAACAAAAAGACTTCATAACAAGAGTGTTTCCTAAAGTGAGACTTGGGAAAATATTTTCAACTAATACCTGGCAGAGATTTACTAAAGTCTAAGATCCATTTGAAAGATTAACAGAAGTGTGCTGAGAGTGTGCAATGTATGTGAAACTAGGGCATTCAGGTGAGACCACATAGGTAAAATAAAAGCAGACATATTGGGAAATACAATGACACAAAAGAAATGTGGTATATCAGCCTCATAACCAGGAAGGATTTCAAATTCTAGCTATATATCCAAGAGAAATGAAAACACATGTCCATTCAAAAACTTGCACCTGGATGTTCATAGCAGCATTAAGAGCCAAGGAGTGGATGGAATTTGGTCCCTACCCTCAAGCTTTCAAAGATGTAAAAATCCTCAAATAAAAAAAAGTGTGTGTGGGGGGGTACTAGCAAACCAAATGCAGTAATATAGGAAAAAGACGATAAACCACAACCAAGCTGAATTTATTATAATCAACCTATAAAATTTATCACATTAACAATTAAAATCATGGTCAATTCAACAGAAAAGGTATTTTATAAAATTTAATATCCATTCAAAACAAAATATGTTAAATATATATTACGAAGAGAAGGGAATATTTTAAATCTGATCAAAAGACATTATAGTAAATCATATGCTCTGCATTTTCTCTCTCTGGCTAGACACACATATAAAAATATGTACGTGTAAGTATGCATGTATGTATGTATGCCATCCCAAGTGCTCTTCTTACAATGTTTCTGATAAGACACTCCTTCAGCAAAAAGCAGGATCTATGTTCCCTCCTCTTGCATCTGGATGGGGGCTTCTGACCTCTCCAATCAGGGTATGGCAAAAGTGATACATATATGACTTCTGAGGCTAGGTTGTAAAAGGACACAACTTCTACCTGGTTTTCTCTCTTTGGAGGTGCTTGCTTTAGGAGAAACCAGCCACCATATTGTGAAGAAGCTCACACTAGCCTTCAAGGAGAGACCACATGGAAGGACTCAGGTGGAGAGGAAATGAGGCTCAAATGAGTCTTCAGCCAAGCCCTCGAACGCCACATTATAAGCCTTTCATAATGTGCCTTATCTGAATTCCTAATCCACAGAATCCATGATCATAACAAATGGATGCTTTATACCACTAAATCTTAATTGGTTATGCAGCCATAGTAAACAGAACAGGCATATACACCCCCCACAAAAATGACATCATACTTAATGTTGAAATGCTGAAAGCTTTCCTTCTGAGATGAGGAAAAAAAGAAAACTCACTACTTTTATTCTGTGCTGCAGTCTTACTCAGTTCAACAAGACAAGAGAAATAAGATTAAAGAGAAATATAACTATCATTCACAGACAAAAAATATATGGGCGATTTACTAGTTATCAGAATTAATAGCAAGTATAGGAAGGTGGCTAAACATAGGTCAATACACAAAATCAGCTGCATTACTGTATCTTAGCAATGAATAGAGAAAGAATTTTTAAAAAAATATCATTCATAATAGTACTAACAAATAATACTTAGGAGTAAAAATAATTAACAATGTTCAAGGCCTCCCCACATAAAACTAGTAAATTTTGTCAAGAGAAATGGAAGGCCTAAATAATTATGCAAAGGGTCAAGAATAATTGGAACCCTCTTGAAGAAAAGGAAAAAGGAGGAGCACTTGCTCTGTTAGATAGCAAGACATTGTGAAACTATAGTAATTAAGACAAAGATAGACAAATGAACTCACAGAATTGAAAAGAGAACCTAAAAATAAACAGTCATATAAAGACCAAAGATGGCACTTTAGAGATCTGGGGAAACAAGAGTCACACCAATATATAATGATGGGTCAAATGGATCTCCATGTGGAGAAGGAAGGAAGGGAGAGAAGGATGGATGAAGGGAGAGAGGCAGAAACTTGACCTTTAACTCACAGCACATACAAAAAATCAATTCTATATAGATTGCAGATTTAAATGTGAAAGACAACAAAGTTTTTAAAGATAGTTAAACAAGACACAGAAATCACTACTGAAAAGAAAAGACTGATAGCAGGACCATTCTTAAAATCGAGAATGCCTATTCATAAAGATACCATTAAGAATGAAGAGGAAAGCCAGAAAAAGGGATATAAGTTGGAACATAAAAGTGACAAAGGGCTCAGATCCTAAATATACAAAGAATACCACAAATCAATAAGAAAGACAGTCTGATAGAAAAATTTGAAATACACTTGAATAAATACTTTTCAAAAGAGGTCATCCAACTGGCCAATAAATATACCAAAAGGTGCTCAACCTTGTTAGTAATCAAGAAAGTAGAGTTGCCCTAACTGTTGTGGTTCAGTTGGTTGGGTGTCATCCCATAAAGCTAAAGGCGCTGGTTAGATTCCCTGTCAGCGCACATGGCTGGGTTGCTGGTTTGGTCTCTCTCTGGTCCAGGGTCATACAAGAGACAACCAGTGTTTCTCTTATGTTGTCATTTCTCTCCCTCTATTTCTCCCTCCCTCCCCTTCTTTCTAAAAAGGAAGGAAGGAAGGAAGGAAGGAAGGAAGGAAGGAAGGAAGGAAGGAAAGATTTGATCATGGACACATACAATAGTGTGGCCATTGTAGAGGCAGGAGGGTGGGTGGGGGTTGAAAAGAAGGTATGGGGGGGATAATTGGTAATGAAAAAAAAAATACAATAAAAAATGCAGAGAACACCACCTTGAAACCACAATTTTAAAAAATCACTACATCTTCACCAGGCAGCTTAAATTGAAAAGACTAACAATATCTAGTGTTGGTGAAGAGGTGGAACAAGAAGGACTCTTGAAATTGTTGGTGGGACTACCTACCGGTATAGCCACTATATAAAACCATTTGGCATTATCTATTTGCCTAAAGTCCAGCAATTCCAGTCCAATGATTATACCCAACAGAAATGTGTACACATATGTACTAAGAGATATGTACAGGAATCAGAGCATTATCCATTAACAGTCAAACATTGGAAACACACCAAATATGAGTAAATTGTGGGATATTCATTTAACCAAATAATCAGCAATGATATTGCATGAAACACAGCCACAAACAACATATGGATGAATCTCACAAACAACAGTGAACAAAAGCAACAAGATATAAAATAATATGTGCATTATGATCCTACTTATATAAACTATAACTATAAAAACATGCACTACAAACTACACTATATTATCAGAAATGAAGATAGAAATTATTCTGGAGATGTGAGAAGGGGGAAGTAATTGGGTCAAGCATAAAGGGGGGTGTCTTCTGGGGTGTTGGCTACGTCCTCTGTCTTGACCTAGATTGTAATTACATGTGTTATATGGCAATCAAAAGGGTTTTAAATGTCAAGCTCATACCCCCAGTATCTGGAAAAAGTCCAGCCACTGTTAATGTAACAAGAATGGTTTGTGTGACATCAATGTAATCTGGCAGCCAAGGAGAGTGGACTGGAATGCACATGCATGAACAACGACTACTTCACTGACTGCTGTTGAGTGAGCATGTGTACTCTGTGGCTGCTGCATTCAAAACGACTAAGTAAAGCGCTCTGGCTGGTGGGGTTCAGTGCATTGAGTGCCAGCCTGCAAACGAAGGGTCACTAGTTTGATTCCCAGTCAGGGCACATGCTTGGATTGCAGGCCAGATCCCCAGTTGGGGGCACACGAGAGGCAACTACACATTGATGTTTCTCTCCCTTTCTCCCTCCCTTCCCTTCTCTCTAAAACTAATTTTTTAAAAAAAATGACTGAGTAGAGCAACAAATCTGCATCCAACTTTGCGTAAGCTTGAACATTCCTCCACAGAAACTATTTGGATGACTCAGAAGGCTTTTGGGGACGATGGAATGAGTGTAGCGCAAATATGTGGTACAAATGCTTCAAGGATGGTCGAGAATCTGTTTAAAGTGATCCATGTTCTGGAAGGCCTACAACAAGCAGGAACTTTGTGCTGCAGTTGCTAATGACTTGATTCAAACCTCTACCAATGAACCAGATTTCCTCAAGAAGGCCATAACCAGAGACAAATTGTGGGTCTATGGCTATGATCCAGAAATAAAGCCCAGTTGTCCCAATGGAAGTCATGGGGTTCTCCATACCCCAGGAAGGTGTGGCAAAGTCGCAGCAAGATCAAGACCATGTTAACTGTGTTTTTTGATTGGGAAGGTGTTGTCCAACATGAGTATTCCCCTTCAGGCCAAATAATTAATAAGGAGTACTACCTCAATGTTCTTCCTCTGTTGAGAGATGCAATACAACGAAAACGGCCGCAGCTATGGGCACCTGGTGACTGGCAGCTTCATCACTACAACATGCCCACTCACGCATCATGTCTCCTGCAGTGTTTTTTGGTGAAACATCAAATTACCCAGGTGACTCAGAGCTTTTCCCAAAACTAAAATCACCTTTGAAAGGGGAAAGATTTCAGACCGTTGATGAGATTCAGGAAAACACAACAAGATAGCTGATGGGATTCCAACAAAGGATTATGCAGAGTGTTTTGAACAGTGGAGGAGATGCTGGGAGAACTGTGTGAGGTCCCAAGGTGCCTACTTTGAAGGGGACTGAGGCGTCACTGTCCTATGCACAATGTTTCTTGCATCTTGTATCTTCTTCAATAAATGTCTCCATTTTTCACATTACATGGCTGGATACTTTCCAGACATACCTTATATGTATATTTTTATACATATCCTATTGTGCTAACATATTATGAATATTAAACATGTAAAAATAGACATTTAAAGATATGGAATAAAGATAAAATAAATGAGATCTTAGAAGTCTTACTAATAGCAATAGTTTCATTCTTTCATTAGTGTGTGTGTATGCTGGAAAATAGCATCCTTATTACTTCCAAGTAAAGCAAATATCTTAATCCTGCAGTTGTAATTTTTTTATTACTTTCACTCACTCCAATACATTCCCTTATTTTTTCAATAAGACTTAATCTCCTAAGAAGTTTATATTTGCATTTTATGCAAACCTGGAGTGGTGAATAATATTAAGACATGGGAAATAAACTACTTTTTGGTTTTTCAATCACTAGTTAATATTTAAAGTATATATATTTAGAGCAAGGTTCATCTGTATTTCAAACAAGTCTTCTCAATAATTTTGACAGTGGGAAGACCATTTTTTAACTGACAAACTGGATCACTGATTTTAAACCTGTGATGTGGCTGACAAAGGGTTGAATTAAGAACAGAGTGATCAGCTGTGCCATTTTCTTATTGTTCTCCTGTGCTTGACTTACTGTGTTATCTTAACTCTATGGTTTCTTTGAAGAAATCTTTTTAAATGAGAGATCCAAGTAGTAAGTCTCAAGTGTAGAATACATGGGATGTTCTAGAGCCCCAGATCTGACTCACACCCATAAACTAACTAATCCCAGGATCCATCTAACTTTCCAAGAATTTGCCAAAAGTGAAACGATCTGAGACCAGATCAAATTCCCCATGTCTTCCCCAAAGCAAATCTACATCATCAAAAGTCAGGTTAAATCCAGACCATTTTCTCTAGTGTGGCATTCTGCTATAATAATTGTTGATAGATCTTATACTTTGGCATATGTTCTAAAGACAGTCCCAGCAATTATGCAATGTAGTTCAAATTACCTAACTGCTCATTAAGACAATGATTATATACACACACAAACATGACTAAACATAGTACAGAGCATATTTTAATAATCGCCAAAGAGCACCCTTTTCATGGGCAGAAAGCTCTGTTTAGGTCAATCTGTATTCTACAAATAATTTAATTCAAATACAGCAAACCCTAAAAGGGTAACTGTTAGATTTCAAATATCTAAAGTAACTTATATGAAAATAGTAACCATCCATTTCCACAAAGGGCCAAACAAGATGAAATATAAATCTATTTAATATATAACAAGAATATAAGTTATTTTTTTTACAGTAAAGGCTAATACTAGACAGAATGAACTATGACAATCAAGAACAGCTTTCTCTGAAAACACTTCTAATAAAACAAGAGATTCAACTGCTTTAATGGGTTAAGTATCATTTTGTATCACTATAAGACTCATAATCTTCTACAAGACTCTGTATACCTAAGATTATAGAATTCAATGTTAGACTATCCCTCTCTAATTAGCTAATTATGATCAAAGTAAGTGAACAATGAGATAACAGTTATTTGAGTGTACGTTAGCTAATGACAGTGAACTGGTTACTGCTTCTTAAAGAGTTCACAGGAATTCCACAACAAATGGGAATAAAATTCACTGGAAATTTAATACGCATATCTATTCCTAATACTTGACCCAAAAGTTTCTAATATCCTTAAGCTTGCAGGTAAACTTTAAATAGGAAACTTACTCAGCCCAACTCTGATAATAACTGCCAGAATACTGGTAAAAATGAAAATTTACTTAATTGATAAAAATGTTTCAAAGGTGAAATGTAACTTTTTTTAGACTTCCTTATTTGCTCTTAATGCAGTTTCAAAGTCAAAGTCAACCAGGACTGAATCAGTTTCAACTCTTAAAATTGTATTAGTCAGAGGGATAGGATAAACTTTGCATATAACCATTTTCAGACAATAAGCAATAATATTTCATTGGGTTCAATAGCTTTTCTCAATTGAAACGCAATTTAATTGTCCAACAGTAGCACAATTAAAAATAGTCATCCAGCCATTTAATGAACTATCAAGCACTCATCGCTTACCAGGCTATAATATAATAATCTAGAAACTTCACATATTATAAAAAAATATTTTAAAGTTATATGCACATAAGCAATAGCTATAAAAATACATAAAATGGGTAAAAGAACAGGGAACTTATAAATGAATGTTCTGTTTATGCTGGGATTTTGATGATTATTTTTACAATTAAAAAAATGACTTCTTTTCTTCCAAAAATCTTAGTGAGACTACCAGGAGTAAGAGTTGTGAAAAACGAAACCAAAGTTTGGCTGAATATATAATGAATAAGATAGGCTGAATAGTTCTCAACAAATAAGTTCTCAGAGAAGACAGAGTAATAAGATGCTTTATATTTTCTGACTATACTCCAAGGGAAAAGGATCAAAAAGAAAAAGTAACTTAAATCTATATCTGAGTACCTGCAATTTACTTTTAAAGTCATCAGAAAATAAGACAGATCAATGATGGACAGACATATGATAACCCAAGTACAGCAAAATGTTAATTACAAAATCTAAGTGGTAGATGTATGTGTTCACTGTAAATCTTTGATATTCTCTGTATATTAAATATTTTTCACAATGAAACAGAAAACACTATATCTGAGGCAGACACACTTCTAGTGGAAAATACAAATAAATTGCAGAGTACTCTGGAAGATTTCCTAGGAAAATATAAAGGTAGCTGAATTTTACAAAAACCAGCTTGGATTATACGATCTGAATACCATTCAGTTAAAAAAATAAGCTTTATACGTACTATGCAGAGATATAGATTCTTAGATCACACAGTATAGCAAGTTTCCAAAAATAATCCCCCCCCCCCCAACTAAAAAAGAAAATAAACCACACCTTCCAGTTTTCATGCCCTTGTGTAGTCCTCTCCTTTGAATCTGGGCTGGCCCTGTGGTTTGCATTTGACTAACAGAAGTTGCATAACTTTCAGCACTAGGTATTAATAAGTCTTGCAGACTGTAAGACTCTGCTTTCTTTCTCCAGGAGTACTGAGCTGCCACTTAAGAAGTCTAACTACTCTGAACAGTGTAGTTATTAGACCATGTTTGAGAAGCCACATACACATGCTCAGTTTGACAGTTCCAGCTAAGCCCAGCCTGCCAGCCACCCAGAAATGTAACAGACTCTAACTTTGTAGCTGAGTATCATCAAGTGACCTTAATAGAGAAGAAATACCTAGTTAAGCTCTGCCCAAATTCATGACCCACAATAATGTGAGATACAACAACCTGAATGTTGTTTTAAGCCACTAAGTTTTTGGTGATTTTTTTTTAAACCAGAATAAACAAGACCCCTTAAACAATAAATATTTAACCAAATCCTTCGCTTTCATGAACTGATCCATTCTCAATGAACTGAAAAATGAAAAATAACCCTGTAAATTCTAGGCTAAGCAGGTGACAATAAAAAGATAAAGGAAAAGCCTGAGTAGTTAGGAATATCTCTGCCTATCCTAATAAAATATACAAACTTTCCTGTATATTAAAATCTCAGATAAGCAACAAATAACAGAACATTTCTTTAAAAATGTTTCCATTTTGGGTGATATTTATAGAAGAGCAATGTGTCAGATACAATTTTTGCTTTAAGTTCATACAGAATCCATTGCCTGATATTCTGTCAGTGGTCCGTGACACCCACCTAAGTTGCTGCCTTAATAAAGAGTTAATAGAGAATGAACTGAATTTAAAATGGTAAAATGTCATCTTCTGCAATAGGCTTTTATTGACTTGCTGGGAAAAATTTTAGGGATCACAAACTTGTATAGTGTTATCTACCATGTAACATAATACTTGATATAGCCAATAAAACAAAGTTCTATGGTTATATACATAATAGTTGCCTGATAAATGTTGATGAAATGAATATAAAAATCCTACACATTCAGCTTATATAATTGTGTGAATGTTATGAAGATTAACTTAAGCTAATGTATCTAAATAATAACTTCATCATCAATACCCTTAAATTTTATACTAGTTTTAAGAAAACAAAAAAGTACCTTTTAATTAGTTGTAAAATATGAATTAAAGCTGCAATTCTTGTATCTGTCCTAGAACTGAATATTGAGAAGGCATTAAATTATTGTCTCTATAATCTTTAATTCTCTTGTATGTATGCTTCTAGGATTTTTTTTTTCATGCTATTAAAACAACAAACTATTCCTTTCTTTCAGTAAAGGTAGCAAGGCAATATTCATATGGCTGCTGTGAAAAAGAAAAAAAGGGAGACATTAGACTAATTTAACTAAGTTGAAGTACCCACTTGAACTTGAAGAGTCATTTAAATAGTACATAAAAGTATAAATTGGAAAGAGTCAATCCCTGAAGATTAAAAAACTACCAGAAGTTCTTAATTTTAATGTAGTTCAATTTACTTCTACTTTTTCTTTATGACTGATCCAAAACAGGAGATTGGATTAATCAACTGTATATTTATACAAAGTAATTCCACATAGCAATGAGAAAATGAAGCCAGATATAAGATGCCATATTCAATGATTTCAAAAAACAGCAAAAATTGATCTATGGTGTTCGATGTCAAGATAACGGTTACCCATAGACAGGGGACGAAGAGGTGTGACCAGGGAGTCACCAAAGGGGTTTCTGGGATTCTGGTAATATTTCGTAATCTGTGTACTTTTTCTGTATTTATGCTACACTTCAGTTAAATTTACATTAAAAAGGGGGGAGGCTGTAAGATTTTAACATTTTTACCTCTGAAGGAGAGGTATTCTAAAACTTTGTTCGTGATTCTTTTATACCTATATGTTCATTTGTTTGCAGGGCCACGGCACAAAATGACAGAATTATAGAAGGTGTTTTGGAGATCATGTAAGTCAAATGAGAATGCAGAACTGACTTTCAAGATTATATAACACAGGGCAGAAGCAGGACTAGAATACAAGCCCCCCAAATCCTATTGTGCTTTACTGCTATACAAAACTGCCAGCTCCTCTTTCCCAAGGAGCTATTTTAAAAATATTTGCAGATATGCTTTCCTACCCCCAAGTTCTGAACAATATAATGGTATCACTATGATGTCGCTCTAAAAGAAACACTGGAAAATATTATGAAGATACAGAAATGCATGAAAGGAATAATAACACTGCCTTACTACAGTACTAAGTGATGTACACATAAGTAAATGTATCTGCCAATGTCATGTCAATACATCTGTAAACTGGAAAGAAAAATGTTCTAATGAAAAATAAAAGAGAATTTTAGCAGCAACTTGTTGGGGAATGGGAGCTTTCCAAAATGACCCCGAAAACACTCATTTGTAACTTTCTGACTTATTATAAATAACATATGTAGCTAAAAACATTTGTTACAGAGTCTATTTTTAATGTATTTCCCTTATTTCCCTTTAATGTGAACCAGTTAAAGAAAAATTTTAAACGGTAATGAAAGGTCAATTTGGAAGTCTAATATTTAAGCAGTCAAGTATCATGATAATAGTCACTATATATATAAGTGAAATCATGGTATCTGTCTTGCTTATTTCACTTAGCATAATATCTATCCCCTAGGTCCATTCATGTTTTTGCAAATGGTTAAGATTTCATTCTTTTTTATGGTCAAGTAACAAACAGCCATGAAATGGCATGATTCCCACGCTCCACCCTCCCTATTCACCTGATCTCGCCCCCTGGATAAAAGATGAAAAAGTCCTCAAAGGGAAATGTTCTGCTGATGTGTAAGAGGTGAAAGTGGAAAAAAATGACTTGATACATGTACTGCATCATATGGTGAGTACTTTGAAGGTGACTAAAGTTTAAACATATAACAGTGAATACACAATTTTTTATAAGTATTTTGTCCCCCCTCATATATGGCAAAATGTTAACAACTGTATATCTGAGTAAAGAATATTCAGGAGTTCTTTGTGTTAGTCTTATAACTTATACTTGAAATTATTTCAGAATAAAAGTTAAGAAAAAGGAGAAATAATGAATTTTAGAAATAAATTTCAAAACCACAAACATGGATTCACAGTTTTAACTTTTCTCACAAGTTCTAAGACATGTCAAAACAAGTACAAGATATGGTCTCTATTCTTAAGGAGTTTTACATCTAGCTGGGGTGATAAAAGCAAATATTTCTGTAAGAAATTTCACAAAGCAGTACAAGAGTAATTACCAAAGAAGTGACAGGTATTAAGTGCTCGAAATTTAGAAAGAAAAAAAGATCATGATGGATAAGAGTGGTCCTACTGAAAGAAAAGAGGTTTTATTCAGGTCTTAAAGTCTAAGCAAAACCTGGCTAGGCAGAAAAAAGAAGTAACATTCTGCAGTGGGAAAATATGTGTGGATAAATGAGAGAATAGTAAAAGACTGAGTACAGTCTGTTACCACTGAAGAATGAAAACCAAGGCTGGAAAAGGCGACTAGGCCAAATTAAAAGGGCTTTGAATCCTACCCCCAAGAAAGTTGGATTTCATACTACAGACAATGGCCAACCACTAAGTGATTCTGACACACTATTATTAATACAAACAATTTCTCCATTTGTTTAGAATCTGACTGATTCACTCAATTTGACAATTCCTAAAAAGAACCTTTCCTTTAGTGCTAAAACATCTTCTGATTCCTCCATCTGAATGCCTGCTTATTTAGGTCACACTATACAGAATTTAACATCAAACATTTATGGAGTGCTTATTGTGGATTAGACAAGCCAAGAAGGCTGATTCAGCATCAACCATATAGTCCTTATAAGGAGCCATTTAATTCAATACCATCTACAGCTATACTTGTTATTGGTCAAACTGAAATTAATTTAGTTTCAGTGTACCTCTTCTTGCTACCAAATATTAAAATGTAAATGTTTGCTTAAAACTTTACTATGGGGACAGTTTTTTATTACTGTTGATTTGTCAACACTATAAGTTTCCATTAAGCATTTAAATTCAGAATCAGGTATCAGTGATCACATCTGGAAGTATTTTTTGTTGCACATAAGCCAAATTCATATGAAATTCACTCTACAAAGTCAAATTTATAGATGACAAATTGTAATCTAAGATGCCAAATTTTAAAGTCTGTATGAATCATCTTTTTTGAGAACTCTTCATTGTATTTCCAACACCCTTTTTCCCTTACCATAAGAATCAAATTACCTCAGCACCTTATATGCAAAAGGGCCTACATTCATTTTTATGATGATTCTAGAACAAATGACAATTTAAGAGGAATAACTAATAGCTGAATATTTATGATTTCTAAAAGCATATGGTATGATAATGGGAAGAATTAAAATATTAAAGGGTCTCATAATCTTGGCCTTTCATGAATATCTTAGCTCAAAAAATATTCACCTGTATTCACTTCTAACTTATAACTGTACCTCACACCACCAGTTTATTCTAAAAAACTATTAGAAGAATTCTCCATTTCCGTTATCCTTGGTGGGGAAAGAACAGTTACAGCAAGCCGTTTGGCAGAGGTCAGCAAACTACTGCTCATAAGCCAAATCTGATCCCACCACATTTTTGTAGGGCCAGCAAACTAATAATGATTTTTTACATTTTAAAATAGCTGAAAAACAAAGAATAGTATTTCAGGACCCATAATTATATGAAATTTGATGTCCATAAATAAAGTTTTATCAGAACATAACCCCACCCATTTTTCTAGATATTGTCTAAGGTTGTTTTACAGAAACAGCGGAGTGGAGTAATTCTGCCCACAAAGCCTACAATATTTATTACCTGGGCACATTTAATAGAAAAAGTATGCCAATCCCTGACATAGAGCAGAGTAGACAAGGGATTCAGACCAACCTGGATTCAAAAACTGTCACTAATTATGTAGCTTTTCCAGTAATTAAATGGCTCTAAACTTGAATTTCTAAGTTTTTTAGAAAAGACAGACAATATTACCTATTTTATAAGACTGTGCGAAGATTAAAAATGATAAGCACATATAAAGGTCTCATTATACATAATGCATAGTTTGAAGGATTATATACACAACCAATGGGCATGGACTAAGGGGGGTGACAACTGGAGGGAGGGGGGGGTCACTGGGTGGAGGGGAACAAAGGGAAAAGAAATTGGGACAACTGTAACAGCATAAACAATAAAGCATATTAAAAAATACATAGTAAGCACTAAATAAACATTAAATAGTATTACTGTACTTTTATTACCAGCATATTATATTCACAGGGGACTCTTCTATCAAACTGTTGGGTCCCAGGCCTCCTTGTAACTATGCATGTGCATAGTTAGAAAGTAGAGTACCTACCTTCTGCTCTTATTTTTTTTCCTTACTTCTAGGCAACTAAAACTCACGTTAAAACATGCAGAAAAGTTTTATATTTTAAAATACAGGGTCGCCACGAAGTCTGGAAACGTAAGTACATATATAAATGATTCATAATATTAACGTGATTCCAGACTTCATAGCCACCCTGCAGAATTACTTCCACAGGTAATGATACCATCACTGTACCACAAATAAAATCCACATAACTCTCAAGTGAACTGTTATATTAACTTTAGTTATAGCTATGTCAAGACATTTGGTTTGCTTAACAAATGACAAACCAAATTTATTCAAGTTCAGAAAAACTATAGTTATCTAATATAGACTCAAAAGGTTTTAATTTCGGATCCTATGATAAAAGAAAAAAAGGCTACCACACATGGAAAGATAAACTATGTCTACTGGATTATGGAAAAAAACAACAACAAAAAACTTACCTTTAAGTTCAACTTCATAAACCAAGTTAAAAATCGACACACACTAAGCCTAGCTGTGTGAGTTGGGCAAGTTCCTTTTAACCTAAGCCTTAGTTTCCTCATCTGTAAAATGGAGATACTCGTCGGCAGCCGTCCGTCTCGAGAGACGATGGTGTAGCTTCTTAAGAGTCTATCTGCACTGCCGAGAATGGCTGTGCAGTCCGACTCGGGAGTGACACGGTATCTGTCTCCTCCCGTGTTGAATCGACATCTTGCGATGACGCTGGAGTGTCCTCTCCAGTGAAACTGAAGCTACAGAGCCTGGGCAGGGTGATATGGAGGGTCTGCTGTTGCCCATGCAGCAGACCCCCCCTCTCTTCGCAGCTGAAGGGTCCAAGGGAAAGACGGAGTCAATACAGCTTGGCTTCAGGTGCGCCGCAGGAGTTGCCGGTGTTGACTACAACGTCAAACCGCCTTAGGGACTCCGGCTCCGGATTTTCTGTCGGGGTTTACTCCCTTAGCCTTTCCCCAGAAGAGGTATGCCGCAAGGCAGTGGAGGTTTTTTGGAATCAGAGTTTTCCTTCTCTGATGGAGATACTAACTCCTTCATAAATGTATAGTGAGGATTCAGTCAATACATGTTCAATACTTGAAATATAACCTGATAAACAGTGGTGCTCAATAAATGTTAATTATTATTACATATTCATTTAATTAAATAGCTAGATTTTGAGGGAATGCTTTCAGTTATAATTCCTAGCTAGCATGTAAGCAAAAAAAACTCTGAAAATGACACTTCATAGAATCTTCAGAAATTCAACTCTATTGATGAAAATCAGAATACATGTGTCCTCCACTTAAAAGAAATTTAATTATATGGATTTCAAACATTAAACTAAGTCATAAATATAAAGGTTGTCATCTTTTAAAATCAGAACCTTTAGGAAGTATACTACTATACCACTGCCATGTTGTTGCTGCAGTCAACAATCAAAAGGGTGCGATTCATTTCGCTGACTTGTGTTATCCCTAGGAGAAAAGAGCAGGCAATCCAAGAATAGGGGAGGTGGCAAAGGCCTGAAATAAACTATGATGTGGTAGTTTGTGGGTGGGCCCTCACTTCCTGCCCGTTTCCCCTCACTCCCTTGCAAAGCACTGGAAATTTCAGTGCTTTGCTTTAGGTGTTATCTTCTCTCACCAAACATTCAAACAAAGATATGCCAATACTATCATATGAGTGTCTGCAAAAGCTCTTAGAATGCCAAAAAAGATTTAAAACATTTCTTTAGGTCTGAAGTTAGAATTGTTACGACATTTAGAGCCGAAGTACTGTACTTGAAAATGAGCCCTGGCTGGTTTAGCTCAGTGGATTGAGCGTCGGCCTGCGAGCTAAGTGTCGCTGGTTCGATCTTCCAGTCAGGGTACATCAGAGAAGGAAAACTCTGACTCCAAAAAACCTCCGCTGCCTTGCGGCATACCTCTTCTGGGGAAAGGCTAAGGGAGTAAACCCCGACAGAAAATCCGGAGCCGGAGTCCCTAAGGCGGTTTGACGTTGTAGTCAACACCGGCAACTCCTGCGGCGCACCTGAAGCCAAGCTGTATTGACTCCGTCTTTCCCTTGGACCCTTCAGCTGCGAAGAGAGGGGGGGTCTGCTGCATGGGCAACAGCAGACCCTCCATATCACCCTGCCCAGGCTCTGTAGCTTCAGCTCCACTGGAGAGGACACTCCAGCGTCATCGCAAGATGTCGATTCAACACGGGAGGAGACAGATGCCGTGTCACTCCCGAGTCGGACTGCACAGCCATTCTCGGCGGTGCAGATAGACACTTAAGAAGCTACACCATCGTCTCTCGAGACGGACGGCTGCCGACTGTACTTGAAAATTATTGTTTCTACAGAGAAAATCTGAGCCTGAATTAGTAACACAATTGCTGAAATTCTTCAATGAGAGAGCTTTTAAAAATAGATTTATTATTTATTTGTTTGTTTGCTTGTTTATAGAGTGTGGAAGGGAGGGAAAAAACAGGGAAAGAAACATAGATTGGCTGCTTCCTGCATGCCCCCAACTGGGGACTTGGTCTACAAACCAGCATGTGCCCTGCCCATAACTGAACCTACAACCTTTTGGTTCACAGACCAGTGCCCAATCAATCCACCGAGCCACACCAGCCAGGGCTAGAGAGATAGTTTTTTATTTCAATGATCAGCAAATAAAAATTCAATATATTTTTGTTGAATGAATTAAATTTGCCTGGCAACCACAAGTTAATATTTATCTATATAAGCATTTACACTGAATTCAGACTGTTGGCTGTAGCCATGTGTATAACAAAGGCCATAATTACCTTTGAAATTCTTGCTTCCTTACTCATCTCTACACAGTATAGATATGTCTGCTGTAAATCTTGGCAACCTTATTTACCCATGCATTGTTCATCTAATTAAGAAAGGATACCATATCAAAATTGTTTTTTTTTTTTTGAGACTGGTATAAATGATGTTCCATGTATACTTGTCACCACCTTATAGCAAATGGTCTCCTCCTTCCATGCTTCCACAGTAACACATATATCACTTTTTTTCACAAACACATTCACTGCCTGCCTTGAATTTCTGTGAAGCCTGGTTCCTGTCTCTTTCCTACACACCCCTCTCCTAATAAGTTATTTTCCTTTCCAATGTTTTTCACTGTGCCCTTTGCAATGCTTCTTGTATAAATAAACTTCTCTGGATACCTTTCAGAACCACACTCTACATATCTTTCTCCATAGCTCCCATACAACAGGAGGAGATTATTAGCATGTTCTTATTTTCTCTATAATGGCACACATATGATTACTTCAAGTCTCCTGCTGTAACCTTTCTTCTTTATCTGTATTTACGCTCTACCTAAGATTCATCATTATGAAGAAGAAAGGAAGTCTTACTATCTCACCTGCCTTCTCAGGTATCAATTTGGTGACTTTCAGATCCACATGAGTATCCTAGTCTTAAGGACTAAAGAGACAGTCAACTACAGTGGTCTTTACCTCCAATATGCAACCCAATAATCCACCTCTATGACCACTCTAGACCTTATCACCCAGAATACTACTCATCTGAAGTCTTAAAATGCATCACTTTGGCCTATAACCACCAGTTCTTATCTGTTCACTTCTTTCCCATCATGCTTTGCTCTCTAACCTAATGGACACTACTGAGTTTGCTCCTCCATTTTCTCCCTGCCTATCAGCCCTGGCTGCAATTCCTTCCCTATTCAGCCTAGGTTCCCAAGATAAATCCTTTCAACCTCTTTCACTAGAATATCTTCTACTACTTGTTCCTGATTTTTCTCATATCATTATCCTTCTTTCTTAAATCTTGTCCTTCTAATACAAGAGTACTGCAAAGAGAACCGCGAGCAACCACCGAGGCCACTACAAAATCCACAGCCATCAAACTCACCTTAGTCTCCGTACATTTCCCAAGTAAACTTCAATACCTAGTTAAAATCTTCACAACTCTTCCAGCTTTCAACTCTATCACTTCTATCTCATACTTACTCTCAGAATGTGTCCTCAACTCCTCCTAAAAAGAAACAATAGCCCTGGCCGGTGTGGCTCACTGGATTGAGTGCTGGCTTGTGAACCGAAAGGTTGCTGGTATGATTCCCGGTCACGGAACACACTTGCCTTGTAGGCCAGGTCCCCAGTTGGGGGTGTGCGAGAGGCAACCAATTGTTTCTCTTGCACAACATGTTTCTCTCCCTCTCTTTCTCCCTTCATCCTCTCTTTCTAAAAATAAATAAATAAAATCTTAAAGAAAAAAAGAAAAAATAACAGACTTCAGGTAGAATTACCCCTCCTGAAATTAGCATCCTTACGTCCTTTTCTCCAAATTCAGTGAAACAGTTTGGTTAAGAACTAATCCTTCCCCCAGTGCTCTGCAGCACATCCCTACTACATCCCCTACCACTATGTGTAGATTTTATATCCACATTATGTCCCCACCCAACATTCTGCCCACAGCATGCATATATATATATATATACTCATATCTCTATCAACTTAAAAAAATTCATGCTCTATTTTAAGTCAGACTCCCTTCTCTCACTTCCACAAGAAAGCTCTGTTAGGAGTAAGCTAGAGTTGTTTTTGCATTTGCATTTTCCATTTACCACCTACCCTGTAGCAAACTGGTCTTTATAGTTCCACTACAGTCACTAATAACCTAATCATATCCACATAAGAGCACCATGAACTGGATACCTATATTGTCCCCCATTTAAAAAATGAGGCACAGAAAGATTAAATAATTTGCCTGAGGACATAAACTAGTAATTGTGGGAGCCAGGATTTATACCCAGGCAATGTGACTCTCACAAGAGAACCAATTCTTTTTTTTTTTTTTAAGTGATGTTATTTTTTTTTAATATGCTTTATTGTTTATGCTATTACAGTTGTCCCGAGTCCCAATTCTTAACCATTATCTTACAAGTACATACAAAGGTACATTTAAATTACAGGAACACATATTATTCTTCTAAGTCTCTTATAAATCCTGGCCAGAGGAGTAGGGGGTGGGGGAGTTGGAGAGGAGCTGGCACCTCTTAAATTATTTCCATAACTGTAATCTTTGTTGATAGGTAATGATACACTTAATGGCTTAACTGACAATTATTCATTATTCTGCTACATGTTCACTAGTTTCTTCTGAAGTACCAAAAAATGATTACTTTCAAAAATTTTTTTAAGATAAAACATTCACTACAATATAGTTATTTGAAACTACTCATTTACTTAAAAGCTTTACAATTTATGTTGCATTTACTATACTGCTTACCTTCCTTTCTGTCTAAAGATAATTGTTTTTGATTTACTAATTATTTTAAAAATTATATTACATTATTTGGTTAAGTAGATGTTTTAAATGTATCTTTGGAAACAGAACTTTTATCAAGTGCTTGCAATAGGTAACTTTTCATTTTACTGACTATGCTTATCTATAATTTTCTATTCATAAGTAAAAAGACACAATTTACTTCCTTAGGCCAACATTTACTTAGATTAGTCTAGTGTGGCTGCTTTTCATTTTTGCATAGTTCTTGTACATATTTGTTCTATAGCCTACAGAAACACTATACCTAAATAAATAAAATTTATTTTTTCAAAGTAGAAAGACATACTTATACTAACTCATATTGTAAAGATAATGAATGGGATTTCCCTTCTCTTTCCCACAGAGTTGGGGGCAACAGGCAAGAGTGGCTAATGTATCAGGTATTATAGAAAACTTCCAGTCTCCCTACACTACAACTTGTGCTTCATCCTGGGAAGGAAGAAGAAGAGCTGCTAATTTGATGGGGTAGAGTCCAAAGCTTTCTTTAGATTTCATTTTTGACAAAAACAAATGAGGTTACTGCACAGAAAACAGAGCCATCATCCTGTTTCTCAAGCTTAGTCTTGCTCAGGCTCTCCCCTGGGCTGTTAACAAGGTGTGCAAAGCAAGACTAGAATCTCCCTGCTAGCTGCCAGGTGAGTGTATGCAGAGAGGCACAACAGACTGAGCTCTCCCCACAGGGGTTTTGTTAAGGACAGCAGCCAACTCCCAATTTGTCCATAAATGCATGTTGTAGTTTCAGATTCCAATATTATCAGGCAGCCTAAATTTCAGAAGGAGATGGGGGCATCTGCCTTATATTACATCCATTATTTATCTGTTAGAACCTGGAAAGAGAAGGGATGTGAAATGACTGGCACCCCAACCTCAATGTTTAGTACAAACTACTGTCAGCAGGTGATGACCATCATAATACTACACTGAATTAAGCGCATATTAAGTGTTAAGATATTTTTATATGTCCTTTTAATTCTGATCTTGCAAGATAACTAAGTTAATAAAAAAACTAAGACTCAGAGAAGTTAAGTAATTTGTCTAAGCTTCCAAAGCTAGTTAATTTTGTAAGATTCAATCTCAAATTTCTGTAATTCCAAAATTCTCAACGAAAACAAAATATTTCATCTAAATGGAGTCAAAGCATGATACAAAGCATGATCAATATATAAACAATCATCAAAGATACAAAGGAATAACTGATCCCATAACATCTGGTTAATGAAATAGTAGGGTCTACAAAGAATTCAGTTGTTGGAAAAAATTAACTCTGATAACACTTGGTGCAATTAAGATTGGAGGAAAAAAATTTCCAATGACCCAATGCTCCATTTCCATCCAGACTTCCTGTAGTAAATATGCAATGTTGCAATAAAGCTCCTTAAAAAATGAGTCATCTTGAACCAAACATAATCAACAAAATAATGATTAGCCAAAGGCTGGCACAAATGCTACCAGCGTAATATAATTCAAATTCACCCTCTTAAAAGATAACTCATGTTTAAAACATATCTCAGAATATAAGTCAATGGCTGGGTCTATGTAATGTCTATATATTGACACAAGTATATGTACACCTACATTTTGAATTTTGCTGTTTTACATTTTTATAATTATCATTTACCCACAAAACCTAACAACAAATGAACTTCATAATGTCATATCATTTCTTACTCTACACAAAATTCAGGAAAATTATTTCCTCATGTTCACTAGAATTCATGTATTTCTGCTTGTTTTAGTATGGCATAAAAACTGAACATGCCACATTAGGCATTATATTGCTACAAATACTATATCCTTTAAAAATGTAATGTACTATCTCTCACACAAAATTAATTATCATGTAGAACACATGCTCTAATATTTCATCTGATAACACAATGGAGTTACCCTATACCCTCATACTTCAGAAAAACAATACAAATCAAACAAATGGCTAAAGTAGGTTAGGAATATATTCTATGGCCACAAAACAAGGCAAACAAAACAAGGCGAAGTTAACTGGATCCTGTAAATGAATCTGTAATTCTGACCCCAGAAGCCCAGCTTTGATAATCAATGAGCTAGCTAACCATATAACTACTTGGAGATCTAATTATTTTATAATGTAATATTCAAAATGTAATTGAGAAGTAAAGCAAAGTCTTTAACAAACAGTGCTATTTGTTATTCTTCATAAGTGAAAAAAACAAACTTTAACTCTTATACCACATATAGAAATTAATTTGAAGTAAATCAAAGACCTACAAGTAAAAGCACCAGCCACAGGGAATGAACAATAAATTAGACTTCATCAAAAATTTAAAATTCCTACTTATTAAAAGGCGCCATTTAGAAAATAACTAGGGAAGCCAAAACATGGAGGAAAATATTAATGGCATATATGTATGATAAAGGATTTGTATTCATAGTACGTAAGTTCAACATGTCAGTAATAAAAACATAAACAGAAAAGGTAAAGTGAAAAATAATTATAAAAAATATAAATATAGTCTAATATTATTTTTTTTAAGTTTACTTTTCTTCAACTACTGCAGGACATTCCAGTTTTAAGTAAACCATTAACATCAGAAAAATGTTTACGATATATTTTTGTGTGTATAGACTATAAAAATAATATATTATAAATAGAATTTTAAATCAGAAAAACATAAATTGCCCTAAAAATGGCAGAAGGGTAATCCTACAACCATCTGACAATAAAGATCAATACATTTAAAAATAAAGAGTGCATCCAATGACTCTTAATGAATTAAGAACATGTGAAAAGCTAAACCAGAGTATATCAACAATATCCCTTTAAGAAAATTCAGAGACGTAAAAAGGCCAAAACTTAAAAGAATTTAAATCATTTTAGTTATTACAGCATTAGGTTCGGTTTGGCCCTAAGAAATAAAATTGCAACAATCTTCCCAAAGAAATTTCTCCAATGTCAATCTAAACACTTACACAATAGATGTGACTCTAAATACTTTTCTTCTTTTTATTCTTTATCCCCAAAGTGCCTTTTATTTTTACCTTAAGTAGAATAAATTGTGTACACATTATGTACTATTTGCTAAGAAGCATGCTCTCAGGTGGCTAATGGGTCTAACCAATCAAACGTGTTACTTCCCACAGCCTCCCAGCCATACTGTCCACTATGTCAGGGCCCGGAAAATACTTTTACTCCTGTTGGGTTCCACCTATCACTCCTCTTGATTAGAAAAATGCTGAATGTTTTTTTATTTTACACTGTACCTGGAATCTCAGGGTCTCTAATAAGGTGGAAAAAAAACCTGAAAACGATGAAATAAAACACACACTCATTTACTATATTTATTATATATTGTCCATGGCAGCTTCCATGCTACAATAGAGTTGAATGGTTGCTTTTAAAGAAAGTTTGCCATTCCCTCTACAAGACTGTAAACATACACATCAAAACACTGGAAATGACTGTTTAGGAAGGTAGGATGATCATGAGTAATCTCATCTTATTTCTATCTTCCAACTGATACGTGATTTTACTTTTTATAAAAATAAAACTTTAGCCCCAGCCAGTGTGGCTCAGTTGGTTGGCCAATGTCCCGCAAACCAAAAGGTTGCCAATTTGATTCTCAAAGTACATGCCGGGATTGCAGGATGGGTACCCATTCAGGGCACATACGGAAGGCAGCTAATCAATGCTTTCCCGTCACATCAAGGTTCTCTCTCTCTCTCCCCCTCCCCACACCTTTCCTCTTTCTCTCTATAACAATAAACATATCCTCAGGTGAAGATTAAAAATAAATAAACCTTTAAAAAAAGTTATAATAGCTTCTTTCTGATTTCCCTTCCTCCATGTGCAGCACTAATTCATCTAAGTCTTCCCCACACCAAGTAAATAGCACCAAGTTGATCAGGCTAAAAAACTAGTGGTTATCCGTGATTCACTCCTTCTCCTCATCCCTTACAGGTATCCAACAGCACATTCATAGGCTCTTCAAATACATTACAGATGTTAGCACTTCTTTCACAACGACTACCAAACCCCAGCAGTCACCATCTTTCACCAGTAGTCTTCCAAAAACCTCCTAAATATGACCGCAGGTTGTTGGGGTTTTGGGGAAGAGACTTAAGGCAGTAAGCTTGGCATTACAAGAGATCGCACACAGAAACTCTAAGATTTAAGTTTTACTATTCTTGTTCTTATTTTGGAAAGAATATCCTCAATTCTCAAAACAGATTTTTAAGAAGGAATCTTTCTGCTTTCATTTAACAAAGTTGTTGCCTCTTTCTTTCATTTCTTATTTAAAATGAAACCACAAATACCTATTCTGGTTGTAAAACACACCACCAAAAAAGTAAAATAAAGCCCCTTTTAACTTCCTAATGTGTCTTGTGATATTGGTGACCAAGAAAAATGAATTCATGGTTCTCCTATAGCTCTATATTTTAATTAAATAAAGTTTAGTGATTAAATGTTTCATAAAACACTCATTCTCCAATATTCAACTTCAGAGAACAGTAGCATATGGAAATAGTGTGGTGTGGTAGAAAAGCATACTAGATTTTTGAAGGCATGACACTTGGGTTTTATTTCTTATTTCATCACACTAAATGTACCATCTCAACCTTAGTTCTCTTAAATCTTATAGCGTCCTCATTTATGAAACAGATAATAATGCCTGCTCTAACTCCTAAAATTGTTAGTGAATCAAGAAAGATATTTTTTTAAAGTAATTTAAAAAAGCAAACTCTAAAATAAATATAAAATGTTAACAATTATTGAAATACCTTTGCCATTAATGTATAAAGTTATGTTTATTTCCTCTAAATTATTTTTCAGAGATTAAAAAATTTAATTGAAATCTTTACTACACAGCTATAGCAAGGAAGATAGTGTGCTATTTGCTTAATTATAAATAAAGCAATCTATGAAACAAAATACAGACTCCAGAAACAGATCAACACATGTGGTCTACTGATTTTCGGCAAAGATGCCAAGTCAATTCAATAGAGAAAGGCTAATCTTTTTAACAAATGGTACTGGAAAAACAGGTACCCATGTGCAAATAAATGAACCTTGATTTTTACCTCATACATGAACAAAAGTTAACTCTAAAGGGATCACAGACCTTAAAAAAGGAGTTAAAACTATAAACTTCTAGAAGAAAATAACAGAAGAGGAACTGTGATATAAGAAATACCTATTTCATTTCTACCCCTAGTCTCTGGCATAAAACTCCTAAAACCCTTAGAATTTTCTGAGTAACAGGGATGAGAGGAGTTCCTTTCACCCATACCTGAATCCATGCTAAAAAGATGACTTTCGGAGGGTGGGAGCTACTTGCCAGAGGAATCAACCACATCAGAGGGTGGGAATTTCCAACCCACCCCTCAGAGGAACTGGAGATGGACTCGATCACCACTGGTCTATAATTTAATCAATCATGCCTGTGTAAAAGAACCTCCACAAGAACCCTAAATGATGGGACTCAGAGAGCTACCAAGGTAATGAGCATATCACGGGGCTGGGAGAATGAGATGCCCAGAGAGGGCCTGGAAGCACCACATTCCTTCCCACGTACCTTGTCCAACGCACCTATTCCATTTGGATATTTCTGTGTTGTATTCTTTATAATAAACCAGTAATATAAGAAGTGTTTTTCTTGAGTCTGTGAGCCATTTTAGTAAATTATCAAACCCAAGGAGAGGCCTGTGGGAATCTCCCACTGATAACAGGTCAGTCAGAAGTACTTGAGACCTAAACTTGAAATTGGCATATAGAGTGGGATGCAGTTTTGTGGGACTGAAACCTTAACCTGTAAGATCTACATCAACTCCAGGTAGTGTCAGAATTGCCAGAATTGCCTGGTGTAGAAAACTCATACTTTGGTGTCAAAAGTGTTGTGAGCAGAAAAAATGGTTTTCTTTTAGAATCTTTGTGAGCTTGAGTGAGGCAAAAATTTCTTAAACAGGGCACACAATGTATATACATACTATAAAAGGAAAAAAAGATCTTTATCAAAATAAATTGGTAAAGTTGAATTTCATTAAAATAAAATACTTTCACTCTTCAAAAGACACTGGAAGAAAATGTTTACAAAACACATGATAAAGGACCTGCATCAAGAGTATAGGAAGAACTCTCAAAACTTAAGATAAATAACACAATTTAAAAATAAATCAACACCAAACAGACAAATCCATAAAGTTGGAAAGCAGGTTAGTGATTGTGGGGAGACATGTATGTGAATGTTCATAGCAGCTTTATTCAGAATAGCCAAATGTCCATGATCTGGTAGGTAAACTAATAAAATGTTACTTAGCAATAAAAAGGAACTACTGAAATGCACAACATAAATGAATCTCAAAGCATTATGATATGTGAAAATCACAAAAGATTACAGAGTGTAAGATTTCAGCTACATGAAATTCTAGAAAAGAGAATGTAGTAACAGAAAGCAGATTAGCAGCTGCCAGTAACTAGGGGTAAAGAGGGGACTGACTGCAAAGAGATACAAGAAAACTTTTTGAGATTAATAGAAAAATGTTCTATATCTCGATTGTGGTAGTGGATTCACAACTATATAAAATTTTCAAGACCCCATTATGCACTTAAGTTTAGTAAACTTTATTATAAAGACAGCATAGCTCAATAAAACTGATTTTAAAAATTTGAAATCTCAAAATTACTCTGTAGTTCTATTCTTTTTCACTAAAATCTAGATATGATAATGAGATGTTCTGTGATGTCTTAAGACAAATGACTGTGAGAATCTGCTATCGGGAATGCATTTCAGAAGTAGGGAAAAGTGCCTGGAAAAGAGGTGAACGCTGAGCAAGTGGCATTGTTCCCTCTCTAACCCCTCCCCCACATACAAAGCAGTGAAATGGATCCCGGGACACTGACGAATACCTAAGGCTCTGCCCCTTACAATGTAACAGATGCACCGATACAGGGAGTCAAAACAGCTCCACTTAACAGAAACAAACACAGGAAGGCTGCCAAATGGAGAAGACAAAGAAATATGGCCCAAATGAAAAAACAGACCAAAACTTCAGAGAAAGAGCTAAGCAAAATGGAGATAGCCAAATCATCAGATCCAGAGTTCAAAACACTGGTGATAAGGATGCTCAGAGAAATGACTGAGCACGGCAAACACGTAAGAGAAGAAATGAAGGTTACACTAAGTGAAATTTTAAAAAATCCACAGGGAACCAATAGTGAAGGGAAGGAAGCCAGGATTCAATGAATTGGGACATAAGGAAGAAATAAACAATCAAACAATACAGAGTGAAGAAACAAGAATTCAAAAAAAAAAAGTCTAGGAAAGAGTAAGAAGGCTCTGGGACATCTCCAAAAGTGCCAATATTCAAATCATAGGGATGCCAAAAGGAGAAGAGGAAGAGCAAGAAATTGAAAACTTATTTGAAAAAGTAACAAAAGAAAATTTCCTTAATTTGGCAAAGGAAACAGACATACAAGTCGAGGAAGCACAGAGTCCCAAACAAGCTGAACCCAAAGAGGACCACACCAAGACACATAATAATTAAAATGCCAAAGGTTAAAGATAAGAGAGAATCTTAAAAGCAGCAGGAGAAAAGCAGAGAGTTACCTTCAAAGGAGTTCCCATAAGAATATCAGCTGATTTCTCAAAAGAAACTGTAGGCAAGAAGGGACTGGCAAGCAGTATTCAAAGCAATGAAAAGCAAGGACCTACAACCAAGATTACTCTATCCAGCAAAGCTATCATTTAGAATGGAAGGGCAGATAAAGTGCTTCCCAGACAAGGTAAAGCTGAAGGAGTTCATCACCACCAAGCCCTTATTATAAGAAATGTTAAAGGGACTTATTTAAGAAAAAGAAGATCAAAACTATGAACAGTAAAATGACAAAAACAAAAAATAATCCAGAACTATCAACAACTTAATCTAAAAAACAAAAACAAACTAAGCAAATAACTAGAACAGGAGCAGAATCATAGATATGGAGACAATGTGTAGGGTTATCAGCAGGGAGGTGGAAGGGAAAAAGGTACAGGGATCAAGAAGCATAATTAATAGGTACAAAATAGACAGGGAGATGTTAAGAACAGTAAAAGAAATGGAGAAGTCAAAGAACTTATATGTACCACCCATGGACATGAACTAAGGGTGAGGATTGTTGTAGGGAAGGGGGCTACCAGGTAGAGGGAGCAAAGGGAAAAAAACTGGGACAACTGTAATAGCATAAGCAATAAAATATACTTTGAAAAAAAGAATGCATTTCATTTGATAACCAAATGCCAGAAAAATTCCCAAAGGAACAGAATACACTAAATTTTAAAGAAGTCCAATAATACAAAATAGCAGAGGGGCCCATCCAAGGATACACAAAACATCAGTAATGAAAGGTAAGAACAAATAAGCAGACAATAAGCAGGCGAAGAAAATAATTTTCAAAACCATGCTCGAAAGACACTTTCTCTACAGCTCTTAGGAATGTGTCTTTATCTTATCTGATGGTTTTAAAACTCCCTCATTTTTCCTAGGGTATATGGCAATTTTGTCAATATTTGGATATACGTGACACATAATATAACAATGATATAAGATGAAACAAGATAAGAAATGAGGCCAAGAAGAGAGGATCCACGTAAGATTCCAAAATAAGTCCTGGCCAGTGTGGCTCAGTGGACCAAGTGCTGACCTGTGAACCAAAAGGTTGCCGGTTCAATTCCCAGTCAGGTCACATGCCTGTGATGCAGGCTAGGTCCCCAGTTGGGTGGATTTGTAAGGCAACAGATCATTGTTTCTCTCTCACATCACTGTTTCTCTCCCTCTTCCATTATTTTCTAGACAGTAAAACAATTGCTTAAGGTAGGTCACAACACTTAAAACTATATCAATGGTTTTCCAACTACTGAAACAACTTCTTTGTTGTTGCTGTGAGTCTTAATCAAAAACATCTAACATCATCTTATAGGTGCTACTACTAAACAACTGTTCAGAGCACAGCAAACAGCCTGAACTGCTTTAAGTACCAAAGTAGGTATTAAGGTCCGGAAAGAAAGAGGGCCAGAAAGTAAAAAAGGTGACCTCATCCTAGTCACACAAGCCACTGTTTGCCTCTACCATCACCACCACCCACAAACAGCTGTTTTGAAACGTCCACAGCATCCTGGGAATTTTCCTTAGTAACTGAATAGGGGTCCTGAATTCAGGTTGACAAATAGTGACCTACAATAATTAACCTGAAAAAAAATAAATTTTATAGAAGTAGAATCAAATTCTTCCACAAGAAAAACTAAAAAAAAATACATGCCCAAACATATAAAAGTACTAATAAGCAAGAAAATCATAAATATAAATGAAACAAAGACAAATTAAGAATCTGAGAATGAATACCCAAGAAAATATACAGATTCCAAAACCTTGTAAGATCTGATACAGTGACTAAGATGTATGATAACAAAGTAGCATTAGCACAAATGTCAATGTTTACTTACCTGTTTTGGCACCCTAAAGATTATTTTGCTCTAAGTTTCTGTGGATACAACCAAACCTCACATAGGTTATAGCACCATCTATGCTATGACAAAAAGGGTAGTATAGTATGTTTCTAATTGACAGTGCAGATATCAATGTTTATACAGGAGTCACTGATGTCCTAAGAGTGAATAATTTAATATCTGCATTATTGTCTATCTCCCCTCACTATAATATAAGCTTCAGTAGAGCAGGGAGTTTTGTTTCTTTTGTTCACTGATATAGTCCCCATATGAAAACAACTCCTGGTGTGTAGCAGTTGCTGAATAAATATTCGCTGATTAGATTTTAGTTTTGGGAGATAGGTCATTTCAGTCACCAAAAAGCTGCCACAGATAATTACTATAATCATCCTCATATGAAGAGTTATGATAACAGGTTCAATCTTATTCCATTTACCCAACAGTTACCTTTGAGGGTATTTTTAAAGCTAAAATTAAGATGTTTTGGTCCTTTAGAAAGTTATTAGTTAATTTATGTAAACTGTCTGACACAGCCAGGTCCTGTTAAGGCCCTTGCCTTGCTATCTCTTTTCAAAAATTATCAATGTGAACCAAATGTCTTGAAATGTCCAAAAACTACAGCATCAATGATTACTATGTCCTAAAGCAAATACATAAACTGTAGATCATAGACTAAACAATCACTGGACACATATATATACTCCATATTAAGACACAGAAAAAGCAAGTATCTTAGAATACTTAACACTTAAATAGGCAACAGAGAGGACAGAAGTCATTGAATTCATCGCCTTAAATTAGAATGATACCAGGAGGGTACATATGACAATAGCCCCTCCATAGGTTGAAAAAAAATGCAACCTAATTGAGCTCTATAGGTCGATAGTTTGTCATTTTCTCAGGTGTACAGGAGTAGGGGAAAAAAGTCAATGTCCTTCCTTTAAACTCTTTCCAAGAGCTGACAGGGCCACTGTGACCTAATCTCTATTTTTCTGCTTATACTCTAAACAAAGACATGCATTTGAAAAAACATAATAGGCTAAATGGTGGAGATTTAAGGTAGCCCTGCATGTTTCCAAAGCTTCCTATACTTTACCATCACAGTTCTTATTACACTGTATTTTAAAGGCCTACATTATAAGCTCCATAAGAGCTTTGTTTATAGCTGGAAGACTACTGAGCACATACCAAGCATTCAATAAATACTTCCTGAATAAATACAGCCTGAATCCCCCACAGAATTATAAGCTTCATGAGAGCAGGGATTTCGAGGGTCTCATTCACCAATCTACCACTGCACTTAGTATACAGTGTGATCCAAAGAAGCTAATCAAAACCCATTTACTTACTGAACATGTTTATGACCAAGAAACAAACAAAAAATGACCTATATGAGACTCAAATCTATAACCTTAGCCCAATTAAATTATGCACTAATGAACCAAGAAGTTTCAGTGTGCATATAATCATTAAATTTCATTCACAAACAAAAATTTCAAGAAAAGTGAAATATTGATTACTTTCCCAATCAGCCCTTTATTCTAAACTTTGTTTCCCAATGCCTTATCTCAAATAATACACAATACCAGATCCTTAAAAATCAAGAAATTGTGCCAAAGACATCCACACTAACCACAACTGGAGAAAATTAAAGATGAATGCCAAGAGGTACACAAAGCAGTAAAAAAAAAAAAATAAAGGCGATGCCTCAACTGAACTGAAAACAGGATATCCTTCAAACTTTAAAAGAAAAAAAAAAGAACCTCCTACTCACTCATCAACAGAAATCAGTTATGACACGATTCTGGAACAAATGGCTCAAAGAAAAATGCAAACCAATTTTGCCATTTGCTCTGATGTGTCAAAGACCAGGATATTACTGTCATTTAAACATCAGCATTAGACACTTTGAGAACAGTACGCAAGAGTAAAAAAATAATTTAAGGAAAAATATCAGATATCAACACTAAACAGTTCTGTTTTAAAACAGGAAGTCATCAATTTTGTAAAGTCAGAAAAGGTGCATTCTCAGGAAAAAAAATGTTTAAGAAAAAAAGTGCATTGTTATGGAATACTGCAAATGTAGTACAGTGTAATTTGACTCTATAATATAATAACACCTCACTGATCCAAGGATTAATCTTAACAAAAGAAGTGGAAGAAAAGGTAACCTTAAAAGAAAACACAGGGCGCATAAGTGGTCTATAATATAAAACATATATGTATCATCAAGTTTGTGAACTAATAGCTCGTGCCTTTATATTACGGTCCTCATTCAGAAATGTATTATTTTACTCTGAGGAGCATCTCATATCCTGTTATTCACAGTATCATCAACATTAGCAATATTTATTAGTTATGATCCTGTCCCTGTAGGTGTGACACCACACAATTTAAATACATATAGTTCTTGAACTCTGGGTTCTTCCTTTCTGAGGTTCAAAACAATCCTTGTACATATAAGTCAAACCAGCTTTGTTATTTGGTTTCCAAGCCCTACAGCAGATTTAAAATTGGAAATTTTTTTTGAAAGACTAGAAATAATAACCAATCCAGTAACAATGAGCACCTCTAGAATCTAAAATACCATCTTGTGCCAAAAGGAACCAGAACTTCTTAAAGAAATAACTAACTGCAGAATTAGACCAGCATGTGTGAAAGAAAAGTTTGAACATCTCGTCATGTCAGAAAGCAAGAAAGCCCACAAAAACCACTAGGATTGAACTCAGGAGTCAATTTGAAGATGCTCCCACAGGCCAAAGACGGGAAAATCTGAGCATTAAAAAAAAAAAGAAAAGAAAAGAAGTAGTTAATTGCAGCAGACAGAAATACAGCAAATATATAAAAATCCATTAAGGTTCAATTTATAGAATACATAGAAGACAAACATGTTAAACATCACCAAAGGATACAATCAGCACTTGCGGTAAACCCTATAGGACAAAATGTCTAGTCTCTTTAACAAATTGCAAAGGGAAAAAAAAAGGGGAAGGGAAATAAATAGATTAAAAGTCTTGAGACAGCAACCAAATACAATGTATAAATCTTGTTCAAATCCTTAAACAAACCTCGGTAAAATGACACATATGAGAAAGTCAGGGATACTTGTTTATTTGATGTTAAGAAATTACTGTCAAATTTTAGGCCTGATAATGAAAGAAGAGTCCTATCTTTCAAGAGATACAGGCTCAAATATGAATAAGATGTTTTTTTAAAATAATAAAGAGAGAAAAGGGTAAAGCACACCGACACTATGTGACAAACAACAGCAAGGAAGGAAATTATAACTGTCTAAAGTCATTTAATGTGTGGAGCAAACAGCCCTACACAAATATTACAACACAGACCCATGTCTAATGCTCATAATAACTACCATCAGTCAACAAGAATAAGTTAAATTATGTTCTATATACACAGCTTAAGAAGACCAGATGTCCACATAACGATGCACTGAAGTTTATATTTGTATTTGCTGAAAAGAAAAAAATCACACTTTAAAAGGAAAAAAAATGACTAATTTTGCTGTTAAATATATCTTCTTTTAACCAACTCCCTTACACACACCCCACCTAACGATCCCTTGCTCTCTAGAACAATTGCTGATTGTTTAAATTTAGAAAGAGTTAAGGTTAAAAGAAATGATTTCTCATTGACAGTAAATACCTTCAAACTAATTTACATTAATGATCTAGACCTTGTGTTTAACACAATGTTTAACTGTAAGATACATTATAGTTATAAAATTATAAAAGAATCATAAAAAAAGTTCACTAACTTGAAATGAATTAAACAAAACTTGAACCCTACTTAAAATTATACTAAGTATATATGGGATTATGGACTGAATTGTGGACATGAATTGTCTCACTGTGTCAAAAAGCAAGACAGTCCTCAAAAAATGATGGGAACATGTCAAAAACAATGCAGAAGCCAGTATGAATGGGTACCCGCTAGCCAAAATGAAGCCAATTTGGGCTTCAAACTAACTAGTAATGGATCATGACCCATTGAAAAATAAAAAGAATATCTGAGTCCATCCAGACATAAATAAACCAATAAACTGAAGGTCTGATGAGAAACAGAACAATTATAAAAGTTTCAAAGCACTGCCTACAGAATACATATTAATTACAAAAATTTTTTACAGTAGTTTTATAATGGAGAAGCCTTGTAGACACCACATTAATACAATGATGAAAATGGACAGCACTAACAATGGGACAAATCAAAATTGTGTGCCACCCGACAGGATACAATGAGACAAAACACAGCTTCACTTCTGTGGCATTTGTGCCAAAGATACATAACTCGTATCTAATCAGGAAGGAACATCAAATTTAGGGACATTCTACAATACTTGGCCTGTAGTCTCGCAAAGTGGCAGGATCACAAAGCCCAAGGAAAGACTAAGGAAACTGTTCCAGATTGAAGCAGACTAAACAGATAGGACAACTAAATGCAACATTTGATTCTGAACTGGATTCTTTTGCTATAAAAGACATAAGACAAGTACCAAAACTTGTATGGGTCTGAGGGTTAGATAGTAGTAATGTAACTATTAATTTCCTGTTTTTCTTGGTTGTAGTATGGTTATGTCAAATTTCCCTGTTTACAGGATATACACACTAAAATGTTAGCAGGTCAGAAGACATCAATCATTTCAGCAATTTAATTCTGAAATTGTTAAGAGCGTGAAGAGGACAGACACTCCCACTTCATGGGTTAGATAGAGGATGCAAACATGGGTCAGTAGGTAGAGGCCAGATAATAAGATAAATACCTGAAACAAATTACGTGTAAGGTAAGGGACTGAAGCTGCTTACCTGACACACCACTTAATGAGTATATACATCATCTATGGAATGCAAGCCCAGAGTGGGAAGATAATTCCTTTTTTTTTTTCCAAGGGAAACCAAAGATACAGATTTTTATGTGAAATTTCCCAATCTTTAAAACACTCAAAAGGGCCAAACAAAACATGTCTGTCGGCTAAATTTGAACCACAGCTGCTTCTGGCCTAGAGGCATGTTTCCCAAACTGAGTCCTAGGGATAAAAGGAAACCACATGATATACATGGAACATATTCCTGGGAGCCACAGTTTATCCCAAGAGTTTGCCTGGAATTTTCTGGGATGGGAGATATTTCTATTTCCATATTTTTAAAATGCTATATTATGGAGTAGAATGCAAAGCTCACATCACTTTTTAAAACTTTTCAGTTGAAAGTAGTTTCAAGCTTACAGAAAAGCTGTAAGAACAATAGTACAAAGAACATCAATAGTTATTACCAAATTGACCTACATTTAACATTTTACTCACTTTATTTGTACTCAAGCATCCTCCCATCCTCTCTTGCTCGCTCCTCTCTCCACATATGGCTATGTATACATACATACATATATAAGACTTACACATATAAAACACAATTTTATCCTAAACCATTTGAGATTGTTATACTTCAGTATGTATTGCCAGAGAATAAAAATATTCTCTTACATAACCCTTAGGATAGTTATCAACTTTAGTAAACTTAATATTAATACAATACTCTTACCTCATCTATTATCCCCCTTTTCATTTTGCCAAGCGGTGCTTTATAGCATTATCCCCTCTAACACAAGACCCAGTCTAGGATCAGGTACTGCAAGTAGTTGTCATGTCTCTTTAGTCTCCTTTAATCTGGAACATTTCCGCAGCCTTTCTTTGTCTTTATAACATTTTTTAAAAGTACAGTCTCCTCACCCTTTTAAAAAATAGGATGTTCCCCATTTAGAATTCAATGTTTCCTCATGATTAGATTCAGGTTATCCATTCCTGGCTGGAGAACTACGTAATGATATCTTCTCGGGGCAGCACATTCAGAGGCATGCAATGTTCACTGGTGCTATTTATTTTGATCAGGAACTCAAGGTGTTAACCGACTTCACCACTGTATAATGTTACTATTTTCTCCCCTTGCAACTGATAAGCAACATATAGGGAGATATTTAAGACTATGCAAACATCTTGCTCCTTCATGGAGATATTCCCTCGATTTAGAATCAATTCTCATTACAATGGATGCAAAATTATCATATGAATTTTTAAGCTAAATAAACTCCAAGTTTTGGTTACACTCCCAGATCCTTTAGGTGAAAGTGCTCAGTCTCCTCCACTTTAGGAGCACCACAGTGCAATGGTATGTATGCGTGCAAGACTAGAATCATCAGTCAGGCCCAGCTTCCAGGAAGAAAATGTGTGCTTGAGCCATGCCTTAAAGACTACATACATTTTAAATAGCTAATGAGGGGGAGAACCAGTCAAGAAACAAACAACTTCATTAGGAAAGCTAAAAAACACAATATCATGAATTATGTTACAAAAAAAACCCCTTTTTTTTGCTAAGTAAATAACATATCCTATCCTATCAGTTTTATAAAACCGCATTTCTGCATACTGAGTTTGCCTCAATTAACTGACTTTAGAACTACAGATATATTTTTGCTGCTACTGATATGAACTATATTCTAATTATATTTAGATTCGAAAAACTTCAAAAACAGAGACAATTCATTTAACTACTTCTGATTGTTCATCCACCTCTTCATCTATATTGTCAGCCTCTCACCTAGTCTCTTAAGGATAGGGATTAGCCATTACAAGTGTATGTTTCATCTGATTGTTAACCGGAGTAAGAAATAAATTTTACATTGCAATTCTAAGGCAAAAATATAAAACAGAAAAGCGTCTTGAAGCAATATCACGTGAATCACCAATTTTTAATAATTTTTCTTCCTTTCTTTCCTCCTCCTCCTTTTTAGCGTTTGTCTTGATCCCAAAGAAATCAACTTCTAACTCCATAATAATAGGTCATACATGAGATCTGCACTTGAAAAACACTACCGAAAACCTGGCACAGAGCTCTTGATCAGATTGCCAACAAAGTTTGGAACAAAGTTTTCACTCATTTTAGGTGAAATGAGAAAAATAAGAACAACATAATGAGTTATTTAATTTTTTTAAAGGACTCAATTCTGAGACTGTATGATAATTTTTTGATCTTCAAAGTTATTTCTCTTATGAAACAATGGTGAAAGTGAAGGTTATAAGTTGTCAGTTATATACTGGCAACTAATTTCTTCCCCAGATTTTACTAGATCATGAAATCGCCACTGCTCTGCTGTGAGATTTCAGAGACACATGAGAGTGTCAGCCTTCAACAGGTTTATACTTGCTGGAGTAATGAGACTTATAGTAATTCTAAGACTTGTAATAATTATTTATACCTTATAAGAAGAGATATTCTGTGATAAGTACCTGAGGAATGCTCCTATGTTCAAGGGTAAAAACTTTTGGCTGGGAATAAAAGGAAGAAATAAAGAAGGGTGTTTACAAAGGAATATTTGAGTTGTGCCTTGATGGGTACTGAGAATAGTCACAGGGATGAAAAAATACCAACCAAATTCAGGAAACAAGAAATACATCATTTTGGCCAGAATATATTAAGATAGCTGAAAGAAATAACAGAAGACCTTGAGACTAAGGCTAAAGTATTTGAAGTTAGTTATTAAGGCAATGAAGCTATCTGAGAGTGAATGACACAATCAAATCACTGCTTTAGGAAAATTAATTTGAAGCTCCTCTCCCCGACCCATACCCCACAATAAATTGAACAGGTGGAGAATTTTGAAGCTATCAATAATCCAAACATGGAATAGTAAGTATTTGAACTGTGGTGGTGAAAAATGCAAGTAAGGGATGGAAAAAAGTGACAAAAATTGACAAGTCTTAGATTTAATGTGGTAGGCAAAAACGGCAGGGAATCAAATATGATTCTGAGATTTTAATCCTGAGCAATACTTAAAGACAGTGGAAAATAAGAAAAAGAAGCTGGGTTAGAGGAAAAATAGTTCAGATTCAGGTATGTTTGATTTGATGTACCAGTGGGTTAAGAAAAGTCAGTAATAGGGTAGAGAAAAGAATATAGGATTCCATCAGAAAAATCTGAGTTCAAGTAAAAAAAAGAAAATGAGGGTCCAATGCAAAAAATCAGAGTGTAAACTTTTATCTACAGTATAATTTTAACTATGTAAAAAAAAGTAGGCATAGAAAAAGACTAAAAACAAGTATATCGACATGTTAATGTCAGATGCATACACATGAGCTAGAAATAAGATAATTTATTCTTTTCTCCTTTTGTACTGCTTTATTTAAAATAATATAAATACAAACCTGACAAATGTCTCCCACTCATCCCCCAAATAAAGTAGAAGAAAAAATATGGATTCAAATAGTCTTTTATAAAAATTGTAAACTCTCTGAACCTCAGTTTCCTCATCTATATAAGGTGAGCTTCTTTGCTCCCCAGGTTAGTGTGCAGGGTAAATGAGATAAAGCTTTCTGTAAACTATGTATCAATAAGCAAAGTTAAGGCATCACAACAGTCTGAGGCAGCTACAACTACAGTATGCAGATTTGGAAATATATTATAGATTGGGAATCTTCCACACTAAGGCAATAGCCGATGAAGTAAATTATTTCCTTACTTTTATAATATCTTAGATTTAATCTATTTTAAAATCAAAATTTTCTTTCAAATTTCTTATGAACACTGAAATTTTACATGTTACAGAAATGGACTCATATACATAAAATTAATAAGAGTACTGTTACATGTTATTCAAACTTAAACGGAGAGAGACCTAGTAATATTATTCCCTAACATTGGAACTGCTAAATAAACTACTCCATTGTTTTAAAAAGCCAGACTCTGTAGAGACAAACTTAGCAATCTCCAAATGTTCTCTCAGAAGTTACATGCTTGATACATTAATGGTACAGCATTCTAAATGGTGCTTCCCCCCTTAGGTTTCAACATCTCTAGGTATCTATTTAAAACCAGAGCGTAAGCTGCTAAAAGGCAAGAAGCCTGTCATATATTTGTCCTTCCCATAAGAACAACCAAACATAGTACAGGTCACAAAATAGGTGTTAATCTACATGCATATACTCTAGCTAACTCATGTTATAGGTATTATTATTGACCATGTAAGAGTTACTTCTCATGTCATGTTATATAAGTTAAGCCTATCTTCAGCCCTACAAGAAACAACCAATAAGAAATTAAAAGTTAAGGAAAAAAACCCCAATGTTATTACATGAGAAACATTTTTATGTGACTAAATATATAAAGAATGCTTTAGATAGAGTATGTAAAAATCAGACTGCATTGTTCCTTTAAAAAAGCAAGAGTATACAACTGAAGTTCTTAAAATGTGAAAAACTTTTCTAAAGATATTTCATAAATTGAAGTATACTACTACTATTTGTTCACATACCCTGAACCAAAAATGTTGTTTCTTATGCATAATTAACCCTACAATTTCATTCATTACAATTTTTCTTTAAAAAAGTTGTTTTGTTCGTTTTCTTTTTTTAATCTTCAGAGCAGAAACAGTTAAAACTGACATAGTTAACTGTATGTTGTCTTTAAAGTGTAAAGACTTATTAACCTCTAGTAAATCCCAAGGTAAAACTTAAAATTAAAGCCTTTATTAGGGAAAAATAAAAGATGTTAAAAAGACTAAGCATGAAATGCGCCTATCCCCTGCCTTATGAAAATTAATAAAAAAAGCCATGTCAATAGCTTCCCACTTTTGAACATATACCTGAGATTTAAAATATATACTGTATATACAATTTGTACATGTGTGTATATGTATATAGCAATTTGGAGGCAGACATCAAGATAGTTTGTTTAGGGTACTTGACTCCCAATAAGTTTTTTAAAAATTGTTTCCAAAGTGTTGCCATTTTTAATTACCCTAATTCATAAACTAAGGGATATTAACCTAAGGGAAATTCCAGAGTACAAGCACCTGCCAGCCAAGCTGCCTGAAATTCATCAGCTGCAGAATTAAAAGCATCCTTCAGTTGTTTTTACGTAAAACCAAAGTTATCCAAAAGATATATAATTTCAATGTGGCACATATAACATTCCTCTCAATGATTTCAAAAACCACTACACATAGTTTTAATTGTCATTAGATATTTTATAAAATGCACATAAGTGTTTTTCTTATCTAAACAATCGGCAATCAAGGGTACAATTTAAATTTTGTTTTTCACTTGCAAAATGATGCACCGTAAGATTCCCTTAAATAATCAGTTTATCTAGAATCATTCTGTTTATAAAGCACTTAACTTTTGTTTATAAAAATATAGTTTTCTCACATTTTTTAAGAGCCCGTCTAGCACGTACACTTCCTTGAGAATAAATAAAGCGCTTTCAATACTTGTGACCTCAGAAGATCTTTACATGTTTTGAATTCTTGTTTGGTTAAATAAAAGTTTTTAGGCATCTACTAGAATACCAGTGCTTGCCTTTACATTCATGGCTCTCCTGATAAAATAAAGATCAATGTGACTCTCGGCTCTAGACTAACGAACTGCAGGGAACAGAAACAAGCAATTTGGCAAGAGCTGAGCAAAGAAAGCTCTGTTTAAAGGCTACCAGTAAAATGTACCAGCACAACCCCTCCCCCACCTCAACCCTTTAAGGTTTCAATTAAGATGGGGCCTAGTTTTACTCCTACAAGGGGGAGAGAAAGAGAAAGCACCGTGCTCCTGCTGAGAAGTATCTTCCTCAGGAGCAGCTCCAGAAACACTCCCTCTGCTGACACAGGTTCCTCTCTTTAGAGACCAGCATCACCCCTGTTCCTGATCAACACTATAGTGAAACAAAGGGAAAATGGTGCATCAATGTCCTACCCCAGGATGGCATCAAATGAACAAGAAAACATCCAATATTGGGGTGAGCTCTAACGCTCTTTATGAAATATGGGAGCCCTAACTGAAATTCAGCATCTTTCGGTCTCTCACATAAGTTGCCTCATGAACTGGTAGGAAGGGATAAAGTTATTTAACAAGGTATATCCACAATGTCAAAATAAACCTTAGTGCCCCAACTGGTGAGAAAGACTTCCTCACAACACGCACGGAAGAGGACGCTTGGGCCAGCCTTCCAGAAGTCCTCAGAAGCAACAGGAGGGAAGCAGAACAACTCATCCTACTGTGAGCATTCCTGTAGGCTGAGGAGTCAACAGAACAGACAGCTCAGTGCCCCCTGCAAGACCCCTAAAAACACTCAATTTTTGCCCTAGTATATGATCACCCATTTGTGACCATATAAGCCAAGTCTATCAGTCCAATTAGCAAATACACTGGGGCAGGAGGCAAAAAAACAAAGGGGGGGGGCAGTGAAAAGTTGATGTCTCTTTAAAAGGAGCCCAAGAATGAAACAACCCCACTATGTAAGGAATTATAATATATGAGACATCAAAGGTTAGATAATGGACAACAGGTGCCTTTGGAGAGGAAAGAGTAACACTCAGTTGCCTATTTTAGGATTTCACTCTCAACACACACTAATGTGTGCTTTTTTTTCTTCCCAGAGAAAGGGCCAAAATTATTGTTTTTACTATTTAATACTTATAATGAGTCAATTACTCTTGGACTTACTTTTTTATATTAAAAACTCCATCTAATCCCAACATGTCTGAATAAAGTATTGCCTGTGGCCAGATCATGTACTGATCCATGAACATGAACCAACTAGGGATTTATTATCAAGAAATGCAAAAGAAAGGCATCTGAATACAAGCTACCTCCAAATATAATACTCAAAATACAAATCCAGCAGCAGGTATCACATAACCGCAGTCTCAGCCAAAGCAGAAACTGTTTCTCTCACCATCTTAACAATCGAGCTCAATCTTTACAGTGACCAGCTTTCCATGGCCTCAAAGAACAGTAATTCCAGACACAGGTGATAGGGCCCCAAGTACCAGTCTCGAGTTCTGATTCCCTCAGCCGGCTCCAAAATTTACTACCTTTATTTGGGTGAAAGGGGACACAAAGGATACTTGAGCCTACTTAATAACCTCTCCCTTTCTCCATTCCACAAACACAACATATTCCAAAAATGGAGAATCCTTTCTTTCCCTGACAGAGGCCCCCTGTCCTATGCATTCATTGGGCAGGATTACTTCTCCCGAGCATGCTTGCAGAACCAGAAAATACTCCTGCTTTCATTCCTCTTAAAGAGGGTCCCCAACACAGATGCACCTCTCCCATTTCTGTATTAGGCCAACGATGCTTCAGTTTTTCTGCTTCTCTTCACCACTGCAGAATGTTCAGAGAAGTGAAGGGAAGTTGCCAGTTACGGAGAGATGCAAGAAGTTTCCACATTTAAAGTGAGGGCTGCGGAGGCGGGGGTGCCCCCTTCTTGAGAAGGAACGGGGTCCCTACACGAAAAGAAAGCCTCTGCGTGGGTAACGGGTGTCCTCACTCCGAGAGTTCGGGTGTGGAAAAATGGGAGGAATGTTATACTGTGAAGAGGGGTCAGTGTGAGAAGCGGTGTCCCAACCATGAAGGTGGGTCTGTGGGGGGAGCCGTGAGCGTATGCGGAGAGGTGTTAAGTTATTGGGGCCTCTCCGAGAGAAGGGGTTCCCCCTTTGGGGAGAGGAGGGCCAGGCACTGAAAAAGGTGCTGGGAGGAAAGCAGGGTCTCACACCGGAGGGCTGGGCAAGGGGGGAGGGGTTCGGAATCCACTGGAGCCTGTAGAGGGGCGGCAGCCTCGAGGGGAACATGTGCAGGGGAACTACTGCCATCCCGAGGGGCAGGGTGGAGAGCGGGGCCTTGGCTGGATGTAGAAGGAACAAGGTTTCCACCGTGCGCACGAGAGGGAGGATTTCCCTGCCGTACTCACCGAGGCTGCCGGCGAAACCGTCCATCTTGCGGGGAAAGCGCCGGGCTCGGGGTTCAGCGGGGCGGGCACTTCATTCAGCGGACCGACAGAGTGGCCGACGCTGAGCCTGACCCGCTCGCTCTTTAAGTCGCCCGGCTCGGCTCCCAGCCTCCGCCCCCGTCGTCCGTCTGTCCGTTGGTCCGTCCGTCCGCCTCGGGGTAGTCAGTCGCGGCCGCCAGGGCCACTTCCCCGTCAGGTTGAGAGCCGCGCCGCTCTGCCGCCTGGCCAACCTCCCTCCCAGGCAGCAGCCGTGAGCACCGCGCCGCGCCCCGCCCCCGCGCCAGCGCACAGCGCTAACTCCGCGCACAGCGCTAGCTCCGCCCCCGCGCACGCCGTCACGTTTCCGACTCCGCCTCCCACGTGACAATACGGAGGCGGGGTCTTGGAGACCCTTCCTTCTCACCTTGCCTCAGACTGGGATTCCTACTGTGGCTGCGCTTGCGTACTGGGCTTGCTGAGGACTTCGGACGTGGGTCTAGAAGCTGGTTCCAAATGGGTGGGAAAAGGTGGGGCCTCCGGCCTGGGATCTTCATGAAGGGATTCGCTCCCTTCGCAGCCCCTGGGGAGCCCAAGTCAGGAGCACCCCCCTATCAGGAGATGGTCACCCCCTTGTATATTGCTAGGACACTTAAGGGGCAACCGAGTAAGCATCCCTTCTTCCCATGGTTGACCCTCTGCCCCAGTTGGATGAAGGACAAATAGGGGCAAGTCTTCTTGACTAGCTCAAGGCCACCACTGCTGCAGCCACAGGACCCAAGACAACCAGAAGCATGAAATGTTGCTGCTGGACAGGACCCAAGAGTTCAAGTTGCCTCCCCTTTAAGTTGGACACTGAACCTGAGAACGGCCATGACCTGCCCATGGTCGTGGAGCCTGGTAGAAGCATAACAAGAACCCAGGCTTCTTAACTCCTGCTGGTGTTCCCTCTATAATACCAGGGGTGTAAAGCGACCTCTTATATGGTAATAGGATTGCCTACTACGGAAGTCTTTTAACGACGGGTTGAAATGAAGTAAACCTGAGTTCTAGGCTCAATTCCATGTGACTCAGCAGGTGAATGTCAAGTCACTAAACGTATTTGGGCCTCACTTTATTTATTTGCAAATGGGAGGACTAGACTTGTAACCAAAATATGGAAGAATACACAGCTTTTATCTTCCTCCTCCCTCCCCCACCCACCCCTATTCCATCCTTCTAAAGACCTTCCTGAGGTTTCTGAAGGCCCTCCTGGGACTTGGTTGTGTGGATCAGAGTAATAAAGAGGAGAACTTAACGTGCTCAGGAATTAAATTGATCTATACAATAATAAAGAACTCCGCTAGAAAGGGAAGAATAAGTTGTTCTACACAGAGTTGCAGGAGAGAGGAACAGAATGAAGAAGGGAGATGAGAAATAAGAGGTAGCAACTGTCATAATGACAGGGACTGAGAGAAATTAGATGTTTGAAAGGATTGTTAAACATTTTGTTGCTGTCTTGCAGTATACTTTTCCCCTTTGATGCCTCTTTAAAAAATCTCCCCTGAAAATCTAAATTACTTTTCATGTCTTTTTTGGCTATCAGACCTGTGTTCCTTCTTAATACTATATTATGTGGAGACTGGCCATAAGGCAGCCAAGATAAATTCAGGTTACAGACAAAATGGTTCCTAAAGTTCCTTATTCAAAATTAAATTTTTAACCCAAAGTTTCCCCTGCTATGGACATTTTCATTCCTGTAAGTTTCTGTTAAGTCTAACCACTTAATGTTTAAGAAGGCCTTGATTCTGACTACTGCTCTTATGTAACTGCATACAACCCCCTTTGTCTTAGGTCAATTAAAAGAAAAGGAACTTGGATTGATGTATTGATGTATATGTATTATTATTATTATTATTATTATTATTATTATTATTATTATTTTAATCATCACCGGAGGATATGTTTTTATTGACTTTAGAGAGAAATGCAGAAAGAGAGAGAAAGAAACATCAAATGTGAGAGAAACATTGATCGGTTGCCTCCTATACATGCCCTGACTGGGGATCAAACCTGCAATCTAGGTATGTGCCCTGACCAGGAATCGAACCCACAGCCCTTTGGTGTAAGGGACAGTGCTCCAACCAAATGAGTCACCAGGCCAGGGCTATATGTATTATTTTTAATTCAGAGAAAGATCCACATTTTGTGGGGCCTGAAGGTTTTATTATTTGTGAGACCCCTTTGTGAAAAATGAATACAAATATTACAAATACAAATTAGGTTAAATGGAGTATTTATTTAGACTGAGAAAAGAAATCACAACAAATTACACATTTTAAGAAGCCTGTAAATACTACAGACATTACAAAATTGAGAGATACAACATTTAATTAACTGCCTAACATACCTCTAATGATTTTCCCTAAATTTCTTGGCTGCATACTCTTTGATTATCTCTTAATATGATGGGGTTTTTTTCTTAATAGATATCCTTTGCTGGGATCCTGATATATGACAGGTTTTCTACTCAAGTGCTTTATACACCTAACCTAATTTCAATGGCACAGCAAGCCTAGGAGATCAGTATTATGAATATGACAGTGATTTTTAAAATAACCTTTTAATAAGGTAATTTACTTTTTAATTTCTAGCATAGTTAATTCATCTTTATTATTGATAGCTGGGAGCATAAAAAATCACTTCATATGTACAGGCTGTTGTAGTACTGCTTCAGGAATTCTGACTGATTCTATTTCACTTGATTCCCGTTTTTAAAAAGAAATAAAATGTATGGTGAATTTTAAATTATACATACTGCATTATTAAGTATATTCCTGACTGGATAGAATTCCATTGTGGTTTGACATCAATGAAAACCAAAATTTTCTTGCCCTTCACTTAAAATTATACATATCTGATGATTAGAAGAATTTTCCCTAGACTAGCTTCTGGCTCATGTTTCAAACTTTGTTTCTGCCACAACACCCACATACTTAAAGTGACAGCCATATGTTCATATCACATTATAACCTATAGCCCTGCACCTCCACTACAGGATGTTCGGGGTCATTGGTGTATTCCTGGAATCTATTGCTAAATGAAGACGGCCAGCAATAACTTCAGTATAAGTGAGATTGCAGTGGAAGGACATGCTTGCCTAGAGCCTTAGAAGAGACCCATGGACCTTATGCCTGTTGTAGTTATTCTTATTTTTACAAAAATAATCCATGCTCATCCTAAATAGTGAAGCCAACCAAAAGGATATTTCATAATTATAATAAAAAAAGGCAAGGACCTTTATGAAATAAAAACTCAATCATAATAAGAACAAATAGGAGGAGAAATACAGCACTCATGTGTCCACAGTAATTCCGGAATCCTGCTGGGATAAGTATTGTGAACGGTAAGGAAAATTCTTCAGTTAAATCTCACTCTTCTTTCCAAGGATTCCCTTGTTCATTGTACTCCATGGTCCCTGGCTTTGCTATTCTACAAAAGGGTGTTGGGGAATATGCCTTCCCTAAAGACTGCTCAGCTTGCTTCCTACTGGTACGAAGTTGAGATCCAAAGTTTACTTTCCAACTCAAGTAATCAAAGGATTTGTTTGACAACATGATCCCTCAAAAACTTGATAGGCCTCTGATTTGTTTACTTCCAGTCAGCAACATGTGCCAGTAGTCACACCCAAAGTTCTTTCCTATACTTGATTCTCAAGGATGATCTACATCTTTGCTTTCCTTCCCCAGTTCCTCTCTTTGTCTCTCTTTCAATTTGATAGGGGCTATCTTCAGACTTGGATAAGAAGAGAACACTCTTAATCAGATCATTGATGTGAATCTGGGTCTAAATGCACCTTACTCAAAGTTGTTAATAGATACTTTGTTTTCTATCTGGATATCTAGAAGTAGTCAGCTTCCTAATCTTTTAACCCCAAAATTTCTGGACTTTTCTTTAATTCCCTTTTATTTCTGCTTGCAAATCAGTCCATTCTTGCTTGATCTTTTCTCTTTCTTGTAATGCTTTACTCAAGTTAGCAAACAGTAGCCAACACACACTATTATTCTCTTTCCCAAAACTTCCTCTAGAGCTACAAGCTTACTTACATAAGTAGTGTGCCGCCTTCTAAATTGTCACAAGCAACAGTTGTAGCAAATCTTTTGCCATGACATAAGAGGGCTCTCAAATAACTCAACCTCCAATCTGTTTTCACGCTATTCCTGAACCAATGAAGAATTCAAGGTCACATGTTTTAGTTCTTTTTTCCTTAAAATAGCATTTAACTTCAAGGAGGTCTCATTTTCTTTTTCTAATAATTTTAAAAATATTTATTTATTTTAGAGAGAGGGGGAGGGAGGGAGAAAAAGAGGAAGAGAAACATTGATGTGTGACAGACCCAAGCATGTGTCCTGATTGGGACTCAAACTGGCGAACTTTCGATTTGCAGGCCAGCGCTCAGTCCACTGAGCCACACCAGCAATGGTAGGGCTCATTTTCTTTATTAATCAAGATAGTCTGATTGCTATGGCATACAATCCCAAACTTTCATTTGGTTTAATATAAGAAAAAATTTTCACTCTTACCAGTACCCAAAGCAGATCATCAAGGCATTCGGCTCCATGAAGTAATTCAAGGGCCCAGGTTTCTTGTATCTTGAGCTCCACTATTTTCGGCCAATGAATAGAAGTAGTGGTTGAAGAACATGGAGCATCAATCAGGAAGCTTTTTTGTTCTAGGCACAAAAGTGTGTAGCTCACTTTTATCCATAGTCCATGGGTCAGAATTTAGTTGCATGATCACATTTAATGGCAGGTAAGGCAAGGAAATATTTTCTAACTCTGTAACTAGAAGGAAAAGAGAAACATTTTGGTGACAATGAACCAAATAGTAGCTTCTGCCATTCTACTCTGCATGGCACTTATTATAAGAGTTATAAATGTTTATTTACTTGAATGATTATTTAATGTATCTTACCCATTACATTGTACACTACAAGGGGAGTTTTTAGAATGTACTTACTACCTAGTAAGTACATCCCAGTGGTTAAGACTGCACACTCTGGGTTCTTACTGCCTAGAGTCAAATCCCAACTCCCTAGTTACTGGATATTGAACATTAGACAAATTACCTAATCACTCTGTGCCTAATTTTTTTCATCTGTAAAATGAGAATGATATCATTTCTACTTCCTAGAGTTACTGGGAGGTTCCAATGTTACACATAAAGCCCTTAGAACAAGGTCCATTATGTTGTAGGAACAGTAAGTATTAGCTGTTGTTATTACTATAAGTGGGCATGCATAGTGTCTGTTTTTGCTCACCTTTATATACTCTGTGGCTATTACAGAGTAGATGTTCAATAAATATTTACTGAATATTTAACAAACATAGAACTCTGAAAACTAGTCAATTTGAATACATGATTTCAACAACTAGTGCCAAATTGTTTTAAAGTGGCCAGTATTAATTTTTCTGCTTAACATCTATAAAATTAGATCTTATAAACTATTTAAGAATACCATAATAAATGGAAGATTTAATATAAATCCCTCAAAGTGAAAATATAACTGTCCATGATCATCAAACACATAAAAATCCAAAATACCAGCCAGTTACAAATTACTGAGTAGTTTAGATTCTTCACTCTGACATAGGATTTATCTTTAGATTACTTTAAATACAGGACTCCCTTTGTCCTTCACTTTGAGTCCTTTAAATGCAATTTCATTCAGGTAAAGGTACAACATAATATGTACCATTTTTCCAAGAATCTAATTATTGCAAAAGGCTAAATATAGCTATATCAAATAATAAAAAATTTAAGTGTTCCCTTCATACACAGAATCTTGACTGCAATTACCTTCCCGTTTATGTCAAAATGAGTTTTTGTGGCAGGGGTTTCAGAATGCTTGTGAAGATACACAACACCTATTGTCAAAGCCTTGACCTAAGATTTGGAGTCAAAAAAGATTCCTGTACTGATTTCTTTGGTTTGTTCTCATTAGCTAGATGACCTTGGAAGGTAAACTATAAACTCCTTTTGGCTTCTTGACTTTCTCTCCCTCAAACATTTTAAGTGTTATCAGAGTAATTAAGTTAGGTTTGGTTTTTTAAGTATACTGGCCTTTCCACTCCTTTTATTTCATTGTCTTAATGTTATTTTACAAACTAAACCCAATAGTTATGGAATTGTATAGATTCCATGAACCTATAGTCCACATAAACATAAGTATGATAGAGAAAAAAAAAACTGAAATGTTTTTCTTTGGCCTTTAAAATAAAAAGTTTATATCTGAGTGGGAAAAAATGGTTCTTTGTTTTTATTCTATGTTTAACACAAGCAATGTATGAAAAAGTTCCAAAATTTGTAAGAGGCTAAATGGCAAGGTTATTCTAGCTCCTCCTAACCACAAAGAATACCCAGGGATAATTTTTAAATTATTGCAATAGACACAAAAAAGAGTGTGAGAGGATATATCCCAAAGTGTTAAAAAAAAAATAAAAAAAAAAAAGTAGTTGCCTCTGGGAAATGAAATTGAGTGGGAAAAGAAAAAGGCAGGGAGAGATAGAGGGGGGTTCACTTTTGTATTATTTTAATGATATAAATGTGTTAATCTTAAAAAAAAACATTAAAGATGCAAAAACAAAGTATGTTGCAGAGCATATTAATTCACATGCCCACAACCTGTATCTTTAGAGACAGATTTAAAATATCATGGTTATTAAATAACTGGTTTACCAATCTGGGCATGAGTGTTATCTTTCACTAAGACTTTCTAGACTTACCTCAGAAAAGAATCAAGCAATTAGCAGTGCTGTATGTAAATTTTTGGCAAGAGCTTATGAGGCTGAAATCTATCTTCTGGGAATCACAAAGCATGCTTCATTTAGGGGGATTTGCTGCATGGATGCATGAGTGAGTGAACTAATATGGACCCAGGGTAATTTTGGTAGCTCTGATAGTGCCATTCATGACTAGTAAAGAGAAGAGACCCAGCCTGGGCTGTGGAACTGTGTTTTCCTAGTGCTCACCCAGAATTTACGACATGATGTGGGGCCTAAACTTACTGAGATTGTAGAGCCAATAAAGTTTCTATGTGCTAGAGCTTCAGCACATTTACTGCATGTTGGGCAAGCCTTAAAAATAATAACTGATAATTTTCATCTCTTCACCATAACTATATACTTTTTCCCCACAAAGGAATTCATAGCAGCCTCTCACAAAATTGAAACTCCACAGGGAAATACTTTTAAATAGCAATGTTATAATGGAAAGCAGCCAATTGGGGAACTTCAGCTCTAAAAATTAATAACGCTGGAAGTTCTCTATTTGCAAATAAAATATTTCAAAAAGGTTGTAAGTCAGCTGTTTGAAATTCGGCACGAGGCTAAAAATGGTGGATAGACTGCCATTTAGCTCCCAACCATGTAGCATGCTGATCCCAACCTGCCTGTATTGCTACCACGATCATGACAATCTTACTTAAGGGTTTGAACCAGACAGGTCTGTAATTGAATATTGTCTATCACAGTCAGTCCTCAGTTCTCGAATGTCTCCCATCTCAAATAATTTGGTTCTTGACCAAGTTGTTTACTGAAAAAATGTCTTGGGTGTCGAACAAAACTTCGGTTCTTGACCAGCCTTTCATGCTGATACCTGTACAATTAGTCACATGTCTCTCAAATAACAAACAAAGGAGATTTGGTATTCAAGCAAATTGCCTCTCAAACAGCCTTCAGGAACAAGTAAGTTGGAGAACTGAGGTTCCACTGTATAAGCATCTGTGAGTTGATGTTGCAACCTAAATGCAATTTACAAAACCATTCCAGCTTTTAAAGACCTGCCTTAAAATGCCAAAGGATATAGGTTTTATCTCCATTGTTTCAGACCAGGAAAATGAGCCTCAAGAGCATACAATTATGTTCTTCAGTGGAAAAAAACTGATAGATTAGAAGGCCACAGATCGTTAGAAAGCTATTTATGATGATGGTGGGAAAAGAAATCAGGTTACATGGGTGTAAAGACTGAGAGGGTAGTGTGAAAGTGGAAGGAGAAAATATAGGCTACAGTTTAAAGAAGTTTGGCAGGATTTTGTCTGTCTTGTTCACTGCCGTATTCTCAGCTCCAAGAAAAGTATCTGGCATATGACAAGTTCTCAATAAATACAGTACTTGTTAAGTGAATGGACAATGAAGAGCAGAAGCAGAAAATTAACTTGGGTTAAAGTATGGTAAGGGAGCACATTTTTAGATTTGGGGACACCTGAGTATGCTTGCAAGCCAGGGCTACTGTTACAGAACCCCTGGGCTGCTCCAACTGAAAACAAACCCACGGGCTCTTTAGTTAGGGGCCCAATTGCCCGCCGCCAGAATTACAACTCTTAATACTTCAGTTGAGTGAAAAGAAAATTGTTTATTTAACAGTTACACATATCCTTGCCTCCCCCCTACCAAACCTAGCCAGTTTTAGGAAGGTCAGAAACACCGTTTCCCTACTTCCCAAACACAGTTCAGCTTTACCAGCGGCTGCCAATCATTCAATCTGATTGGGGAGGTCCTTTCTGTGCTGTGGTGCCCTTCAACTCTCAAACCGCCGGGATTCTCAGCCTCCTTGCAAACTGTCTTCTTTCTGTAAACCGCGTGGATCTCCTCTCCTCCTCCAGAGCACCCCTGCGAACACCCGCCAGCAGGGAGACAGCCCCAGAGCGCGCCGCCCCCTAAAGTGTTCGCAGCTGCCTATATATCCCTGACTGCGTCCTCTGATGCAGTGGGTGTTGCCAACAGTTCTGACCATTCACTGAACCCCACGTAGGCTCTGTGTGCTTTCCATACCGTCCCCTGGTTCAAGGCTCCTCCCATCCACCTGAGGCCTTGGAAGCATTTAAGCAATTTTGCATAATGAAAGACACCAGCCATCAGCCTCAGGCATTTGGAGGCATTCTGAAAGCTGCTTCCTTCACCCCATCCCCCAGCCGCAAACTCCAGGGATTTTTGGACTCCCCTGTTTCTGTAACACTACCACATCCTTCCTCCTACTTCATCCTTGGGCTGGAGAACCTGGTTTCCTAGATTCTCTACCAAGTTATGTGCTGGATGCTTCTTCCCCACTACATCCCACTACTGCCCCCTCACTCCACTCTTTAGTTTGTACTATAAGCTAATGTAATTACCATTCCTTAAATAACTTTTCATGCTCTTTTTAAAATATGCTTTATTGATTATGCTGTTACAGTTGTCCCAATTTCTTTTCCCTTTGTTCCTCTCCACCCAGTGACCCCTCCCAGTTGTCCCCACCCCCTTAGTCCATGCCCATTGGTTGTGCATATAGTTCTTCTCAACCTCTTCCTGTCTACTCCACTGCCTCCTGCTATGCTTCTTAATTCCTGTACCATGTCCCTTCTTTCCCCCCCTTCCCCCTCCCTGCGGACCTACCCCCATAATGTTCCCCATACCTATAATTCTTTTCCCACTCTCGTTGCCTACTTAGTTTGCCTTTGTTTTGGTTCCCTTGCTTCTGTTGTTGGTTGTTGTGATACGGTTTTCATTTTAATGTTCATAGTTTTCATCCTCTTTCTCCTAAACAAGTCCCTTTAACATTTCCTATAACAGTGGTTTGGATCTGATGAACTCATTCATATTTACTTTGTCCTGGAAGCACTTTCTCTGCCCTTCTATTCTGAATGACAATTTTGCTGGATAGAGTAATCGTGGTTGTAGGCTTTTGCTTTTCATTACTTTGAATATTTCTTGCCAGCCCCCCCCTTTTTCTTTTACATTCATTGTTTTATTTTATTTTATTTGTTTTTAGGGTGAGGGGAAAGGAGAAAAAGAGGGAGAGAAACATCAATTTGTGGTTGCCTCTCATGCGCCCCCCAACTGGGGACCTGGCATGCAACCTAGGCACGTGCCCTGACTGGGAATCGAACCAGCAACACTTGATTCGCAGGCCGACACTCAATCCACTGAGCCACAGCAGCCAGGGCTCACTAGTCCCTTCTTGCCTGCAGAGTTTCTTTTGAGAAATCAGCTGAGAGTCTTATTGGGACCCCTTTGTATGTAATTATCTTCTCTCTTGCTGCTTTTAAGATTCTCTCTTTATTCTTAATTTTTTACATTTTGATTATAATGTGTCTTGGTGTGGTTCTCCCTGGGTCCAGTATTTTTGGAACTCTCTGTGCTTCCTGGACCTGTAAGTCTATTTCCTTCCCCAAGTTCGGGAAGTTCTGCTTCATTATTTCTTCACATAATTTTTCAATTTCTAGTTCTTTTTCATCACCTTCTGGCAACCCTATGATTTGGATGTTGGCCCACTTATAGCTGTCCCATAGGTTTCTGAGCCTCTCCTCATTTTCGTCACATTTTGTTTCCTTTTTCTGCACTGGTTGACTGTTTGTTCCTTCCCTATGTTCTGATTTGTTGATGTGATCCCTGGTTTTCTTTCCCTCAACACTAGTTTCGTATGTGCTTTTGTTCATTTCAGCAGGACTAGCCTTCATTCCCTCCCTGTCTTGTTTTAGATCTGCTGTTAGGTCTGTAAGCATTTTTATAACCAAAGCTCTGAACTGAGCCTCAGAAAGATTTCCTATCTGCTGCTTCATTAGATTAGATATTTGCTGTCTGGTCAGCTGTGTCACTTCGATCTCTATCATGATCTGTGCCATCCGGACAGTTTTGTGTTTACCTTTGCTTCCTGGGGGGGGGGGGCTGTCACACCTCCTACGCTATAGGGGGTGGAGCCCCGTGCACTCATCACAGCTGGGCGACCCTTCTCACCATGCTGTGGCATTTTGTGTGGGGGTGGGGGTTCAAGATTGATTACTGCCATTCACTCTCCGCTGAGAGACCAGGAGCCTCTTCCTCTGTCCCCACCCCTCTGGGCCTCACAGCTCAAGGCAATGGGTGTCTGCCTTCCCCGGTGTTGGAATCGAAAGCTGACAGGTCTGGTCTGAAGCTGGGGGTGCTACCCAGGTGCTTCTCACCTCCCCTTAAATATGGATGCCTGTGCTTACTGGCGTCCTGCTGCCATCACCACTGTTGCCACCACCAACACAGCTTGACCTCTCCGCCCCGGCTTCACCACTCCTATTCATCTGGACGAGCACCACTTCTTTATAACTTCATACGTTGGACTTCCATTTATTTTCTGGAACTTCTGGTTATTTCTGGTCTTGCGCTAGTTGTATTCCTTCTTAGTTGTGGAGAGAGATGAAGCGTGTCAGTCTAAGCCTCCATGTTGGCTGGAGGTCTCCTGTGCGTGTTTGCCTCTGTGTCTTAGGTAGAGTTGTCACTCCTATTATGTTGTAAGGGGCCATCCTTACTTCTTATTCTCAGAATATTATATTTTTTTTACTAATTTATGTCCCACACAGAGTCAAGTCAAATCTTCTTCATCTGTATTTATTTGTTCATTGGACAGTAGAACCTCAATAAACTATTGTGGATGACCCAATCAAACAAAGTGTGACTAACTAGAAACTGAATTTTAGGTGTACTATTAAGTGATATCTCAATTGCACATTGTTAGAAATTCACTTATCTATGGTCCTTTAAAATGCCAAATTTTAAATCCAATAACCAAATAATGAAATATTGGGTTATTGTATCAAAACATTATAGCATATAAAAGCATACAGTTTAAATAGCATCTGATTTAAATAATAAACATAAAATATGAGACTTATTCTTTTTATTTTTCAATTTTTCTCTCTCCAAATGTCAGAAGTCTTTGTAAAGAACAAGAATTTAAGACATAAATTGTAACTAGAAATTTAAGAAGTCATAAGTGGTGCCCTGACTGGTGTGGCTCAGTGGATTGAGTGCCAGTCGGGGCACATGCCTGGGCTGTGGACCAGGTCCCCATTTGGGGACATGTGAGAGGTAATGGATAAGATGTGTCTCTCCCTGTCTTTCTCTCTCCCTTCCCCTCTCTTCTAAAAATAAATAAGTAAAATCTTAAAAACAAAAAGGAAGACATAAGTGGTTCTCAAGTGCAATACACTTGGACTATAATAATAAGATTGAAGACCTGGAGGTTTCCCATCTCTAGTTTCTGGTTCTTCATGGATGTAATTAAAGCACATAAGGCTTTACCAATGGATTTAAGAAGCAGTTCTTTGTTTTTGTTTTTGTTTTTTATCTGCAAACTTGAAGAAGTCAGTCTTCAAGTGCCTATCATAGGTTCATCAGAGGAGTAAACTATATGGGCAATACTGTATTAATTTATCTTTAGGCAGTCTGGAATTACTTTTAGAAAAAGACAGGAAGAAATATAAAAGGAATAATTTGCTTTTGGTCATGTCATTCCCTTTAAGGTTTTTTCTTAATGATTTCTTAATAATTTTATGTGCATGTATGTATGTATGTGTCTCCAGATAGGTGGTCAAAAAGCATTTTGTATCATTCATCACCCTCCTCCTAGTCTAAAACTTGGCTTTTCCCACATAGAGTGCTTGATCAAGGTGTGAATAGTCTGTAATAGCACAGCATTTCTGGTTGCATAGGCCAATGATGTTCATCAGCAAAGTCCTCCCAGTCACAATAGGCGTTTTCAAGTCTTGGGTACCTGGGAACTTGTACTTAACTGAATGGTCATTTCCAGATAAGGCCTCCCTGGCCACTTCCCTTCTAATTAAATTGTGATGGTTGAAGTTTTGGGAGGATCTATGAATTTGTTAATCTATGAACTAAAATGACATGAGATCAACTCCTACCTGAAACCTTTATTTCAAAATGGCATCATTTTTGTACAAGGCTGTATGGTGAGATGTGGCTCAGGTACAGAGAGTCCATGGTGTGAGTTGGGCTGTTCTCACCGATAAGCAAGAAGTCATTTCTGTGGAAGAGCGCTGGGGCCTCCAAGGGCTGAAGGTGTGGGAAAGGCATCTTCTCATCAGTGTGGAGCAATTGCCATTCTTCATCATCTGCACAAAACCAGACTTGCCATGTGGGCCCCACCGCAGGTCAGGAAATGTAGGCACAACAAAGCACACAAATAGGCATTTCACAAAGGAAGAAATACAAGTCACCAATAATTCTGTATAATAACAAAAATATTTTAAAAGCTGTACAAATTAAAATGAGCTACCACTTGCCAGAAATCAAATTGGGAAAGTTTTGTTTTTAAAATACTATTTAGTGTAGAGGATGAAGCAGTACTTACTTATGAACCAGTATTTAATCAAAAGAATTACATTTTACAAGACCATAATAAGTATTCCTGTTTCCAAAGGTTGTTGAGAGGATAAAATGAGCTACTATTTGTAAAGCACTTTGCATAAGAAGTACCCAATACATGGCAGCAATTATTACTGTTTTTCATATAATCTGCTCTTCCCTTCATCTTTTCTTTTATTAGAGATAATCTGAGTGTCATGTTGTTGGGAGACTTTACTGTCTACAAAAAGTAGCCTATATCATGATATTCAAGGCCTAACCTGACTCTTTAAGGATTTCATATTTGCATTGGTTATGAGATGACATATTCCAAATAGTATAATAAAATCTATTTGAAATCCAAATAAATAAATAAACAGAAAGTCTTATATAAGTCTAATAGGTGTGTAAAATGGTGAACACTTCATTTACCAAAAGCCCCAAAATATGACTATCTTTAACTTAGCAACTTCACTTTGAGAAATTAGCCCAAATGTACAAAGATATATCTACCAAAAGTTCTCCTCACAATATTATTTTTAATGGTGCAAAATCAGATAACACCTACAACAAGAAAGATTATAAAATAACACTGTATGAGCTCAGTATTACAAAGAGATTATTATATATAGATCTATGAATAAAGCATGGGTAAAAAAATCTACCAAAATGTTAATAGTGGTAATATCCGGTTGTGGAATTCTGAGTGATTATTATTTTATTCTTTGTATTTCTTCTGTCTCTACAATGCACATGCATTACTTTGACCATCAGTCTTGTTAAAGACAAATAAAAAGAAATGTACAGCACTAGTTCAGGTTCTTTTATGATTTAAGTATGATTCAGGAGATATATCTAAACTTCTTGCTTAGTTTTTATATCTGCTCAGTGGAGGATTTGCGATGTCAAGTTTTTAAAGTGCAGAACAGAGCCCTAGTGTCTACAGAGAATGACTTCCCATGAACTAATAGTCAGAGAAATTGAACAGCATTCATAGACACCTTCCCTGACCCACAAGGAACAGGGCCAGCACAAGGGTAGATATTCCCAAGTGTACTGTGCCCTACACATTCTTGCCCATGTTGGGTGCTGGGAACTCTTAGCTGCTCATGGTTATCCTTGAACTGAGGGGTGCACTTACAGGAGAGCCAGGACAGCTGGTTGTAAGCACATCACTTGTAACAGTCCTCTTATGGCTATGACATTGAATCCACCCTGAAACTTTTCATGTTCTAGTGGACAGTAGATAAGTCAGTCTGTTCCTGTAAATGGTCTCCATGCCAACATCACATTTTTCAATTAATATTCCCCATAATTGTATTTAAAACCATGGTCACTGTAAGTATGGTATGTAACCTGGCATTTAATGAGAGCCAGGATGCCTACTTGCCAGGGTAACTCTGAGTCAGAGACAAAGCTTTCCCTCAATCACGTCTCCAGAAAATGGATCATTTTACCTTACCTTCAAAGAAGAAAGGGGAGAATTAAGAATAAGCTAGAGAGTTCTCTCTGTAAGGAATATTGATGTTTCCTCACAGCCAAACCTGCTAAAGAAAGACGATTGTGGAGGTAAGAAAAGGCAATTCTTTTGACATGGAAATTGAGACTTATTTTCTTGGTTAAATCCTTTGGTAAAAACCAAATGCATTCCTGTGTTGGTCACCTTAAGCCTCTTTTCCCCAAATGGGCAAGTTACACCTACCAAGATGGAGTGAAATAGACACCCATACAATTCTGGGGGTTGGGGGCTGAGGTGGTTATGGTGTTTTTCTGGGTATGATCTTTTCAGGGGCCAACTTGCCAATCTATATAAAAATCCTAAAACTACTCATTCCATGTGCCAGAGAAAATACTTTTCTGAGAACTTATCTTCAGAAATAATTTTTAATATGCAAAGACTGTAAGAATGTTCATTGCAGTGTTATTTACAAAAGTTCAAAACTGAAAAAAAGTCCCGTGATTGGAACTAATTAAATAAATCACAGCATAATCATACCATATGTTACTAAGAGGCCATTATTCATTATGTACTTGTTATGTACTTATGTGAGGACACTAAGAAAGGCTTATGATATAAAGCTAATTGAAAAAATACATACTCTAAACCCAATGGTGATGTATATTCTATGTACACATACACACACAACACACCTTGTGTTTATATGTATGTGTATCCCTCACTTTTCAAAAGTTTGAGTCATGCCACTTTGCTTTTATGAAAGACCTCTTATAGTAACTGTTTCTAATAACACAAAGAAAGCCAAAGAGGATTTTCATTTTTATAAGAGAAAAAGGTGAAAAGCACAAATGATTTCAGCATTTGTTTTGCAGCAGCTGGTATGGGAGCAGTGCCCACCCAGAGGAGTGAGAGTGGCCCTGCCAACTCCTTCCCTGGGAGCAAGCGCCATAGCTTTGAACTGTGTCTGTGAGCATCTGTGCTTTATCTCGATTTATTTTGTGCATCTGTTAGCAAGATGTGTCCTAAGGTATCAGAAAAGCCTAAGAGAGCTCAAATTGGATGCTATTAAGCATATTTGGTATGATTTGGCAGGTTATTTTTGGGGTCTGGGAATGCTCAAAAATATTTCCATATAAATTAATGGTAATTGTTTCTTCACTTTATGCCATTCTGGCTTAAAAAAGTTTTCATAGGAGCACTCCATTTTCAGATAGCAGGGGATATCTGTATACACACACGTGTGTGTGTGTGTGTGTGTGTGTGTGTACAGAGAGAGAGAGAGAGAGAGAGAGAGAGAGAGAGAGAGAAAGAAAGGAGATTGTCCAGCCTTACTGGATTACCTTCTTTTTATATGCATATTCTATAACTCATTTCTCCACCTTACATGACCACAAGAAGTTCAATCATCTCTCCAGGTATTTCTGAACACCTCCAGCAGTGTTTACATATTCACCAATCCACACTGGTTTCCAGTGATCACCTTACACTTCAGCAAGCCTGCTCCAGGACTCTCTTCCAATCACCTCTGTCCAGTTCATGATGGCTATTCCAGCTGCCTGTCAATCTCTAATATCTACCTTACATGAAATGTGAAAACCCAAGAAGCAGCTAACATAAAGCTGCAATTTTAACAAACTTTAGGAAGTCTTCAGGATTACATAAGAAAAGTACAGTGCAGAAAGAAAATTTGAAAGCGGATATTGATATCACTGCCCTTAAAGTTCCCTCTAATGGCTCTTTCCAGGGCCTCTTCCTGCCTGACAGTCCCTCTCCTTAGCTCTTAGCCGGCCACTCTGGTGCTGGAGCCTGCCGCACCCTCCTGAACGGAGTCTCTTCTGGTAGTCTTGATACAAGTTGTGGGCCCCTAACTTCTTATTTCTGACCTTCAACAGAGACATTGTAATTATCTGGACAGAGGTATACCTGCTCCCAATAAAAATTGCTGTTTGCATTATTAAACAGAAACCTCAGCATCTCCACCTAAAACATCTGTATTTGGATTCCTCCATGGGTTCAGGATGGCCCCCAAAACAACTGGTTGCTACTTCTTTTGGATCCTCAAGAACATAAAAACAATTCTCACTAAAGACAAAATCCACCTTCCATGGAATGCAGTTTCACATACATAATAACAATAAACAGTAAACAAGTTCGCACTATGTACCAGGCCAATCCACCTTCCATGGAATGCAGTTTCACATACATAATAACAAACAGTAAACAAGTTCTCACTATGTACCAGGCCCTATACTAAACACTGAACATGTATATTACCTTATCAATCTTCATGAGACTCCTCCATGATAAGTGCTATTATTAAGATCTCCATTTGGATGGGAAAATTAAGACAGAAAGCAGTTTAATAATTTACCCAAAGTCACAGAGCCAGAAAGTGGTAAAGCAAGGCTATATCCAGCTAGTCTCATTTTAGAGATTTAACCACTCTTAGCTACTACATTATCATGCCTATCGGGAATGGAGGAAGGAAATAACTGGAAGGTAAAGGAAGATAGGAAGTATTACAAAATGGTGACTTGATTTTGTGTGTGTGTGTCTTTCAAAGTGCCTAAAAGGAACTTTATCTTTAGAATTAAGAAGTAGAATATGCATATCTATATAATTTATATTCATATCCTCATCGATATCTGCAGTCATGCACCATATAATGACATTTTATGTAACTTCACAGTACAACACATTATCACGTGTTTGTGGTGATGTTGGTGTATATATAGAGCTGCATTTATATATACCCTATAAAAGTATAGCACATACAATTATGTGTAGTACATAATACTTGGAAATTATAATAAATGATTATGGTACTTGTTTATGTACTTAATTTTTTGTTATTTTAGAGTGTACTCTTTCCACTCATAAAAAAATAGTTTGCTGTAAAACAGAGTGCCACATTACATTGGCAGTAACCTCACACATCTCATGTTTACCACAGCTATTGACTGTGTATCACTTTCTCTTGTACTTGAACTTTTGATTTTATAGTTTTATTCTTTTAATCTTTGTCCATTTCTTTTTAAAAATATTTTATTTTATTGTTGTTTTGCACCTGAACTTGATTTAATCTCATGTGGTTTCATACAGTAACATGCCACACGGGCTTGTAGCCTAGGTGTGTAGCAGGCTAGATCACCTAGGTTTGTTTGTATTCTATGATGTTAGCACAGTGAAGAAATCACCTAACCATCCATTTCTCAGTCCATATCCCCATTGTTAAGCAGTATGTGACTGTATTCGGCACATGACTGTATACCTATGAACATGTTGGGGAGTGAAACAAAAAGCTGCTCTGGGCATCACATATTCATCTTTCTAATTCACACCAACCCTTCCTACTTAACCACCATAGTAGACATCTTTTCTCTAAAAAATGCCACTCACTTCCATTAATATGGCCCCAGGGGACTATGGTTATGTTCTGTGACCTCATGCACTCACTTCAGTTGACTAAACTTAGAAGACCACCTGACTCACTTTGGGCCAATACAATTTTCTTACCTGATGATTTCTATTGGACTTGGGAGCCAGCCAATCAAATTGAGTTAGTCTTGAGGACATATATAGTTAGAGTAGGCTAACTGCTATAGCAACCAATCCCCAAATTTTAGGAGCTTAAGCTTATTTCTCAATCATATCATAGCACAGTGTAGGGAATGGAGATGGGGAAATGCTATACTCCACAAATTTAATCAAGTACCTAGGCTCCTTCCATCTAGTGGCTCAGCTCTTTTCTAAGGCCTTAGTCAAAGCAATAGGGAGAGGATGAAGGGGTGCACACCTAGAAATGGTATGCATTGCTTCTGCCCACATTCTACTGATCATAACTCATCACTGATGCTACAGAACCACAAAGGATGCTGGGAAATGAATCCAGTTGTATGCCCAGAAAGAAGAGAACAAGGATAAATGACCATCTATTTAGTTTCGTTCACAACATGTAAGTTTTGAATTGTAGGGTTCATAATCAGTTTACTATGAGCATGAAGAAAGCTGATTTGTAGAGACAAGAATGAAGCAGACGTCCCCAGGAACGCAAAGGTGAAGGAGAGAGAGTGAATTATATGGTTTCTTCCTGGTTTTCTACTTTGTGGCACTGTGGCACTATTTTTTTATTTGGTTGTTTTGCTTTGTCCTGTTTTCATATATACAACTTTTATAATAACATCTTCATTGAGATATAATTTATGTCACAAAATTCAGCCTTTTAAAGTATACAATGTTTTACTATATTCAGTTGTTGTTAGTGTATTCAGAGTATTGCAATCATCATCACTGTCTAATTCCGAAACATTTTTATCTCTGCCAGAAGGAATCTCAGGCCCATTAGCAGTCATTCTCTACTCCTCATTCTACTCAGACCCTATCAACCACTAATCTGTTTTCTGTGTCTATGGATTTGCCTATTTCAGACATTTCATATAAATGGAATTAGACAATATATGGCCTTTTGTGTCTAGATTCTTTCACTTATTCAAGGTTTATCTGTTTGTAGTGACGTATCAGAACTTCATTTCCTTTTATGACCAAATAATATCCTATTGTATGGACATACCAATTTGTTTATGCATTCATTAGTTGATGGACATTTGAGTTATTTCTAATCTTTAGCTATTATGAATGATGCCACTATGAACTTTGGTGTACAAGTATTTGTGTGCACATATATTTTCCAGGAATGGAATTGCTGGGTCATATGGTAATGACTCTATGATGAATATTTTGAGGAACAGACACTAGTTTTAAAGAATCCTGGCTGTCCTTGAGCTCTTTTACCATCCTTTACATAAATATATGAATTTCTTCCTTTTTTTTAAATCAAGTTGAGTTAGTTTCAATAATATTATTTGCAACATCAACAGGCTTAACCAAGTCACCAATGCCTGCTGTTTCTACTTTAGACTTTCCTGATTCCTTACTCCCCTTTATTTTGGCTCTATTTTTGCCTGTCTATTTGATAATGTTTTATTTTGGTTTAGTTATTTATGTATTTTGGCTACAAGTATCAAGCACTCATTGCAGTTAGCTCAAGTATAAGAACTTTAAGAAAAAACATGATAAGATAATGGAAGCTTTTAGAAACCCCAAAACAGGAACCATAAGGGGGTGGCTTCAGAGAAACTAGGGCTGAAAACTAGTCCTCAATTTGAAGTGACTCTGTAGACCTCACCAATAGAAATTCATTGGTGTTCATGGTATTTCATCATTATAAATACAATTCAAACAAACTCCCTTCTGCTCTGATACTAACTGGTAACTTCTCTCTTTGCTCTCATGCCACCTGTCTGAGAGAAGGGACTCTGATTGGCTCAGCATGTCTTGTCAAACCTGGCTTCAGATCGCGGGAATGTAGTCAATCTATGTATTAACTGCCCTTAAATGAGGTGCCCACCTCTGATCCAATCAGCCATGAGAAGATCAGAAATCAGAGAGATGGATCATGTGACACAAAACATGGTGCTAGACCTACTTCTTCAGCAGGGACCAGGGCTTAGGACAGTTCCCACTAGATGCTCCTGGGACAGGAGGACATGGTAATTGATTTTTGTGTGTGTGAGATCGATATTTTTAATGAAAAATGGAGCATCTCTTTTCCAATTAACTTCTGTTTTTGGTCTTAGCAATTCTGCCAGGATATACAGGCTGGAGCAAAAGTAGGTTTACAGTAGGTTTACAGTTGTTACCACTAGACATGTGGTAAAGATGCGATGTGAAGAGTAAAGGACTAGAAAGGAATTCCTGAGAAGACCCCATTTCCTGTACCTATCACAGCTCTCCCACCTTCCCATTCTCTCCCTACCTTCCACCATTTCCTAAAACTTAAAGGGCTAGAGCCACAGCAAAAGCTCAAAAAGTATAACAAGCTGTGCACAATTGCCAGCTCTACTTTCAACATGTCACAGCTGGAACAGGAGAGGCGGCTCCCTGAGCCAAAACTGAAGCTTCGAGATGGGTAGAAAACTGGCCTTAAGTATGTTCTTTCTATGAGGATAGAACCCAGAGATAAAAGCTTATTTATACAAGGAAAAATGCAGGTTTTAGTATGTTAGGGTGAGCAGTAACTTTTGAAATGAAAACTTAAACTCTTACTCACAAAGCAAAACATTTTTTAAAAACCCATTCAGTTTTATGATGTCTTTCATTTGAAAAGATATTCTGATTTCTAAAGAGGGTAGGCCCACAGTCTGCCCTATTTTATATCTTGTTCCTCTGTTTTTATTAAAATATGTTTTCCCTGTGGCTAATGTCAAGTGTGGATTTGCCAGATTGTCTGGATATACTCCAAAAGAAATATCTCACTCATATCTTTAAAGAAAAAGACATTTATTATACACATGTCTAAAAGCTAAAGTAGCTTGAGGGTAGGGATGAGGCAGTAAAGGAGGACTGAGAAACTAGGTTTTATACTTTACTAGCAAACTTTTGACCAGGTTTTCTGAACCTTAGTATTTTAGGAATTTGAGTTGGCCAAGCCAGTTGTAAAAGACGCCTACACAGCAGGAATCAGAAAGAGTCTATTTACACGAGTTTTGCACCACCTAATTGGATATGCACTGTTCCATAACCAGGCAAAACACAAACATGTTTGCTTATTTTAGGGTTGCTTGCTGACCTGCACTGTGAGTTTGCTCAGGGGCCAGCCTGGCACAGAGAGGCAGAGTTGAGACCCCAGACTAGGGGCCTCTGAAGGCAATGTGCTGGGATCTCATTTGAACGACTTTCCCAGTGCTGGTGGGCTCGTGTCAGGAACAGTCCTTAGAAACACTGGCTCTTGGTAGTTGAAGGAGTCAGGCTGATTTAGCAAGTCATGTTGTCTTTTAGATTACCTGTATATTCCTAAGCATATTCCCAAAGAGGCTGAATTCCCACTCATAACATGGGCATAAAAAATGTGACAAGGTGAGGCTCAGGGTCTTATTTAAGTGATGTCACAGGTCTTAGAACAAAGGATAAAGATGCAGAGTGTGGGCAGAGAGGTTAAGAGGATGGACTTTGGAGTCAGACTGGACTTCCAGCGCTTCCTTTCCTGGCTCTGCAATCTTGGGTAAATTAATCTCTCTGTGCCTCAGTTCCCTAATCTGTAATGTGGGGATTAAATAGCCCCTACTTCAGTAGTGTCATATGTATATTAAATTAGTTAACATTTTAGAGATAATTAGGACATTGTGTGACAGGTAATAAACAACATATGTGTTTGTTAAATAAACAAAGTGGAATATACTGATGATAGGTGAACCTTGTGCTGATAGACTCTATTCTCTGATGAGAAAGGGCCAAATGCTAGAAACAGCCCACATTGGGGCACATCTAAATAAACTACAGTGTGATTGTTTTATGAAACACCATACTAGCCACTTGTAGAATGAGGCAAATCTATATACAGTATACTGCTGTGGTATACTCCCTAAGACACACTGACTGGTAAGGGAGAGAGCAAGTCCCAGTACAACACATGTAGAAATAATTATGAGAACTCGCACTGTGTATTTTTTATTCATCAGGAATCATTTTAAGAGCTATATATATATTCACTCACCTAATTTCCACACACAAAGAAAGGGTACCAGTTCTTTCCCCATTATGGAAAATAGAGTCTCAGAAAGGTTAGATAATTTGTCTAAGGTCACCCAGCTAGGACTTTTAATTCAGATAGTCTTGCTCCAACATCCATTACTTAATCACTATGTTAAACTTTTCTCCCAGTGGTATAATCCCAGTTGTGTACAAATAAAACTGTGTGTGTGTGTGTGTGGCAAGGTCTGGAAACACAGACACTATTCATTAACCCCTAAGGAGAGGAGTGGAATTAAATGAGGTCAAGTGGAGGCAGATGCTTAAGGAGAAGCGGGGGTGGGGGGTGGAGGTGGGGCTTTCACTTTTTATTAAATATATATTTATTTTATTTGAATTATTTAGTGTAATACAAATATGAATTCATATTTGTATTTGTTTGGAAATTAAACATAATTGTGAAATAAATGAATTTATTTTACTTAGCAAGCAATTTTAAAGGACTTGCTCTATTCCAGGAACTGTTTTTAGGCCTTTACAGATATTAAATGACTTAATTCTCTTAACAATCTTCATCTTGCAGATGACAAAACCGAGGCATACATCACAACATTGTTAAGAGGCCACGCTGGGATTTGAAACCATAGAGTCTGACTACAGATCCTGTGCTTTCGTCACTGTACATGTGTGAGCTGAGTCCTACACCCATGGTCCTCACACATTTTCAAATGCTAAACCAGGCTACCATCACTCTATGCTATGGAAACACCGTTTAGTCAGGTGGTCACAAATATAGGCTCTGAAATCACACAAACATGGACTTGAATTCCAACTCTACTTGTTACTAGCTTTATGACCTTGGGCTAGTTAAGTAACAATTTTGATCTCAATATAATAGTCACACCTCATAAGACTGTTATGAGGATTTAAAAAACCTTTGTATATGTAAAGTGTTTAGCACAGAATCTGTCATCCAGCAAGAAATAAACATGTTGATTATAGCCATTATAATTATTAATATATTACCTAGGCACCCCTTTCCCAACTCCCACTAAGGTTGGGGGTGGGCTTCTTCACACGCCTTTATTTGGGGCACAGAGGCATATACCTTTGATCCAGCACTTTTGTTGTAATGTATTTCCCATTGATGTGCTTGCAGAAAGCACAGCCAGCTGTACGTATAAAGATGTTGATAGAGCGTTGTTTGTTTAAGCAATAAGCTAGAACTACCTAAACATCCATCATTAGGAAACTGATTAAATAAATTTTGATATCCCGAGTAAGGAACAATAGGGCATCCCGAGTAGGCCCAATAAACAGCAGCCTCCTTTCCCAAATTGAGAAATAAAACAAAGGAGTGGCGGGTGAAGACCTAAACACCCCGGATGAAAGGCAAGGTTGGATGGGGTACCATGTGCTAGCTCACATTAAGTGAGAGACAGACAGGTTTCTCACTACTGAAACCCAGAATCGGGCAGACATTCATTCAGTTCTCCTCACTGGTGGGGGAGTTGCCCTACAGGCAACTAAATCCTAAGGAGGAAGGGCAGAGTTGACCTAACATGTCTATGTTATTCTTCCAAACCTGTTAAGTAAGCTAAGTCAGTCTGGACTCAGGGAGTAGAGAAGGTAAAGGGACAGAAAGGTGCCAGGAATTATATTAACTGAGTGCCTTTTTTCATTTGGAGGGCACGTTCTCGTCTAACAAAGGCAACGCAGACATTAAAAGTAGGGCTTACAGCTGCAGTGCACAGATCGAAAGATCTCTAAGAGAGCATTTTAGGTGAAAAAAGCAAATGCAAAATAAGAATAAGAACCTTTTAATGTAAAATTTTGTTAAAGGATTCACATAAATATGTAGTAACAAAGATACACAAAAAATAGTAATAGTGGTTACAATTTGGAAGGGGATTCAGAGGCAGAAGAGGAAACTTCTATTTTTCCTTTCGTGCCTTTCTTAATTGTTTCAATTTTCTTCCTGTGTATATTTTACTTTTATTTTTAAAATACTCGCAGGGGTTATGTGGACTGTAGGATTAATAACCATCATTGGTAACATTCATCTTTATACCTCTGTGCAAAAATGTTATAATATGTTATTAAAAATAAAAAATAAAAACAAGGCTGCATTGAAAAAAAAAAAGCGCCTCTAGCCTCAGGAGTCCCAATGAGCTATAATCATAGAGACGCCAGACCAGTCAAAATTGGAAGAAAAAGCTATAATCACAGGAAAAGAGCTCTCTCCACAACTTGAAGTATCCCAGAAAAAGCAGCAATAATGACAGCAGGGTGACTTCAGAAAAAGAGACAGAAGTAGTGGTGGCGCGGCCTGCAGTGGCTGGCGTGGGCAATACCATGAAATGACATCAGAAAACAAAAACCCAAGGATCTGAGGTGTGAAATAAACAACAGGGACTTTAGGAGTAAATACTAAAGTGCTTATGACTCTCAGTCTGATGGTCCTCAAGACTTGAGTGTCCTAGGAGAAACTGGGTCATAGTTGTGTGACCAAGGCATTGTGTTGGAGTAACATGATGGACCATTGAGTTTCTTCCTGCAGCCCCAGGCCGTCAAAATGAGGTCAGTGTGACAGACCCTGCGGAGAGGCAAGAAGGGTGCCTCCAGCAAACGTTTCATCTCTCTTTCTTCTGCCTGCCCAAGCTCTGGCAGAGAGGAGCGTCATTGTAGGAAAGCATGCATGTGGCTTAATGACTTGTCACTAGACAAGACCCTGTAAGAGAATTCCAAAGAATTGATTTTCATGGGAACAAATACAGTAATTCATGTTGCAACCCTGTCCAAATCACTGAGCAAATACTTTAAGACCCAAATTCCTTCAAACAGCTTTGATTTAGCAAACAGTGCACGTTCCAACTAGAGGCTGAAGTGAGTGTGTAGCTGCCCACGTGAAGATATTTCGCAGGGTTGTCTGGCAGTTACATGCTCAAGAAAAAAGATATTCATTAAACTTCCTTTGGTTCTCACAAACTAAAAGCAGCCTTTACATAATACAGCATGTGAAAAGCTCCTTGGGTCAAAAAGTCTCCGACGTTTTTCTTGCCTTCAGTCCTTTTCTTTGTTTCAAGTTGTTCAGAAACAGAGAAACAGAGAAAGTGCACAAAGAAAAATCATCTCCAGCAGGAAAATGAGGGTGAGGGTTAGTCAGCAGCTAGACGCACTCATACGTCCATGAGGTTGTAACTTAATCTTGACAACATAGTCTTTCCTGGAAGAGACTTGAGCAGAGATTTATCATTTTATAATTTGTGGCTTAAACTTGCGGCATCAACCAAGCAGCTGTATTGGTCAGAGGCACTTTTGAATCTTTGTGAAACCCCAGGAGGCAGGAAGACAGTTTCAAACTTGGGGTGAAACTGAGAGAGCACAAAAGTCCAGGTTTCTGTATGCAATCTCTTTTCTGAGGAAATGTATGGAATGCATGCCTTTGTTTGTTTTAGACTTGGGGGAAAAAAAAGCAGACTGATGGCTGGTTTTCCTATGTTCCAGGGTCCCCTGGGCCATGAGAAGCTGGAAGCTGATAGGGGGGAAATGGGTGGAGAAAGGGGAAGCCAGGGGGAAGGGAGGAGTGCCGGCAGATAAACGCTGACTTCACAGTTTTCCACCGGGGCCTGCCCTTCGTACCTCTGTTGACATCAAAGCTCTATGCACTTGCTCAGTCAGTCCTGCAGGCTGCTGGCGGGAGGAGGAATTGGCTGTTCGTTAGCCCTAGGATCAAATTTCTGAAATCAACTTTCCCTTAAAGAAAATAAAAGCAGATTTGCAGCTCTTTGTGGCAGCTGTGAGCCATCCTATGCTGTGTTCAAATATCCACCAAGGAGAAGGGCAGCTTTTGCAGCGGTGCCTCCAGAAACTTGGGCAGCGCCCCAAGGCATCTCACTGGTTCTGCAGCAGTGTTGGCATTCTGTGGGCTCATGGGTGTGGCTTTCATAGTCATGTTGGGGCACCTGGATTTGGGAAGACTTGCCTCCTCGGCTTGGAGCAATCAATGCAGGACATCAGACTTTTGCTGGCAGTCGGTCTGTGGCCATTCTCTTTCCTCCCTGCTGGGGTTTACTTGTTTTCCTTCTCATCTCTCTTTCCTCTGGAGTCCTCTCCCCTCTCCCCGAGGGAGGAAGCAGAGGATCTAAGATAACCCTTCTGTCTTCCTGCCTACTGTCACTTAGGATCTTCAGATCTGCTTATCATTCTAAGCCCACCAAGCAAAAATAGTCTCCGTAGATTCCACAGTTTAAAACCAAAGGGCACAGTACAGGTTTAAAACATATATACTCATACATGTGTATGAAATTTCACAATTCTCTCTTCTGCTAGTCCCAGGTTGTACCGGACATGTTTGCTTTAGCCATCTTCTACTGCTCTATGTGAAGTTAAAGATAGGCCTGGGCTGGAAGTGGGTGCCTTGGAAATTCAGCTCCAACAGCAAACCTATGCATGATACGAGCAGTTTAGAAGGTCCTGTAACTGGTTACAGATCGTAGCTGCAGGTCAAAGGACACCAGCATTCTCCCACTTCTAACTTGTCACTTCTAGCCCTACATCCTGGCCTGAGAAAGTTCTCAGAGGAGTCTGGCCCAGGCTTTTCCGGTACACTGCCACACTGCAGGCTGTCTGTGCAATGTGCTTGGACGGAAGGGTATATTTAAGAAGAACATGTGATTCTTATCCTTAAGGGAAATCACAGTAGTATTGTATTTTAGATAGGAAATACGTGGGTGAGATAGTCCAAACTCTCTGTTTTAAAAACTAGGGTTTTTTTTTAAATATGGGAAATGAAAACTTGGACAAGTTAGTTAAGAGGTTGGCCTAATGTCAGGTTTCATTGGTTCAACCCACAAACGAGAAGAAGAGCTAGAGTCAGTGTGTAGCGCATGCATCCTTGTGACCCCAAATCCAAATACAAGTGTTGCTCAAAACCAGCCTCACGACAACACATGCATGGAAGTTCTCTTATGGGTAAGGTAGCTGATGGGGAAACCGGCCCTTGATTTCCTAGATTCAAACTAATGTCGCCCAACACGCCCCACCCCCCACCCCCCGATCTGGGGTTTCAATCAAGTACTGTCAATGCATTTGAAATTGATTCAAAATACTTTTTGAAGAGCCCTCTCAGTTCAGCTTGCAGGCACTCCCGGGCCCCCCTTCCAAGAAGAAATGGATCGGCATTCTGTCTGGGCTGGACCCTGGTCTGGCTTTGCCCGCCTGTAGTGTGCCGTCTCTGTCTTTCATAGTCTGATGGCTAAAGCTCCAGGCTTTTGCTCTTCAGTCAACACCACCAAATATCTGCAGGGTTGGCTCAGCTCACAGGCTTAATCTTTAGCTCCCACATAGTTGAAACTATTATATTTTTAAAGAGACACTAAGGATAGATTAAACTTCTGAATTCTCTTTCTCAAACTTCCATCATCATTCCTTTCCTAGTCTTTACTGAATATCCCGTATGACACAGGTACTGTGGAAAACAAGGCAGACTTGGTCCACGCCCTCATGGGATCTTTAAGCGCCATGGGTAATCATCATATAATCTAGTTGGAGATTAAAGAAATAAAATATGATGAACAGCTCACAGCCTTCTGTCTCATTAATCCTGCATGCACCCCACCTAACGAAGTGAGGGATCTTATATTCAAGTTCTTCAGAGTTCTCTTGGCTCACTTCCCAGCTGTGGTCAAATTCTCTGCATGCTCATTCCTCCTTTTCTGGATTACTTGTGGAACTGCCAGGAAGGCAGAGGCATAAAGAATGCAGGCAGTGAAGGGGAAAAAAAAAAAAAAAAAGCATCTGCAAGCGATTGACTGAAACCAGTTGTAGTTGGACTAAGTCAGGGTTCTCATTTGCAAGCAACAGAAACCAACTCTGAGTTCAGCAGAAAAGGAATTTGTTGAAATGCTATGGAGTAACTCATAGAACCACTGAGAAAGCTGGAGAAACAGGCTCAGAAAGCACAAGAACCAGGCACTCAGGATCACATCCAAGGCCATAGGCATGATCCCTAACCGCGCAGAACGGGTGAGAGGAGGACACCCCTGTGGCCACTGCCCTGCACTGCAGCACGGCTTGCACTGCCGCTTTCCACCCTGGACACTTGGTACCGCCACAAGCACCACCGCCCTGGGACCTGCATAGTCTTGTGGTCCTGAAGGTTCCCTCTTGAAAGGATTCTCCACTGTCCCTGTTTCTTTGTGCCAGTAACTTTGGATTCCATGTGGAGCAGGTGCACCTGCTTGGCCAACTCTTGGTTAAGTCCTAGCTGCAAAGGGGACTGGAAAAGAGAATATCTGGCCATTGGGGCTTTTGCTTAGGGCACCAAGATTCATAGAATGGTAGGTGTTCTAAACATGGGAAGGGAGTTCAGATGCTGGGGAGCCAAAAAGAAAAAAAAAAAAATCCCAATTAAATCCCTTTCCTCTAATCCCATATGAAAAGGAGGGCCTGGGTCAATGCTGCTGGCCTGACAGAGAATTGAAAATGAGTCCAGTATACATTCCAGCACTAAGTAAGCAAGGCTAGCACAACCTAGGGAAGGCGGGAAGGACTTTTCCTTGGCTGTGCCCCTCACCTCTGTGAGGAGGGGCGGGAGTGGGGAGCTCCCTGGGAGTGAGAAGAGCACTCACTCCTGCTGAAGCAGCCTCTCCACCAGCACCTGCAACGGCTCTGCCTACTCCAGCCATTCTTCTGCACCAGCTGAAAGGAGACAGAGGCTGCTCCCATCTAAAAGCAAAAGACAAAAGCCTGTGTCAGAGACTTTTACCTTTGACCTTGACCTCTCATCCCAGACCTGCTTCTCAGACTTTTGGTAGCTATGGATCCTGACATATGGTGAGTCATGTTGATTTTGTCACTGCTAGCCACCAGGCACAAGGACTGGCACCTGAGATGGGGATAGAGGGAGGGAATGTGCGTCAGTCAGCAACCCCTCGAAGCCCCAGGCCGCAGTTTCCTCTCCCAGCTGTTGTCCAGCGTGGGGCTGTGGTGGAGGGGTTGGCAGAAAGGGGACTGCGGTTTGTTTTGTTTGTGTTCATCTCCCACCCATGTGGGGAGTTGGTTTAAAAACAAAAAAAGCTCCAAATAAAACCAAAAAAAGGAAACTCTTTTTGAGTCATCTAATTATTTGTTCCCTGCCTTTAGTAGAGAAGCCAGCAAACACCAAAGTGCAGTACTCATTAAAGAATGATACTCAAGGTCAGGCAGTCCCTCGGTCCTTCTCAGAATCCTACCCCTGGGGAGGGGGCCCTGGTGACACACTGTTTTCCTTTATCCTTTTCCTGGGGATGTGGCTGGGAAGTGCCTTTTGGGCAGGGTGGGTAATTCCAACTGTCAGCTTTAGTTTGGGGGGGGGGGGTAGGACAGGAAGTGAAATGTGGCTATTCCCAGCTGTGTTTCCTCTACCCCTCCCCACAACCCTACTTTATACAGCATCCCACCTTTTCCTTAAGTCTGTCAGAAGCCCCTAGGGGAGCCACACATGAAGCCTTCATAAAAGCTCTAGTCAGTTAAAAACTTTGAGTGCCCCTTTATTAATCATATCACTAGAAACCAATACACTTAAAATATATTAGCTTAGCGCCTTATAAAAAACGTCTTCACAGAGCCAAGTTTCAATACTATACTTTCAAATTTTTTGTAAAGCAAACATAAGAAATAGACAAATCCCTGGCTGGTGTGGCTCAGTGGATTGAGTGTAGGCCTGTAAACTAAAGGGTTGCCAGTTCAATTCCCAGTCAGGGCACATGCCTGGGTTGTGGGCTGGGGACCCGGTTGGGTGTGTGTGTGTGTGAGAGGCAACCACACATTGATGCTTCTGTCTCTCTCTTTCTCCCTCCCTTCCCCTCTCTCTAAAAATAAATGAATAAAATCTTTTTTAAAAAATAGACAAAACCCCCACTTTTTCATATCTTCTGAAAACTCATTATGTTTCTCAGAGTCCTATCTTTAAGGATCTATGTGACAAGTTGCAATTAGAATTTAGCATGAGGAGAAAGATTGTTTCATCATGAGGTAATATTGTTTCCTTTTTTTTTCTTCAGATAACAAGAGTGATGTAATCTTGTATTTCCCTTTTTGCTTTGACTGCCAGGGAGCCCAGGCTTAAAATTAATATCCATTTACAAAATTATCTTTATCTCTGGTTCTTGGTCTTCCCCTTCCTCTATGTGGTTACTCATCTCCCTTTCCATCCTTATCTGCCTCACTTATCTGTACATTTAATTTCAGCTGCACCAGAGTTGGTTTTTTAAAAATTTTTATTTATTTATTTTTAAATTAATTTTAGAGAAAGAGGAAGGGAGAGAGACAGAGAGAAAGAGGATGGGAGAAAGATAGAGAGAGAAGAGAGAAGAGAGAAACATCGATTTGTTGTTTCACTTATTTATTTATTCATTGCACACTAGAGTTTGAAGGAAGCAGATAAAGTGTAACAAACAGCAAAACCAACCAAGAAATCAGTAATGTGACTAAGGTCACCCAGTACTTGATTTCACTTCCCCGATGTTCCCTGGCTAGTTGGAGAAACTAATTCAGAGGCTGGCATACATGTAACTATTAGAAGAATAATGGTTTTAGGGATTGAGGAGACAGATCAGTGAAGACTGGAGCAGTCACGGAAAGCTTCCTGAAGGAAGCAATACTTTTTGTAAGTTATGAAGGCTTCGGGTTAGTTTCAGGGGTTTATTTCATTGGACCAGCTGTATGGTTTTGTTGGGCTATAGGAGGCATTGGGGAAAGTACCTGGGACTTTGCCTGGTTGGCTCCTTCTTGGGGACAGGTTCTGAACTTCTCTGAGAGGGCAGTGCATTGCTTTCTAGGGAGCAACTTGTGAAGGTGATAGGGTCAGTCCTCAGTAAAATGGCAAGGTAGGTGGGACTGGTCTGGGTGCTCTTGGCATTTTAGATAAGACAGTCTTCACTGGAACTCTTCCACCTACAGCAGTAGTTTTGCATCCTGGTTCACACCCACTAAATGCCAGTAGCGATCTCGTCATTGGGACAGCCCCAAATGCCTACACATTTTCCACAACGCCCCCTGGAGGGCAGTCACCACCCAGGTGAGAGCTACCACTCCCTCAATACCTGAGAAGCTACTCTCTCGGGCCTGCCATACACAACTGGGATTTCCAGATTTAGCAAATAGAATGCAGAACACTCAGTTAAACTTGAATGTCCAGTAAACAATGAATAATTTTTAGTATAAGTATGTCCCAGATATTGCATTATTTGTTGTTTATCAGAAATTCGAATTTAACCAGTGGTCCTTATTTTATCTAGAAGTCCTGCTCACAACCCATCATCACCACATACAAACCTGCGTCCCCAAAGTTCCCGTGGGACTGGTCATTGTTCTGCATGCTGAAGAAGCCCTGCTTTTTTCCTGTGAGACTCATCTAGTCTGCATTCCAGTTTCTTAAGTTCATCCTCTGTGCTAAGTAAGTCTCAGTGGTATGGTAAATACTTTGAATCAGATGAACAAATTTTTCTTAATAAATAGGCTAGTTATCTCACCCAGATAACATCTTGCCTTAACCTGGTTAAAGTACACACCGCTCTCCAGAAGGCCCTCAAACTAAATGGTGGTTGGGAAGACAGCCGGGGAAAGAGGAACCATTCTGAGGGCTAACAGCTGATGCCAGGGGACCAGAACATTTTAATGATTCCCAGCTTTGCCTGCACAGTGGGGAGCTTTGATGTTTTATTCCACCCTCAGAGACTGAGTGAATTATTCTGGGGTGGAGCCTAGGTATGGGATCTTTAAAGTGTACTGTCATCCTTCCCCTGGCCCCCAAGGTCATTGTCATGTGCAGCCAAGGCTGACAATCATTCCTTTACTCGCAGGAAAAGTGAGAGAAAGGAGAGAGCAAGAGAGGAGAGGAGAGGAGAGGGAATGAGAGAACGAGACCTCCTTTCAGGTGCTCCACTTGGCACTGGTTATTGAGGGGGTTTGGAAGAACTTAGAGCCAAACGCATTCCACTCAAGCAGGGAAAAAAAGTTCAAGAAAGTAATATACTCTGAATGTGTTCCATTTCGAGCAAAACAGATGTGAGAAAGAACTTCTGAAGAACCCAGAGAGTGCTTTATTTTGTGCCAGACACTGTCCTTTAGGCCCCCGTTTACCAAAAAATGAAGTCCCCTAGAGAGAGCCCTATTTTTCTTTACTACGCCGTGATTCTAACCAACGCCAGCAACAGGTTCAGAACCCAGGCTGCTCACACGCGCGGCCTTGCTGGTGTTGGCTGAGGAGCAAGCTTCTGATGTCATCATGGGCACCTCTGCGAAAGTGGCTCCGTGCGGGCTGTGAGCCCATGGTGTCAGTCCCTATGCCATCAGGAGACACCGGCCTCCCCTCCAACAAGTAGGTCAGCACAGACGTGGCTCCAGCCTCGCAGAGAGGTGCTTGCCGCTGGCAGGAAGCTGCTTCTGCAGAACTAAAAACCATCCCAGTTGATCAAAGGAAGTGCCGGGTAGGCTGGCGGGCGGGCCAGATCCTAATCTCCACTTGCTGGCCTCACACATCACTGCACATGAGTCACCCCGCTGAGCTCAGCGGACATGCTGTTTGGATTAGGCTTTCACAGGCGAGGTTTGCCAAGCTGGCCTTTGCCGCCTGACTGCGCAGAGCCGCCGGGAGGCGTGGGAGGAAGGTGGGGATGCGGGTTAGATGCGGCTGCCCAGGTGGCACGCAGGAGGCGCCGGGCTCCTCAGGTACCCGTGACTGCGGCACCAGGGAGAGGTTGTGGGGCCTACCGTCCCCAGTCCATCTTCTCAGCAGCTGAGCCCCGTGAACCCCATCAGAAGCCACAGGGCCCACACCAGGCCCACACATCCTTCCTCTCTTGCCAGCTCTCCAATTAAGATGTACTATTACAGGACACACATCTTGCCTTCACTCAGCCATTTGCCTCTCAACCAGCAGGAATTCCTTTTTGCAAAAGCAGGCAACACTTCACCACTCAGGCATCTTGCTCAAAAGCAGTGGAGTCCAGCAAAAATGGGAGGGGAGTCAGAATATAAAAATTTCTAAATTAAGAGCCAACCCGTAAAAGCAGGGCTTCCCCTAGTGCCTGGCTGGTGTGACATCACCAGGGATTACTCAATGAAAATGGTGTCAGTGCAGTGGCTTGACTCTATGTGGAAAATTTCCTCAAGAAACAAAACTGCAGAAAAGAAGTTGAGGTAGAAAAATCTGGGCCCTGCACTTGGGTCTTTTGAGGGTTGACTCCAAAGAGGCTGATTTCCCTGGGCACAGGGCAGGTTGGGATTCTCTTCCAAGGGTGCCCAGCAGAGTCTTGGTGCTCAGAAGTAGTAGATGTAACCTAATTTTTGTTTTCTTTTCTTTTTTCTTTCTTTCCTTTTTCCTTTTCTTCCTTCCTTTCTCTCTTTCCTTCTCTCTTTCCTTCCTTCCTTCCTTCCTTCTGTGGAAGCAATGGTAGGAACAACATCAAAATCCTTTTGTTTCAGATTCTGCCAAGTTTTGCTTCTGTGCATGGTGACTTGGGAAGAAGCAGCCTCCATCCTTTTGTAAGCCAAGGATTCTTGGCTTGTCGTCTGCTGGGATTCTCTTTAGAGTATTTTAGACTTTCGCTTATTAAAGGCATCTAAATGGAGGTGGCAGCCCTTGACATTTTCAAAATAAATGCTGCCACCAGTCCCTACACTGCCCTTGACCCTAAACCACAAATTTCCAGGCCCACCCATTGCTCAATTAGCTGTAATTTAGAAGTATTTATTTTGTCTGGATTCAGGTTTCCTCTTGTCTATCTCTAATTGTCAGGGTGGTCAAATTTGCTCAGGAAATCTGTCTTTTCCTTCCTTTCCTCTTTTATTATATTCACTTAAAAATGGAAATGGAGATGAAGGTATCACTCTGAAAAGCTTTCCAGTTACTAAATACAGCTCAGCAGTATAGTAGAGTGGTTAGGGTTGGACCAGCAGGCACACATGTCTGAGCCCTGCCTCTGCCATCAACTTGAGGTGTGACCTTGGAGTAATTTTCTTAACCCCCATAGCATCAATTAACCTCGGTCATAAAATATGGGTAAAAATAATCCTAACCTCTGCCCTGGTGGGGTAGCTCAGTTGGTTAGAGTGTCATCCCGATATGCCAAGGTTTTGGGTTCGATTCCCAGTCAGGGCACATACAGGAATCAACCAATGAATGCACCTATAAATGGAACAACAAATGGATGTTTCTCTCTCTCTCTCTCTCTCTCTCTCTCTCTCTCTCTCTCTCTCTCTCTCTTAAATCAATAAATTAAAAAAAATTTTTTTGTTTTAAGTCCTAACTGCACTGGAGGACTCAATGAGCTAATACAAGAACATTTAATAAAATCCCTGGCACCCGGTAAATGCATAATCAATGTATTCATACTTATACTTTAATAATTACTCTGCAACCACTTTATAGTATAGTGAATGGTGGTAAGCTTAATTAGTATCTACAGCTAACAATTATTCCTTCTGAAATTCTCCAGTGCCCAGAGGGTTAACATTTGTTTTAATCAAAAGTATTTGCTTGATGGTGCCTGTCTGTCCTTTGTTAGGAAAAGGCCATTGAGAGGAGGAGAGGATCATTTACAAGAGATTCAAAGGAGGTACTTACCCTTGAGCCTTCCCTTCTATAACTAGAAGAAGAAAAGTTGCATAACTCTTGAGGGCCTGCCATGGAAAAAGGACAGAAGGCAGAGATTCACTTCCTAGCACAATTTGTTAGTAGAGGAAGCCCTGGGTAGGAATTTGATGTAACTCAATATAACAAAAAAAAATACTTTTACCCAGCTTCTACGGGTTCTCTGGGTAGCAGGGGATAATGGTAATGAGCAGAGATCTTTCCACTTGTAAAGACACAGTAGTGGGCAGCATTTCCTATGCACAGGTGGGCCCTGAGCACAATTTACAGGTGGGGTCTGAGAAAATGAGAATCAGAGCAGCTCTGCATAACAAAAGTAAAGGCCTGTCTTTATTCAGTTGGGAAGAGTATGTTGCCTTTAGGAAGATTCTTCCCTCCCTTCTTTAATAGGGATTTAGACTGAGACTGATGGTTTGTCTTTGGGGTGTGTGCGTGTGTATGATCTAAGAATTACTCACAGGAGATCAGAAGACCATAGGAAGAATGAGGACGCATATCTTGACTTGGTGTTAGCAGAGGGACCCTGACAAGAACAAGAACTGGAGAAATGAAGCCTGCAGGGATTATTCTGGGCGTCATCTAATTACATGGCATGATTCCTAATTGCGTAGCTCATATGTTGAGAGATGTATTGCTGTGGATTATTCATATTTTACAGATTATCCTATTTAAGGTAGGGGGTAAGGGTAGTGTGGGGGTATCATGAATTGTAAGCATTGTGATAGCTTGTATTATTTCTCTTTTGTGTTCAGTGCTCTATTTCCAGCACCTAGAACAGTGCCTGGGACACAGTAGCTACTCAGTAAATACTCGCTGAATGAATGAATTTTGCCATGCAGAAGAGAAAGCTGGCTCACAGAAGAAAAGAAGAAAAAGAGGGTAGGCACTGGGGCTGGTCAGCAAGGCTGGGAAATGGGGTGTGCCATGAGCAGAACCTGCTAAAGCTTTTGCCTTCTCTTGGGCTCTGGAAGCAATCATATTTAATACGCAGCTCTTTTGTTGCCTGCTCCTTACTGCCAGACTTTCAATCAAGCGGTTTACACATACGTGTAAGATGTGTGGAATTAAGGGGCAAGACAGCAAAGGCAAACGTGGCTTCCCTGCATCCAATCTTGTATCAGTTTCCTGCTGCTGGTGTAATAAGTCCCTACAAACTGAGTGGCTTAACGATACCACAAACCTACTGTTTTACTGGTCTGGAGGTCAGAGGGCCGAAAATCCACATGTCAGTAAGGCTGCATTCCTTCTGGAGGCTCGAGGTGAGAATCTGTTTTTTTGTCTTTTTCAGCTTCTAAAAACTACCTGCCTTCCTTGGCCCCTTCTCATATCCCTCTGATCTCTGTTTCTATCACCACACCTCCTTCTCTGACGCTATTCTCCTGTCTCCCTTCTTCCCTTATAAGGACACACGATTACATGGTGCTCACCCATATTATCCAGGGTAATCTCCCCACCTCACAGCTGTAAAGTCCTTTGTAAGGTAACATATTCACAGGTTCCAGGATGTGGACATTCTCATGAGCCATTATTCTGCCTACTGCATGACTGAAGCCACTTCAGTGTCAGGTCAAGGGATGATGGCAGTAGCAAAGCACATGGCAGGACTCACACACACTTCAAGAGCAGAGACCTTGGCTAAGTGTGGCGTTTAAGAGCAGGTAAAAGCAGAGGAATAGGCTGTAGCCTGGCCTGGTTTTGGAGATGAAGAGACCAGCTTCCTCTTTGCAAATATACTGGAGGAAAGTGTTTCTCAGGGACAGAGGCAAAAAAATAGATTCTGCTATTATGGCAGACACTCAGGTTACAGCTCTTTTCCCATTTGGGGGTGAAGAATTTGAGACAATTTGCATGGTGCAGGGCCTGGTTTATGGCAGGTGCACAATTCAATAAGAACCATCTATTATTAATACCAGAAGGAGAGGGGCTAAGGGGCTCCCAGAGCCCCAGCTGTCTGGGGAGGCAGGTCACACATAGCCCTACATCCCTGAACTTGGGGAAACAAGAAGACCTGTCAGAAGGGAATAAGGTATGAGGCAGGTGTGCAGAGGTAGAGTTTCAAATGCTCTTTATCTTAACTTCTTCCCACACAAGCTAGGAGGAAGCATCTGGCCGGTTCTTTAATGAAACTTGGAACTCAGTGCTGCAGTCAAGAAGGAAATATTATTGTGGTTTTTCTGTGGGGGAAGAAAGTAATAAACCTCTCTGTTGTTGAAGGCACACCTTCCAGTGGTATAGCTCTGAAAGGCACATATTCTTAAAGTGGACGTGCTTGAAAGTTTAGAGTTAGGCTGTTGGGAAGGTCCACATGGACCCTGATGGGCAAGAGCAGAGTATGAGCTGATGGTCACAATCTCTACAGCAGTCACTGAGGATACATATTTAATAAACAGACATTCCTATTAGATCTGCTAGGTTTTTGGGGTGAGTGCTGCCTCTGGAAAGCTGCTGTGTATCTCCTCATAAATTTCCTGTGGAGTCTCTATTCATCTGTCATCAGTGCCCACTCTAATCAATCATGTGTGGTAGAAGACAAGACCTTGTTCTTAAGGAGATCATTCATTCTGCACAAATGTGTTGAATCCTTGCCGTATGCCTGGCACTGTTCTAGATTTGGGGGATACCATAGTGACCAAAACAGACAGCAAATATTAGCTATGTGTCAGGTTGTGATAAGGAGTACCTACAAAGACACATGAGGCAGAGTTAAGGGCTTGAGAGTGGCAGTGGGTGTGTTACTGGGTGTAGGTGGTTGGGGAAGGCCTTCCTGGTAATAATGTGCAGGGACCTGAAAAAAGTAAAGGTGACAAAGGGGAAAGCCACATAGACATCTGAGGGGCAGTTCAGGTGCAGGGAACATCTATCAAAGCACATAAAATCAGCTCTGTTTTTAGTGGGCACTGTGTATAGACGTGGCCGGGCTCACAAAATCCATCCCTCTTTATGCACAGTCCTTACCCACGACTGCAGCTCCTGGCAGTTTCTTTGTATACAGCCTGTCCTAATCTCCAGCCACAGTTGACTGGACCTGAAGAGGGAATCACATCCAAACTGGGCCAATCAGAGTCCAAGACAGAAGTGGTGTAGTAATCTTGTTACAGTGGTGAGAACTTGCAGGAGGGCAATCACAAGGGAACATCAGTGGTACCTTGTGACTGCCTATGTGGGCTAGCCTTGGTTTTAAGTATAGGATGTCAGGGTTAGAAGGTCTGGCTACAGGCAGAAGCCCAAAGTTTGTGTGAGATCTTTGTGATTGACAGTGGGTTTATCAGTCTGTCCTTTAGGCAAAGACTCATCCCAAGGCTCTGCTTATGCAGTCCCCACCTTTACTGGGGTAAGTCAACCCAATGTAGCCACTCTGTCTAAATCTCCTGAGCATAGATATTTAGATGAAGTGCAGGGATTGCATAGCAAACAGAAATACTTCTACTGAGGTTGCTTTTGCCTGAAACCATATTTCCCTGTGCTCCCTATGCACAGACACCCAATGAGTAGAAACGTAGATTAGATTTTTGAAACTCTTTTGCCGAATGATGTCTTATAGAAGGTATAATCTTTTCAAGAAGCCAGGTGTTTCTCTATTGACAATGTAACTTCAAGTGGTAGGAATAAGGTAGTTAAAAAAAAAAAAAAAAAAAAAAAAGGCAGTTTTCAGATGAGGAAGCAGTACTCTTTTATTACCCTGAATCCCCAGGGGGATGAAGCCAGTCAGGCTCTGGCATGCCTCCTGTTCTAAGCTCTGCCAGCTCCCAGACCGCAGCCTTGCCACAGCTAACCTTGACTTGGTTGAGCAGTTTTCTTCATGAGCAAATAGCAATGTTCTTAAAGCCAGGGCATTTCTTTCTCATGGTGCTTGTGAATTTCCAAGCTGTTTCTCTGATGACCTGAGATTTCATGAAATTAACTGTGTCAAGAGTCTTACTGTAATACCTTGCGCTAAAAATTAAATGCTAAACAAATACCAGTAGTTAATAAATACTAGTGCCAACAGGGGTTATGTCAAAAAAGTAAGTCCTTGTTAGTTAGAGATGCATGCGGAAGTATTTATGAGTGAAATGACAGTATCTGGGACTTGCTTTTCAAAATGCTAATAAAAAAAGTGCGCATATTTGTCGGGGGATGAGAATGGGGTGGAGAGTGATAGATGAAACAAGACTGGCCCATGTGGAGATTGTTCAGGCTGTATAGTGGGGACATGGGGGCCATTATTTCATCCTTTCTCCTTTTGTGTGTGTTTGAAAAGTTTTATGATAAAAAGTTGAGACAGACAGAAAGGAATAAAAGATGCCAGCATCTGACCCACTCTTTTCCCCTCTTGATTCTGTTGTTACATAATTATCAGCAGGGATCCTAATGTGGGAAATTTGATTATGGGAGTTTTCACAGTATGACTTCCACAAAGAGAAAAGTTTGATGTATTATTTCTGGAGAGTGGAGCAGTCAGGGTTTCCAAGAAAAGTGATGTTGAAATGAATAATGCGGATTCCTTGCACAGTGATGTAGCTGGGTGGGCTCTTGTCAAACATCCTGGGAAATCCTTGGGCTGGTGTTGCCCATGTGGCTCGGCACTTACTTGGTGCCATGTAGGAAAGACCCACATGCTCCTGCAGTTTGGCTCAGCCCCCTGAGGACCACGGTGGTGGGATTTACTTGTACTTTATACCCAGGGCTATAGCCGAGACCATGCAGTAGACTCAGGTCAGTCCTGCATCCTGGCTCCCTGGGCATGACATTCTCAGAAGGCTTGGGGTCTTCCAGGGGTGGATACTCTTTAGGGAGACGTGTGCAGTGCAAGCGGGGAATCTCAGCTGGGCTCTGGACTTGTCAGAGGCATTCCCATTAAGCCCAGAAAGGAGCATTGGAATGCAGCACTGGGAAGTTCTCTCTTCTCAGTCTGTCACTGTGCCTGGAGGGTGGGGTGGAAACTGGCCTCCGGTGACCACACCCAGCTCCCTATCCACTCTGGCCAGAGACTTCACATCCTCAACAGCTGCTGTCTGTGTTTGGCTTTGGCTGCCTTGACCCAGCTCACAGAGACCAGTTTGCAAGGGACAACTGTGCCACTGGCGTTCCGATCATACCTGACCCGCACCCCCTCCCCACCACCCTCCTGCAACACACACTCTATGCCTTCATTTCATTTCTAAGACAGAATTTATCTCAGGAAGTGTGTTGTTGACTTGTCCCATGGTTCTCTTCAGGAGCTTCTAAAGATATATTCCCAAAGCTCATCACTTACAATGTGGGAGGAATTTGTTCTTTTTCTTTTCTTTCTTCTTTGGTTTTTTTTTTTTAGTGGTCTTCAGTGCACTAAAGAATAAGATCATGGAGATACATTAATCTGGCATTGCTTGGACCACTCTGTGAGATGAGGCTGGACAGTGAGTGATGCTTTTGGAAGTATCTTGGCCCTTCTGTATTATAATTAATTTTGAAAATCAAGATATGACATGGGCTATGAACTCTGTGGTACTGCCTTTTTAAGGGCTCATCATCCCTTAACGTCATTCAAACCCCTCGGCATGGTAATAATATTCCTGGAAATTCCTACAAAGAAAATAATTCAAAAGAAGAAGTGGACAAATCTTCATATGTCCTTAGATGTTTATGGGGAATCACTTATAACAGTTAAAATTGGAAACAACTTGATGTACAGTAGCAGAAGAAAGGTTAAATGAATTATGACATATCTAGGGAAAACTATACAGCCACAAAAAATGATACTTAGGAAGACTGTGTGCCCTGGCTGGGTAGCTTGGTTGGTTAGAGCATTGTCCTGATGCACCAAGGTTGCGGGTTTGATCTCTGGTCAGTGCACATACAACGGTCAACCAATGAATGCATAAATAAGTGGAACAACAAATTGGTATTTCTCTCTCTCTCTCAAAAATCAATAAATAAGAAATTTAAAAAGGAAGACTATTATGCAAGATCAACAAAAGTGTTATTAATTGATATTAAATAAGAAAACAAAAAAAATTATGTGGATTTTATAATTATGTAAAATATTTCTCTATCCGACTGAAGACTGGAAGGAAATTTTGGGAGAAGAGAAAGTGGTTGTGTTAAGTGATGAAAAAATGAGCGATGTTTTAATTTTTAAACACCTTTAGTGTTATTGTAGACTTGTCTTAGTAATAAAAAATTCCTTTAAAAAAATGCCCATGCTCCCTAACTTGAGGTTGTTTTTTACTTTGGACCATAAGTGAGAAAACATTCAAAACAGAGGCAGTCACATCAGCAACTATCAAGTCTTGAACTCAGAATGTGACTTACTGATAATGATACGAGTCAGGTGAGGGCATCTGAAGATAACAAAGAGATAGGTACAAAAAGGCAGTTTTGGGGGAAGTATTCACATAGTTGAATATTTATGAAAAGGAACAAATATCAATTCATTAGTCTATATTGAGGGAGAGGCTACCTGAGAACTAAAAAGAAAAAGAAAAAAGAAAAAATAATTAAATAAATACAAGAGATAGGGGGAGAGAAAAAGAGACAAAGATGCAGTTCCTTAATCATTCTGTATATGTCTTTGGAATGCACATTATCTTTAAAACATTAATAGTCCTTTCTTTTTTAGTTTTTTTCTCTTTTTGCCCCCCTCACCCTCGCTTTTTTTAAAATTTTTTTTTTATTGATCCTTTCCCTGGAGGCAGCTAAGCCATTCACCTGGAGGAATAATTCAAATAATTCCCTATTTTTAAATAAATCCTTGGCCAACTTAATTAACCATAATGTACCAGCACTTGAAAGCACTCAAACAAAAGAGCCTTTACACATAGGAGATGCATCCACCCCAAGATGCTCTTCCCTCATAATCTTGCACCAAACTTGTGTGGGTAGCTCAGGGCAAAATCTTCTCCCTGGCTGCCAATGTCATGTATTAATGGAATGACACAGGCTGACAATCTGTAGCCTGAGGTTTTTGGAGAAGTGCCTATGTCATGGTTAATCACAGCCTGACTTAAACCTTAGGTTGTGCATGGACCATGAAAAAGGCAGAGTGATGACTATTATGTGGTCAAATGAACCCATATACTTAGATCTTCCAAGAGAAAAAAGAAAAGCTTGAGAATCATCTCCAGGGTGCAGACACTGTGGTAGGTCCAGTGAAAATTATAAGGTCTGGTTAGACATGGCGCTTGCCCACAATCCAAAACAGTGTATTAGGGGGATAAGATAGAAGAAATAAAGATAAATTTCAAGTCAATTAACATACCTTATAGAACAATATATTTTAAAAGCATTAAACTTTGAGCTAGGAAACCTGGGTTTAAATTCCAGCTAGGTTCTCCGATCAATTGTATGACCTTGAAGAAGTGTCCAAGATGCAAAATGGGAATGAATAATGACTACTTCAAAGACAGGTATGAAGGTTAAATAAGATAATGCATTTGAGAATCTGCTGAATCCATTACGTGGACTGCATAAGTCAGTGGTTCTCAAACTTGACTGCACATTGGAATCACTCAGGGAGTTAACAAAAACACTGATGCCTGAGTCACACCCCCAGAGATTCTAAATTAATTGGTATCATGTGTGGCTTTGGCAGTGGATATTTAGAAGTGTAAAACAGAAAGAAACAAACCCACAGTTATAGCTGGAGATTTCAATACTCTTCTCCCAAGAACTGGTAGAACAGTAGATAAAAATTTAGTAAGGATATAGCAGACTTGAGCAACACTATCAACCAATTTAACTTAATTGATATTTTAAGAACATTCCACTTAATGTCAGAGTACACATTCTTTTCAAGTGTGCACAGAAGAAATTCCAAGATAGATTATATTCTAGGCTATAAAACAAGACTTAAGAAATTTTAAAATATTCAAAGCAGACAAATTATATTCTTTGACCACTATGTATTTACGCTAGAAATTAATAACAGAAAGATACTGGGAAATATCTAATTATTTGAGAAAAACTTGCATACTTCTACATAACCCACAGGTCAAAGAAATCAAAAGGAAAATTACAAAATATTTGAAACTACATACATATTTACAGGAAAATTTATAGCACTAAATACTTAGAAGAAAGGTCTCAAATCAATGATCTTAGATTCCACCTTAAACTAGAAAAAGAACAAATTAAATATAAATTAAGCAGAAGAATGAAAATAATAAAGATTAGAGAAGAAACCAGTGTAATAGAAAACAGAAAAACAATAGAGAAAAGTCAAGGAAACCAAAAGCAGGTTCTTTGAGAAGATCAATAAAATTGATAGACCTCCAGCCAGACTGATCAGGACAAGAAGAAAGAGAAGACAGCCCTGACTGGCATGGCTCAGTGGGCTGGGTATCTTCCTGCAAACTGAAAGGTCACCAGTTGATTCCAGGTCAGGGCACATACCTGCGTTGTGGGCCAGGCACCCAATTTGGGGCATGCAAGAGGCAACTTACCAATGTTTCTCTCTCACGTCGATATTTCTCTCCCTCTCTTCCCCCTCTCTCTTCCCCTCTCTCTAAAAATAAATAAAATCTTTAAAAAAAAGAAGAGATATAAAACAAAAATATTGAAAATGAGAGAAATGATAACATTACTTATTCTATAGATATTCAAATTATTATAAGGCAATATTAAGATAAACTTAGAGGAAATGGAAAAATTCTCTGATAGACACAAATTAGCAAACTTATCCAAGAAAAAGTAGCTAACCTGGACAGCTCTACATCTATTAAATAAATTGAATCTAGTGGTTAAAAATCTTCCTGTAAGAAAACTTCAGATCCAGATGGTGATTACTACCAAATATTTAAGGAAGAAATAATAAAGATTCTACAAACACTTCATGTAAATTAAGAGGAGGGACTGTATCCAGACTCATTCTGTGAAACCAACATAACTCTAATACCAAAATCAGAGAAAAACATTATAGGAATCCAGAGACCAATAGTTCTCATGAGTATAGATGCAAAAATTCTTTTTAAAAAATTATTTTATTTTTTATTTTAGAGAGAGGGAAAGGGATGGAAAAAGAGAGAGAGGATGAGAAACATCAGTGTGAGAGAGAAACATCAATTGGTTGCCTTCTGTACATGCCCCAGGGGACCAAACTTGGAGCCCAGGCATGTGTCCTGACCTTTCAGTTCCCAAGACAATGCCCAACCAACTGAGCCATACTGGCAGGGACCGCATGCAGACATTCTTAAGCAAATTGTAGCTAATACAACCTAACAATATATTAAAAAGATAATAAATAATAACCAACTGAAGTTTACCTCGGGAATGCAAGGCTGGGTTGATATTTGAAAATCAACCAATGTAATTTACCATATTAAAAGACTTAAAAGAAAAACCATATAAATATCTCAATAGAACCAGATAAAGGATTTGACAGAATCCAAGCTCCATCTCTAATTTTAAAAAAGCAACTGTCAGCAAAGTAGGGAACTTCTCAACTTGAGAAAGGGCATCTATGAAAAACCTAAAGCTAAGATCATGCTTAATGGAAAAGACTGATCACTTTCCAGAAACAAATCAAAGTTGTCCACACTCTCTATTTATTCAATATTGTACTACTTCTAGCTAGTGCTGTATGGCAAGAAAGAAACTATAAAAGATTCCAGACTGGGCAAGAAGAAGTAAAACTGTATTTTCAGATAGCATAATTATCTATGTAGAAAATTATATGGAATCTACAAAAAAGCTACGGAAATAATAAATGACTTTAGTGAGGCTATAGGATATTTTTAAATATTAAAAAACAACTACATTTCTAGTAGTTTTAACAGAAATTAAAAGTATATAAACATTAGCATTTACAAGAACATAAAAGTATCAAATACTTAAGAGACAAACCTCATCAAAGAAGCATAAGAGCTATAAACTGAAAAACAATACTGAGAGAAATAAAAGAAGACCTAAATACATGGAGAGATACACTGTGTTCATGGATTAGAAATTATCTCTGAGTAGATCTACAGATTCAAGCAATACCAATCAAAATCTCACTGGGCTTTTATAATCCAGAAATTGACAAGCATTCTAAAATTTAAGCTTATTCTAAAATTCTTATTTTCCTTAGTAAAATAACAAAGTTAGGTTTCAAGACTAATAATAAAGCTATAGTAATCAAGACAATGTTACGTTAATAGAAAGATAGACAACTAGATCAATGGAGCAGAATAGAGAATTTAGAACAGAACCACAAATATATGATCAATTGACTGTCAAAAAAGGTACAAAGGCCAGTCTCTTCAATAAATGGTGGAGGAACTACTGGATATCCATATGCAAAAAAATAAACATCATTCCAAACTTTGCATCATATATAAAAATTAACTCAGAATGGATCATAGTCCTAAATATAAAACCTAAAACTATAAAACTTCTAGAGGGAAACATAGAAAAAAATCTTCGTGACCTTAGGTTAAAGATTTCTGGAACTTTCACCAAAAGCACAATTCATAAAAGAAAATTAATAAATTTTCATCAAAATTTTATTTTGTTCTTTGAAAGACATTGTTACAGGAATAAAAAGATTCGAAGAAAAATATTTTCTAATCATATATCTGACATATAGGACATATCTAGAATATATAATAAACTCTTAAAACTCAACAATTAAGAAAATGAAACAAGCCAATTTTAAAAATAAACAAAAGATTTGAAAGACTCTTCATAAAAGAAGATGTGAAGATGGCAAATATGCACAAGAAAAGATTCTCAACATCAGTAGTCATTAGGAAAAGGCAAATGAATACCATATCATTACACATCTATTTGAATGGATAAAATGAAAATACTGACAATACCAATTGCTGGACAGGATGTGGTGCAACTGGAACTCACATTGCTGGTGGGCAAGCAAAATGGTACAACCACTTTGGGAAACAATTTATTAGCTTCTTTGAAAGTTAGATGCATTCTTATCATACCAACTTCTAAGTATTTACATAGATGAGTGAAAATGTATATGCTCATACTTGTACATAAATATTTATAGCAGTGTTATTCATAATTGTCTAAAACTGGAGACAACCCTAATGTCTTTTAATGATGAAGGTTAGACAAACTGTGGCACATACATATAGTGGAATATTATTCTGTAATAAAAAGGACAAACTCTCAAAACATGGATGAATCTCAGAATAACTATGGTGAATGAAAGAAGTCAGACCAAAAAAACAACAACCACCACCAAAAAACAAAAATGAGTATGGTTCCATTTACCTAAAGTTCTAGAAAATGCAAAATAATGTACAGGGTCAGAAAGCAGATAAGTTGTTGCAGGATGAGGGGAGGGATTATAAAGGAGCAGGGGGAAATTCTGGGTGTGATTAATTTGATTGTGATGATAAGTTTCACAGGTACATAACATATATCAAAACTCAAGCAATTACAGAGCTTGTATGCAGAGCTTGTTGTATGTCAATTATAACTCAAGAATGCTGTTTTAAGCCCTGGCCGGGCAATTTAGCTGGTTAGAACATCATCCGGATACACGAAGGTTGCAGGTTCGATCCTCAGTCAGGGCACATACAAGAATGAACCAATGAATGCATGAATAAGTGGAACAGATCTCTCTCCCCTCTCCCTTCCTGTCTCTCTAAAATCAATACATACAAATTTTTAAAAAATTCTTCTTCTTTAAAAAATGTTATGCATGTGATTCTCATGTGCAGTTAAGTTTCTCATCTGCTAATAACCCACCGAGAGTTTTCTATTGTTCAGATTCCAGATATGTTACAAATCTGAAACCGACAGGATAAAAGAATGAACATACAAATCACCAGATAAGTTTACTTTAGTTGTTGCAGGGCCTTCATTTTAAGCTGCAGGGAAGTACTAGATAAAAAATTACTAATCTGAAATGAAATACAGCAAGAGACTCAAGCCTTTAATTTTCCAGGGCTGAAAATCACTCACAGCACAGAGATGATATTTTGGAACTGGCAATTTGGTGAAATTGCTCCTCCCATCCCTTCTGTAACTCAGCTTCTGTACTACCCTTACTTTATCAGAATTTGTTATTTGAACCAATTCCATTTTCTGCTTCTCTTTCCTTTGACCTAATCTGCAGGGCTTCAATATTTGAACATATTTAAGAAGTTGCTAACTTTGTTATGCTATGGAAAACTTCCTTGAATAAGTCTATTTCCCCTTTCTTCTCAATGACTCAAATAGGACAAACTATAAAGGACCTGAAATAGGCTGAATGAGACCTGTGTATTTATCGTGCCCAGTTTGGCTCAGAAGCAAGGGAATGACCGACCCAGAGTGGCATATTTTAACCTTCAATGTGCATATGAATCGCCTGGGGAGCCTGTCAAAATGCAGACCAGAGTCAGTAAAAGGGAAGTAGACCCAGATTCTGCCTTTCTGACCAGTTTCTCCTTGGTAATGGAGATGTTGCTAGTTGAGATGCAAGGCAAATGACTTCCCAAAGTCCTTTCATCCCTGGGGCACTATGAAGCAATAATGACCCTAGTAGAAAAGGTGTCATTCAACTCAAAGGAAGGAACACTCTTAGTTCTGCCTTTGATGACACTCTCCAAGTTATAAAACAAACCCCTGCATTATAGAAATATTTATACATCTGACAAGGGTAAGAATTCATTTGTTCTAATGATTTGCCATAGATAGAATGGTTTTTGTAGATTATAGTTAACCCAGCCTAAGCCACTTATCACTGTTGCGTCCAACCACCTCTCTTGTGTGTGCCACTTTTTTGAGGGGGGGGTTTACAAAAGATGTATGATATTGAGAACTGATGTTTTCAGTTCCTATGACAAAGGGGCTTGTTTCTCTCTTAGATAGAGAGGGGTTATCTTTCAAGTCTTGAGTTTTCCTCTTTTTTTGAGGTAAAGATAGTCCTGGTAACAGCAGCAGTTGCTTCTAATGATTGTGAATTATAGTAAAATCTGTTGGAAAGACTTGCCAGACAATATTGAGGCATGGTCATGAGTCTTCTGGGAAAGCTGGCTGCAGCCCTTGGGTGGGTCTTTCTCACCCATTTCATACTTTCCATACCCCTCTGCTTTGTACATCAAACTGTATGATTTTTTTCCAAAGCAAATTCTTGATTTTTGGAAAGGAACAGAATAATTTAATTTTGCCTAAAACTGACACATTTAAACAAAACATGTTTCAAATACATGCGAACTTGCAATTTAAACAAAGTACTTGATGTACTTAAAACCAAGCCAGTCTATATTTTCACCAAAATTCTTATTATGGGTAATTTTCCATCTCAGTTTACCTTGCTATTTAAATTAGTTCATCATGAGTTTCAATGAAAATAACCAGGAAAAATACACCCATAAAAACTAAGAGTAAGTCCACATTCATAGCTCTGTATTCCATGTCCAGGATTCCTTATTAAGTGATTACAAGAGCAATTTTCTGTCTTTCAAGTCCATTTCTGCAGAAGAATTTGAATCACCACTGGAATGAGTGTGGTAACGAGAGTAGTTCTGTCAACAGTATGTGACACGAAGGAGGGGAGCCGAGAAGCTGGGCGTCTGGACGATGGTTTTGGATGAGGTTTGGGATTTTTGTTGTTGCCAGAAAACTCAAAGTTCAAAGAGAGTAAAAAAGCATATTGATTAGCTCTGCATTGGTCAAAAACTAGATTTATATCTGAATTTTACTAATGTTTTACACATGGTCTCTGTTGTGTGTAAAAAATGTTGTACCCTGGTTATTTAAAGAGCAGGGCCAGCTGAAAGCAATTCCTCTTCTTGTCTTCCCCAAATCATGACCATTTAATAGGAAGGTAGATATCAAATCTCTAAGAACAAAAGGAAGTGTGACTGGAACAAATGAACTGTGATATCTACAGTTATGGCGCTGGCACCATAAGATCATCGTGACTTACTTTTCTTTCCAACCCTCCTATTCCAGAGGCTACCTTCATGGGGCTAGCTGGAGAAGCAAGCTGAGCACGCACCCATTTGCCAATTCACCTCTCTTTTGCTCAGTCTATCAAAGATATTTGGACCTGCTGATATAAATTTCAGCCCCATGAGTTAATTTTCATTAAAAAATTATGTTGCTAACATTATAGAGTGCATTGTGTTAAGTACTTTACACACATAGTTTAATCCTCACGATACCCATTTTACAGGCGAGAAACCTGAGGCTTGGGGAGGTTGCGTAACTTGCTGAAGCCCTCAAGGCCAGGATCCAAAATACAGACAATTTAACCCCAGGCACATGCTCTTAATCACTGTTTATCCTGCTTCCCTCATCCGCAGATTCTTTCAGGATTTGGGAACTGCAGGAGTTTGGGTAAAAGATAAGGATATGAACTCCCTATTGAATTGCCTTAAAAATTCATAGCCCCCATTTATTCAACAGTAGTCTGCTCCAGCTCAACTCGGCCAGAAGCATACTTCCAACTCAAGGTTACAGTGCCACTCTGTAGCCGACACCTTTTCCTGGTAAGTGGCCCCACACTTATTGAGAGGATAAGTCTTCTGCAGCCATGTTAGTATTTTAAAATCTGCCCCCTAGTCAGAGTGGAATGAGTCCCATGATTGTTTCTACTGGAAATCTGAAATTGGAAAGGAGAAATGGATAGTTGCTTTCTGCTATGGTTGGAATTATGACCTCCAAACTTAGTGTAACGTGAAATTGTATGAACTGTGGCGAAGCCATCTTCTCCCACACATGACAGCAGGGAGAGAGGCGGGGAGGAGAGGAGAAAGAAGAGAGGGAAGAAGGAAGGGGAGAGGTGAGGAGACGAGAGAGATAAAATATAAAGACTATAAAACAGACATAAAGAGAAGCTGAGACCAGATAGACAGGAACCTTTTTGCCAGCTCTCCAGTTCTTTATGAAGCATCTTTATGGATCCAGTTCTTTATGAAGCATCCCTATTTCCTTAAAAACATTCCCTTTTTGCTTGCTGGCCCAAGTTGATTTCTGTGCCTTGCAATCAAAATCCTGATTAATGCTCAAACTCCTGTAAGACCCAGGAACTCTGACACTGCTGTTATCTTCCCAGATTCCAACAAAAGACTGCTTTCGATCAATGCTTTTGCTCTCTGTTCTCCACTCCAGTATGCTCTTACCCTCTCCACTTAAGTTTTGATCCAGTCATTGAATTGTATTGGCTGAACCCATCTCCTGTTCACCTTGAATTTTACCATGAGATTAATCTTTCAAAAGTTTGTTTTCCCCGTGTTGTTTTCCAGCTCAAAAATCTTTAGTGGCTCCCTAGTTCCTAATTAAGTCTCATGAGAGATGTTTCATGATAGATAGAGTTCTGTGGTCAAGGACTCTTGGGAAATCCTAGTTTCCCTTTTCAACTTTGCCATGTATACAAGCGATATTAAAGGCATGAAAAGTTCTGCTTATAAATCATACCCACCACAACCTAAGTAAGTAAATAAATAAATAATAAAACAAAAACCAGCTTGAATTTGATTCCATGTTTCCTTTCTTGGTGTAACACCTCCAATACAAGGGGACATACCTAACGCATTGATATTTATATTTAAAAAAATTATCAAACATCACCTTGGTCCTCTGCCCATGTGCCCCACATAGGAGTGACCTGATTTGATTGACTGTTTCTTCCTCAGCTGTAGCCAGATGAGTCCTCTTCTTGCTCCTGTGCTTCAACTCTGTTCCTTTGCTGCTGTGCTCCACATGGCATGCTCCTTGCCCACCCTGTCTCCAAGCTCCACCTCCTCAATGGAGTCTTCTCAGATGACTCACTTCCACATTGTGCTTATACTTTTCTCACCTCCTGAAGCCCTTGTGATTTGAACTAGAGTTAGCAGTTAGCACACACAGTCTATGTTAATACCCAGTTCTTTCACAGTTATTATTTGTCAACCAAAAGATTGCAAGTTTCTGAAAGGTAGAAACAGTATATTTTCCTCTATAATATCTACCTCAGAAGTTGCACAAAAAATATATATCTTTAGAAATAATGCATTGAATGAATGGAGCCAATTCTCTGACTTAGAATAAAACAATTTTCTCTCCATCGGCTCAAGAATGGCATTTAGAGGTAAGGATGCTCACGGCCTAATGCCAGGCTTTCTCTGAAGAACACAAGGACAGACGAGTTCTTGGGTGTAGAACTTTAAAGGTATCCTTATCTGCTTGTAAGGGATAGAGGTCAGCATGTCTGAAAATGGGTTGTGTAGATAACCTTGCAACAGTTAACATTCTATGCTCATAAACAGCTTACATGTTCGTCTATATAAGATTAAATCTATGATAGCATATCCATAGCAAAAAATCATATATAGCTTTAACAAATCATATCGTAGAATAATATTTAATGGCTTGGGGAATACTTATGATGTGTTGTTATATGAAAAAGATTTCTAAAATTTTGTTTATAACTTGATTTAAAAATATTTATTCATTGAAATAACATTGGAAAAGTAAATAGTATATTAACATTGATTATATCTGGGTGGTGGTATCACAAATTTTTTTCCCCATCCCTTCTTGAATTATTCTGTTTTCCTGTTTTCTACATTGACCATAGATCATTGATTGTAATCAGAAAAAAATCCGAAATATAATTCCATGTTTTCTCTCTTCTCTCAGTTCCTGCCTTCACATTAAGTGCTTCTTACTAGGTCCAGAGGTCCAGAAAATCCTCTCTATTTTGACTTTGTGTCTTAACCTGTTGTCAGCTGTGGTCAGCTTTCTTTTTCTAACACAGGAATGTGCCAAGAGCCACTGATAACCTGGGCGCTGTCCAGTACGGGCATCTGAGCAGAGTACACAGAGCAGATCAAGATGACCTCTGCCTCCTCCCTTCCCCAGACGTGTTCTGATTCGTCTCCCTCTTGTCTCCCTATCTCGCTCGCTTTTTCTCTAGAATGAATATACGGATGGATGTGGGTATTAAAGCCACCACCTTCTGGAGTCTAAAAAGAGACATGGAAGAAAGGCATAGGATCACACGGTACCTCCACAGGACTACGTGCGTACAGCTTTACCTGACTAGTGTCTAGAGAAAGTTCCATTTTAGCTGGTCTGCTGCTCTGCTGATCAGAATAACAACCATGAAAAGCTAGGACTTCAGAAAAGCCTGAGCAGGCCAGGAATCAGCATACTGAGAATGGAAGAAAGAAAATGTCCAGGGAGAGAGGAAAGGCATCGAGAGAGAGAGAGAGACAGAGAGACAGAGAGAGAGACAGAGAGAGAGACAGAGAGAGATGCAGAGGGTGGGAAGGGGCATGAGCTGAGCTTGGGCAGAGTGAAGAGGAATAAAATGGGGCAGCCGTGAGTAGGAAAAAGACATGTTAGACCAGCTGTTGAGAATTTATTCACTCCCTTTGACCTTTTCTCATGAGACTGAATAAATATTTCAACTGATTTAAATTATATTTTTCTACAGGAGCGCTGTTTCTTCTACTGTTTTGTGCTTACTCTGAACCACACAGTGCGTCCCTATCCATGTCACACATGAATATCTTCCTTATGAATAAATTCACGGAGAAAAGGACACAGGCTTACCCTATTTCAATACCTACTGGCCTCCCTCTCAGCACTAGATAACTTCCATCAACATGTTCCTCCAACATACATTCCTTTCGCTGCAAGGTACAGCTGAGCACATCCCTTTTTGGATAGGGCACCGCAAGATGGTTTGAGTGTCTCCTGTGAACTGGGGTCTTGTTATCATGTCCTGGTCAAGAGGGATCTTCTGGAGCTTCTGCCCCGAGCCCTTTGAAAACTAAGTGATGCCTGGGTTTACTTAGGCATGTTGTGAGGCGAAACCTCGACTGTGAAGGCTTCTGGGACTCTATTTCTCCTCAGGACAGGTAACGCCTCCTGCCCCAGAGTCGCTCTGGTCTAAAGCCCCTGGGGCAGCCAGTCCACTGACACTCCAGGGTCTCTAACCAAAATGTCTGCAAGGCCTTAGGAGCCTCCTTTCACTCGGTTTACCCTGGGTGCAGAAGCTCCTTGCATCACACTGGCATCTTTGGAGACGGAATATGTTGACAGTCTGCCTTGAGGCTGCAGTCCCTGTGGGAGGAAGGCATGGCCTCCGGAAGGCCTGTTACCAGTGAACTGGTGGGGAGGGGGGGGCACGGGTGGCCATGCTTGCAGAGCTGTTAACCCCTCTGCATCCGACGATTGCAGAATTCTGATGGGATGGACCAGGTGACTGCCTTGAATATCTGGTACTGCAATATCCTCCACTGAGAAGGCACTTAGGGGAACAGAAGAGAGTTCCTTTTTCAAAGACCTCAACTCATAGGGTCCTGTCCTGCCTTTATTCTCTGGTGCCTCTCTGTCAAACCATGAGATTGGCTCACTTAGGGCCAGGAGAGCAGCTAAAAGGCAACTGGCCATGAAGAGAACTGGGTCAGTGTCATTTGCCCAGGCCTTTACTTATTCTATATGTGGTAAATAAAGTCACTTTATGACCTACCATGTGGGAGATCCTGTCTATCCATCTATCTACCTATCCATCCATCTACCCATCTGGTCGTTATAAGTACATCATTTGTTCATTTCAACTTCACCTGACTTTTCTCATGAATCATATGTTTATGGTCAGCTCCAGTTGCTCTTTCTACTTCCATTCTCCCCTTTGCTCTTGGCCTGGCCATTGCTTGCTTGCTTTCTTTTTTTTTAAAAAAAGATTTTGTTTACTTTTTTTAGACAGAAGGGGAAGGGATGGAGAAAGAGGGAGAGAAACATCGATGTGCAAGAGAAGCATCTGTTGGTTGCCTCTTACATGCCTCCAACTGGGGACACGGCCTGCAACCCAGGTATGTGCCTTGATCGGGAATTGAACCAGGGACCTTTTGGTTCACAGGCTGGCACTCAACCCACTGAGCCACACCAGCTGGGGCAAACCTGACCATTTCTGAGAGCCAAGGAAATAAATTCCTCTCTGTCTGGATATTTTTCATTCATTCATTCATTCAAAAAAATATGTATTTTCTTTCTACCATATACCAGCTACTGTTCTGGACAATTAGAATATATTTGTGAACAAAACAGACAAAGATCCCTATGGGGCAGGAGGAGGATAGACAATAAGCAATAAATATAACAAATATATAAATTATATAGTATAAGGCAGTAAGTGCCACGGGATCAAAAAAGAGCAGGGTTGTGCTGGTTAAGGGTGATTAGGAGTGTTGGGGTATAGGAGCAAGGGGGAGTTTCAGTATTAAACAGGGTGGTCAGGGTCGGCCTCATTGAGAAATTGAGATCTAAAGATTAAGTGAGTGAAAAAGTTAGTCAAGTAGACTTCTGGGGCAAGAGTGTGTAGGTGGGGTGTTCAGGTAGAGCAGAGACCTCAGTGTGAAAACATGCTCAGTGTGTTTGAGGGCAAGTAAGGAGGCTGGACTCCCAGAATGAGTGAGGAAGAGAGTATCAGAAGAGAAAGGCAGGCAGATGAAAGGCAGAGTGGATAGACAATGCAGGACCTTTGGCCATTGTAATGACGTTGGTCTTTACGCTGAGAGAAATGAGGAGCTATTGTAAAGTAACCCTAAAAGAGATGGAAGAGGAAAGCTACTGAAGCGTTTTGATTAGAGAACTGACAGCATCTAAGGTTCATCTGTAAAAGATCACTCTGGCTGCTGTGCTGAGGGCAAGAATAGAAGCAGGAAGACTGGTCAGGAGGCTAGCGCAGTAATCCAGGTGACAGTAATGATGACTTCAACAAGGATGGCAGCAATAAAGGAGAAATGGTTTGATTCTGGATGTCTTTGGAAGACAGAGTTAATTCCTGACTGATCTGATCTGCATGTGAGAGGAAAACAGGAAACAACGATGACTCGGTCTTTTGGCTGAGCAACTGGAAGAATAGAGCTGCCATCAACTCTGAGGAGAAAGGCTGTTCACACAGGTCAGGTTTGAGGGTGCATATCAAGAGTTCAGTTTTAAACATCTTGAGTTTGGGGTTGGATAGATGAGTTTAGAGTTCAGGGAAGAGGTCCGGGCTAGAGATACAAATAGGGGGCATGAGGGGTATTGATGGTATTTAAACCACATATTTGTATGAGATCATCCATTGAGATGGATAAGGGAAAGTAAAGGACTGAGGTCTTAGCACTGGACATGGCAACATTGAGAGGTCAGGAAAAAGAGGAGGAATCAGAAAAAGATACCAAGATGGTGAGAGTAGTGAGATAGGAGAAAAAACCAAGAGTCAGATGTCTGGAAGCCCAGGGAAGAAACTGTTTCGAGGAGGAGGATGTGGTCAATTACATCAGATGCTATTAATCAATAAGATGAGTACTGAGAATTAACATTGGACTTAGCAACATGTAAGTCAGGGTAACTTTGACAAAGACAATTTCTGTGGAGTGATGGGCTTATAAACCTGATTTGGGGCTAGTTTAAGAGAGAAGTGGAGGAGAAGAACTGGACAGAGCAAGCACAGTGATTCCTTTGAGAAATCTGCTCTAAAGGGGAATAAACAAATGGGATAACGGCTGCCAATGGAAGTGAAGTTGTTAAAAGGCTTTGTTGTTTTTTAAGATGTGAGAAATAGTAGCATGTGTATGCTGATGGAAATGCTCCAGTAAGAGTGACAATATGGTGAAAGAGAGAATTGCTGAAGTAAGGTCCTTGCGTAGGTGAGAGGGATTCAATTGAGCACATAGTGGAGGAATTTGATTTTGATGGATTGGTCATCTCTGATAATAGGTAGAAAGAAAAAGCATGAAAATGCAACAGCTAGACAGGAGATAATTGTGACAGTGGGGATCTGCACAGTTCTCTTCTGGTTGCTTCTATTTTCCCAGTGGGAAAAAGAATACAATTAGCAGCTGAGCGTGAGCATGGGAAGAAAATGTTAAGGGTTTGAGAAGAGGAAAGAAGGTATAAAACTGTCACCTAAAAGCATAGGTGAGTGAATGGAGCAGGGAAATATGGCCATTGGGCATCATTAAGAGCCCATGTGAGTTATATCATCATGAATTTTAAGTGGGCTGTGTGTTTTTCTATAGCCAGGTGTGGAGTAGTCAGAGAGTTGACATTGACTAGGTCTATTATCATGCCAGGTGAGTATGACAGATAAGAGGCAAAGAGCTGACGATGTGTGGAAGAAGGGATAATTGTAATGACCAATCATGAACTTTACAAGAGTGAGAACATCAAAGAGGTGGGCCACAGTGAAGGGTGGTGGGATCAAGATTGGAGGTCCTGCTGGGGGTCAAAGGATGGTTGGAATTGGAAAAGGAGGTGAACTGAAAAATAAGAGGTTGGTATCAGAGTGGGATGCATGAAACAAATTACAGAGGTATGCAGTTATGAGTTGAGTGCCAACTGTGGGTTGAGTTGGGTGGGGGGTGAATCATTGGATGAGAGTTCAAGTGACTGAAAGCCCTGGGTGTTGGAAGGGTCATCTATGTATATATTAAAATCACCAAGAGTGAAGACCATATTGGAGAGAGAGATGATGAACCAGGATAATTGAATAATTGAATAATTGAAACATGACCCCTGAGGGTCAGGAGGAGACAATGATTGATATAATCTAAGGACATGAAATTCAATGTAGGCTGTGAGGGTTTACACAAGAGGGAGGGAATACTTCTAAAAGTGACAATGAGGAGTAAGAAGACCCTGACCTCCCCTCCATGCCTAATGATGAGGGCTGTGAGAGAAAAATTGGCCCTGGTTGAGAAGGCTGTGGGGACAACAGTGAACTCAGGGAAGAACCAGGTGTCCTCCAAAAGAAAAGAAGATAATGCTCAGAGAATAAGTGGAGGATGAAGGAGATTTTTGTGAAACATGGATTCTAAACTCCAGTGGTCATGGAAGAAGAGTTTCAAGATTTGGGAAGGGAGGGAGAAGGCCACAGAATAGCAAATTATGGGGATTAGAGAGCTGGAGATGAGATGATCTGGGAGCCAGGGAGACCTCTGGACCAACATAAACAGGGACAAGGACACAGGAGATTAGACCCATTGGATGCAAGACAGATGATGGTGACAAGACTAAGTGTTGGGTTCAGAAAAGGTTTCAGGAGCCCCTTCCCACCTGATAATGGGGAGAGGTTAGGGGAAGTTAGGGGAGGTTAGGGGAGGTTCTCTGAATTGAGTGTGCCCTGACCCAGCCTGACAACTCTCCCTCTCCAGCTAAGTTTTCACCTTTTCCAAAGGCTGCCCCCAGCAATTGTGACAATTGACTCTGCCATCTCATCCACTGGCTTTAAAGGAGGTCAGATAGATTTCCCTGTCTGATTACTGAACTGGCCATTTCTCTAAAAGCCCTAAAAGTACTTCATCACATTCAAAGTACACATCTGGGGCTATGTTGACACAAGGGTTACTTTTTTGTCACATAGGCTATTGCCAAAAAATAGAAAAAGACTTAGTTCAAATATTCACAGAGCCAACACCCTCCCAGATGTGCTTTTGGGGAAGGTTGAGGCAGCCCTGAGGTCTATCAGAGAGTCTGTCTACCGCCATCTCATCCGTTACGTAACTCCATACAAAACCTCTTCCCTTCTCTGCCCACACAATAAACTGCTTTGGCAGGAAAAGCTTCCAACTTCAGGGAAGATGGTTTTCCCTCATGTAATCCACATTTCAGAAAACACAGCTGCTCACCATCTTGGTGAATGAGTTCGTGCTTCAGTTCCTGGCTGCCCAGACCCCAGTTAATCACTTCGTCCTCATCTTCATTCAGTTTCTCTTCTGGGCTTAGCTCTGTCCTGGTCAAAAGCCAGACCCATTCCTTCGGGTTCGCTCATAGCCTGAGTAGGCAGCCCTCTAATCACCTCCAGGGGTTTGCTTCTGGACACTACCCAAGGCACTTCCAGCAGGTTCAGGGAAGGGAGCCCAGGATGCTAATAAAAGCTTGGTGTTTGCTTAAACAAAAGGATGAGCTTCTGGGAAACAGGTGATATTTTGTTGCACATTTGTGACAGCCGTTTGAACACCAATTTCTCATCTTGTAGTCTTTTAGGACCCTAGAAATATTCTCTGCCCTGCTCTGGTTTGGCCTGACACCTTATCTGGGGGAGTCATACTTTATCTCCTACCTTCACCTTAATTTGCCACCATTAATCTCTCTTAACCAGCTCTCAGAAAAAGATATCCATACTGGGATGTGTTAACCTCTTCAGTGACTATCTGCGTTTTAGTGAGGGAGACGGGGGTCAGCAAATTCAAATGCCCATGGGCCAAGCAGTAGGGTGGGGATAAAAGACAGGATGAGATGGCTGGGACTGTAGTGGAGTGGAGAACACATGCCCATGAGGCCAGATCTTCAGATCTTGGGGGAGAGCTAAAAAAGCCAGATATTTCCTTGTAATCTCCCAATGTTAAATGTTTGGTAGTTGACGCAACTTTAAAAAAGGATGCTAGGGCCCTCATCGGTGTGGCTCAGCTGGTTGAACGTCATCCCACAGAGCGAAAGGTCACTAGTTTGATTCCCAGTCAGGGCACATGCCTGGGTTGTGGGCCAGTCCCTGATTGGGGTGCATGTGAGAGGCAACTGATTGATGTTTCTCTCACACATCCTTCTCTACCCCTCTCTTTCTCCCTCCCTTCCCCTCTCTCTAAAAAATAAATAAAATCATTAAAAAACAACAACAACAACAACAACAAAACAACGCTAGGAAATCCAGACAAAATATATCTTTGGGTCACCTTGGCCCATGGCCCGGTGACCTGTAAGTTTAAGCACACATCTGGTTCTGTGTTAAGCACAATGGTTCTTTTATGGTTGATTTTTCAGTAAAAAGGCCACTTGGGGCTCCTTGTGGTCCTGACATCACACAGGAAAGGCTGATCCAGGGCTGACTCTGACCTTGGTGACTTGCATCCAGTCCATTTGGAATCCTGCTCCTATGGCGTCTTGGTGTAGGGTGCATGGGCCCCTCAGGAAAGCCATCAAGTTCAAAGAGGCTGCAATCACTCAGGTCTGCTGGAGTCAGGGAGAGTTATAGGAAGGTCTTCCTCCCTGTGAAGAGCCCCTGAAGATTGTAGTGGAATCATTTCCATCTCTGGTCAGAGACCAACAGGGTAATTATGTCACAGCAGAGGTTAACACCTGACCACTAAAGTCAGATCCCTGGGTTCAAACCTTTCCTCCATTAGCTGGTGTCCTTGGGCTAATTAGTCTCTCTGCCCTCAGTTTCCTCATGATTAAGATGGGGGATTAATAGTATATTCTAAGTAGGATTCAGTAAAATACAAGTTGGAAAGTGTTTCTTTAGCACAGTGACTGAAGAGAAAGCTCCTACATAGGAAGAGAGCTATGACTTCCATTTTTAGAAGGATTATCCACTATGTTTTAAAACAGGGATTTATTTATTTAGTTAAAGCTTATTTTTACAAACATATTTGAAAACTGGTGATTCAGATCTGTTTCATGTATCTTCAAACCTGTTCTTTCTACTCTCTCTCCAAGAGATCATATCTCTCTTTTCCTGTGGACAATTTTGTAGCCTTAGCCCCAGGTGGTGGTACTCATTAACCTTTTCTCCCAGTGGAGTCTCTAGCTGCCCACAGGCTCAGGAAGCCCCACTGAGCTCCTGGGAGCCAGCCTGCTGGGAAAGCCTCTTTTTAGTGGGCTCCATCCTCTTTGCACATACTGGTAGCTTCTTTTCCCTTCTTTTAGATCTACTTAGCCTCCAGCCTATTTCCTTCCCCCAAACAAAAACTGCTACTAAAAAAAAAATCGTATCAAAATTAACATTGTAAATATTAGTTCGGTTGTTGCCTTCCCACCAAAGGCAGCCTTCCTCATCCATCTCCAGAGAGAAGTCAGCCTTTCTTAAAGACCTGCCACAGCACCGGGTCCCTAGGAAAGGCCTTCTAAAAATAGGTACCAAGAAAGGGAGGGAGAGGTCTGCGATTGGGAGGTAGGGAGGTGTATCCTGAGTAGAAGGAAAACCCTCAGGTTGGGCAGTGAAGGGGTCTCGGGTAAGGAAGAGGAAGCCAGGCCTGTTACAGATGAAGTCCGCCCTCCCCCGCCCCGCGGGGAGACCCACCTGCAGCGCTGCGATGGCGGGAAGTGCTGGGCTCAGAGGAGGGTGGGTGAGGAGGGGCTAAGTGAGACCCCTCTCCCCCCTGGACGGAGATATTAATAGCACCTGTGTTTCTGGCCCTGCGTTCACCTGGATTCCTGCGGTCTGTGGCTGTAGCGGATGTGGGGAATAAGGGGGGCATATCTTGCTGCAAGGGCTGATTTTCGGCCTTGGGTCTCTAGCTGAAGTGGAAGTTACAAAATCAAAACAAGGGGCCATTTGGGGGGAAACACCAAAGGAGAGCGGCTCTTCCGTGCGGCGTCTGCAAAGCAGGCGGTGGTTAGGCCTGGTGAAACCCGGGGCTTTCCAGCCCCACCTCATGTGGCATTTACGGCAGCCTTGGGCGTGGGTGAGGCAGGTGTGGGCAGCGGGGGCGCGGGTCCCACCCTCCCAGTTGCCCCGGGCTCTGGCTCTCCCTTTCCTCGCTGCTCACCCAAAGGGTTAAACACTGAAAGACTGTTTCCTCTCCGGGGTTCTGCAGTTTCCAAGTAAAGCCAGAGAGCACGTGTTGGCCCACCCTGTGTTCAGACCCCCAAGTCTACGTTTGCGCACCATCCTCCTAGTAACGTCCCTTAATCACCACGTGCCAGGCGGCTCTCAGACTGCAGTGACATTACATAAAAATTTTAATAACCGGCCTTTAGTCTTTTCAAAAACCTCGAAGGCAGTGCTTAATCCTAAAGAAGCCTCCCCTGTGGGACCTTCAGGCATTTTTTAGACAGGGAGACAGCAGGCTTGAGCAGGCCCCGGCGGGCGCAGCCGCCTACGACGGTGCCTACCTGTACAGCGCCGGGGCTGCTCCGCCCGCAAATTCGACTGGAGAGGAGGCCGTGGCGGGGTGGGCGGGAAGATCTAAGAAAGCAAGGGCAGCGATACCTGGAGAAAAGAAAACTTCGTTGTCTCTTGCCCAGAGCGTTCCTTTTCTCTTTTAACCCAGGGCAGTACAAATGGGGTAGCCCTATTGTTAGAGCTACCCTTTCACAAAAGGAGAAACTGAGGCTTAGGGAAGCTGAGGGACTTGTCCCGAGATGACGTAGCAAGGGCCAACTTCAGTTTCAAACTCGGATTCTGGGGACTTCCAGGGGTCCGCGGTGGGGTGGCTGGAGAGGGGGCGCAGCGAGGGCAGAGGAGGCGGGAGGGGGGGCGCACGGAACGGGGAGCGGTTCCGGCGGCACTGCGCGGGGAGGAGTCGGAGCCCGGGGTGTCGGGCAGGCCCGGGGCTGCTGGAAAGGCCTGTTTGGTCGCCTGGGACGAGGGGCGACGGGCTGGGAATCCTGAGTAGGTCGGCGAGGACGAGGCAGCTGCCAGACGCGCCAGAGGACTGGCCTGCGCCGCCGGGCCCCCACCTGGGGCTGCGCTGCGGTCGGGCAGCGAGCAGGCTACATACCGCGCGGCGCAGAGGAAATGGCTGGAATTCCTCCCGCGGCGCCTCGCTAGGCTTCGGGGCGGGCGGGGCCGGGAGGGCGACCGTGGGACCGTAAGCAGGCGCTGCGGGGCGCTGTCAAGGGCTGCCAGTGCTCCCGGCCCAGCGCACACCCAACCACTGTCAGCATCTGGGATTCCCCCGCATACTCCTTGGCCCAGTCCAGCTTCCTGGCCACTTAACCTGGCTCTGGACCACCTGCGGATGGGTCCTGCATTCCTGCTGATCAAGCATCATCAGGCCTTCAGCCTCAGGGATGGCGCTCAACACCCACACATGCCTGGGGCCCCAGGGTAGGAGAATGCAGAGGCACAGAGTAGTGAGGTCTCTGCTAGCGCCAGCCTACACCTGGCCTTGGATAATGTTCAATCGTTTTAGGCTTGGCCTTTGTGGCTTGTTGTGCAGGCCTTTAGTTACTACAGGCGTTGGGAGCAAGACAGGGAGTTTGCTTGGAGGGAGAGGCTGACACCTGGGCAGCTAGGTGATGCAGTATGAGGACCTGGGAGTAGGGTGCAGGGTAGTAGAGAGCGAGCCACTGTATGTGACCTGGGCCGGAGTGATGAGGCCATCTCCCACTGTTCCAGAGTGTGGAGGCAGGAGGATGGGGTAGAAAACCTCCTTGGGGTCAGCATAGCCTAGGAAAACCACCCCTCACTAACCCTGGACAGGACCAAAACATAATCGGGGTGAGGATGGGGATGGTGGATGGAGGACCCTAAGTTGGGACCCATGAAACCTCTGCTAGGAGGGTGGCCCATGGGGCTACAACAGGAGCTAGTTGACTCAGGGTCTCTCTTCTCCTTCAGCCTCCACTTCTGTGGGGTGCCTGGTTCAATCAAGAACAGCATTGGAGGGGCCTTACCTTCTGTCCCATACTCTGAAACTCAAATAACTGAGTACTTATACTTTCCAACTTTTTGTTTTTCATCACCATGGAAGGTCCTCCTTTCCCTTCTCCTGCAGGTGAGTCCCACTTTCAGCTCAAATATCCTCTGTTCTCTGTGAATTCTTCCTTGACACCCACTGTCTTCTACAACTTCCATCTGTTTCTACAGCATACATTATTTCACCTTTTGCACTGGATCACAAATATTTGCTTATAAATTTATCTCCCCAGTTAGACAATAGCTTCACAAGGTCAAGGACTGACCACTGACTTAGAAGTTGCATACCTTATAGTAAAGACACTATTTAAATGTCATTGAATGAATGAATGAGAGAAAGAGGAAGGAACTGAGTGGTCATAGTATAAACAGAAGCAGAGACCAAAAGAAAAACAGGCCAAATATGGATCCTGCTAGAAAGCTCTAATCTTTGCTTCCTATTATGCAGAGAATCTGCAACTTAGGCCCTGTCCGGCCATCTCTCACCCCATGAGAGAAGAGGAGTTGGGCACCATTACTTCCCCATATCACTCCGACCTTCCCATCTTGATCCTATCCTTAATCCAAGGCCCATTCTCACTCTCTTACCCTGGCTTTAGTCTCTGGGCTTGGCTCAGTATATATGTACCTGTTTCCCTATCCCACCCTCCCCCACCTCCACCTCCAATATTTCTCATGCAGGCTCTCTTCTTTTCTCCACTCAGGACTCAGGAGGGTCTGATGCCACATGAAGTGGTGCCATGTCCCCGTTCCAAATAGGACTGGGGCACAGAAGATGGTGCCCTGGCTGAGGGCAAGGATGCTGATGGCTGTCTGTTTGCCCCTGGGGTGGGATGACTCCACGCTTGGGAGCAGGGGAGGGACAGTTTCCCAAATGGATCCATATCACCTCTGGAGTCCAAGTTACTAGCTTAAATTTCCACCCTCTCAAGAGGCTTCTGAGTAGCCAGACCTAGGCCTGAAAAGGGACTCTCTTGCAAGGCCCTGGGAGGAGATAGGAGGCCAGAGGCTGTCCTGTCCTAATGCACTTGCTCCTCCTCAGATGGGCCTGGTGGGTGGGTGGTGGTGGAACTGAGGAGGGGCAGGGAATGAGGTATCATTTCCAAGGCTGCCCCTGAACAAATGAGGAGCAGGCCCAGGAGGTCTCAGCAGATCCTTCACACATAGACAGACAGACAGAAACAGACAGCTCAGAGTAACAGTACTGGTTCTGGGAATTTTGGAAGTCAAAACCACTACATTTTTCACAAGAAAAGGGAACAGATTTTGGCATCTTTGCTCTAGAATCAGGAACTGACCAAGACAGTGACCTCTGATAATCACTTCCTCATCTCTGTGTTCAGAAGGGGGTGTGTTCTCTCAGCCCCTCTATTTTTCTCCCACAATTCTGTGGGCAGCAATCCCAGGGTTTTATGGAATAGTGGGGGAGAGAAGGGAAGGGAAAGGAAGAAAGACAGAGAAGAGGGGAGGGAGGGAAGAAGGGGAGATATTTTCAAAGTGGTGTGTACTTGAGGATTGAGGAGGCCAGGAGCCTGATGGGGATGGAATTAAGGCCAAAAGTTACCTAATAAGTGCTCAGTGTTATTTTCCTCTCCTCATAGAAAGGATATCCATATTGTGTGTCTCTTAGAGTTCATGGTTCCTTGGGCCTGTGTCTCAAACCAAACACTCAGGTGTATCACCTCTTCTGCATTAACTGCACACCTACTACATGTCAGAGAAGTTGCTAGGTACTGGGGGAATAAAAGACAGTTTTTTCCCTTGCAGACCTTAGAGTCAAATAAAAGGAATGGGCATTTAAAAAAGAATGCATTAGCATAGTGAAGCTGACAATAATAATTGCCAAGAGAGGAGGGAGAGGCTACATCAGGTTGGAGTGGAGTACAAAACGCCTTAGGAAGAAGGTACCGTTTGAAGTGGACCTTGAAAGGCAGATGGGCATTTGCCAGGTGGAGGTGGGGAAGGAGGACCTCCCAGGGCAAAGGAACCACAACAGAGGTGCAGGGGAGGGAACGTGTGTGCACATCTAGGATGCCGAGTCTGTGTGGCACAAGTGGGTACAAAGGAGTAATGGGAGAAAGGGCTGGAGCAGGAGGTGGGGTCTGCTTTGTGGAGGGCCTGCATGCCAGACAGAGGCATGTGGGATTGTTCAGAGGGCCACGAGGAGGCCTTGACCGGCAATGGCATGACAAATCCAGCACCACGTGCTGCTGGCAGCTTAGAGAAAGCAGTGAGGCAATGGGGAGCACTGTGGAGAAAAAGGGAAGCAGCCAGACCATTAAAGTGTTTTACATTCCATGCCTTTCCTATGTGCAGCCAACTTGAAATTGGTCCCATTGAGTAGTTCTTTGTTGGTCAAAGGTTTTTGCTGCAAAACGCAGAGTCTTGGTTCCTCTGTGGGAGGTAAGTGAGTGCTGAAGATGGTATCTGTGCTCTTGTGTGAAATGACCACAGTGGTAGTTATTGTCTGCAGAGGACATCCTCTTTCTGGACAGGCCAAGGAGGGGCACCTGTGCTTGCTGCATGGGGAGGGTGAGTGGGAGAGATCCCAGGTCTGGGCTCTGAAAGGGTGAGGCCCTGCCCTAGCCCAGATGTGGGACAGAGAAAGACAGTCTCCTAAGGCAGCCAGGGTGGGGAAGGGTTGGGGAAGTACCAGGGGCTGCAGGGGCACGAGGCAGAAGTGTCTGAATAGACCCAGCTGGACCCTCCTCTGGCTCTGTGTGTACTTCTCATGTGGGACAGGAAGAAACTTTCTTAGCGATAGGCAGAGGGAAAATTATATTCGTTGTTATATTTTTAAAAATAAACTTTATTTGTCTAGATTGTAAGCACCTAGAGAACAGAGATGGTATTTCCCTCAGGTCCTAGTACTCAGTAGGCTGAAGGGGAGGATCAGGGTTAGATGCCACATTATAGGAAGGGGGTGTCTTGGGGTGACAGAATGGCTGAGTTTACTGTTTTATCACACATCCTTCTGCTAACCCCTCTGTGATTTTATAGGGGTGACTGGAATTCCATTTCCTGTGGGGTCTTTACTGGTGGGCCACCTTCTCTCTGTACCTCTTTCCCTGGCTCTCCCCATCTCCTATTTCTCCCACGGGGCATGTTAGCATTTCATCGACTTGTTGTATATATATATTATTTCCATTTGCCAGGTTCTGTGCTAGGCATGGGAATACAATGGTGAGCAATGCTAATGACGGAAATAAATAAACTAATCTTCAGCTTTTACAAGGGGATCTCTCCAAAGCCTGATAGGGTCTGAGATGCTACCTGGCTGGAAGAGGTAGAATTGTCCTGGCTAGTTATGATTTTATGGTGCCATCTGCTGGCCACATGTAGACACAGAGATTATAAATGTATACACAAAGAAAATGACTATTAAAACAGGAAGACACAGCTATGTGCACACTATGAAACATACATGTGTTCACAAACAGGCACACACGTACACAATCATGTGTAGGGATTCAGGACCGAGCACAGTACCTGACCCTTGGTAAGAGTCCAATAAATAGTTGGCAGCCTACAAAAGAAAATGCAATATATTTTTTTTTTTTTAAAGAAAGAATGGTCTCATCTTTATTTTAAAAAATTTCATTTATTTATTTTTAGAGGGAGGGGAAGGGAGGGAGAAAGATAGGGAGAGAAACATCAATGTGTGAGAGACACATAGATCGGTTGCCCTCTGCATGCCGCCAACTGGGGACCTGGCCTGCAGCCCAGGCATGTGCCCTAACCAGCACTCTATCCACTGAGCCACACCAGCCAGGCTAAAATCAAATTTTTTTACATTAGCTTTCTTTCAGGCTTATTTTTCACCTCCCTTTTTAGCCAATTAGCTTAGAATTCTCCATTGTCACTTGCCCTCGGCCTATGTTCCTTCCCCCATGCTATTAAGTATTTAAGACCAAGTTCAAATGCCACCTTCTCCCTTATCTCTCCAGCTAAAGTCACAAAGTTCTCTTCTGAATTTTTATAACTTTATGCTATTTATAATATTACTTACTTGCATTTTAGCTCTCTGGGGACGTGTTTCCTTGCTTTCAAAGCTCTTTGAGGGTAGACCTTGCTTCATGTTTGTGCTCCCCCAAAGTGCCTGGCACATTGCCTTGAAAAAAGCTGGGGCTTAGTATTTGCTGAATGAATGAATAAGTGGCACAGTGAAAAACAAGGATAATATGCAGAAATGTATGTCTATTTACATAAATTTCTCTGTGAAAAAATGATTCACATTTATATGTCAGCACAGGAACACATATATCTATGCCTATAGCTGTGAGTAGACATACCCCGTAAATTAAGCCCTTTATTATTTCTGCTGTCTTCATTTTGATTCTTATCTTTATCGCACTGACTGACAGCAATAGCCTCTTAACTTGTCTCCATTTCCAATTCTTTCCTTTCCACTTTCCCGTTGCCCCCAGGCTGCACTTTCCTCAAACACCCCCTTGATGATATTCCCTAGCTCAAGAACTCCAGCAGTTCTTGCTGTCTTGCATGATAACCCGTGGAAAAAGCTAAAATCCTTTCTTTTCTTCTCTCCCTGTAGGGAAGGGAATCATAGTTATAACCAGTGAAAAATGAGTGGAAGTGATTTCTGGGAAAGTCTGTCATTGCCTGTTAAGAGAGACGCCTGTGGCTGGTGCCACTTGTCCTCCTTCCTTGTTGCCTCAAATGTGGTTGCAAAGAGCTGTAGCAGCCATTCTGCAACTGTGAGGGCAAGACCAGGCTGTTGCTCGTGACCTCACCGGGCAGCTGAACAAATGCTACCACTTCTAGATTCCTTGTTTATGTGAGAAAAGGAAACTGCTGCTTGTTTAAGTCTCAAGTCATGTTTTTTTGTTATCTTCATCTGGATGTAACCTGAACTCATGATTTTTAAAATATCCTCCTTTCTCCAATACCCACAGGATAAAGTCTAATTCCCTTTACTTGGTACTTTTTTAACTGAACCTGAAGAATGAGATGAAGTAGACATAGGACGAGCAAGGGAAAGAGCTTTCCAGGCAGAAGGAGCAGCATCAACAAAGGGCCTGAGGCAGAGCACTCAGGGACTGGCCTCATCCTACTTATTCCGCCTCAATTCCCAGTGTTCCCAATATTCTCTTTATGACCACGCTCTGACCCAGGCCTCCATCATCTCTTGCCTGAACAATTGCAATAAGTTCCCCATTTTTCTCCTTGCTCCCACTACTGACCTCCACTAGCCCATTCTTCTCACAGCAGCCATAGTCTTTAAAAAAAATTAATCAAAACCAATGTCTTTTCTATGCTTAGATCCCTTGAGTGGCTTTTTATTACACTTTGATTTGCAATCAAACTGCTCAATAAAACCCAAACTTCTGCAAGGATCTGCAGGGTCCGGATCAGGGGTCCTCAACCCCAGTCTCACATTAGAATCACCTGAAATATTTTTCTTAAATGATCAGTGGCTGAGCCCCCCCCCCCACCCAAGCATTCTGATTTAAATGAGATGGGGCCTGGGGTACTGATTTTTAGATAAATTCCTGGAGTAGATGTGAAAGTATAGCTAGGGTTGAGAACCTCTGATTAAGACCTTGCCTATTTTTCCATCCTTGCCTAGCACCACCATGACTATGGCTCACTGTGTTTTCACTGCCTCAAGACATTTGTAGATGCTATTTCTTCTGCCTGGAATAATATTTTCCTTGCTCATCCTACTTCTGTTTTTCTTTCTTTCTTTCTTTCTTTTTTTTCTCTCTCATTCTTCAAGCTCTGTTTAAATGTCTCCTATTCAGAGAGGCATCCCCCAACCATTTAATCTAAAATTGTCCCCTTGTCATTTTCTTGTAATTTCTTTCTAAATACTTGTTGCTGTTTAAAAATTATATGTTTGTTTGTCTTTAAGAATCTTTGTGTCTTTCACTGAGTATAGACTGCAGGAGAGCAGATTATGTCTTTTCTGGTGTGTGGTCCACTTCTTATATTCAGAACCTAGCATGGTGCTTAGTACAAAATAGGTGTCAAGAACTGTGAAGGAGTCTGAGATTTTACCTTACTTACAAGTTAACAGTATAAAATTATCTTTATACTGTTTTATGATGCAGGCAGAAGAAACAAGACTCCTAAGTCACAAAGGACTTTATTACAGCAATAGCAATGGCCAGAGTCTCAGCATTTGCACTGGTTCCTCTGGTCCCAGTTCGCATGGGGCGATGTGAAGAGGTCCGGGTGACACACTTACATGTAGTAAGTTGCATTACAGAAGAGTAACAATGAGCTTGGAGAACCAGAATCATTTATAATGGGGAGCAAGCCTACTTGACCTTTGCCTTACAGGGAGACCTTATCTTTATAACACTGGACAGTACACAAACCTGCCCTTTGCTCCAGAGAGAGAGACACTATCTCTATCTTTCAAGTCTGTTCACTATACCAACATTCTTGAAAAGATATTCAGAATCAAAGGCAGTTAGTGCCTTGGTTTTCAAGACCCACAGAAATGGAAGAAACGCATGGAGAACTCTTGGATGACCCAAGTTTTCTGCCTGAAAGTACTCTATAGACCAAGCACAGGGAAGGGGCAACCCCAACAGCCTGGAGATCTCATTTAATTGCAATGTCAGAGAGTAGAGGTCAGGAAGGCTCAGGTGGCTGGAACTAATGTAACAGTACTAGAGAGGAGGAAGCTATGCAGAGAAGGAGCCTCAGCAATTTGCATGGGTTCCCTTGAGACTTTACTAACTACTAAAATGTTTGTATGTGAGTTAAGATTCCAGTAAGCCAGGCAAAGGGCAACTACTGGAAAAACAACTACCAGGAAACTGGAAGCTGCACAATTTCCAGAGCTCACATCAGATTGGGAGATGGTCACATTCCAACTAGCCAGACTGGAGAGTAGAGAGGCAGTGTTGAATGTCTGGGGCATGGATGGAATAGAGACCCTGGTAGGAAGGTAACACCGGTCCTAGGGCCAGTTACTCTGGACATGAGTTTTTAAATCTTGGCACAATCAATCCTTTTAAGGAAGAATAATTCTCCATTTGGGGGCCTGTCCTGTGCATTGTAGGATATTGAATAGCATCGCTGGCCTCTAACCACTACATGCAAGTAGTGCCCTTCTGGTTGTGGCACTCAAAAATATTTTCAGGGGGTGAAAATCCTGGGGGTGTGGGTTAGGGGGAAATTTTACCCAACCTACCCTACCCTAACAAAGCACAAAAACAAGCCTCGAAAGCATTTAGCTTATCTGTAAGTAACTCAGCCCTATCTGACCCTCCCCCTCATCTCAACGCTCTTCAGAGAAAGACAACAAAATTCAGACACCCACCAATGTCACAGTGTCTGGCAGCATCCAATCAAAATTACTAGGTATGTGGCAGAAGGGGTGGGCTGGGTGGGGAGGAGCAATGGGGGAAAAATGGGACAACTGTAATAGAAAAACAGTTTTTAAAAAATGATTAATTTTTACTATTAAAACAAAAACAAAACAAAACGAAATTACTAGGTATGCTAAGAAGCAGGAACACATGACTCATAAGCAGGAGAAAATCACAAGAACCAGATCCATAATGGCAGAGATTATTAAATTAGCACAGAAGGACTATAAAAAGCTGTTATGAAGATGTTCAGGGATTTAAAGGAAAACATGAATGTAATGAGAAGAGAAATATAAAATTAAAAAGAATTAAAGTATCATATTTTTTGAGAACTGAAAAAAAAGCAATATCCAGAGTCAAAAATTCACTGAATGAGCTCAATAGCATATAGATTAGACACTGCAGAAGAAATTATCTATCAATATGCAAACATAGTAGCTATCCAAACTGCAGCCCCTAGAAAATTAGCGACCTGTGGGAATATCAGCAGTCCAATAAACCTGTAATTAGAGTTCTAGAAAGAGAAAAAAGAGTGAGTATAGCAGAAATATATTAGAAAATGTCTGAAAATTTTAAAATATAATGGAAACTACAAACTCAAATATCCAAGAATCTCAACAAACCCTAACTGAATAAACACAGAGGAAACCACACCAAGAAACATCATATCAAATTGATACAATCTAATAATGAAGAGAAATATTGTAAAAGCAACGAGAAAGAAAAAGACACATCATATACAGAAAGTAAAAAATGAACACTGACTTCTCCTTAGGGACAATGAAAGCCAAAAGGCAGGAGCATGATATCTTTAAAGTTTTGTAAGAAAAAAGATGTCAACATAGAATTCTTTTTTGAAGGATTTTATTTATTTATTTTTAGAGAGAGGGGAAGAGAAAGAGAAAGAGGGAGAGAAACATCAATGTGTGGTTGCCTCTCACACGCTCCCAACTGGGGACCTGGCCTGCAACCCAGGCATGTGCCCTGACTGGGAATCAAACCAGTGACTCTTTGGTTTGCAGGTCGCCATTCAGGCCACTGAGACACACCAGCCAGGACTCAACCTAGAATTCTTTATCCAGCAGAAAACTATCCTTCAAAATGGAAGTGAAATCAAGGCATTTTCAAAAAACGCACTACATGAGATATGAAAGAAAATGATACCAGATGGAAACTTTTAATTAACACAAAGGGGTGAATTACCAAAGCTGACAAAAGAAAAAATAAAAACCTGAATAGCTCTATATCAGGTAAAGAAATTGCATTTATAATTTCAAACCTTCCCACAAAGAAAACCTTAAACACCAGGCTTCTCTGGTGAACGAACATTCAAAGAAAAAATAATACTAGCGTGTCACAGACTTTTTCAGAAAAGAGAGGAGGAAACACAAACTCATTTTATAAGATTAAGGGAGGTGGTTTGCAAATATTTTAGACTGTTTTAGACTGCTGCTGCTGTTCCTCCTCTTCCTTTTCCTTCTCCTCCATCTTTTCCTCCTTCTTCAAAATTACTTACAATTGTAAAAGCCATTCTCAGCTTACAGGTCAGACAAAAACTGGCCAAGGGCCAGATTTGTTCTGTGGGCCATTGGCTGCCACCCCCTGGGTTAACGTACTAGTAAGCCATGCAAGTTTTACTACAGGTTTTAGTGAGGTGGTGGAGAGGGAGCTTTTATCTCATACCAAAGAACAATAACCTAGTAAATACTCCCATCAGGCATTTAGTTTTCAAATATTTGTGGATTTTTCACGTAGGTCTTTGTTATTAATTTATAGTTTAACTCCATTTTAGTCAGAGAACATACTTGGTATACTTTCAAGTCTTTTAAAATTGTTGAGATTTGTTTTATGCCTCCCCAAATGGTCTGTCTTAGTGAAAGTTTCACATGCACTTCAAACGAATATGAATTCTGCCATCATTGGGTAGAGTGTTCTATAAATTGAATTAGGTCAAATTCATTAATGGTGATGTTTAAGTCTTTTACATTCTTACTGTTTTTCTACTTATTTTATGACTTAATTACAGCCTCCAACTGTAATTGTGAATTCATCTATTTCTCCTTTCACTTCTATCTGTTTTTGCCTCGTGTATGTGCAAGCTTTCATTTATTTGTTAGGTGCTTAAAGTTTTTGGATTATTGTGTCTTCTTGGTGAATTGACCCCTTTATCATTAAGGAGCACTTTTCTTTATCCTTGGTAATATTTATTGAATCGAAGTCTACTTTGGCTGATAGTAATATAACTACTACATTTTTTGTGGGTGTTTACATGGTGTATCTTTTACCATCTTTTTCTTTTAATCTATGCATACCTTTCTATTTAAAGTTGGTTTCTTGTAGACAGCATATAGTTAGATCTCACTATTTTATCTGATGACAATCTCTGTCTTTTAATCTGATTGTTAGACTATTCATATGGATCAAAACGTAACATCTTTCTGGTTGTTTTCTATTTGTTTAATCTGTTCTTTGTTTCAATTTTTCCTCTTTTTATGCCTGCTTTTGGATTAAGAATTTGTTATCATTTATTTTTGTTTCCACTATTGTATTATTATTTATACTCTAAAAATTTTCATGTTGCCCTCAGGTTTAAATTGTACATATTTAATTAATCACAATTTTAGGTTGCCCTAGGATTTAAAATATACATATTTGATTAATCATGGCCTATCTCCAAGTAACATTATACTTCCTCATCTATCATAGAAGAACCTTCAACAACATAATCCCAATTCTTTCCTTTTAACTTTTAGGCAGGCTATTGTCAGCCACTTCACTTTTATGCTATAAACAGACAATATTTTAATTCTATTTTTGGCTTAGACAATCAATTATCTTTTGCAATGATTATAAATGAAGAAAAAAAATCTTTTGTATTTACTCTGATTGCAACTTTTTCCGGAGATCCGATTTTGTGTGTGTGTGTGTGTGTGTGTACATGTGTAGATCCCAGTTTCTGTTTGATAGGTATTTGTTTTCCCTGGAATATTTGCTTTAACATTTCTCATAAACAGAGACCTACTGTGATATTCTATTCTGTGAGCTTTTGTTTGTCTGAAAAAATTTTTATATTTCTCCTTTATTTTTGAAAAATATTTTACTGTGCATAGAATTCTAGGATGACAGTTCTTTTTTCTTTCTTTCAGCTTTTAAATTATGTCACGCCTGCATGGCCTGCAGGGTCTCTGATGCCATTCTTATCTTTGTTCCTCTGTTTAGAAGTCTGCCTCCCACATGTGTTCTTTGTGCAGCCTCAGCCTCCCCTCCACTGTCCTGAACGAATTGCACTCCGGCCCCAAATGTGCACATCCCACCACTCACACAAAAAAGCCTGTCTCCTTAGAGCCTAGCTGAACCTCCATTCTGTGTCAGTTGAACGTCTGTTGTTGCCCTTAGTGGTCTGACTTTCGCCACCCCCTGCTCACACCTCCACCCAAGCAGCTTCTTTCTGACCTCTCCCTGAGAGGCGTTCTGATAAATGCAGTTTTCTCTGTTCTGTGACACACGCACATGCTCATGTCTAGTGTCTGTGCCCTTGGCCTGAGGTGGGCCCAGTGAGGGGATCTGAAGGTCCATGGCCCACTGTGCTCTGTCAGGCCAGGCTTGTTTGATGTGGCTCTTACCATCCCTTTTAGCCCTTCCAGTACTTTCCCTGTCAAGGATACAAGTTTTGTCACCTTAAACACAGGACATTCACTTTTATGTTTTCATTAGAGAAAGGGCTGTGAGTATGTGTGTTTCAACCTGGCAGAGTTATTTTATTAATCCACCCATTGTTCTTTTACTCTGATTCATCTTATTTTACTTACTTGTGTTAATAATCTAAGGTCCTTTCTACTTACCTAACCTATTATCTATAATAAGTGTCCCCTGCGGAGGCTGACCCTACACACCTGTGACGAGAACTGTAGAACACATGGGTGAGATGTTGTGGGCCCCTTGAGAGAAATGGTGATGAAACATTTGGGACCAATGGTCAGGACCAAAGTTGAATGAAGAAGGTGAGAGACAAGGCTGTGGGCAATCTCTCTTGGCCCTGATTGTCCCTTCGGCCAGGGGTGAGGATGTACCCTGAGGTTGGGCAGGACTGGAGTTCAGGTAGTGAGTCAGGGTTGCTCCACCAGGATGCTGTCAGGTGGTATTACTGAGTTGCAATCTGTGTCCTTCAACTTTGCCTTGGGGGAACAGTTTAAAAGTTACTAAAAAGAAGCAGCTTGGTGAAATGGAAGAAATCAGACTACTGTTTTGGGAGAATAATGCAAAAAGACATATGTGCTGGGGGAGAGTTTTCCCCACCTTCGTGAGAACTGTTGCATTAGGAGCCGTGTTTGACTTGGGCCACCTGGGCACCCACAGAGAGTGATGTTGTTGGAGAGAAGGAAATCTTTCATTACTTGTGAGCTGCCTGGGATGCTGTGTATCCACTGGGGAGCATGCTGATGGAAGACACTCAGAGGTGCTCCTGTGTCCATAGCGGGACATCCCTGGCCAGAATGCGCACGTCGAATAGGTTAGGGGCCTGAGTGGGGTGTGGCAAAGGGTGCATCTGGGCTTGCTCAGCAGAGGCATTGTTTGGACTCAGCTGGCATGCTTTTATGAGATGGTTTTGGGGGCATTGCTGCTGCCCCTCATCCAACTGCAATAGTGAAAACAAAACGTTACATGGAATCATAAAAAGACAAGTATAAAACACATATGAGTATTATTAACTCAACTGACAGGGTATCTGTGTTCCTGTGAACCAGTCCTTTCAATATGCAATTCTCCTGTTAACATTCCATATGCGCATTGTTCTGTGAGGTAGCCGGGAGGATGGCGTTACCCCAGTTTATAGCTGAGGATGAGGAGTTCCGTGGGAATGCTATGTAATTAAAGGATGCTCCAGTAGGAGGTAAGCTCCCTAGGAGAGGGTTTTTTTGTTTTTGTTTTTGTTTGTTTATTTATTGCCCGTTTTCTCCGTGGCCAATTTTCTAGGGCCCAGAATAGTATTTGGCACACAGTAGGTGTGCAACAAATATTTGCTGAATGAGTGATGCTGTAAAGCAACTAAGTTCTTTATATTGTATGTAAAGCTCCATTTTCTCTGTTTCATAAGTTTGGCCAGAATGTTGAACTTTTAAAACATCTGGGCCCAGTTGTAATGTGAGTCCAAGGATGTTTGGTGTCAAGGGCAGGACAGAGGAGAGGGAGAGGGTCAGTGTTCTGGAGTGCGCTCACCTGTCAACGAGAGGAGGCAGGAAGAAGTCCTGTATCTGCAAACAACTTCACCAGCACCCACTGCCCAGGGTGGATCAATCCAGGTTCTCACACAAATGGCAGCACCTGTGCTCTACACGAAGGTCAGTGAGTCCTGATTAAAGCTGCCTCCCTCTGTCCTACTTCTGTACAAGTTTTGGTCCAAGTCAAACCTCAGGGGATGAGAAATTTTCACAGGGAAGCCATGGGATCAAAGCTTCATTTGCACCACCCACTTACTCAGGCTAGTCGCTTCCAAGAATGAAGGGTTAAGTTCAGAGTTAGGGGGAAGTGGGGCTGAGCCCAGCCCAAGGCAGGCAGGGCTGCCTGGTGTGATGTGCAGAGACCTGAAGGTTGCTGGAGGGATCTATGACTTGACCAAGGGGCAGTTCAGCACAGGGCCTCCATGATCTTTATTTCTAGCCCCGTCTTGCTCCAATCCTAGGGCAGTGGGGAAAGCTGGAGCCAGTGACATTGCTTTCTGTGTGGCTGGGGGCTGGGACCCAAGCTGAAGGGAGGCTGCTGGCTGCGGGCCCCTCAGCCAGTGAAAGCTGGAGCTGGGGCAGGAAGCAAGAGCCTTCTCGGTGTATTTTTCCATTTTACCACCAGATGGCGAAACCTCCCTTCAAACAGAAGTCAGCCTACTCTGGATAATGCAAAATTGTTCCTTATTCAGAGGACATCCAGCTGCTGTGCAGGATTTGGGGACGTGATTATTATCATGTAGTTATTGTTCACTTAACATTTATTGAGACCTGACTATGTGCCCAGCCCTGGGCTATGTGTTGGGCTGTGGTAGAGTGAGGAGGTCTAACAGTGAACAAGATTTAAGGTCCTACAAGGCTACTCCTTCCCCAGCTCTGACAGCCTAGTAAGGGAGACAAGAATTAGGCAAATAATTATAAAACGATGGCCTCACTTCAATTGTGGTACGTGTTATAAATGATAAACATAAAGTGCTGTTGAGACCATTTTAAGAAGAAGAATGTGATCTCATCTGGGCTGTCAGGAAAGGCTGCTTTGTTAATAAACCATCACAATACCCTAACAATCTCCACTCCTTCACATCCCCGTTACACCTTCCATCACACACCTCATTATATTCCCATTGTAGAGCTGACTGAGCCCCCCAACCATCCATCATACTCCCCATAGTACAACCCCCACTGCAGACCTTACCCCTTATACCTCCCTCATATAACCATTAGTAAATCCCTCTACAATTCTTTCCCAGTCTCCTACACAATCCTTGTTGTAAATCCCATCACTCACCCCTTTGGAATATCCCATCCCAAACTCTCAGAGAACCCTGGTTTTATTCATTTTGCATTCCCAAAGCCTCCCGTATTAGCAACAAGTAATATGGCCTTGACAGTATTTGGCAAACCAGCGTCCAGACCACTCAATACCCTGCATCTCAGACTCTATCACGGGCCTGTCATGGCTCCCATCACAGAGCCAGGGTTACAGCCCTCAGACTGGAAAGGCTCAGGCCTCTGCTACCTTTTTTTGTTTTTAACAAAAGGGCTGAGAAGGAAGTTGCTCTTCTCTGGATGCTCTCCTCCCCTCATTGGGCCCCATCTGCTCAGACAGGGGCCTTCCCTTCCTCTATGAGCTAGGTACTGCTTGGGCACAGGCCCCAGTCCTGCCATCTGACGTGGCCCATGTCATCCACACCCATTGGTGGTCACCCCTTTATCTCCTGTTCAGAGTGTATCAGGGTTCTGATTACGGGCCTGCCAGCTGGTCCCCTGGGAGGCCCTTAGAGGTTTCCCCTCTCTCCTCTGAAGGGCCAGACATCACAGGAGGGACTTCGGGGCTGGAAGGGACCTCAGAGCCTGAAGGGATCTCAGGGAATCATTGAGATCAACATGTTCCTCTTCTTCCTCTCCCTCTCCTTTCCCTGCCCCCTCCTCTTTTGGGAATGTAAACCCACTGAACAGGCAAGAGCTGAAGAAAACATAAAGACCAAGTCTCACTCTCTCATGTAAGAAGTAAGGGACTTGAGGCCCAGAGAGCAGTCAGGGCAGAGCCAGATCTCTCATGCTCCCCGCAGCGTCCTGCCAGAGACCACCCCTTAAGCAGCCTCTTTGTGCACATTAGCCAAGAAATGCTACTTCCATTAGGAAGGCACGTCCAATGCAAACCACTCCAGAGATTGCATTTCAAAGATTGATAGACATGGCTTTTGCATTATCTGCTGTTTCAGATTAGCTATGCTGTGGCTTCATTCTTTAGGGCTGATATTGGGGGTGGGAGGAATGGAGAGTGAGTGTGGGAAGTCAGTTTTGAGCCCCCTCACAGGCCCCAGGCTCCAGCCTGTGAGACTAGGCCCGAGAAGGACAGGGTGATCTATCCTATATTTTTAGTCCGTCAGGAGATTTCATTGTTTAAACAAACATTTCAGTGCAGCCATCCAGCTGGGCAGTGATTTATGGCTCTGGCTGCAGTTTTTCCCCAACAAAGATAAACAATCCTACAACTGTTGGGACTAAGGCTGGGACTCCTGGTTCTAATAACTTGGAGCCGGCTGGACCACGCCAGCCATCGCCTGGTCTGGGGTTTGGTTAGGATCTGTTCGCACTGGTCCTGCGGCTGAGCCACAAACCTTGGGGGACCATGTTGTGTTTGGAAGCTAGACCCATTGCCTCCAGGGTAGGGGAGAGTGGCAGGAAGGAGAGAAACAGCTCAGCGTTGGGGCTTCAGGCCCATCTCCTTCCTCCAGGAGGGCAGTAGTGTTCTGCATTCCGTGAGGCGGATATTTGGTGGTTTTGGTCAGCAGCATCTATTCTTCCTTCTTTTGGTAACTGGATGTTAATTTCCTCCTGTGGAATTCTGCACCCATGTGCTCCTAGAATCCACTCAACCTTTGGCTCTCAGAGTGGACATGTGTTCAGGGTTGATACCAGTCTGAGCAATACATTCTCGTGGTCAGAATGATTGGCTCAGAGGTGGGCATCTAAACCACTAGGAGACAGAGAAAGGCAATGAGACCTTTGTTCGGCCTGCCTGCTAGGAAGTAGGCCTGCCTGCTAGGAAGTAGGCATTTGCCTTTTCCCTTTGAACTTGAATTTGAGATGAAGTGGGAGACCACTTGAGCTGCTGCCACCATCTTGCCGCCACAGGGAACAGCCTGTCTGATAATGGAGCCAATACACAGGAAGTGAGTTTGAGGGCTGGGGAGAAAAACTGGCTTGTGGTAACATCACAACCCCTGAATCTACCTAACAATTGGAAGAAAGTTAACTAAACCCCACCATCTCACACAGCAGGTGAGACTGACCGGAGAAGACAGGCCTGCAGCCTCCAGCCCAGATGTCTGGATATTATGGTTTAGCTAGAGAATAGTAACTTTCTCATAATCTCTTCTCCCTATCAATCTGATTACTTGTGTCTGCAATTTATTTCAACAAAAGACTAAGGAGCTGTGGCAGATGCAGAGATGACTAAAGCACAGCTCATATCCCCCCCCCCGCCCCAATATTTATTGGGTTATTTAAGGCAGCTCGAGGGGCATGTCTCAGGAAAAGAAGAAACAAGGTGCTTTGAGAGTGCAAGGGAAGAAGAGCTTACACCTGATGTTTGGGGACTTGGTGGAGACTCTATGGAGAGGGGTTGTTTGGGATGAGTCTTGAGAGATGAGAATTTGGGTAGGCAGAGATGGACAGAAGGTTTTACAGGTAAATGACACAGTGTGATGAAAGTCACACTATGATTATTTGGAGAACACTGAAAAGTGGGGTTGGATTGGACTGAAGGATAGGAGATTTTAGAGGGATCATCAGCTGGCAAAGTACATTGGTGTCACCTAGGCAGATGCCTCTAAAGGGAAGCTTGCTCTTATTGCCATCAGAGATGGGATGTTATTGAACGCTCTTGAGCAGGGAAGTGCCCTGATTGGAGTTACTCTTGAGGGACTTCAGATGAATGCAAGGAGAGACTGAATGTGGAAAAGCTGCTGAGGAGGTATTAGGAGACAACTTTGACTTATTCACAGGACGAGGAGGGAGCAAGGGGAAGAAAGGCAGAGAGTGAAAACAAGAAGGAGTTCTAGTTTTGATTCATTCATACTTCAAGAAATGTGACATTTCTGGAGCCTAACCTAAAGTTCAAAAGTCATAAAAGAAAAAGTTGACATATTTAACCCTACATAAAAATTAAAAATGTCTACATGGCAAAAATGCCATAAAGTCAAAAGACAAGGGCAAACTAGTGAAAATATTTGCTACATAAATGAGAGAGGGTTAATTTCCTAAATATATATAAAGAGCTTTTATATTTCAGAAAAAAATGGAAATATGGGCAAAAGATGTGAATAGACAGTTCCCACGGGAAAAATACACTGGTCATTAACTATGAAAATATAATAATGATAACACATATAGAACTTCGTCTTTATGCATTTAATTTTCACAATAACTGTGTGAAGAATGTGTTATTATCATGATACCCATTTTACTAATGAGTAATCAAATATATAGGTTAAATACACATTTGCTTGGATCCAGAAATTCCATTTCTAGCATGTTCTCTAACAGATACATAAAGGGAAACCTACAGAGATATTTATTGCAGCAGATTCATAATAGCAAAAGACTGGGAACAAGCTAAATGTCCACCAATGAGGGACTTGGTGTATGGATGATGGCACACCCATAGAGCTAATAAGAATAAGGCCAATCTTCATGAATGTTACATAACAATCTCTAAGATATATTGTTAAATGAAAAGGCACGGAGGGAGACAGGGTGTACAGTGTGCTACCACATGCACATCTCTATACATGCTGGCCGGGGAGCAGTGTCTGTCTCTGGGAACGGTAGCTGGTTGCCTGGGTTAGGGATGAGAGGGTGCAAGTCTTTTCACTGTATACGCTTTGGTATCATTGAAAAAACATTTAAAACATGATCAGGGAGTAACTTCAAAAATGAAGAAGTACAATAAAATAAAATACAGTATTACTTGGAACAACAACCACAAAGAAAGGTGGGATTTCCATTATTCACCCAAGGTGACCACTTGTCCTGGTGGGAAAGAGAAGTGGTGTATATTCGGAGCTGAAGGGCATGGAGCCAGGGCTGTTTTAAAGTAGGAAACATACCAACTGCTCCTTCCTTCCTTCCTTCCTTCCTTCCTTCCTTCCTTCCTTCTTATATATCAGAATTTATCTCCCTTCCCCTTAAGAAAAAGAAGCCCACTAAAATTGCTTTTGAAAAACTCCGATCTATTTTAGGTGAACTCAGGAGGAAAAATTTTGCCTTGGTTTAGGCTGAGTGGTATGGCCAGAGCAGGAGTTAGACTGGGAAGCCAGGAGTCAGCAAGCTGCCTAAGCTGCTCTTGACTCGCCCCCGGAAGGGTTTTTCACAAGCTCTATTCTGTGTGCCCTTCACAAGGATGCTCTCTCTCCAAGGCAGCCAATGTAGTTGTCTCTAAGTGGCTTATGGAGAATCTGAATAAGGTTGAAGAAATTAGAATGGGGCAAGGGACATGGAGGAGGGGACTTTCAGGTGGGAGGATGTGGGGACTTTCAGAATATTAGAGAAAGAGGAGGAAGAAAGAAACTGAAAGAAAGCCAGAGCAGCCAAAACTTAGGAAGTAAAGATGGTACAGAAACAAGGCTCAGAGTGTGTGTTTTATAAACAACACTGCAAAGAACATCTTAGTGGATTTCTTGGTGCACTTGTTCAATTCTTTTTTTTGAAAAAAATTTTAGAAGTTCAATAGTTGGGTCAAAGTTTATGTACTTGTAAAATTTTGATACACATCACCAAATTGCATCCCAGGAAGATTTTATAAGGCCCCCCCTTCTCCCTCACATCTTTGTCAGTAATTTTAGAGAGATTTAAAGGCAGAGAGGACACATTCTTATTCTTGGGTGAGATCTGGGAGGAGATCCTGCCCAGAGTTCAGAATGAGGGCCTCAGGGGTTAGACCAGCAATCTTGGAGGGAAGAATCAAGGTGAGGAGGCTCAGAGCAACTGTTCTAGGAAAAATTAAGCAGTGCTTAGAAACAGGTGAAACCTGGTGACGATTTACCAAATTGTCATTTCCTTACTTTCTTGCTCTTTAGGACTATCTCCTTTACTCTGGAGCTGCTCTAATGAGGAATTCTGTTTTTAATTTTAAAAAGAGAATTGGGTAGACAATTCAATTTAACTAGAGAGACATTAATTTAGTGCCTATTATATGCCAATTACAGGGCATGCAAAAATGAGTATGACTTGGGCCCTGATCCCAAGATACTCTGGTCCAGTAACAGCTGTAGGCCCGTTGGTAAGTAATTACAAGGCAGTGTAACAGTGGAATGATAGGAGGAAGAAAAGGTTGTAGATGTAACACCGAGGAAAGAGTAACTGCTCCATGACGCTGAGCAATGCTGAAGGAAAGGCTTGGCGGGGAGTCCCGGTTTTAAGGGGTGGGTGGGAGGAATTTGTAGACCTGTTTTATCGCAAAATAAGTTAAGGCATGAAAAGCCTTATGTAGATGCCTGCCACCTAGCAAGTGCTCAGTTTGTGTGGGAACTGAGGGAGAGTTTTATCCTCTTTCAGCTCTGGGTGGTGAGGGAGGTTTTGAGCTGATTCAAAGTAGGTATGCATCAGGTCACCCCCGGGTAGCGGAGGTGATGGTAGTGGGGGTTGAGTACCCAACTACCTGAATATTGAGGATTCAGGTGTCCTGGGACATTGTGGGGCTGGGTGGAGGTAATTGGGATGGGGAGACAGCAAAGTATGGCTCCTATCCTTGTTGGCTACTACGGAAAGAAGAGTTACCAGCGGGCCCATCAGGAAAGACAGTCATGGTGCTGGTGATGGGCATTGCCCAGGGTTCAGGGTGCCAGCAGTATCCCTCATAGAGGCCCTTTGCCAGCATGTTCTTTGCCTCATATGTGTGCACCCTTCAGGTCAGGGGCCCACCAGCCTCTCTGTTCCCATCACCTTCCCTCCTGTCCTCCCCTCACTACTTCAGAGGAGTCTTCACTGTTTATTTTGGGGGAGAACAGAGGACAGGTGGAGAGAGGCCCTGCTCTCACGCAAGATGTTTCTCTTAAGTAGCTGACTCTTGCCCAGACATCAAAGCTTGTGTTTTCCTTTTTCTCCCTAACACATCCTTTCCTTGAGGCCGAAAGCACAGAACAGCCTCCTGGCTTGAATATGAGATGGGGGTGAGGTGGAGGGTTGGGAGGACAGAGGGAAGCTCTTGGGAGGAAAAAAATTGGTTATTATCTAAAAAAATGTTTCCTGCCACAATATAGTTGTTGACCTTGAGACCACTACCCACCTGGCAGGTGAACATGCTATTGCAAGCAATGTAGTCCATGAGGACTACCTGGGTACCTATCTTGCAACCAGGATCTCTCAAGAGACGATTTATGTTCACAAAATGAAAATAAGGATCAGGTTGTGCAGGCTGAGCATGGCCTGGGTCCCCCTGCTTGCTTTCGTTTTCCCAAGGGACAGTGGGTTAGTGGGAGACTCAAGCTTTGGACTCCTGGTGGTTACCCATCTCAGCCTTAGTGTCTTGGGTCTCTGGTCACTTGGTTTTGCCTGCATGGTCTGCCCACTTCAGGGGTGGTAGTGAATTTTAGGGGAGTTGGTATTATAAGGAGTGGGCCCACATAGTCAGAGGCTTAATAGGGAGGGAGTGTCACGCTAGCCTTCAATCTCAGAGTCCTCTTTGTCCGGTGACATAGAGGGAGCCTTGTCCCCTGCACCTTTGCTCAGCCTCCGGCTGCATGCTGATGTGAGATCTGCCTCTTACTGCTGCCCCTGTCAGGGTTCTTGGGAAGAGGACAGTGTGACCAGCAACTAGGAGAGGAACTCAAGGAGCACAGAGGACTTCTGGGAGGCAGAGAGTGAGGGGAGAGAAAACAGGGGTTGCAGAAAGCTGCCGAGCAGAGAGGAAGGCTGATGAAAGTTACAAAGTCTGATAATCTTCCATCTTCAGAACTTTTCATTTGAAGCATGACATTTAATCAGATGTTTAAAGATCCTGGAGAAACAAATGAGCAAACACAAGAGCAGAAGATGGGATCTGGAGGCAGGTGCAGCATCTGTATTATTATTAGAGTGAAGACAGATATTGGAACTGGCTGTGAGATTGGTTTTGGAAATCCTGTTATGTTGCTATGGGTAAACAGGCCCCGGGGAAAAATTGCTTTTTCATTTCCTGAGATAGGAAGGGTAGGAATTGGGCGGGAGGAAGTGGTCATGAATCTCTGGAGACAGCAGCATCCAAATCCTCATCAGCCAAGATGTCAGGTTGAAACCAGATGGCAACTATTTTATTAAAAAAGGCATCATCAGTGGGAGGGCACGTCCTGGGTCAGGGGGTCCACATGGCTGGTGCCAACATACTGGTGATCAAGAAGGGCAGCCAGCCTTTCTTGAGGTCCTACTGTGTGCTCAGCCAGTAGTGTCATGACATATAACCCAGACAATTTACATTGGCACTCCTTGGAGCATGTCCCAGTTATTTATTGTTGTATGACAAACCACTACAAAACTTAGTGGTTTACAACAACAACTGATGGTTATTTTTCATTGTTCTGTGGTTGCCTAGGTTCAGCTAGGTGGTTCTTGCTAGAGGTTTCTAATATTGTTGCGGTTAGATGTCACTGGGGCTGTAGTGACATGGATGGCTTAATGGGGCTGGAGAATAAGGTGGTTCATTCACATGACTGACTGCTATGTTGGAGTTCATCCAGGCCATTGACTTGCCCCTGGTTTCTCCAGGTGGCTTGGGTTTCTCAGAACATGGTGGCTGGGTTCTGGGAGGGCAGGTCCTGAGAGCAAGCTTTCACAAGGGCCAGGAAGAACCTGCAAGGTTTCTTATGACCTAATCTAAGGTGCAAGAATGTCATTTCCATTGTGTTCTACTGGTCACGTCCAGGCCCAATGGAGGAGAATTACATTCCATCTCTTGATGTGGAAATGGCTTGCAGGCACGGGGAGGTAAGAAATTGATGGTGGCATCTTTGGGGGCAAGCTACCCCTCAACACCACCCAGGGCCAGGGGTGGCTCCATGGGTTTGTGAACAGTACAGTCCCATGGGGCCCCACGCTTAGAAGGGTCCTGTGCTTGGTTTAATGCTCTATTGTCTTTATTTTGAAATTTTAAATAATTTTTAACAAGGAGCCCATATTTTCATTTTGCACCGGGCTTTGCAAAATTTATAACTGGTGCTGCACAGGACCGGTTGTGAAGGATTTGTGCGGAATAGTGAGGGCTGGGGCTCATGCTGCACTCTGTGCTCTGCAGATGGGACTCCTGCTTATGAAGAACTTGCAGACCAGCTGTGGACACAACACTTATGGCAAAGACTGAAGCTAGTAAATGACAATGTCTTAGCAGAAGTTAGGCTGAGATTACGAAGGCCAAGGTGGGGTGGGAAAGAGTCTCTCACTTTGCTTGTTGTCTTGGTCTCATATTCAGACTCACAACCCATGCTGGGCAAAGCCTTCTTTCTCTGGGGCTAGAAAAGCTCTCAGAAATCATATAAATGTCCTTTTCCTCTCCTCACCCTACCTCCTCTCTTACTGTTATTCCCAGGACCCTTGTGCTTAAGATCTTGCAGGGAGGGGCTTCCCATGTCAGGACTATTCTTGGGGTAGATGTGCGGTGGGGGAGGCAGATGTAGAGGCACATGTACCTAATGCCCAGCTCAGGCTGAAGATCTTGGGTAAGCCATTGGCAGAGGCCTGAAGGAAGCTGGGGCAAACATGGTCTGGGTTTGGGGGAGAGGATTAGAGGGAGGTAAGAAGGGGGGCCTCTCTGACCTTTAAAGAGTATGCTGAGTGCTCTGGTGCCCTGGACAATGTCTTCTCCTAGTCCCCTTGCCCAGAGGCACAGGGCATGCCTTCTTCTAAATGGCTTCCAGGGCCCCCTAGTGCCTAGACCCAGCCCAGCCCAGCCCCTAACTGGGGCACAAAGCCAAATGTGCAAAATAACCTTCTGATTCTGCACTTTAGTAGGCATCAGAGGCAGAGGACTAAGGAGGATGCCGCCCCCTGTAGAGCTGGTTCTAGTATTTCTCTAAAATAGAGACAACTTGTAACTGGCCCATCCAAAGCCAAATGGGTCACCATTCTTGGCTGGTGCTGGTCAGTTGCCTATTTGCTCTCAGACTGCTTTCTTGACCTTTAAAGGCTGCTCTGCACGACTACATTCCCCAGTCTCTTTGCTCTTTGCCCTCCAGGTAAGGTCACCCAAGGTGGGGCAGGAGGTGTTGGCAGAACATTGAGAGGCGGTAGGAGGAAGAAAGTTGGGGCATTTCTTACTGCTTCCTATGATGTCTTTGGCAGAATCTGGATCTCATCATGGCTCTAGGCCCAGCTTTGGACTCTGCTAACTCTACTTTCTTTCCTTTCTCCCTCCAGCCCTTGGGCAGAAGTGGCTCCCTGCTGTTGTTCAAGTCTGGGTTGTTATCATCCCTTATGTGGCTTCTTAGCTCATGCATCTCCCAGATAACCTCTTCTCTCTGTTAAATTTCCTTTGGCTGATACCATTGGTTATCTGCCTTTAATGTACCCAGGAAGCCATGGCTGTGAGGAAGGGTCCTGTGACCCTGGCTCCAGATGGATCCTCAGAGCTCAGGTCCAGGTAGATCCATATGGTATGCACACTGGTAACCTTATTCTAGAGCTGAGAGCAAACTGAGAAGGCAGCCTGGCCTGTCCAGGTCACTAGCTTCACAGACCACCTTGCAAAGGAGCAAGAGGCTCAGCCAGGGCAGGTAAAGGGACAGTGTGGCGCATGTGCCCAGAAGCTGGAGGGTTTCTAGTGACTGCTTTCTGCCCTTATGAGATCCCTGATATGGTTCCCACTCTTATTGCTTGTACTTTTATGTTTTGGAGGCCAGTGATTCAGAATGTATGTGGGGTTAAGAAACAGTAGAACTATGTGTGTGTATAAATTTTAGGGACTAGTTTAGATACAAAAGTGTGAGGCTTAATGGCCTACATGGATGAATATGGGTTAGGTTTCCATTCTGTAAGGCTCTGGGTCTAGAGTAGATGAAACTTGAGCCTTGCTTTCAAGGTCACTTGGTCTCTAAGACAAAAAGCCTAATTTGGGGTCATTGGCAAGACATGGGTCCTGAGTGGTTTGGGAGGAGTTGTTAGCTGAACCTAAGGAAGAGACATGTGGGAGCTGAACCCAACTCAGGGGCTATGAGGCCCTCATTCTTCTTCCTTAATTGGGGTCCAGCTCCTTCCAGCAGTGTTTATCACTACAGAATGCTTCTCCTGGGGCACAAAGCAGAAGCCTAGCGACATGTCACTTGCCAGATGACCACCAGGGGGACTATTATGAGCCTGATAGGCTGGGCTTTTCACTTAAAAAAAGTTGATCCTACCTATTTTGGTTCTTTCTTACCAACAAGTAGGATCTAGGGAAGGGAAAAATTGGCCAAAGGGCAAGAATGAGGAAAAGCATAGTAGCTGGAGAAAATATCTGTGTGTCTGTGTCTCTGTGTGATAGAGAGACAGAGAGAGAGGAGAGGAGTTGTCCTGCAATGACCTCCAGCTTTCCTCTCTTGTACCCTCATCGTGGGGACAGCACAGTCTCAGTCCTGCCCCAATTGCCCTGGCAATTAGCCTGGCCTGGGCTCCGGGTGCGGTCAGGCTGTGCCCCATCAGGCTCTGTCCCATTGTCAGCCCCTCCTGCAGGTTAGAGGCTGTGTTCCAGCAATGTCACTATCTCCGTGTCCTGGGCCTGCAGCCTTGTCTTGATAACCTGTCTGTCCTTCTAGGCCTGGGGCCCTGCTTTGCCCATTGTGATCTCTTCTCCACCAGCTCTAGCCTTTGCTGGGAGCTGAGATCTGTTGGCAGACTTTCCTGATGCTGCCTGCCTACTTGTCTTTGGAATACCACTCTGGAATTGCCCATTGCTGTGGCCCACCCGCTGGTAGGGACACCCTATCACCAAATGCTAGAAGAGCTGTCACTCCCCTGCCCACTGTGCTGCCAACTGTTGCTGAGCTGCCACCTGTTGTCTGTTTCCACACCCCTGCACACTGCTTTCTGCCTGTCACCCTGGATGGCTGCCCAGCAGCTGCAGCTGAGGCCGTCCTGCCAGCACCTTCCCCAGCCAGATGGGTGGTCCCGTTCCGTCCCAGGCCCCCTGGCCTGCCTCATCCGCTGCACATACTGAGCCACATCTGGCTGAACACTGAGCTGCAGCAGCCAGTATGGGACCCTGACACGCTGACCCCCAGAAAGATGGCCATCTTCCCTCAGTACCTCTTGGAGAGGGTCAGGTCTGAACTCAATAATAAAGGACAGTAAGATACTAATTCTTAATGTTTATTGAGGATTTATGATGTGACAGGTTCCACAATTTACCAACATTTCTCACAATTACCCTACAATGTAAATGCTGTTATATCCCCTTTTCATAGATGATGAACCCAAGGCTACATGATATGAATAAATCTGCATAAGGTTCCACAAAGCATAACTTATGGAGCTGGGATCCAGAATCAAGTGCTTGACTTCTGAGCTCAAGTTCATAACCAGAGGACCTCCTTAGTGACCCCATGACCTCTGGCTAAAGACCTCAGCAACATTTTCTGTTGTCTCCGACTGTGTCTCCCTGCACTGAGATCAACTGACCCACAGGCGTAGGATGGAGGTTCAAGCCACAGCCTCAGTCAAGCCTTTGGATAATTCCTGCTTCTCTTCAAGAAGAGTGATAGGATAAGCTCACTCCCGGTCACCTTCAGAAGGGGGCCACCAGAGTCACATATTTCCCAGTCCTCCCAAAGCCCTTCTTCCCTTGTGCTCCCTCCCTTGGGCTCCTTAAAGTTTTCGGGGGGAGTCACCTGGCAGTAGTGTTATTAAATAAAGCTGAAAAATAGAACAGGGGTGTATGAGTAAATTGTTAAATGATGGATCTATCTTTTCATTAGGGTCAGAGACTCCATGAGGACAAGCAGAAAAGCAAAGCAGAGCCTTTGAGGAAAAAGATAGAGGGACCTCCTGGAGGAGGCTGTGGCTTTAGCCTTGCCACAGAGTAGCTTTGGGAAGAGGAGAAGGAAGGATGAGCACCAGACTGGAAGTACTTCAATTTCTACTTGAATAATTATATACTGTGGAGGGGTGCAGGGGATGGAGATGGTGGAGGATGGGGGTTTAGAGGGGGCTGGATACAGGTATGAATTGGGTAAGGTCACAGTTTCATATTCAAACATCACTTTGTGATTCTGCCTCCCATTTATTCTTGGAAAAACAAGTTCTTGAGAAAGCTATCAAGGTAGTCTCCCCTCCTCCTACTCATTGCTGAGTTAAAGATAAATGGCTCAAAAATAGGAGGGGTATAGTTCCTAGGACTTTTAAGAGGAATCCAGCATGTGGGTTATAGCCAACTCAGTCACAGTCCTACTTGTATGATGTCATATAACAAGTTCTCAATAAAAACGTGTGGCTCTACCCTAGGCTTCTCCTCTGGATGGCTGGGCGCTGCTGCTCACTCTGCTCTCCTCCCAGACCCGTTTATGTTTAGGAGTACAGGCTAGTTATGAGCTTCTGCTTTTTGGACCTGCTCCAGCAAGAAAAAAAGAAAAAGATATTTTTAGCCTCTACGTTATTAGAGCCCAAGAAGATTGGAGGAAGAGAGAGGATGGACCTGATGTGTTGATGGAGGGACAAAGGAGTAGGCTATCCCTCCCCGTCTAGCAGCAGAGATAATGGTGGCACAGGTGATAGGGGATTAGGGACTTCCCTTGCAAGGGTGTGGATTGTAGGTAATTGCCTGCCCTATCTTTGGAAGACTTTGGAACCTGGTGGGAAGCACCTGTATCTGTGCTAGCCTCTGCCATTAGCCTCATCTCCCCTTAGGATCACAAAACCCCACAAATCCTACCGAACCCCACAAGCTGTGACAGGGTGGTAGCTACAAAATAAGTCAAGCTTTGTGGGGTTCCAAGTATAGTCTTTGGTGTCCTACCACGGCACTAACTGACAAAAATGTCATTTTCACATAGCCCAGATTACTCAAAAGGGCATTCTGCCTTTTGATCTTGCCAAGGAGGGAACTGTTTCAAAGGGGAGTCAAGGTGAGAAGGAGACTCTGTGGTGAGGAGTCCCACTCTGAGATTGCCACCAGGGCTCGTGGAGCCCAGGCCTGACCTCAGTTACACACGTGCGCCCCACATGGCGGGCCATGTGTGCTCCTGCCTGGGCTCTGGAGCCTTCAGGGCCCTTCATGCTTGGAATAGTCTGGATCTGCTGACTTGGCAAAATGGGGTGGGGGCTGGTCCACATCTGGAGAGGAGAGGGAAGGAGCTCCGAATGACTGGGCTGTGGAGGGGCTTGCCAGCTCTGCCTATAGCCCTGAGCCCCCCACTACCTGCCACCCACAGAAGCAGTGTTAACTCTCCTTATGTTAAAAGTAAACATCTGGTAGCAAATGCAGTGCCCAAAATAAACCAAGAACTAATAGGAGGCATTTGTACGCACAATAGGTTCTGGATGAGAAAGGAAGGGCGGTCTGCTCTATAGAAGCCAAGGCTTGCTCCTTGGGGAGCCTCAACTTGTTTATTGATGGGTGGTTAATTAACTGATCAATGCACAAGCTTCCCAAAGATCCTGCTGGTGTAGTTTGCCACGGCCCCCGTGCAGCAGGGCCATCACACTGACTTTGTGGGGCAAGGTGGTACAACAGGGGTGGGGAATGATGGTAAGTCCTGGCATGTCAGCTGCGCCTTTCATAAAGTCCAGGGTCAAACATCCAAGGGCCTGAGAACAGTGGGAAGATCTGTATGGCAAACCCAGCGGGGTTCCTTCAGGGTAAAGGCTCATTTTCCAGAAGTGGAGGTTACCTGGGCTCCTTCATGAGACATCAGAAGCAGATGTCAGTGTAGAAGCAGGTAGGATCCTCAGTGGTTGTTGGTGCTTCAGGGAAGAGAGGGAGAGAGAGACGGAGAGAGTGTGGAGATGGAGCAGAAGAGGTGGCTACATCTTGATTTCAGCCCTCTGAAGGCAGCAAGAGGTGCCAGGGAAGTGGCATTGGAAGAAACAATGATGAACATATTGCTCAGGTCTGGTTGACAACAAGCTGGAAACAGCCCAGGCCCAGCTGGCACCATCTGACAACTGTGAAGAGGCTCGAGGATGAAACTGAGCATATTTGAACAGCATCAAACCCATTCCTCACAGACACATTAAATGCAAGCGACAGACAAAGAAGCAGATTAATATTAAAAATGTCGCCAGCTTTCACGTTCTGGCAAGAGAAATGCTTCCAACTAGGGACAGATTTACAAGCTTTCATAATTCTGAGGACTAATATCCTTCATCACCCTCATCAAACAGCCGGAAGTGGTGCTGGGCTCCCCGAGGAAGAGCGAACGGGGGAGCCCGGGGAAGGTGCCTTGCCTGAGCGCGCGGAAATCAGGCAGTTGGCTGTAACGTCAGGAATGGGTTTTAGGCTGCAGGTCACAAACTGGCGGCCAGCTGGCTGAATCCCACTTGAGACATGTTCTATTTGGCCCACAAATGTCTTTATTTAATTTTGGAATTTGAATTAGTGGCAAAAATGCATAAATTAGGGGAAATCACAAAAAAACTCTTGATTCCCTTGAAATGCCTATGCACTCAGGCCGAAGTTCTCCAGATGGCGGCAGGCACCGGGACTGCCTTCGCCACTGGCTCCTGCAGCACTTTGTGATGTCAGCTCCCGCATCAAGCACTTTTTATGGATCATGGGGTGAGTGGGGCCTACTTTCCAGAAGTCCAATTTAAATAAAGGTTATATTAGAAACTGGGAGAGAGATTTTGGTCCCACATTAGGTAAAAAGATTGAACTACCCCTTTAATGAAATCATTATCGAATTAAAACCATTTTTAAAATTAAAATCAAGCAACCTCCCAACATACAAGAAAAGTTTAGAAAATTTACAAAAATACTAATTAGTTTATCACCCTTGCTAAATGTGTGTTCTTTCCAGTCTTTTTTTCACGTCCATTTTTGGATAATTGCATATGTGGGTTTGTATCCTGCTTTTTTCATCTGAAGTCTAATTTATATATCTTATATGGCGATATAATCTTCATTTTTTTGTTATCTTAAATAATGTTGCAAGGAATGTCTGTGGGCATTTGACTCTTTCCATATTTTGAATTATTTGTTCAGAATATATTTTCAGAAGTAGCACAAATGATTTATATGATGACTTGTTCATTAAAGAGTTAACCTGTAAATTCCTAACTCAAAAGTACCCTATATAAATCTCTTCACCTCAGCAAATTGTTGGAGAGACTATAGGAAAGAAAAGGTCATTTTAGCATATGTGATAGGATTGTGGGTAATTAAAATAAAGTTTTTTTTCAGCATGTGAAGTCCATTCCAGGAATAGCACTATCCTGAGACCCAAGTCAAATAGTACTAAATGTGTTAAGCAGAGGCCTATGTTTAAAGAAGAAACTCATTTGCTCTTAATAACAGCAAAATGCTGCATAGCTCAACGATGGAGTCACAAAACTTCACATAGCATCAAAGCCTGGTTCAGAAAGATACAAGAGCCCAAGATACAAGACAAACTGTCTTTCTCGCTTAAAGCATCTTTGTGCCCTAAGCACCTTAGTCATTTCTTAGAACAATGGCTGCCTTTAAAATTTTTTATTGACAGGAGGAAAAAAATGACTGAACAAGACCAGAGCATTTAAAGATAATCTGTATCCTATAAACAACCTAAAGAGCAGTGTAAACAAGGTGATATGTAATAAAATGAAATGTGATACAGATAACCTATTATGTTTTGTATGAGTTCGGATTAATAACAGTGCCTTAAATCTCCAAGCAATGGAAAGCAAAGCATACTGTGCATTTAATTTTTATTTTGCCTGCATGTCTTTCCTCAAATAAATAAGCAGATTGATATTATGGAAGGGCAGGACAAAATGAGAGCCTTTTCTTGAGACTGACCTCTGTGCTAAAGAACAGAGGGAGCCAGAGGGGCTTCTGGGAAATGGCCCACAAGTTTTGTTTCCACGCCAGGCAAGTCAGCAGAACCTCTAAGGGCAGGATTATGGAGCACTTGAGCAAACTCCGCCTCTGGTGGAAAGGCAGCCTGTCTTGGGTAGAGAAAAAATCGTGCCTCCCTAATCTACTAGAGCTCTTTGAAGGGCCAAACAAGTGTATGGATAAGGGGGGAAACAGTAGACACACTCTATTTACACTTTCAAGAAGCCTCTGACAGGCTTCACACCAAAGTCTGTTGAGTCGCCATGGGAATGAGGGGAATGCCTGGCTGACAATAGGGAACTAACTGGCTTACAGATAAGAAATACAGAGTAAGGATAAACAACCTTTCTCTGGATGGAAAAGTTAATGGTGGGGTGTCTGGTGGGGAATTGATGCTCTTAGGGGACAAATTTAACTGACTCTCAGTGATTTGAGATGTGACCAACAAGCCCTTTGCTTTCACAAGCCACACGTGGAAATTGGCTTCATTGCCCTTACGACCACAGCTCGTACATTGCTTTGTTGAATTTGCCCACTTTGTGACATCTCCAGTGACATTGTGAGCTCCTGAAAGGCAGGGGGCATGTCTGATATTTCGGTATTCATTACAGAGACTAACACTCAAATATTTTGTGGTTTGAGCAGTTGAGAACAGAGTGAATGCACATTGAATCCCCTGTCTTGCCAACGACCCTGAGCTCATCCGTGTAGGGAAATAACTGAAGTGTGTAAGCTGCAGGGAGGTGCAGTAGGCTCAGGAGTGGCCCAAGGGCAGATCGACTAAAGCACTAAGTGACAAATAGTTCAGATTACATTTTCTTTTTATTATGAACTGCACAGAGAGTACCTCTAAAGGTGCATTTCAGTTTAGAGAATTATTGTATAAACCGTGTTTTTGAGGGTGACGGATTTGAAGCTCTCAGTGACAGCCCAAGAGTTATGAGTCACTATAATCCAGTGCTTCTTAACCTGTTTTTTATTGTTGTCCCCTCCCCTACCAAGTGCTTGTGGATTTTTTTTTTCCTTCCTAATTGCCACCACCTTCATGAAATTTTAATAGTACACATACACTGTATGTCTGTTCATGTTTATGTACTGTGGTCCTTTGGAGGACGAGAAACCATTGTGATCGCTGAGAGTTTTCCATCTCCCAAGAACCAAGTTTTGTCTCCTAGGAGATGATCACGCCTGGGATGAGAATATGTGCCACGGAGAACTTCCTGAAGGTTTGGATCAAATACGTTACTTTATCCAAACAGAACAACAAGTAGCTGAACATCTAAGAACGGCATAAAAAATGAAAGTTTCCCTTGCTTTTCCCTCGAGTCCAAATGAGAAGTGAGGCGGCATGCCGGCTACATGCCTTTGATCTGCTCTTTCCCCTTCTTTCTTGCTCTCTTAGTGGCCTGACAATTACAGACATCACATCCAGCTCCCTCCCGGTTCCAGGCAGGTTTGACCAGTGAAGAGGTCCCCAGGAGATGGGGTAGCGGGAGGAAGGAGAGTGCCTGAGAGCACAAGTCTTCCGGCTCCCTCCTTGTGAGGTCGCCCTGCCTGGCTGTGTCCCTTGGTATTTGACTCCTTCTGGTGCCTTCTCTGGGTTCTGGTAACAGATTGCTCCCCTTCCCTTGGATAGAGACAGTAATGGCTGTACTGCTACTAGCCCCAAGTTACAGAAATGCTCCCTTGTCACGTTTGAAAATATATCTTATGCTCATTGTGCTCTGCTGCCATGAGGATTACAGGGGAAAGGGTGGTGGCAGCCCTCTCCTTCTAGCAGACTGAGCAGTCTCACGCTCTGTGTCTACCATGCCTCTTCCGGGCTCTGCCCCTGGGAGCAAAGGGAGACCAAGCCTTACATGCTCTGCTCCAGACTCCAGAAGCTGTAAAGTGAAAGCAAGAAGCTGTTGTCATAGATGGGGGAGTGTAGGGGGGGCACATTATACTAAAGCCTCCTAATCCCATTTTCTGCTTTCATGTTAATCCTCTTCCTCCTTCTGTCTGTTGCACACTCAGCTCCCAGGGCACTGACCCGGAGAGCTGGGCTCCACCCTTCCAGGCAGTGGCAGGGTTCCCTGTTGGGCCTAGTAGAGGTGGGGCATGGGGTCAGTCTGGCTGGGCTTTGGTCCTCCCCAGGCGACCTGGATACTCCTCCAGGCTGGGCAGCAGATGAACATTGAGGGCTCAGCTGACTCAACAATAACCATGACAGCATCAGCCAGTATTTCCTAAGCACTCACTGTTTGCAGACACTGGCTAAGACCTTTACGTCATGATTTCATTCAATTACCGTAACATTTCTGTGAAGCAGATATTATTAATCTAAAATTTACAGATGATGACGTGGAGGCTCAGGGATCTGTTACAGCCTGGTCACACAGGACTGGCCAGAATTCCTGCACAGTCCTGTGGGGGACCAGTGAGAACCCCGGAAAGGACCCTCCTCCAGCACCATAACTGAGGCTTCAGTGAGTGAATGTATTACTTCCATGCACTACACCTTGGTATGGCTGGCTGTGCAGCAGAGTGGAAAGGACCTGGACTTTGGGGAGGTGGGTGGGTGGGTGGGGGATGGTTCTGACTTCTGCAGGAAGGGGACAGAATGTACCCAGGGAGACAGGTGGCTACATATAAGTGACTATCTGGGCGTAGGAATGATCCTTGCCTCAGACTTTCACTCACTGTACCCTTCCTTTCAGGGCCCTCTGTCACCTCTCCATTCCCAGCTGCAAATGCCTCTCTCTCTCCTCTGTAGGACTGACCCTGGACAATGGCACCCCCAGATATAGGCTCTGAGCTGTGACTCACCCATGGAGGAAGAAGCTATGTACCACCCCTTCAGCCACCTGTGGGCGAGGCATTCTAAGAAGGCTTAATGTGCTTGGGACCTCCTTTTCAGTTGGTCACACACTCAGAGTAAGTGTGAGGTCCCTAACTCACTTCTGGCTGCCATCTCCCTACCGCACCAGCTTAGAAGTGAGGGCTGGATTTTAATGCCCCTCCATGACCTGGGCTTTAGTTTTCAGGTCTGTAAAACTGGCATGATAACCATTCCTCACGCGGGCCAGAGACTGCCACTCTTCTTAGACCAGTGAACCCCCCCTGCCTAGAAACTCCTAGAATCCCAGAAGGTAGCACTTGGTTCATCTTCAGCTTTCTCTCTCCTCATAGAGTCACACGGTCCCTGGGCCCTGTGGCCCTCTCTGCTGACTCTAACCAGGATTTTTGTTTCCCTCTGGACTGTGGCACTGCCCAGTGGCACCTCCTTAGGCCCAGTGTGGAGACGTGTCTCCTGTTCTCAGAGCCCTGCAGACTGCTTGGCAGTTGGAGAATAACAGAGGGCATGGGGCAGGCTACACGCGTTATTGTGCATGAATTCAACGGAGGGGAGAGGTCTGGAAGCTGATGACAGCTGAGGTCCTCTTTGGAGAGGTGGGGACCGTGGAGGCTCTGACCCTTTTTCCAGCACTATCATCAAGCCCAGGTAGCCAGAGGCAAGATGTGGGGTGTGTGGGTCAGGTGTAGTGGTGGTGGCGAGGTGCAACCTTGAGGGTCCAAGTGGCATCCATGAGAAGGACTCCAGAGCTAACACCAGATCCTCCATCACTGAGAATGACATTTTGCATTTGAGAAATTACACCAACCACATCTCTTGAGAAGAAACTGGGCTAAGTGAAAGTTCGGGTATTCTTTTTAAAGCTCTCAAAGGTTTGTGCACTTTGACAATGGTCTAGAAGCAGAAGTGTCCAGGAGAGAAGAGGTGGGGTTTCAGTTAGAAGACTTGCATCCATGCTGGGGCTCTCCCTGGCCTCTGTGTGACCCCGAATGCTTATGTCTTTTTGCTCTGGGCTCCCAAACACTGGGGTCTTCCTCTGCCAGCCCCTCCCTGCCTAAAACCCCAAAGAGGGGGCCATCTTTTCCTGGGCCTGCCTTTCTCTCTACTTTCCATAAATTTCTTGCGTGGAAAAAGTCTATGAAAAGGAAAAATGCCCATTACCTTGTGGAGGGCAGTGGTGGAGATGGCCAGGCCCCAACCCTGTACAGAGGCAGAGCTGACTTGACTGGAGGTTGCTTGGCATCCCAGGAGATGGCTGACATTGGGACATCACATCTTTGGGTAAAGGTCTGAATATAAGAAGCCGGTGTGTGTTAAAATGCGAACCTCTTTAGGGGAAGGAGTCCCGTGTGTCTTTTGTTGGGATGTGGGTATGGATAGCCAAGAAGGCAGGTGGGCCCTAAGAGCAGGGCCTGAAAACACATTTTGGAGACTTCAGTGTTTGCGATGGAGATTTCACTGCCTCAAAGGTCACCCTTCATGACATGTTACCCGTTCTCCCAAACATACACCAAAGACATAACTGAGGATGAGTAAGTCAGCCCAAGAAACTATGGCTTAGGCTTTGGCTGGTGTGGCTCAGTGGATTGAGTGCTGGCCGGTGAACCATAAGGGTCACTGGTTTGATTCCCAGTCAGAACACGTGCCTGGGTCGTGAGCCTGTGAGAGGCAGTCAACTGATGCATCTCTCTCACATCAATGTGTGTCTCCCTCTCTTTCTCCCTTCCTTCTGCTCACTCTGAAAATAAATAAAGTCTTAAAAAATAATAAAATAAAAGCAACTGTGGCTTAGGAAGAGGCCTTTCTGTGAAATGTCATTTTATTAATTGATTGTTTTTTTTTTTTACAAAAATAAACATTTTAATGAACAAGAAGTACAAAAGCTTCTGGATATACAAACTCCAGGAGGAGGGAGAGGCTGGTTTTGGCTGTTTTGCGGCTTTCACTGAAAGCAAATGAGGCAGAAAGGCCCCGGCCCCACCCCCACCCCAGGTCCTGGCTCAAAACGCAACCTGCTCCACGACCCCACATCTTGGCTCATACCATGTGTGCTCCTCAGGCCCTATCCCTGGGCTGGCCTGCGAGAGACCCTGGTCAGGTGGCCGGAGGTGGCCTCCCCGGGTACAGAATCATTGACTTTCTGGAGCATCCTGTCAAGTCTCCTGTCTGGAGCTTAGCTGAGAGAACACTCTGTGACCGATTGTCCCCACGCAGCCCCCGCTAGGCCATGGCACCGGTAGCAACAGCAGCAGCAGCAGCAGCCGGGGGCTTGGCTACATTCTCACACTACGAACACAGTGATGGAGCTGCCTACGGAACTGTCCCATGAGGGGCGGAGCCCCTGAGGGAAGACCAGCCTGAGCTTTGCTGGCAGCCCAGAGGGTTAGAGAGGCAGAGGCAGACGGCCCCCCCCGCCCACCAGGACTCCTAGCCCTGGAGCCAGCAGTCCCATACCTAGACTGGTACACTCACATTTTAACATTTGGCATTATTGCACATTGTCCTGGTCACCTTGGTCTGTCTGAGATGTCAGCCTTGTCTGCAGCGCCTCCCAGGTGACATGCAGTGCTGCTAGTGCAAGTCACTCCCTCCACAGGCAAGCCCAGCCGGCGGGGATGGTCAGCTGGTCAGCTGAGCCCTCAGACAGGTCAGCCAGAGGCCCTCACATACGTGGTCTTGTTGAGATCGGGGACCACACGGCTCCATCCCATCTTGAAAAAGACCAGTTGCCGACCTGGGGGCAGAGGTGAGAGGTAAAAAGGTCTGGATGTTTCTCTCCCAGGAGGCAGGGCCACCCTCCCTAACGTGCCTGCCTTGGGGACACATATACTTGTCTCTTATCATCTCAGCCTCTTGTCTTCTCCTCCTCTCTGGCTTCTCATGGGGGGACCACTACATATCAGTAGCTTCTGGGTAAGTCCAGTCACCTCCCTCATGATGTCCTTTCCTACTGACTCACCTGTCCAGGTAGTCTGGTTGGTGACCACAAAGGCCCGGCACTGGGTATGGCTTTCACAGACATCCACGGCCTCAGCCAGGCTGAACACGGAGAGGAGGCAGCTCCCGTGGCGGTAGGACGGCCAGCAGCTGTAGTCTTCCTGGGGGATGGTGCTGGCTGGCAGGCGCTGGTACTCTGTGGGTTGGGCATGAAGCTCAAGTGAGAACGTTGTGTGCCCAGGGGTGAGGGCTTGGCTGCTTTCTGAAAAGAGCAGGAAGATTCATTTCCTAGGAGAAAGCTGAAACCCAGCCCAGTCCCCCGAGCATGGAGGTGAAGGTAGCCAGCACTCTGAAACTAGGCTGACCCTTCATTCAGTAAAGGCAGCGCTCAAATTTAGTTTTGGGGGGACACATAACTTCTCAAAGCTAAGAACATGCAGTTGGCTCAGGCAGCACATGGTGATGGGCACATGTGAGGGATAAACGTACACTCAGAGTCACTGGCTGTCCTGGCTGGTTGCTGAGGTCAGGACATTTGGGACATTTAGTGTGGGTTTCTCACACTGCCTGTGAATCTCCAGGAACTATTGTTAAAATGCAGATTCTGATTCAGAAGATCTGAAGTGGCCTTGGGGGAGAGGTTAGGCAAGCTCTTCAGAAAAGGGGGCAGAGTCAGGGTTTTTTGAAGTTAAAAGGCATGCAATGTAATATACAGAAATTACCATTTGGGAATCCACAACCTGAGTTTTGGGGCAGGGGGGAGGAAGATTCTGAGATCTCCCCATTACACAGAAACAGCCTCTGAAATCTGCTCAATCAGGAAGCAGGCTTGGCTCAGCTGCAGACTGTCAGCCTTCCCTGGGCCTTTCCCACTGCCTGGGGAGCCTTGCTCTGGACTGATAATGCAGAAGCCCTGGGCCTCTGGCCACCCCGCCCTCCTGCCTCCTTCTACCAGGGGCTAGACCAAAGTCCAGAGCTGGCTGTGATTTACAGCCCCATAAACGGCGTCCTCAGGGACAGAGCCAGCCATTGTTCACCTCGTTAAACTTTATTTACAGGGCTAACGAGGGCTCCCCCACCCTTAAGACTGGCCGAGCTCCTCAAATTCAGAGGCTGCCCACCTCTTGCCCCCCAGCCAACATGCTAGACCCCAGGGCCTCAGCAAGGGACCACAGCCTTAAACAGTGACTAGAATCCTCCCCTTGCTCCAGGTTTTCCTTACTGGTTTCAGTGTGGAGCCTCCCTCCACCCCCAGCCGCCCTCCTAGCTCCAGAAGCATAGAGGAAGGAAAGAGAAGCAAACATGTTGTGTTCCAGCTGTGGAGTAGGAACTGGGATAATTGCTTTCACACACTTCACCTGGTCTTTAAGCCCCATAAGAATTTTGTGAGGCAGGTAATATTGAACCCAATTCATAGATGAGGAAAGTGAAGCTCAAGGTATAACTTAAAGTCACACAGACTGTACATAGTACAATCTGGAGCCACTCAGAGAAAGGGTGTCAATGTCAACCCCCCAGTTGAAGGCCAAGTTCTAGTTCTAGTCCAGCCAGAGATGAGACTCCAACTGAAGGCTACACAGCCAGCAGTCTCTGTATCATGCCAAGTGGGTCTTAGACGGGGCATGAGCCACTTAGTCCATGTGTTTCCCATCTCCCCAGTCTTTGGATCCCTGAGGGGGCTACTCACCAGCTCTGCTGCCTGCAGTGGAGTTCTGCAGATACTGCCCGCTCCGGTATAGGTGAAGCACCTTCTCCAGCTGGGCCAGGGTCTCGTCCACTCCCCACGTGAGCTCCCCTGCAGGGTGCAGTGTGGCTATGAAAGGGGACGTGGGCTCATCCTCCCCCATCCCTGCAGGTAGCCGGCTGCCTTTCCCTGTCTCCCTCTGGAGCCTGGGCCCAGATGACCAGTGGACTGGGGAAGAGGTTTGCCACAGAATGCCACTTTGGGAAGTGGTTTCTGGACCATGGCCTGGTCACTCTTGTACCCACACCTGCTGGGGGAGGCGCAGGGTGATGGTGAGCAGATAGGCCCTGGAGAGCTCACCTGTAGCATTGACAATGCTGTCCAGCAGAGGCCGTAGTGAGGGTGGGGCACTGTGGGGGAGGAGGTATGTGAAGAAAAACCTGGGGTAGAGAGAAACCAGGGGCTCAGTGGTCCAGTCAGTGGACACATCCTTCCTCTAGGCCAACATGGGAGAGAACCCCGATCTCTCCAGAGAGCCTGATCCCTCAGGCCTACCAACCAGGCATATTCCTGGTGTGCACATGGAGTGTACTCATACTCAGTGTTTGGGTCTGTGCACATGCTAAGGCCACCATTAACCTACCAAACAAACCTGAGGTCTATTTTCCCCACCTCTCAACCCCACACTATGCCCTGACTGACCAGTGTCAGAGCAACCCCATGGCTGGGGTCGAGGGAGGAGCTTCCAGAGGTGAAGGGTCAGGAGAGGAGGGAGGCTGTGTCACCAGCCCTAAGCTGAGTCTGACACTATTTTAAGAAACCTCCAACCCAGATTCTCCTTGGAGCTGGCTATTTTTAGCCTCACCATCAGGAGCCTGAATGTTCCCTTCTTGCTGGGTGGAAGCCTTTCCCCTCCCTGTTCCTCCATTGGCCAAGGCGGAGCCTCCCACTCTGGCTGGCCTCCTGGACCTTGTGTGGGCTGTCTCCTGGCCATGCCACCCCGGCCTGCTCTCCCTCACTGGCTTTCCTGAGTAGGGGATAGAGGTCACCTGTAGGCATTGTAGAGGTTGCGCTTCTCATTCATGCCCTCGCACCAGCCCTGGGCTGAGCAGGGCAAGGTGAAGTTCCTGGCTGGAAACTCGAGTATACAGTTGGCGCTGCTTGCACACGGTGTCTCCTCCACGCGTGCATCATCCAGATCCGTCACCTTCAGCTCCCCATTCACCAACACAAACTGTCGAGGGCGGAAGTCCAGCAGAGTGACCGAGCCCAGTGGAGAGTGGGCCAGGTGGTGGAGAAGGCGGCCCAGGCTCAGGCAGATCTGTGGGGCAGACATGAGACTGCTCACTGCTTCTCTCCTGGGAGGGGACCTGGGGACTCCAGGGCTCCCTCCTTTGGAACTCCGGACTTAGCTCGGGAAGTGGGTGGAGGTGGGGGTGGGGTAACCTTTCTTTTAAAGGCCCCAGTGCTCACCAAGGACTGAGGCCAGGGCCCTTATAGAGCAAGCCAGAGATTTTCTATTAACTCTTGGCTGGCCTGACCCTGAAAGTAACATGGAGTAAGTGGGAAGTGGGCAGCAGGGATATCTGGGGAAATGGATTTCCTCCCCGAAGCTGCATCCTGAGTGTCGTTTTAGTCCAGTGTGTGGAAAGAGAAGGAGGGTCCAGGTGGCTTTAAGGTCTTTTCTAGTCCTAAGACACTGACCCTTCTGCAACCAACCTAAAAGTGTACGTGGAGAAGGGGTGTGTGTGTGTGTGTGTGTGTGTGTGTCTGTGTGTGTGTGTGTGTAGCTGGAGCACAAAACCCGTTTGGGTCCTCTATGTCTTACTTCTTTTTTTAACCCTTTGGCTGACAGCCGAGTCAGCTTTGCTCCATCCCTCCCTCTCGCTCCCTCTGCTGAAGAGGAGTCGAAGCTGCTCTGGAGGGCTGGCCTTCTAAGGGAGAAGCATCCCAGCAGAGCCCAGGGCCTGACCCTCCTTCCTGCTCACTCGGAATCGATCCTCCCAGGAAGTCTGTAGCAGCTGGATCATCTCCACAGGGGCGCCCAGCTCCGTGATGGTGGTCAGGGTGTCCGGGATGTCCTCGCTGTCCTGGTAGCAGTAGCCATAGAGCTGAGGGAGGCCCAGGGTGGGTCATTAGGTCCCGGGGTGGGGGGTGGGGCAGAGGAGGGATGGGCTATCATACGCCCCTCCCTCTACCACCAGTCCTCCTCCTCAGCCATTCCTAGGCTCTTGCTTCAGCTGGGGTGCGAAGAGAATAGAAGCCCTGCCTGGGAAGCCTGCCGTCTGTCCCTGTAGCCAGAGTTCCTATTGACAACATGGGTCGCTTACCTCTTGCCACTCAGGCAAATGGGCTGGTCTGGCCACCATGTGTTCACTATGAGCTAAATGTTCTACAGGCCTAACTCAATTCTTATAATAACCTCAAAGGAGCATAGTAGGTACTATTATTATCTCCAATTTACGGGTAAGGAAAGAAACTCAGAGAGGTTAAGTTACTTGCACAAGGTCACACAGCTAACGAATGCAGGAACCAGGATTCAAGTGTATTCAACTGATTCTACAGCCTGGTTCTTTCCAAGAATACCATTTGCTAATCGACAAGCCAGCAAATGGTTATTACACCTCCTTCCCTGCTCCAATCCTTGTCTATTGGTTATTATACCTCCTTCCCTGCTCCAATCCTTGTCTATTTCTCATCATTTCCACTTCTTTTTTTTTGGCAGTTTCACTTTGTTCTCTGCCCAGGTCTCAGGGGAGGAAAAACAAGCTCCCTCAAGATTGGTAACAAGCACTGAGAACAAAGAATCTAAATGGCATGTCCTTGGGTGTTCTCTGCATACACTGGTGGGTGGGGGCCACATACATCAGTGGGGGTGGTAGTAAGAGGTAGTTCCTGGAAAAGGTCAGTTCTTTGGGGGCATGGTTACAAAGCCTGACCACTCCATATGATCTGGGGAGGAGCTTGGTATAGCTCAGCTGGTAAGGGGCTTCTGGGAAGCCCAGCCTGACTTTGTCACTAACACCTAAGCCAGCATCCACAGAGAACACTGCTTCTCCCGGCCTCTCCCACCACACTGCACATCAGCTGGGGTCAGACTGTGCTCTAAACAACCAGCACCCTGTGGGGTAGGAACACAAAGGCCGAGTTGTCCAGGCTAGAGTAGGGAAAAGGGAGAGCTGCACAATGGGGGTGGGGGGTGGCAGGGGAACCAAGCCCATGCACTATAAGTCCCTGCATATTGTCATCCTTCATGCATCAGTCACACCCTTCCCAGCTCCACTCCAGGCCCTCGCATGCCCCCTTCCATCCCAGGAGTGCCCTCTCAGCTCCCTGTCCACGGAGCCAGCTGTCCGAGTCCCGCTGGCACGGGGGAAGGCACCACTCAGTGTCTGCCATCAGATCATTAGGGCTGTGGCTTGGGGGATGTGGGGGCAGTCCCAGGCACCTCTTCTTCCCTCTCTTTCCACCCCCTCCCTCCCTCCCCAAGCAGCCCAGGGAGGCCTCAGACCCTGGTGGGGAGGGGGAAGGTAAGGGGAGCAGCCCTAGGGCCTGGTTCTCATTTTCTTGCCCAGAGTCTGAGCCTTTGTGGGAAACTTCTGAAGGTTATTAAACACCCGGAGGTCATTAAATGCGCTGTTAACGAGGTATTAATCAACACCCCTCAGGAAAAAATAAAAAGACACCATTAACTACCCCCAGGAAGCGTGAGGCGTAGCATCTTTTGTTCATTTGGGAGAATAAATATACTCCAGCGGGGCTAGAATCTGGGTCCAGGCAGGCCTGGGGCCTCCCTGGACAACAGGGCGGGGAGGGGGTGTCATGGGGCGAGGGAGTGAGGGTTAGGGAAGATCCTTGTGCTCTTTGACCCTGGGCTACAGAAGCATCTATTACACGAGGGAGTGGCAGGGGAGGTGGGGGAGGGAGGGAGGGAGAGAGAGAGAGAGAGAGAGAGAGAGAGAGAGAGAGAGAGAGAGAGAGAGAGAGAGGCAGGGGTCCCAGAAGATGGATAGAGAAATCTCCCTCAGGCAGTCTCTGGAGACCACAGGAAGGTGCTGGAAGGTGCCCTGTGGGAGGGACATGCTACCCTGGGCATTTTTTATTAGAACCCAAAGCACCCACTTCGGGGCTGCCATAGAGCGGGAGAGGGACTCTGGCGGCCTGCGGGAGCGGGAACTCTAAGAAACGTTCTCTGGCTCCTCCCAAGTTCAGCAAACAGTCAAATGGTTTTGAAATTTTAAATGATTAAGAAGTATTAAAATAACATTATTGCTAGTTCCCTGCACACCCTCACTGAAGCCTCCTGAGCAAGAAGATCCCATGGCATGCTTCCCTGGCAGCAGAGGTGGCACTGCTGAAGAAGCCAGAGGGGCACTGGACTGGGGGTAGGGCAATAAATGGGGAAGACCCACTCCCAAAGCAGTCCCTAAATTCACGCTAAGGGACCACTGTTTCCCTGTGACGGTAGTTTTCATCCATCCTCCAACAGAAAGGACCTGGGACCTTACCCACCTTATAACATGTGCCCTAGGGCAACTAACCCCAGTCTCTGACCCTCTGAGAGTCACCCAGCCAACCCCAGACAGAACCAATATTGGTTTAGTGAGGGGATGGATGAAAACTATTCAGTTGTAATATTTTTTCTTTGGCGCCTTGAGAATTGGGCTGGGGGTCCGCTATTACAGTGGAGGCCCGTCCCGTGATATGTGTGGGGGTGGTTAATTGGATGCTTGTCAGGACGTTTGGGTGGGGTTAACTGAGGAATGGAAAAGTTCCTTAAGTGACAAGAAAGCACATCAAACTTCGAACCTGTCCAAAGGAGGTAGGGAGCCCTAAGTCAATTAACACTAATGTCCTGCTAAGTCACTCAAGACCTTCTCCACTGATTCAGAATCTGGCTGACACCCCAGTGGTTCCAAAAAGTAGGGGCTTTCCAAGAGCCCCTGGGAAGCAAAGAGAACAAGATCCTCCCAGTTAGAATGGCCACGTAACCAGCCCTTAAGCTCCAGACTCAGTGTTAGCCATGCAACCAGGCATAGCCACCCAGCAACTAGTTCAGAGCCGAGAACTCAGTGTCTGATCAGGGCTGGGGAGACTGAGAACCAGCAGGACTATACACAGCTCTCTGGACCATCTATCCTATTCTGCAATGCCCATTTAGGCCTGGGGTTCATCTCATTCCTGAGGAAAGGGGGAGGGACTCCTGGGTTTCTGATCAGTACTGCTGGGTGCAGAAAGTTAATCTGAGTGGGCTAGGAGGTGAAAGGTGTGGGCAAGGTTCCTCCGCTGCGGAGTTTGCACACACCACAGTTTTGTGGGCCAAGAGCAGTCAGGGGATTCCCTTCTCAGTCTGCTCAGACACGTGCAAAGGGAACAGTTTGTCTAATCCTAGGGCCGACTCAAGGCCAGAGAGCTGGGGGAGAGGAGGAAGTGGTTGTGTTAGGACAGTGCTGGGACTATGAGAGGCCCACTCTCTTAGTCTGGCCTGGAGGGGACAAGGTGGTGGTGGTGGGGTGTCTCATCTTTCCCCTCTGCCCTCAGTGAACAGGAGAGACACAGTCCCATTTAATTGAAACCTGGGCACCTGGCCTTCTCAGCAAACGCTCAGATAATGTGATCCTCAGACCTCAGGCCCTCAGCCTGTCCTCTGAACACTGAGCTAAGATGCTAAGGTTTCCCCAATGGTTCAAGAGCCCATTTTAAGGCCTGGAGAACCCCAGGGTCACTTCTGGGAAGGGCTGTGCACCTTCTGGCCTACTACTCAATCCCCTTCAGTCCCTCCAGAGATTTCTGGAGGTAGTAAAGGGTTGGAATAGTCTCTGGGAATCAAGCTGGACACAAGGTCTCTTTCTAGCCCTTCCCAAACACATTGCTGTCCCACCCCACCTTCAAAGCCAGAGAAGCCACTGTTTGGAATTCGAGAGAAGTGAGGTTCAAATTCCATCAAGAAAGGGGACCCTAGCAGTGCAGTTGGGATCCTGACTCAGGGATGGCTGCTGTCCCGTGTTGTGGCTTAGGGTCATTTCCCTGGTGCTCAACAGACTAGCTCTAGTCAGAAGCAGGGTCCCAAGTCTTCACGACCCCCCACCCCAAGGTTTGGACCCTCTGTCTTCCAGGGCTATAATGGGGAAGCTGAAAAACCCAGGAGTCCCGCCGTAAAACGGACGCCCACCCAGGACTGAGAGGTAGGGTGGTGTAGTAGGGAAGCAGCCACGGTCCAGGTTCTGCTCCTAGCTTAATCTGGGCACAGTCATTGGGGGTCCGTTTTTGTTTTCTCTATGAAACCAAGGATTCTCTTCCAGCCGGAGTGACCGGGCCTGAGCACGTCCGGCCAGCACCCTTACCCCCGCACCCCACCCTCGTACCTGCAGCACGTTGGGGTGCCGCAGCCGCTCCAGCAGCACCATCTCCTTGAGCAGCTTGTGGGCCGCCAGCCGATAGCAGCCCCTCCGTGCCCCGAACTCGCGCACGCAGCTACCCAGATCGTGGCCGCTGAAGTCCACCGCCTTGAGCGCCACCGCGGCGCCGCCGGGCAGGCGGACCCGGTACACGGCCTTGGTATAGCCGGAGCCCACGTACTGTGTGCCGGACACGTTGCGGAGCGCGGCGCAGCCCAGGCGCAGGCCCGGGCCGGGAGCCGGGGGCCAGCCCGGGGCACCGTCGGGCAGGGGCCGGGCCCGCGGGGGCCGGGTACGCTGCAGGCCCGGCCCGCCCGGAGCCAGGTCCATCAAGCGCCGCCGCTCCGGCCGGCCGGCCCCGGGCGCGGGGCCCCCGCGGGAATAGCGCTGCACCTCCTCGTAGCGCGCTCGGATCTGCCGGGCCAACTCCCCGCGGCCCCCGCGACGGCCCGGGCCCGGGGCTGGCGAGGGCCCTGGGGACTGGCCCGGCCGCGGAGGCTCCGAGCCCGGTGCGAAGAGCACGTTGAGGACGGAGCCCAGCAGGAAGGAGGCGCAGAAACCCGCGGCCACCGCCACCCGCCGGCGCCGCATCGCTCCCCTCCCCCCGGCGGGCCGGCCCCGCGCGGCTCCCCAGCCCCGGCCCCGGCCCCGGGAGGATCAGGCTCCGAGGCGGCTCCGCTCTGCGCCCCACCGGCCCCCTGCCCAGCTCGTGCGCATGGCCCTGACGGCCCCGACCCCGGCCCCTCGCGGGCAGCACATCGGCCTGACACTTGCCTCCGTCCCGCCCTGCCCCCGCCGCTTATAAGACCCGGAGCCGCCCCCGCCTCCGCCCCCTCCGCCTCCACCTCCCAGCTCCCGGCCCGAGAGCGTCCTCGGCACCGCCTCCTCCGGCCTCCCGGCCCGGCCTTCCCCGCTGACTGACAGCGGGACCTCCTCCCGCAGCCGTCCCGGCCTGGGAAGCGGCGCGGAGGCGGCTTCGGCCCAACCCAGACCGAGGCCCCCTGAACTCTGGCGGGGAGAGGGGGAGGGGCCGGTGGCGGCCCCGCGAGGCGCGGGCGCTCCAGGCCCACAACGAGGGAGGATAACGGGGCCATGGTTGCTGGATAACGGGACCTGGAGGCGGATAACGGAGCCGGGCAGGCGGGGTGTGGTAGTAGAAAAGGGGCGAGGGCGCAGCTAACGGACTCCAGAGGGGACGAACAACAGGGTCCAGGGTGCTGCAGATAAGTGATCCCAGAGCGCCCTTCCTGGGACCCGTGGTCTGGGGGGCCGACGGGGCGCAGGGAATGCTCGTGGGTCGCGCTTCCAGCTGGTGGGGCTGGAGGTGGCGGCTCCCTGCCCAGCCCTGGATTCGCGGGGGGGGTGGGGTGGGGAGAGGGAAGCAGAGGGGCTTGCACCTGTGAGCGCGCGTGGGACGGGAACTCTAGGACCAGAGGAATAATCATGAGGTTTTCAGAGATGCCCTGTCCAACCTCCTCTACCAAGACTTTCTGATTTCTGATATTCCTTGTCCTAACCCTGTCCCCTACTTCGGTATCCCCGCAGTCCGACGCGGTCAGCAGCGGATCACGAACCATATGCATGCTCGTAGTTTCTGCAAAGAGTGCCTTTTTACCCACGGACGTGCGTGGTCCAGACTGTCGGTGGAGTGTGTGCATTGGTGTGTCTGAAGAGGCCACTATGTCAGAGGAAGCGAGTGGGTACTTTGTGTGTAAGTTGGTGCTGACTCCACCAGAACTTTTCTGGTCCCTCCTCCTCCCTCCCTGATTGCATCATTAGTGCTAATTGAGGGGCTTTCACACGCCAGTGCGTTAGCTGTTTGGAGTGAACTCCCCCCTCCTGGGAGAGATAAGCCGCTGCCCCTCCCCCTCACAGCCTTCCACTTCCCCGCCGCCCGGGAACTGTCCACCTACATCCTCTCACCTTCCTGCCCCTCCTGATCTTGGACTGATTAATCTCTTTCCTCCCCGTAGTGTCAGAGATTACCTAAAGGGGAGTCAGGGAGGAGGTGGAGGGCTAGAGCCGGCTGTCTATGGGGGTGTCTGGGGAGAGGAGGTTTTCCTGCAGGGCCCCTCCTACAGAATGCAGAGCCACTGTGATGAGAGAGGGGACAGGAATCTCTGCCCAGTGCTTTTGGACATGGATGAGCAGAGGAGAGGATTGAGTCCTTGATCTCCAGCCTGTGATCCCACTGGGGTAGGGGCACCCTGCCCTGATTCCCCAGGTCCTGAAGAGGCAGAAGGCTGGGGTCCAGTCTAACTCAGCAAGCATGGGAGAGGCAGAATTAGAGAAGCTATGACTCACCTGAGAACCTTGGGTTTGCTGGAATTCGATCTGGTTCTGTTCAGCTATTCTGCCCTGTGCTGGCCCATGGCTGCTGGGTGTGGGGGGAAGGCTCTGAGCAGATGCCCTCCCCAGCCCTCACACCAGATGTCTTTGGTCTAATTAACTGTGCTGGGAGAACCAACCTGGGTTTGTAAACAGAGCTACTGGCTAAAGTCAACAGGGAGCAGCAGCAAACAGCAAACATTCCCCTCACACTCAGCTTCAGTTCAATCCAGACCCCTGGGGAAGAGGAGAGCCTTGCTGATCATGAGGCCCCCTGGCCCACAGCTGAGTTAGGGAAAGCCTATTTGCCCCTGTGAACCCCAAAAGCTGTTTTCTTTCCAGTTCCAGAGGTTCCCCTACTGGGGAGGAACGGGGATCCCAAGATAAGCTCTGCCCACCTTCCTGCCAAGCCTTCCAATCCATGAGGAAGCCATTGTGTGGGGGGTGTTCCTTAAAGAGCTTTCTTCGGGGCCTGCTGTGCTCTTGGGTCTTGGAGAAGCCTCTGATGTAGGTAGGACTTGGCAATGTGGGTCTATAACTCAGAGTTGGTGAATATAACACGAACATTGTTAAGTTCGTTACACATCATGTAGGTATTATAATAACATGTTCCAAAATTAGATAATTATTCTTTGCCAAGCTTCAGTGTTTCTGTTATGGTTTGAAAGTTCAATATACACAGGGGCCTGAGAAACAGGCACAAATGTACGTACAATGTGCACACATAAGCCCACGGAGCAGCAGCCTCACACACAGGAACAAAGGCATATCAACTCGCACCTCCTCACACTCACTCTGTCTCCCTCACCAGCTCTCAGACACGCAGACGTATACAATCTTTGATGGAAATAGGTTTTTGGCCTCTGAAAAAAAGGACTTAACTTTTTGAACAGATTAGAGTTTCTGAATTGGCAGTTCTTGAGTTCTTAACCAAATTTTGCTTGTTTGCTTTTTTTTTTTTTTTTTTGCAATCCTTGAGAAGGAAGCAGATGGCCGAGACTCCAAGCTGCTAAATATCTTTGGAAATGTATTTTAGATAAACAATTTCTACATGTTTTGTCAGATTGTCCGAAGCTGCCTGGATTGTAATACTAACCTCTCATCAGCCCCCTTCATTGTCTATCTTTTCCCGCTAGTGTAGGTCTCAAACACTTCTTTGGGAGAACAGTTGTCCCTTGCTATTCATGGGGGGATTGGTTCTAGGAATCGCATGGGTACCAAAGTTTGAGAATGCCCAAGTTCCTCATTAAAAACTGGCATAGTATTTGCATGTAATCTATGCACATCCTCCTATATACTTTAAATCATCCTTAGATTACTTATCTAATATAATGTAAATAGTTGATACACTATTGTTTAGGGAATAATGACAAAAACAAAATCTGTGCATGTTCGGTACAGATACAACCATTGTGAGCCTAATTACATAGTACATGTCAGCAACAATGTGACTTTTTTTTCTCCCCAACTATTTTCTATCCATGGTTGGTTGAATCCTCCCCTGTGGAACCTGCAGATGTGGAACCTGCAGATATGGAAGGCCCACTGTATTCCTCTCCTGTTCATAAACCTGGAGCATAAACTGAACTTCAGACCTCTGTGAGCTGGCCGCAGCCCTCCACCCAGCTCTGTCCAGCCCCACACCCCTTGCATTTCCTTTCACAGAGTCAGACTCCACCAGCCTGGTGCTCTCACTGGCTCCAGGCTCACAGCCATCATTTGCGTTTTTTCACATTGTCCTCCTGCTTCTTCCTTCCTGAAATGTCCTCTTCTAGCCTTTGCGCATAAACTTTGCTAGCTCATTCTTCAAGGTCTCCCAGAAAGTAGTGAGTTCCAGACAATGCCTGTCCAACTGGGATACATGTGTCCCTGGGATCATGCAGGTTTATTCTGGGTTCTGTGGATTTATTTCCTTGAAAAGGAAATGTACAAAATAAGTTTCTCAGGTCTTAAAAAATTTGGAATACAGAGTTTAGGACTTGGAGTCAGAGAAAGATATGTTCAGGTCTTATTAGCTGGGTTACTTTGGGCAAGTCAGTTAACCTCTCTCTATGCAGTATTAGTTTTCTCGCTAAGAAAATGGGAGATAATAATAGTATCTACCATATAAAGTTGTCGAGTGGATGATATGCAAAGGTATACAGAGTGCCTGACACAGGATCTGCCCTCAGTGTGTGTAATTGATGGCTAGTATAAATAATAATATTAAACAAACATCTGTGACGATGTGTTAGGCAACCTGGTTGGCTGTAACTCTGCCTTGAGGCAGAAATGACTTTACTTTCTGTCTTGGTTTTTACTGGTGAAGTCTCAGCCTCCTGGGCTCTTTCTGTGCCTGGAATTTTCACTTTTTCCCAAATCAGCAAACCGGCAGTGGATGAGAGGAGGCCTCCCTGCCTGCGGTGAGCTGTAGAGGGAAGATCATGAATCAGAGCCTGATCCCTGATGCCACCGTGACCCTGAGCAGGGACGGCCTCAGCGCTGCGCTCTGGGGGCAAGGAATAGCAGGAGGGGACAGATTCAGAAAAGGATGGGGGAGGTAAAGGGGTGGAGCCAGGCAGCCTGCTCCCCTACCCCCACTTCCCTCAGGTAGGAAGTCAAGCGGCCGTTTCCCAAATATAAAAAACAGATGATGAAGGTCAGGTTTCCTACACACTGGAGAGCGGGAGCCCCAAGGCAGAGTCCCCAAGAAATTATCTGAGACAAGGCGGCAGCGTGCAAAAGAGAGAGGAGACAAGATAGACAAAGATGCAGAAACATGGAGACAGACAAAAGCCCCTGAATCTTGAAAAGGATAGTCAGACAAAGATAGAGCACAAAGCCCTGGCTCAGGAGAGCTCTTTACACCCGCTTCTGGAAAAGAGCTTAGTTCCTCTCTGTGGGTCTCAAGGTGAGAACATGAGCCATTTTGCTTCCATGACCGTAGCAGAGGGTGAGGCCTCCAGGACCCCAGAAACCAGAAGGCTCCGTGGGCTCTCAGAGCTCCCACTGCCTGGGCTGATCTCTCTGTCTGTCTGGGCCTCTAGGTCTGTGGTCCAGTGTGTCTCTCAGTTTCCCTCCCTGGGCCTGGCTTTCTCTACCTCCCTCCTCCTCCTCCTTCCTCCTGCTCAGCCTCACCCGCCAGCCCAGAAAGATGCTCTGTGACAGCTGCTCTTCTCTCCCTTTCCTGGCTCTCTTAAGATGGGTTCCCTGTCTCCTTCCCATTTTCCTTTGATTAGAGGACTGAGGACAGAGAAGGCTGAGAGGTACCTGCTTAGAGCCATCGCATAGCATTGGACCTAGCCCAGAATAGAGACTCTGTCCTGAAGACACTTAAGGGGACAGGGAGGGCTGCATTCCAGGGTCTGTGTTCATCTAGACAGATGGAGTCAGGTAGAGAGGGTGGTGGAAAGGAAGCTTTTGCTTTTGTCCAGAGGTCTTTGCATGGGAGTGATGGGACCGGGGTGGGGTGGCGGGGGGATAGGACCAGGTAATTGGATTGAACATATCACACCTTCTCTGACCAAGCCAAATGTGCCCTGAGTTAATGGGGCAACTTTTCTTCTAGACCATGGTCAAACAGAAAGAACCAGTTCTCTCTGAGCAGCCTCAGGGCTGTGGTTTGGAAGGTGCAGAGAAGAGAGGAAGAAAGAAGGGCTGTTGAGTTTGTGCATCTGGTTCTGGGCCTCGAGAGGGCTCTCAGTTCTCTCCCTCTCCCCTGGTTGCCCCCGGAGGCTGGACTAGAGCCAGGTCCTGGAGGAAGGCTGCTGCATACAGTTAAGGAGGCCTTGGCCTTGCCTCTGCCCTCAGGAGCTTATAGGATAATTGGGAAGATTCACCCAAAACCATCAAGGCCTACTAACTAACACAAAGGAGATTATGGGGGGCCTGGGGGTTGGGGGGCAGGCAGGAAAGGGCTGGCCCCTACCTGGAACCCTGATGGGGAACTACCATGTACTGAAAGCCTGCTGTGTGCCAGGAACTGTTGAACCTCTTGACACAGATTGTGAGGTCAGCATCCTTACACCCGTTTTATAGATGAAGGAATTGAGGCTTATGAGTTTAAGGAATCTGTCAAATGTCATACAAATTATAAGTGGCAGGGTAGACCACCAAGAATCAGAAAGCAGCAACTCAGGCCCTAATTCGGCTCTTCTCTCAACTCTTTGTTGGTTTTAGGGGGAAAAAAATCCAATCAAAGGGAGAGACAGAGATGCAAAGAAACGCCACCAATGGGAACCAAGAGAGAAGTGTATTAAAGGTTATTTTTGTCTTTAAGCAACAAAATTTGGTCATAGATTTATTATTTTATCGTTGTTAATAACACTAATGACAGAGCACACTTATTAAATGCCTTTCATCATCATTTAATCCATTTAATACTCCTAGCAGATAAATACTATTATTATCTCCAATTTTCAAGATGAGAAAATTGACATAGGGAGGTAAATAACGTGTGGCAGAGCTGGATTTGGATACAGATGCCTTTGACATCAGAGCATGGGCTCTTGCACGGTCTGTCCTGCCGCCTGCAGTTTATGGGCTGGGCTGATGTCAGCTATAAAAATCCCAAGGTCAGTCTTTCTTTCCAAGCCCAGCACTGCAATCTGGCTTCAGAGATGAGGATCTGATGATGTTTGAGTCTTTGAGGACAGAGGCAGGCCCTGTGGGGGTTGGGGGCAGTAGGGAGAGAAGGAGGGAGACAGAGAGACATTGAGGAAACCCCCTATCACCACCACTATAGGGAAGACCACAGACTCAGGAGCAGAGACAAAAGCCCTAGGAAAGGTTTTTCAGAGACTCTAGCAGACCTTGTAAATCATTTCTTCTTTTTCCTTCATTGCAGGGGAGAGGGAACAAATCAGGAGGGATGCTTTACAAAGGGTTAACGAAACTCCAGGAGTCTGCATGGAATTAAAATTATTATTTGAAAAATTCTAAAAAGTACAAAAAAGGAAGTAAAAATTACACAAAATCCCTCCATTAAAAGAGATTACATATCATAAGATATGAAAGCCACCTTGCTTGCCCCTCCAGCCCCACCTGCAGAGGTAACCACTGTGAAGGATTTACTGTGTAAAGACTCCCTAAGATGCCCTGTGAATTCAGCATTTCCTTTCCCCTACCGGCTTCCCTGGGTGACTGTCTCATTTCTGTACCAGCAAGCTCCAAGACACCTCAGAGTCCCTTTGATGCTTCCAAACTCAATTCAAGTCCTGTGCTTTTAAAAAACTGTCTCTTGGCTTTGCTCCTGTATTTCCTCACTGCCGTCCTCCCCAGTCCAGGCTCTTGCTCTCACATCTGGTCTGTTGATTGGGTCCCCTCCATGCTCTTCTCCCACCTCAAAGCATGTGTGGGCACCAGATTCATCTGCCAAGAACACCGCTTCCAACACATCGTTTTCCTGTTCTAAAATCTTTGATGATTCCCCGTCATTTGGAGGATAATTTAGCTTGGCATTTCAAGTCAGTCACAACTTAGCCATTCTATTCTTGTATCCGCAAGTACTTCCTGACTATTGCAGCCTGGCTGGTTGCTTCACCCATTTTAAAGCACGCTTTTCTACTCTTTCCTGACCACACCCTTTCCTCATCTATCCAAAGCATGCCCATCCTTCAAGGTCCTTCTCACGACCGCCCCCATCCCCCTGAAATCCTTCCCTGACTGCTTAAGTTCACATCCATTGCTTCTTCACCAAATACCTGAACACAAGGAGCCTGTACCTCATGGTTCAGAGTCCCCTGGTTGGAAGAGATATTGGGTCTGACCATAGAATAGCAGTTCCCAGCCTGGAGCCCAAATATGTCCAATGTGCTGGGGAAGAAGAAGAGTTGTGTCAATATTTTAGAAAGCCTATAGGAAATGATACATATTTCTTGATTAGTTTGCCTAATCAAGAAAAACATTGACTTTCTTTGCTTGTGGCTGGAATTACATCATGCACTGGGTCTCTTGTGCTCATGAATGACATTGATTATTTTTAAATAAGAATGTTGTGTAAATATGCCCTAGTTGGAAGATTCTTTAAAGAACCTATAGTTGGTGGGGGAGCAGAATGAATAAAAGAGATCCTTGATGATGAAAAAGTTAGTCATTGATCCTGCCTAATCTCCTGACCAAAGTAGGACTCCTCCCTGACATTCAAACAGCCCACTCACCCTTATCTCCCACCCTTGTGATGGGCAAGTGCACTTTCTCAGAGGTAGCCAAGACATTAGTTGATTGTAGCAAATTTACTCCATTTTCCTCAAGACAGCTGTTTGTGTATTTGAAGATAAAATCTTCATTGGCTTCTGGTTTCCATGTTCTCTGAGGCCCCACATACTATAACCTTGTTTACCTCTTCCACTTCCCCCTTAACACTGCCCTGCCTCCCTTTCTCTGCTATAGACCCATTACCCTCCCCTGCTCCTCCTTTGCACCCTGCTCTCTGACACCCCCTCAAGTTGAGTTACTGTTCCCTTTGCTTGGAACACTCTTGTCTCTTCTCTTTGCCTAGTTATTTCATTCATCCTGGAGCTCAATTCCTAAGACACATCCTCTAGGAAGTCTTTCCTGATCACTCTTAGTAGGGGTTCCTGCAGCCTTATGTACCTCTTCATTACAATATTCGTTGTGACTAATTTCTCTCATTGTGTCCTTTGGTTGAAGTCTCTCTATTCTAGACTATATACTTTATGAAAGCAAAGCCTTGTTTGATTTCTGCTCTCGTTATATCCCCACCACCTAGCATAGTGCCAAGGCCTATAAACAATTAGTTAATATTGACTAATATTGTTATTTTCTATTTCACAAGGTGGTTAGAAAGAATAACTGTATGCACAAGCATTTTATAAGCTCTGAATCAGAACCTATAATAATTTTAGAACTAATTACTATTGCTGTTTTTTCAATTACATTTTGATCTCCTAGATGGATCTAGATGTATATCCCTCATGCCCTCCTTCTACTGGGGCCCCCCTTAGCTTGGTAATGAATGATCTAGTATATTGACTGAGCCTCCTCATTCCTCTGTTTTAATTGGTTGTTGAATTAAAAAATAATTTGATTCAATGAAGTTTCCTCTAAGTGTTCAATCTTCCCCTTCCTCTAATTTCCTTCCCTCCTTTCAATCCTATTTTTGTTGATCACCTGTGCTAGACACCAAGCACATAAGCAGGGGCACAAAGATAAATGATGGAGTCTCTGTCCTGAGGTAGTTCTTGAAATATTCTTGATGTAAGAGAGTCCCCTGGGCCTCTCCCCAGGTCATGCTCCTCTGATTATTCAGTTATTTGATAATGTTCCTCTCAAAATGGGGCCCCAGGATCTTTGCAGTTGTGCCTGGGTCCTTCAAATGTCACCTCATCAGAAGGTCTCATCTGACTGCTCTCTAACACATTACTGTTCTGTCCTTTGAGCACTTACTCTCTGGCATAATCTTGATATGTCAATTATATTTTTCTTATTTTGTTGTTAGCCTCCCCTCATTACAATGCAAGCACCATGAGGGCAGGGTCTTGTTTTGTTCACTGCTGTATACTTAAAGCTCCAAGTAGTGGCAGCACATAGTAGGTTCTCAGTAAATAATTGTGGAAGGACTAAACATGGCATTCCAGAGACTTTCTGCCAATGCAAGCTGAGCGCTTCACCTCCTATGGTATGGACAACATACATTTAAAAATGCGCTTGTCCTGTTTTTAGGAATATCAGCTTTGTGCCAGAGGCTAAATAACAAATGTCTCCTCATCAGCAGAAAAAAAAAAAAAATCCTTTTCTTCCTCTTAACTAAACCCAGCCTCTTTAGCATGAGTCTGGCTTTGGGCTCCCTGCAACTGTGACCTGAACTGCTCCCCAGAATTTACCTGTCTTGTGTCTAATTCCTTCAGGGCTCTATTTTGTGACTTTAAAGGTGACAATCAGTTAATCCAATAACAGAATCCTGCTAATGTGCTAACGGGAGAGGGGAAAAAAAAAAAAAAAGGCTTCCAGCTCCCTTCCTTCTGACTCAGGTAACATCTGTGCATTTAACAGGGCCCTTCTGGAGACAATTAAATAAATGCTTTATTGAAACAATAAAATTAATAGGGGTCTCATGGAACTCAATGAAAGGTTTTTAAAAATTAACTTCATTGTTTTTTAAGCTTCAAATTAAGCTTTGCTAGGCAAGGGGGTGGGCAGGCCAAATTTTTATTAAAGTAGGTTTTTGCCCACAAAGCCACCCTGGGAGGGGGGAGCAGGTTGAAATCCTAAGCTGGAGCTTTTCCTGTGAAAAGGCCATTGCTGCCATTCTGGGGCCTGGCTGTAAGGGGCTACCCAGTTAAGAGGTGAGTTTTTTCTAAACCATAGTTTGGTTCTGTTCCTGGGACTCTGTGACCTCATAGATTGATTAACCCCAGCCTTCATGAGATTTGGGTGCCCTAGGTCAGGTGTCCCATCAAAGGAGATGTCATGATGACATTTGTCATGTTGAACGAATGAAACAATGAACATTGGGAATACTTATTCTGCCAGGAAGAGGGGGAGAGGCATTTGTCTGGTTCCAGGGCTGTCCACCGCCCATATTGCCTCCCAACCCCTTCCTCCGGCCTTGTGACCTGTGGGCATCTATTTCTCCCTAGGAACCATTTTCAACTCAAGAAAGGCCTACGAAGTCAAATTGGAAACTGAGGCCAGAGTTTTTGGAAAACCTGTGGGGTGGTTCTACTGGTGGGGGCTGGGGAACAGCTGTGATGTGGGACCAAGGGACTTCCTCATGAAGGGTTTGCCCAGCTCATAGGGTGGTGAGACCCCGGATGGGGAAATTCTTGTGGAAGATGTGGTTCTCTGACCAGACGGATGGAGCTGGCATAAGACTGTCTTCAGGATTCCTCATTATTCCTATCAAGGTAGCACGTTGATTCAAACCATCTGTGGGCTTGTGAGGTCTGATTAGACTTGGCGTTTCCAACCCTGGGCTTCCGACTTACGCCCTATGTGAGTGTGAGGAGCAGGCTGGAGGTGCTGTTGAAGTCCAGGGTGGACTCTCTCTGAGGCTCAGACTCCTTGCCCCAGCGGCTCGGGGCACATGTAGCTCCAGGACCCTCCCATCCCCTCCTCTGGGCTTCCAACAGGCATTGGGAAGGGTTCTGAGCTGAAATTCAGAAGGCTTCTTCTCCTGGCTATGCCCTTAACTAGTTGTGTGACTTAGATGAAGTTATTTAGTCTTTCAAGGCCTCAGTTTTTTCATCTCCATAATGGGGATAATGATACCTGCTGTAGTTGTTTTGAGGATCAGCAGGGGCACAAAATCACTTTGAAGGGCATGAAAGAAGATTGTACAAAAGTACTTTTCATCATGGTGTTCCCAGTCTGAGGGAATAGGGCTTTCTTGCCCTGGTGTTGCTATTCTCTGACTACTGGGTGCAAGACATCTTTAGGCTCTGGAAGGGAGAATAATGCTTTGGGGAGGTTTGTTTATTAACTCCCCACTTCTCACAGAGGGCTTCTGCTCTCTTCCACCTTCCATCACCCTCCTACCCTCCCATACTGGAGACCTTGGAAGTATCTTTGCTCCCACTCTTTTATCCCCTTATATCTATTCTGTCAACACATTTTATTTCTTCCTTTGAAATCTATCCCAGACTCACCTTTTCTTTCCCCGCTGTCCTCACCTTAGTCTGAGCCATCATTACCTGGGTTTCCTCAGCAGCTCCCCAACTGGTCTCCCCGTCTTTCTCTCCCCTCCATGCCTTCCTGCACAGAGCTGCCAGATTTATCTCCTTAAGAGCCACCTTTTATCAGGTCACTTTCCTGCTCGGGAAAGCCCAATGGCTTCCTAATGGCCGTATCAAGGCCAGTCTCCCCTATGTGCTTCTGAAGTCTTCCGCTCCTGTTACCTCTGCTCTGTGCAGCTTGGCTTCCTGTTTTCGCACCCTCCTTTACAATAAAAGCTGCTTCTTTGCTGTCCCCAAAGAAGCTGTGCCCATTTCGACTCCTGTGCCTTTGCGCAGGCCACTCACCGACTTGGAGTGGGAATCCCCTCTTCTTACTCTGTCAGTTCTCTCCAGTCTGCAGCATTCAACTCAAGGCCCGAAATACCACCCCAGAATCTTCTCAGGAGGTTGTCCATGGGACTCTCTTCTTGCTCTAAATTCTTCTAGCTTGTATTGGTAGCACTGATTTTGTATCAATTATCTTTCATTTCTTGTCCCCCTGCCCTGCCTCCTTTACCTAGATTATAAACTCTTTGAGGCTTGGGACTCTGTCTTCTATCTTTCCTATGACATCTAATCAAAGGCTGTATGCCGTGTAAAATCTTGGTTGACTGGGTGGACAGAGAGGCCTGGTTTGCTGCACGGAGACTGAGTGTGGAGATGCTCTATTCTCCAGAGAGATTTTGTATCCTCTCCATTCCTCCCCCAACTGCTGTTCTTCAGAATCTGCCCTCCCCATGTCTTCATCCATCAGTAATAAAGCAGGAACAATAGGGGGTTTCTTTCTAATTAAAGGGAGCAGTTAGTGTTTCCACTTCAAAGCCCTGAGAGAGAAGACTTTTGTTCCTTGGGCCTGGGAGCTCTTGGGAGCCTGGTTGGGTGGGGAGGTGGAGCTCCAGGCCCAGCCAAGCATTAAGCTCCTGAACCTGAGATTCTCCCCCCTAACCCCCCATTTGAAGGCAGAGAAGCTCAAATTTAAAACAACAATGTAATTTGGTAAGTTTGGCTCTGATAAAACAGTTGAGGGAATTTCTTTTCTCCTAGCGTCTGAAGCCAATGTTATTACAGGTGTGTGCTTGTCTCTCCCACACCCTACCCAGCCCCTACTGCCGCACCACACACAGCACACACACATGTGCCACAGCACACACACGAATGTGGGACTCACAGAGAGGACATGGTGCTCACTCAGTGGGTAAATCCCCTCACCCTGTTCCCAGATAAATTCATCTTGTACTGTCTTACATACCTAGTTACTCACACATATCTCTCTACCTTTAAATGCACAGGAACAGGAGACTCTGGCGTAAGAACTGTCCATTCTCTATTTAGCTGCAAGTCAGCTTGGCAGAGAGGTGTTCTTTTCCTTCGACATAGACCGGCCACCGACTGACTCTCTACACTAAGCCCAGATTGATTCCCAGCCTCATCGTAAACTGACCACTACCTCTGACCACAGACTGAGTGCAGATATGGTCATAGACTGAAGTTTCAAAATGGTCACAGAGTGTGTCCTAACAGTAGACCCAATAAAGAGCATAGAATAGGTCTTTATTCTAACAAATCAACTCACAAATTTGATCCATTGAAATGGAAGGTAGGAAGAGAGATTTTGGCCTACTTCCACTGCTGAAACTCTGTAGAGCCCACAACACCCATCCATCCATCCATCCATCCATCCATCCATCCTACATGGAACATCTATTCTTTGCCATATAGTTGGTGGCTAGCAAGGTTAAATATAGACACTCTCCTCAAACATCTCAGTGTTAGATTAATAGCACAGGTTTTGGAATTTTATGATCCTGTATTCAAATTCCCCCTCCTTGATGTACTAGCTGGGTCCCTTTGGACAGGTTACTTAACCTTTCCAAGTCTCATTTTGCTCATGGGTAAATTTGGGATAATAATAATAATGACCTCTTGGGATGTTAAAAGAATGAAATGAGGAAATCTATCAAGTGCTAACACAGTGCCCAGCACATAGAACATGCTCAATAAGTAATAATCATTCATTTAGTTATTATTCATTTTGGTGGATATATAGACATACGTACACACCTAAAATTACAAAACAGCATAAGATCTGTTTTGCTTCCATGCACCAGGGGAGCTGAGGGGAGACTCTGGGTCTGCTGGGCATGTCAGAAAAGGCTTTTGTGAAGGTGGAGGTTGGGGGTGGGAGTGGAGGCAGCCCTTGGATGGAGGTTTGAGGCAGTAGGAGTTCGCTTGGCTAATCAGGCCTGTTGTGTCCAAGCGGAGGAAGTACTATCCATGTTCCACTGGGGTCAAGAATAGTATCCCCCTGCAAACTATAGAGGGTGTATTTTGAAGACCACAGACAGGTACTATTCTCATGACATGCTTAATCAACTCACGCCACTAACTGGTAAAGGCAAGTATGCTCTAAGCATCCAGGAGCGTCTCAAAGCGCATTTGATGCTGTTAGTGGATGGTGATACTGCTGTGATGGTGGTAAAGCAATAACCTGATTAAGTAATGGATGGCTGAGGTCTTCTGGCTGAGCACCTTGCCTCTGCTCTAAGCTTGCCTTCTCTCCTTTTCCCTCCAGATCCCAGCCTGTTCTCCCTGCTTCCTTTGCACTGTTCTGCCTCTGTGGAGTACCTAGAGACACCCTTGTCCCCACTGCTTGCTTTTCTCAAGCCCCCAAGGCCCCTCGGTCCCAGGTCTGGTCTGGCGTGACCCAGGGGGCCTGTTTCCGCACACATGATGCCGCCAGCGTGGGGCATGGCCGCCCTGCTGTGGCCTTGCTTGCTCCCCTGATTATTTCTTCTTAATTGAGCATAAAGAATGTGAGGAATGTGGAGTAGACTGCAGGAGGAGGGTTGCTGCAGCCCCCCTAGGATCCAGGATTCTGAGCTCTGGAGGGGAGAATTGCAGATGGCTACTGAACCCCACCCACATAGTGTGTCATTTCTCGTGTCACCCACCCTGCCTCATGTTAGTGGGCCCACTTCCCCAACCTTTGATCAGTCCCTTCTCTGCTCTGGGGCTTTCTTTTCTTTCCTTTCCGTACAAAGAATTTCTTTGTAAAAACTGGCCATGGTCTCCCCTCTTCCTGGGAGTCGGCCTTGATTGCAAGCCATCTGACATTGATAATCCTTATCAATCTATAATTCCAGGCTGAATTATATGATTCTGGGTACCCCCCGGCCTTGCTTGGCTGCTGGAAATCCAAGCAAGGCTTGGCTGTGGGAAGATGAGTCCAGGTGTGAAGCCAGGATGCCTGCCTGTCAAGAAGACAGTCAGGTGAGTCACAGCTGGAGTGTGACTTCGAGGAAAGAAGGTAAGTGCCTACTGCATGCATCTTCTCTGTCACTTTCCTCTGCCCACTTGCGGTCCAGCTTCCCACCTTCTCAGGTTTTGTATGTGTTTTCGTTCATTTCTGCAGGACTAGCCTTCATTCCTTCCCCGTCTTGTTTAAGATCTGCTGTTAGGTCTGTAAGCATTTGTATAAACAAAGCTCTGAACTGTGCCTTACAAAGATTTCCTATCTGCTGAGCCGTTAGATTAGATATTTGCTCTCTGGTCAGCTGTGTCACCGGGATCTCTATCATGATCTGTGCCATCCTGACAGTTTTGTGTTTACCTTTGCTTCCTGGGTGGGGCTGTCACACCTCCTACGGTATAGGTGGCGGAGCCCTGTAGACTCGTCACAACTGGGCGACCCTTCTCACCACGCTGTGGCGTTTTCTGTGGGGATGGAGGTCCAAGATGGATTCCTGATGTTCATTCTCTGCTGAGAGACCAAGAGCCTCCTCCTCCGTCCCCACCCCCTCCAGGTCTCACAGTCCAAGGCAATGAGGGTCTGTCTTCCTTGGCATTGGAATCGCAAGCTGATGGGTCTCGTCTGCAGCTGGGGGTGCTCCCCAGGCGCTCTTCGCCTCCCCTTAAATATGGGTGTCTGTGTTTACCGCTGTCCTGCTGTAATCACCACAGCTGCCGCCACCAGCACAGCTTGACTTCTCTGCCCCAGCTTCAACCCTCCTACCCATCCCTCTGAGCGCCACTTCTTTATAACTTTATATGTTGGACTTCCATTTATTTTCTGGAACTTCTGGTTATTTCTGGTTTTGTGGTAGTTGTATCCTTCTTAATTGTGGAGGGAGATGGAGCATGTCAGTCTAGGCCTCCATCTTGGCCAGAAGTCTCCTGTGTGTGTTTGCCTCTGTGTCTTAGGTAGACCTGTCGCTCCTGTTACGTTGTAAGGGGTGGATCCTTAGGGATTTGTCAGTACAGGGCGACCCGTTTCACCACGTTGTGGCGCTGTATGTGGGGGAGGGGTCTGAGAGGGGATAATGCTGCTTGCCCAGCACTCGCCCCTTTCCCAGGCTCTTCTCCCACTTCTGTATGGGACTGGTGCCTCTTTAGCTGTTGTCCTGGCTGTCATTCCCAGAGTGGATGGGTCTGCGGATGTTCTAGGACTGTGGGGGCCCTTTAAACAAGCAGACTCTGCTGAGAGACTGGCAGTTTCTGCCTCCGCCCCAACCCCCACTGATTTGCACAGTCAGAAGCAATGAGGCTTGATTTTCCCTGGTACTGGGACTGTGAGCTGTGTGGTGTGGTGAAGAGCTGGGAATGTTCCCCAGGTGTTCCTCCTGACTTTTAAAAATGTGTAACTGTGCTTTCCGCCAGCCTGCCGCTACCGCTGCTGCTGCCATCACCACACCGGGTTCTCTCCGCCCTGGCTCCGCCCCTCCTACCTGTCTGGATGAGTATTTCTTCTTTATATCTTTGTTTATTGGACTTCCATGCAGTTTGATTTTCTGGAACTTCTGGTTGTTTCTAGTTTTGAGGTAGTTGTATTCCTTCTTAGTTGTGGAGGGAGATGCAGCGTGTCTGTCTACGCCTCTATCTTGGCCAGAAGTCTGAATTTTTCTAAAAGAGGTTTTGTTTCCACAGTAATGCAGTAGGCCATCCCTAGAGATCATCAAAAGAACAGGGTGACGCTTAGAAGCCCAGTCCTTGGACCTCCACACAGATCCTGGAGCTGATCTCTGAGAAGGAGAAGTGCAGAGGACAGGGTGGGGTGCCAAGGTGGGGGTGAGGGCAGATTCGGCAATCCCAGTGCTGGAACTCCAGCTCCTTAAGAGAAGACAGAGATAGTTGTCTTCTTCCACCTCCCCTTTCCTGGGCCATTACCAAAGGCAATGAGGTTCAGGGTGTATTTAAAGAAAAACTTCCTGTCCAGGAAAGATGTTCTGTATTGAACTAGCTAATCCTCCTTGAATAGCTGAGCGTGGGCTGGTCTTATTCTCACCAACAGGACAGGGATCGGGGCGGCTGCGGTGTAGGCCAAGCTCATCCAGAGGTGGGGGCTGGGCTAGGGAGGCCTCCACAGCCTGTCCCTTCCAGACTGCTGACCACCTTCAGCCTCCAGCCTCCTCCACTCATTGGTAGATCGTGACCCAGGGGTGCTGGGTCTGAGAGTGAATGTCAGGGCTGAGAATACACTGATTATATTTTGTGATTTCTGGAAAGTTCCTATTGTTAGTGGTTTGCAAACTTCTCCCAAGATGAAAATTCAAAACAAAGTGGGAAGTAAATGGGCCTCATGAGGGACGGTGTGGGGAGCTTTATCATTTGGGGTATTTATGTGCAGGGGTCCCTGAGCAAGGCCGTAGACCCCTTCATCTTTAGGGTGCCCTGAATGCTGGGTATTAGCGGGGCTTAGCACAGAGGCCGGCCTGCCGGATTGACACTGACATTTCCCTCCACTTCCCGGAGGCAGAGGCACCATTGCTGCCCTCCTATCTGTGGCAGGAGGTGCCCAAGCAGCACCCCTGAACCCCGTGCCAAGAAGGGTCCCAATGAAGTTGCTTCTGTGGTTGGGGGCTGAGGTGGGGAGGGGCAGCAGGAGTTGGAGAAGCATGGGTGGGGGAGGGGAGGTTAGGCTTGGGGTAGATGAGGGTGAAGTACTTATTTGCAGGAATCTATCTTTCTCAGGACCAGGCTGAGCCGTTTTATGTAATTGTGTGCTAGACCTCTCTTCTCAGAGCTACATTCCTCTTGGACCCCGGAAAGCAGCTCTGTGCATTGTGCCTCCCCTCATCCTGCAGCCCCAGTCCCATCTGGGCCTACACTCCTGTTTGCAGCCCCAGCAGCCTGGCTGTGGCCATGGGCAGGCCACATCTGGGGCTCTCATGGCCACATCTGCACTTGTCCCCCTTAGTGCTGGTTATTTCTATTCTGACTTTTATCTGCATCTGTGGAATCAGGAGGGGGTCTGTGGGTGGTGGGTTCCCAGCCCCAGGAGCTGTCACTTTTCAGGGGACGGTTGGGAAGAACTCCATGCCACCCAGCCCAGGGGAGCTGCTGGGATGGGCTTTAGTTGCCTCTCTGCAGGCACAGATTCCTGGCTCATTGGTTCCAGCTGGGAGCGATCCTGACAGAGCCTTGCACCTCCCTCCTCATGCCCTCTCCCTTCCCCAGTCCGACTTCACCTATGCCATGCGTCCCTTCTCCTCCAGAAGCTAATTATACTTATTACTGTTACTGACTCCAGGTTATGGCTCCCAAATGACAAATGGGGGTGGTGGCAGAAGAGAAAGAACACTCATATTGAATGTGAGAGAGAGGTAAGTGTAGGGTGTGGGAGGAAGGAGAATAAGGTGGGGCTGGGCACATGCAGCTTCAGGGAGCCACCTTGGGCTATTTCAGGGGTCCCCAGACTGGTTTGGAAAGGCACCAGGTAATGTCAACATGCAACACTAGGAGCCAAGTTTGTGTGGCCAAGATGCTCCTTGCTTATCAGCTTAAAATATCTATGAGAAGACTTTTCTGGCCTTTAAGCCAAAGTGCCTTGGGCCATAGACTGGGTCTCCCAGCTGGCATCTGACCGGGCATCTTTGTGGCCAGAGTTCCCTGGCTGGGTCGCCTTCTTATGGCTGGTTGAGAATGGTGGTGGTAGAGGTGAGGTGCACCAAGCATTCTTGATGCAGCCCTTCACGGTTGGGCAGACACCTGGCCATAAAAACCCTGACACGGCATCAAGCCCAGGAAGGAATAGAGGACGCTGAAGAGCCAGCGCCTTCATTTGGTCTGGCCAGACCTGCTGATGTTCGGGGAACTTTGTAGGCCAGTGTTTCCCCAGATGAGGTCCTCTAGAATGAAGTACACCCACCATGGCTTCCCTCACTGGACTGGAGAAAACATCAGCTTTGGGGCAGAGAAAAGAGACTGGAGGGGTCCTGAACAGGGCATCGTGTGAGTGTGTGTGTGTGTGAGTGTGTGTGATGGATCACTAAGCTGAGTGAGGACTCCCCTCACTAAGCTCTGGAAGGCTTTGGGTGCATTCCCCAGGAGGAATCAGAATATTAGGTGAGCTCACATTAGGGTTGGTTGATCAGGAGGAACACCCCCAAAGTCATGGAGAGGGGGCTGTGGTGGTGGGGTCTTGCAGAGCTGAAAATTAACAAGGTTTGGGCTCGTTAATCCTGCATCAGATCCTTCCCACCTATACTGCGATTCTTGAGTCACTCTGCAGTGGGTTTGTAGGCTCTGAGACCCCAGAGTCAACTCTCACTCAACATCTGAGCGGAGGCCCCATCTGGATCTCAAATGACAGGGCTTGGTTTGGCTTTGAGAACAGCCTTACGTTCCCCACACTCACTCTTTGAGCTATTGATGAGGGGAAACAGTGATTGACCAGTCACATCCAGGGCTGGGGCACTTTGCCAGAGCAATTAACCTAATCTTTCTGGGTCTGGTTTTCTCCTCTATAAGATGGTAGTAATAGTAATGCCTGACTCATTGGTATTAATACATCAATAAATGGAAAAAGCCATTAAGAGTGCCTAACACCTCCTAAATGCTCAGTACATGTTAACTCTTACTGCTTGTTAGTTCCCACCCCACAGAAGACACCTCTGGGCAGTCCCGCTTATGATTTATATAGCTCAGGGTGAGTTTGGGCTGGGCTATGGTACGGTTTTGGATGAGAATAAAGGTGTGGGGTTAAATTCAGCTATTTTGAATAGTGTTTGGGTTGAGACTGGTTTGGGGTTCCTATGAGGGATGGGTTGTGGGGTTAGGCTGACATGTGGGATGGAAGTTACTGGGAGAATTAGGATTAGGAATGGATCGAGGTGCTCGTAAGGAAGTCTTTTTCTTAGGAACAGAAATGACTGTATCTGACTACATCCTAGCATAAACTCAAGAGATACATTGGGGTTCTGCAAGCCTGGTTTCCTGAGGCGGTGCCCTGGCCTGCCTAAGCCTGCAGCTTTTCCCAGGATGACCCTACCTGTTTGCTGAAGAGAGCAGTGCCTGAGGTTAAGGCCTTTTGGGGGGTGGCCTCCAGAGCAAGGCTAGAGATAATGTAGCACCTCCAGGAGCCTTTAGGTTAAGCTTTGGGGCTCATCCCATCCCTCCAATACAATAATGCTCGGTCCTCCCACCTCCAGACCTCCCGCTGCTCACCACACCCTACACTCTCACCTGACTGGCCTCTGATTCTGGGATTCTGTGGCCCCAGCTCCCTTTCACATCTCACAGGGAGCAGACAGGGGAAAATGGTGGCCTACCCACCCCCCACCCCCAGCCTTCTCCCAGCCTCCACCTCCTGGGGGAGGGTAGGACACAAAGGCCGGATCTTTCCACCGGCCCCATCCTCCTCCCTCTGGCCTCTCTCCCTCTCCCTCCCCGGGCTGGCAGAGGCCAAAGAAAACAGAGCGCTTCCCCAGCGCACTCTCACTCTCTCTCCCTCACTTCCTGCTCCGGGAAGATGGTTTACTCCCTCCCCCGCCCTGGCTCAGGACCTGGCCATGGTGTCAAGTTTCTCTAGAGCTTCCAGAATTAGAGGCCTGGCCTGGGCTCAGGCTGGACCCCTCACCTCTCCCCATTCCCCCCCCCTTTTTTTTTTGGTGTGTCTTTTTATCTTTTGACCCAGGCCCTGTAGTAAAATTTTGTTTTTCAGGAAGTGGAAAAATCCAATGGAAGGAAACTTTCTTGGGGATGGGGAGCATGCAGGACAGTGAGCAGCTGTGGAGAAAGGAACTCCATGGGATAGGTAAGAAAGTCCTGTGGACACAGGGACCAACTATGCTTCCTTTCAGTTCTGCTCACCCAGTGGAAAGAAGCACCCCTTGCAGCCTGCTATGAATGTTGACCCTGGAACCATGAAATTAGGAGACCCTGACCAGTGTGCAGCCCCAGAGGGGTCAAGCAGCCTTTGGCCCATTTGTGACCAACTCAGGAGACATCTCTCCCTCAGAACCTCCTGATTTCCAGATCCCTGCCCTACACAGTTTCCAGTCCAGCTATCCTCCTCAGATTTCTTCAGAGGATTCTCAGCCTCATTTTCTCTGCTCTGGGCAGTGCTCCTTCTAGAACTGGGCGGTTCCGAAGCCTTGGACCTCTGACCTACCCTCTGTCTTCACAAACAGGTTGTTTTTCTGGCCCAGACTATCCTTCTAATCCTCGCTTTTTCACTTGCTCTCTCCCCAGCTTCTCGACCCAGAACTTGGATCCTCTTGTAATTACTGCTCAGTTGATTCAGAAACAGAAATTAAATATCTGGGCTCTGATGTCACACTCCCTGGATTTGAATCCTCGCTCCATCACTCACCAGCTGGGAAACCTTGGGCAAGACACCGGACACCTTAATTTTAAAATAGGGGTAATCACAGAGCTGTTGTGAGGATTAAAAGAGATAATGTAGTAAGGCATGTAAAGGACTTAGTGCCGTGCCTGGCACATAGCATACAGCTGACAGGTGACAACTATTATTATTATTTCCATATCTTATGATCACTCACCTGCACCTGAAGTCATTTCTAGAGAGACTGCTAAGGGATGGTAGAGGGATGAAGGTGTAACCTCCACAGGACTGGTTGGCAGGAGTCCTGGTTTGCCGACCTTCTATAAAGTAATACCTATCTTGGAATTTACCACAAAGTTAGGTCATGCTCCCTCCTCTCTCCCTCTTTCTTTTCTGAGCTTAACACTTATCAAGAATCTACTCTGGCCCAATACTTTGCTGTGCAGTAAGGATACCATAATAGATGAAGACAGCCTGAAGTCTGGTCTTGGGAATGGAGGAGGCAAACATGTGAACCAATATCTTAGGTACTGTGGCAGAAGATTTCCAGATAGGGTGGAGTATAGAAGAATTGAGCTAGACAAGTTTCCACACTGAGGGGTCCAGTCCAGAGCAGGTATTCAGGCAGATGCAATACTCAAGCAATGACACAGAGGAGAGAAGTACCACATTTTACTGGGAATATCTTCTTTAGTTTGGAGTTGAGGACTAGGAGAATGAACACGGGATCTGCAGAGACTATATTTCTCATGGAGAACGCTAGAAGAGTGAAGTGTGCTTGCTCCTTTTAGAGTTTGTCTAGGAAGCCCTTTTCTCCAGCATTCAGAATGGCTCACTCTCCCCTCACTCACGTCTTTACTCAATAGCTACTTTTCCAGCGAGGCCTTCCCTGATCATCCTATTCTGAAGGGCAACCTGCCCCTCCCTCCACAGCTCTATTTCCCATCCTACAAATTGTTTTATTTTTCTCCGTAGCACTTAATGCCATCTAACAGTTCATATATTTTATTTTATTTTTGTTTTGTTTGTCTCCTACTACCAGAATCTAAGCTCTGTGAAAAGAGGGATTTCTGTCCATGTTATGCACTACTGTGTCCCTACTGCCTGCACAGCCTGGCACATAGTGGGGGCTCAAGAAATAACTTGTTGGATGGATGCTCATTCCTGATTCATTTAGGAGACATATTTGGCCAGCTGTAAAATGGGTCAGGTATCGTCCTGGTGAGCTGGAGCCAATAATTCCCCAAATGCTAATTTACAGACTAGCTGCATCAGAATCATTTTGGGGTGTATATTACATATACAGATTCTGCAATCCCCCTCAAAACCAAATGAATTAGAATTTTCACAGGTGGATTCTGCATTTTTAACAAGGATGCCTGGTGATTTGATGTGCACCAAAGTTAGAAACAACAGCTAGACAATCTGGAAAACCTGCCTCCTTCAACCATAATGGTCAGTGAAAAAATGGAGCATCAGGAAGGGTCACAGAAAGACCAATCAGGAGGTCACTGGTACAGTCTAGCTCAATAACAAGAATGACATTGACTAGGGTTGAGGTATTTGAGACAGACAGAAGTGGTTGGATTCAGGGGGTGTTCAGGAGCTAAAATCTCGGAGATGGGTCTCGTATGGCTGGCGAGGGAAAGAAGGTATCAAGAGTGAGTTCTAGACTTCCGGCCAAGATGGAGGCTTAGACGGACATGCTCAGCCTCCCTCTATAACTAGAGAGGAATACAACTACTTCAAAACAAAAGATAACTAGAAATTCCAGAAAATAAAACTACACGGAAGCCCAACGTATGAAGTTATAAACCAGCGGCACCCTTTGGGCAGGTAGGAAGAGCAAAAGTGGGTGGTGCTGTTTGCGGTTGCACCAGGGACAGCAGCAGGGAGAACAATCCCAGCGGCAGGGAGGACAATCCCGGCTGCAGTCAAACCCGGGCGGTTCGCGACCCCAACGCTGGGAGAAGCAGCCACCACATCGCCTCGAACAGTGAGGCCCAGAGGGAGGGAGGATGGATCCCAGTCTCCTAGCAGAATAACTGTGTGAATCCATCTTGGACCCCCGCCCCCACACAAACCGCCACAGCGCTGCGAAATAGGTTGCGAATCGCCACTGGTTGCTGGGCAGTGACGACAAAGCGCCGGCGAGAAAGGTTGCGATCGACGCTGGTTACTGGGTTGTGACGAGTACACAGGCACTGCCCCCTATAGCCGGCCCAAGAAAACAAAACGCATCTGTCAAAATGAGGCAGACAACTATAGAAATCCCGGTGGCACAGCTCACCAGGCAACAGATAAAGAACCTGACAGATGAACAAATAAGAAACCTGTCAGAGGCTCAGTTCAGGGCCATTGTTATCAGGTGGCTTACAGAATTAACAAAAGATCTGGAAGAAGATGAGAAAGAATTGAAAAACACTCATACTGAAAGGAACAAAACCACATACGAGACAGATGGTGAGGAAATAAAATCCAAAGTTCAAATCAACAAACCAGAAAACAGAGAAGGAATAGTCAACCAGTGCAGAGAGAGGAAACGGGAAGCAAGGAAAATGATGAGAGGATCAGAAACCTCTGGGACAGCTATAAGAGATCCAACATACGGGTGATCGGATTGCCAGAGGGCGAAGAAGATGAACTAGAAATTGAAAAATTAAGTGAAAATATAATAAAGCAGAACTTCCCAAACTTGGGGAAGGAAATAGACTTACAGGTCCAGGAAGCACAGGGAGTTCCAAAACAACTGGACCCAGGGAGAACCACTCCAAGACACATTATAATCAAAATGTCAAAAGTTAAAGATAAAGAGAGAATCTTAAAAGCAGCAAGAGAGAAGAAAAGAATCATGTACAAAGGGGCCCCAATTAGACTATCAGCTGACTTCTCAAGGGAGACCCTGCAGGCAAGAAGGGACTGGCAAGAAATATTCAAAGTAATGAAAACCCAAAACCTACAACCACGAATACTCTATCCAGCGAAATTGTCACTCAGAATAGAAGGGCAGAGAAAGTGTTTCCAGGACAAAATAAAACTGAAAGAGTTCATTAGATCCAAACCACTGTTATATGAGATGTTAAAGGGACTGGTTTAGAAAAAGGAGGATCAAAGCTATGAACACTAAAATGAAAACTGCATCACAAGAAACAACAACAGAAGCTAGGGAATTGAAACAAAGGCAAACTAAGTAGGCAACGAGAGTGGAAAAAGAACTATAGGTATGGGGAGCATATTGGGGGGAGGTCAGCAGGGAGGGGGAAGGGGGGGAGGGAGGGAGATGATATAGGAATTAAGGAGCATGGTAGGAGGGAATGGAATAGACAGAGAGGTTGAGAAGAACTATATGCGCAACTAATGGACATGGTCTAAAAGGGGGGGACAACTGGAGGGAGGGGGGCCACCGGGTGGAGGGGAGCAGAGGGAAGGGAAATTGGGACAAATGTAACATTATAATCAATAAAACACATTAAAAAAAAAAAAAAAAAAGAGTGAGTTCTAGGTTCCAGGCTTGTCTCACTCTCCCCTTCTTCAAGTCTTTACTCAATTGCCACTTTAGCTGGAGGTGTCATCATTCAGATGAGGCACCCTGGAAGAAGACCTTGTTTGGAGGGGTGAGATTATGAGTATAGCCTGACATATATTGCATATAAGGTGCTTTTGCCATTTGGAGGGAAAATGTCAAATCAACAGTTATATTCCAGGGCCAGGAGATGTCCCAAAGCCAGTTATCTGAAAATATGGTACTCAGAATGGTAGTGAACTTTCAGCTAAGCAAGAAAACTGAGATCAAAGGAGTTGACGTGGGCTACCTCAGCATGTTAATCCGTCATGTTAAAAAAATACACAAACATTTATAGTTTCCATTGTGAGAGGCAAATAAAGCAATGGGAACTAAAATAAAATCACATGTGCCCTAAACTTAATTATGCTAAGAAAATAAAGCAGGAACTATACAAGTGTAAAATGCATGTGTAGCTCTTATTCAAAGATTTAAATCTTGCTGACACCAATAAGAAATGATGGGTTGTGATTCATAGAGAAGGTAATGTGATTTCTGCACATGGGCTCTGACCTTGGGCGGCCCAGGCAGAGCTTGGAGAGTGGTTCTAATTGAATCAACACCCGGAGGGTGGGGGTGGGGTGGAGATATCTACTAGGACTGTGGAAAGACCAGTCACTGTTCTTTAAACAGAAGGAAAAATGGGTCAGCAGGAAAGAGGTGGTTCACATAGAAAAAGGAGTTTAGAGAAGTAAGACATGTCAAGCTTCTCCAGCCTGGCCCAGGGCAGGGAAATAGGCTGCCTATTGGCCAGAAGGTGTCCATTGTTTCAGGGGTGGAGCAGGGCACGGGATGTGTAACTGATGTCTCCTAAACTAAAGGGTAACCATCGCCTCAACTGCCCTTGCTGATGATTCTGGGCTCACCAAGCAGCCTTCTGGTGAATAATTCAACTTAATAATAATAGAGAACACTTTCTAAGTACTTAGAGAACAACACAGACAACACTCTTCTAAACTCTTTACACGATTATCTCATTAAATCGTCATGATAACCAATGATACATGTTACCATTATTGTCTGCATATTACAGATGATAGAATCTCTGAGGCACAGGAAAGTTAATTATCTTGCCCAAGGTCACATAGTGAGAGAGCTGAAATTCAAACCTAGGCTCTCAGGTCCTCAACTGTTCACTACTTTTTTGCACTGGCAGACCTAGCGGGTAGTTTTAGTTGAGGGTTTAGTATTCTGGGCAGGGAGTGAGGAGTCAATCCTATATTAATGTAATAAATTGCAAGTCTTGTTTCCATAGAGGCTCCTGTGCATTTTGCTAATCTGAGTCTGCTGCTGGAGAAGAACATCCCGTTGTTGTTCTCAAAGGCCTGGACCAACTTGAATGTGGTCTCTGAACGTAATTGCTGCTCTTGGCAGTGCCCAGCACATAAACGGCACTCAGGACTCTATTGAGCGGCTGAAGTGGAGGCACGGCCGCAGGGACTCTAAGGGATCTCTAGGCAGTAGCTTGCTAGTGGTCCCCCAAACAAAATGATAACACTATTTTTGACAATTTTTAGCAAATTTTTAATATTTAGAGATTTTTATTCTTGTCAATTGCAAACTGGGACTGCCTAAATGAACGATTGTTAACGTAACTCCATACTTGTCTTTTAAATGTAGTTATGGAAAAAAAAAAAAAAAACTGCTCCCAGATGTAAATTGAACCAAAAATGAACATAGACTGTAGAACAAGGACAGGCTGTTCAGTGTAGTCATTTTTGGGGAGAAAAGTTTCCAAAAGGCTTTTATCCCCCCACCCAAAATTCCAAATGGGAGGAAAGTAGACATTTTTATAAACTCTTAAGTCTTGAATGGCTGCAAATGTCTGTAATTTGGAGTCATTTTTGGAGGTTATATTTCTATATTGCTCTCTGGAATGATAACAAACCTGTGAAAAGGAAAGGTTTTTCAGCTTCAATGTCTTCAAAATGCCATCTGAGCACTGAGATGCTGCCCAAAGTTGGGTTAAACGAATCAAACTGGCACCCAACAGAGCTGTTTACTATTTAAATGTTACTATTATTTTTAAACTTTAAACTTTTGAAATAATTATAGATTCACAGGAAGTTGCAGACTCATGCATCTTTCACCCAGTTTTTCCCAATGGTAACATCTTGGATATCGTTTTTAATTAGACGGAGAAAATTATAAAGTGGTTTGGGTCCTTCTGTGGCAAGCTTTCAGCAGGCTGAACTTACACTTGAAAGACCACAATGATTTAAACAACGAGGGGAAAATGTATTTTTGCCTAACAAACTGACTTGGAGAAGTTGAATATGTATTTGAAAACTTGACTTTTCTTTTAAACATGTAGAAATTGGGCCACAGTCACAGGTGAGCGAATCCAAGCTCCTCTTGCTTTCAGCTGTGTAACTTGAGCCCTGACGCATCTCCAAATTCTCCTTCATTGCTTTCGCGTCTTGTTTAGCAATGATAACAGTTAAAAATGTCAGCCCCTGTAATGCAAAGTTAGTGCAAAAAGAAAAAAAAAAAAGTCTGGAGTAAGCATTAAAATTTTCAGTGATACTTTGGGGCCAAATGAGTCCTCAGGCATTTTCAGTAGTATAAGTACTTTAATTTATAGCAACTGAGAAGTTCATGGAGAAAGTCATGGCAGGGCAAATTACTAAGTCACATTTGTGTCTCCCATATTTTTGGGGAAAAATGACATGCATTTGCCAGCTGAAAGGATCTTCCCAGCCCTTCTTATGCATGAGGGACATTTTAGGCAAAGCTTTTTTGTTATCATGCTCTCGCATCAGAAAAGTTGCTGCCTCACAAGCTGAACATTTTCTTGAAATTGTAATTTGTTCCAAGAGAAGGTTCGTTGAGATCCTTGTAAAATTCATCCATGTATTTGTTTCTAGTGAGTTTTTGAGTTATTATTTCTCTAGGCTTCCAATTGGAGGTGAAACTGTCATAGAAATTGATTGTGATGTTTTCACTTCAGAGAGGAAAATCTTCACCATCCTTTTTTATGTTTTTTTGTCTTTTGTTTTTTCAAATCCATCAGTAATGAAACATAACTTACTTTTTACAGTCTTTTGGAGAGCCTGACCTTTAGTCACGGAGAATCATGAGACATTACAAACCTTTTAAGTGATTGGAAACTACTCAAATACCCAGAATAGATAACTTGTGGCATACTGATACGAAGGAATACTATACAGCAACGTGAATGAATGAACTGCAGTTGTGTACATGGAATAATACAGATGATTCACAAGCATAATATTGAACAAAAAGCTCAGACACAAGAGCACATACTGTTTGATTCCATTTATATAAAGTTTTAAAATATGTAAAACTAGTCAGTGGTGTTGGAAGTCAGCCCTTGAGAGGTGGGGTGGGGTAGTTATTCACAGAGAACAGCAGAGAAGTTTCTGGGGTGATGGGAATATTCTGTTTCTTAGTGTTGGTTATGTGGGTGTGTTTGATTTGTGAAAATTTATCAAGCCACAAGCTTAACAATTTTTGCACTTTTACTATGTAAATTACACACCCATAAAACATTATAAAAAAGCCACTAAATACAGTGGGATTATGGGAGAGACTGGGTGGCTAGCGGGCATCCCAGCATCCTTCACTCCAGACGTGATGGTAGCTTCCATTCAATTTTGTCTCGGACAGGGTGGCGGATGGTGGGGAGGTGGGGCAGGCTCCATGGAGACAGCATGGATGGTCTCTAATTATACTTTTCCTTTTAGAAAAAAATTTCTTTTCCAAAAGAGAGACTGTAAATGATAGTTCATGGAAGAACCTCCTTGATGTCATCTATGCTTGGAATCTTTTTCTCACCGACACATCCGTGTGACTAAACCTGCACACACATCCCTCGCTCAGCATCGCACTGCCTGGTGGGGAGAGGTGATGGCACCCAGAAGGCTCGGAGCTCCACAGACCGGGCTTCAAACCTCAGTGCTGCTTCTTACCTGCTCTGTAACCTGGGGCAGGGTCTGCTCTCTAAGCCTCCATCTCTACCTTGCAGGCTGACATTAGGAATTAAATGAGGCCTCCCAGGGGATATGTATCTAATACAATGTTTGACATGTGGCAGGTGTTTGAGGAGTTGTTCCTTACTTACACTGTCCCTAATTTTTACTCTGAGCCCCAGTGATCTTAGGCTCTGAGGTCACTGTAACCTCAGATGTTAGGCCTCTCTTGTGGAGCCTCAGGCTTCAAGGCTGTGTGGCCTAGCTGATGGGGTCAATGTGTACGTAGAAGGTGGGGGATGGCATGGGGGGTGGCGAAAGGAAGATAAATACCTGGAGGGCTGAGGCTGTATCTCCCTCTTCCCTCCAGATCTCAAGCATCCCCTCAGCCCTGCCTCAGGCCAGGACTTCAGGGAACAGGCTATTTTGTCAGTGCCTATGGGACTCTCACCCTGGAATGGCTAGTGGCTTCCAGGGCTTCTGTCCTAGTCTCTGAGGAAGAAGCATAGGGCCATGCCAGCCCAGGAGCAGCCCCCCTCCTTTCAGCCATGAGTGGGCCATGGCTGCTCTGTCTTCAGTGGGGGCCTCTGCATGCCCCGTGTCCAGCCAGGGCAAACCCTTCTGTGAATGCACAACGCCTTCCACTTCCCTTTCCCCCCAATTACACTGCCCTTTCCTTCAGACTTTCTTAGTACAGACACAGACAAGAGGAGCACAGGCTTTGGCATTTGCAAGAGCTGAGCTCCAGTTCCGACTCAGCCACTTACCAGCGGTGTGACCCCAGCCAAGTGACTCTACCGCTCCCAGTCTTGCTTTCCTCGTTTGTAAAAGAGTTTAATGAAAGCACCCATCTCATAAACTGGATGTGAGGATTAAATGAAAAAATATAGCCAGAGTACCGGGCCCATAATAAGTGCTCAATAAAATGACAACTGTGAGTAGAGTAGGAGGTATAAGAGGATGTGAACAGGCAGTGTGGTGTGTGTGGGTCATAATTTCTATTCCAAAGTGTGGGTGTGAGACTCAAAATGAAATAGTGTCTGTGGTACTGAAGCGCCTAGCATGGTGCCCCGTGCCCAGGAGGGACAAAAATGTAAACTCTTTATGCATCTGACCTCCAGCTACCCCGTGTTCCAGCCTTCCATCCCGTCTTACAAGCTCCCCTTGAAAATTTATATCAACTGGCTCTCTGGCTCAGCAGGCAGCCCTGAGGAGAGAGTCTTGAGTGTGGATGAGAGGAGGAAAGAGTGGGGTGAGGGAGGGGAGGGGGAGGGTGCCCTGATAGGAGGCCTTCAGGTCTGCAAACCTGGGGGATGCCCAGTGAGAGGAGCAGCCTAGCTGGCTTATGCTGCCCACTGGTCCCTGCAGTTGGTCAACCTTCCCTCCCCCCGCAGTGACCCTACTGCCATTCATCCCAGGTTGATCTACACTTCCATGCTCCCAACTACCTCAAAAGAGGCTTTAACATCTCCTCTCCAAGGCAAACAATTCAGGCCCAAGCAGCGAGCCCGCTGCCACATTCTTTCTCACTGCTTGTCTCCTCGGCCAGACCCTTACCCTCTCCCCGCTTTACTCCTTCTTGTCTTCACCTTTTTTCCCACCCTCACACAGCTTTCTGTCCGCCCCATCTCACCAGATTCTAATCCAGACCCCTCTCACCCTTGCCTAGCATTTTTTTCCCTCCCTCCTGTCTGCTCCCTCCACCAGGGCTGTGGTGAGGGTTTGTGTACCCCTCCGGAATGCTCTAGGGCAGCGGTCCCCAACTTTTTGGAACCAGGGACCATTTTCGTGGAAGGCAATTTTTCCATGGACCGGGATTGGGGGTACGGTTTAGGATGATTCAAGTGCATTGCATTCAAGCTCACTTCCTGCTGTGCAGCCCAGTTGTGAAAGACCAGGACGGGTAGTTATCTGCAGTCCTGAGGTTGGGGGCCCCTGCTCTACATGGCTCCCCCACCTCTGACTGGAGGAATATCTGCCATCCATTTCATTCTGGTGAAAGCAAGTGGCCCAGGCCAGAGTGTAGGCCGGTTGCCTGGCCCTCGGGACCCGGGATGCCCCAGAAGGCTCTCCTCCAGCCCCCCAGAGGGCCCCTCAGCACCCCGGGGGCTCCTGGGTACAGTGAGTCAGGCCTGTCTCTGCTGTTGTTTATGTAATCCTTCCCTGCAGTAACAAGGTGTTTACTGTTGCACAAACACATTTTGGTTTAACGGCTGACAGTAAAACTGTCTGATAAAGTTTGATTTAGCGAAAGAAAGCAAAATAAATCTGGGGGCACAGAGAGCTGTTGGGAGGACAGACTCTGAAGGGCTTCAAAGAAGGGGCGTGAGGGTGAGGGCTGGGGGTGCCACTGTACGTCCTTGGCCCTTCTTTCTGCCTGTCTCCCAAGAGAACTCCAATAGCTCTTCTGCAGGAAGCCGAGCTCCCCTTAAACAGACAAGCTCCTGCTCCTGGCATTTTCTTGCCATAGCATATGCTCCGGCTTCCTCCGTTGCTCATGAATTGCCTCCATCCTTCAACACCCTAGGTAATTTGTTCCTCCTCCAAGGAGCCTCCCCTGATTGCTCCAGCTCAGACAGAGCTGGTAGTGTTCCCTGAGAGAAAGATCCTTGAGCCAGGAGACTCAAGGACAAGATCTAGCTCTGGGATTTAGTAGCAGTGTGGTCTTAGGCAAGTCACGCTGCCTTTAGGGATCTCAGTATAGTCAGCTGCAGGATAAAATACATAAAAGTGCTTGGTTCCTTTTTTTAAATTTAATTTTTAATTTTTTAATTATAGTCGTCGTCGGCAGCCGTCCGTCTTGAGAGACGATGGTGTAGCTTCTTACTATCTGCACCGCCGAGAATGGCTGTGCAGTCCAACTCGGGAGTGACACGGTATCTGTCTCCTCCCGTGTTGAATCGACATCTTGCGATGACGCTGGAGTATCCTCTCCAGTGAAGCTGAAGCTACAGAGCCTGGGCAGGGTGATATGGAGGGTCTGCTGTTGCCCATGCAGCAGACCCTTTTAATTATAGTAGACATACAATATTGTATTAGTTTCAGGTATACAACATATTAATTAGGTAAGTCTAGTGTCCATCTGAGCCCTGGCTGGTTTGGCTCAGTGGATTGAGCGTCGGCCTGCGAGCTAAGTGTCGCTGGTTCGATCTTCCAGTCAGGGCACATCAGAGAAGGAAAACTCTGACTCCAAAAAACCTCCGCTGCCTTGCGGCATACCTCTTCAGGGGAAAGGCTAAGGGAGTAAACCCCGACAGAAAATCCGGAGCCGGAGTCCCTAAGGCGGTTTGACGTTGTAGTCAACACCGGCAACTCCTGCGGCGCACCTGAAGCCAAGCTGTATTGACTCCGTCTTTCCCTTGGACCCTTCAGCTGCGAAGAGAGGGGGGGTCTGCTGCATGGGCAACAGCAGACCCTCCATATCACCCTGCCCAGGCTCTGTAGCTTCAGCTCCACTGGAGAGGACACTCCAGCGTCATCGCAAGATGTCGATTCAACACGGGAGGAGACAGATACCGTGTCACTCCCGAGTCGGACTGCACAGCCATTCTCGGCGGTGCAGATAGACTCTTGAGAAGCTACACCATCGTCTCTCGAGACGGACGACTGCCGACGACGACGAGTGTCCATCTGACACCATGCTTAGTTATTACAATATTATTGACTGTATTTCCTATGCTGTACTTTACATCCCTGTGACTGTTTTTATAACTAGCTATTTGTATATCTTAATTCCTTCCCCTTTTTCACCCCCGCCAACCCCACTCTCATCTGGCACCATCAAAATATTCTCTGTATCTATGAGTTAGTTTGTTCTGTTTGTTCATTTATTTTGTATTTTAGATTTCACATAGAAGTGCTTGGTTCTTGAAAAAGCCTTACCCACATCTGAGACACTCCTGTCTTGTTATTGGCTGTGTGCTCACTTGTTCTCTGCCTACAAAGTAAGAAAGAGTGAGCATCTGTTCTTGCATGTGCGTGATGATTCCGGAGTCTGTGTCCCCTGCCCAGGCCATAGCCCACCCGTATTTGTCTAGTATGGGGCTAAGGAGAGGCAATAGGGACTCAGAAAATACTTTTTGAACTTTTTATTGAACCATGAAATGTATACATAAAGGAATATAAAGCATCAGCATATAGCTTGGTGAAATTTCTGAGTGAACACATCCATGTAACCAGCACCCTGATCAAGAAACAGAACATTTCCCCCACACTCCAGAATGCCCGTGCCCCAACCCTTTCCCAGCTGATATCTGCTCAAGGCTAATCATTGTCTTCACTTCACCATAGATTAGTTCCACCTGTTTTTGTGCTTTATACCAATGTATATAAGTAGATATAGCTACTCTTTTGTATCTGGCTACTTTCTGCTCAGCATCATGTTTGTGGAATTTGCTATATTGTTTTGTGAAGTAGTAGTTCTTTCATTTTAATGCTGTGTAGTATTTCATTATGTGACTATACCATAATTATTTATCTATTCTAATATCAATGGGTTTTTATGTGTATGATGCTATGAACACGCCTGTACATATACTTTGGTGAATGCATTTCTGTTTGGTGAATGCCTAGGATGGAATTGCTGGGTCAAAGGGTATGCTTATCCAAAGGGCAGCTTTAGAAGATATGGTTGAATAGTTTTCCAAAGAAGATGTTTCAATTTACATTCCACTCAACATTTTGCATTGCGTGTCTTTTTCATTTCAGCCTTTCTAGTGGAAGTGTAAGGTTATGTCCCTGATGTTTCAGTTTGTATTTCTGATTACTGAAGAAGTTGAGCATGTTTTCATATTATTACTTGCTTCTTTTGTGAAGTGCTTGTTCAAGTCTTTTGCTTATAGTTCTATTGAATAGTTTGTCTTTTTCTTATTGATTTGAAGAAATTCTTTATATATTCTAGATCCAAGTCTTTTGCCATATATATTCTGTAAATATTTCCCCCTCACTTTGGATTGCCTCTCCAGTCTCTTGTGTCTTTTTAAGAACAGAAATTCAGTCTTTTAGTAGAATCCAATTTATTTAAGTTTCCAGGAAATATGTTTTGACATGTTGAACCCAGCTTCTATCTTTCTGGCTAATTCCATTTTCCCCTTCTGAGTCATCTGTTTTCCATATTCTGTCTTTGTGTTTTGGGGGAAATAAAAAATGGTTTTCAAGGAGAACCCCACAGTTCAGGCCCAAACTGTTCACCTTGAAGCCTTTTCCACTTGGGGGTGTTGTTGCTCAAGCACCCCTGGTTCCCATGCCTGCAGAACTCCCAACCCATGCCCCTTTTTTAGGAATCTTGGTGAATTGAGTGAACTAATCTTCTCTCTTCCACTTTAAATCTGATTAACTAACTCAGAAGAACCTCAACACCAACAAGCGTATGAAGAGTTGCTGCATCTGCTGAATAATATATAATAATCAGAAAGATGTAAATTAATAATTAGAGAGGTGTAAATTAAATAAATAATGAGACGTCACTTTATAACTATTGGACTGACAGAAATTAGAAAGCTGGATGACACAGAGTGCTGGCTGGGATAGGAAGGTGTAATAATAATGTGCATGCTCCATCAGGGTAGTAAGCAGGCACCACTGAATTAAGACTGTTTATACCCTTTCTACCAGCAGTCTCACTCAGACGGGATATGGTGATGGGCATCATAGCATTGCAGGGGTGGTGGTGAGCCTCTGGGTGTCATTGCTCGAGGAGTGGATGGGTTAGATACAGTAGTATTATGTAACAGTTGGGAGCAACAGATTATATATACACTCTGTAACATGTATGGTACTTTGAAACATAGTTCTGAGTAGAAAAGTAAAAAACAAAAGGAGATCTACAACATAATACCATTTGCATAAACTAAAAACACTTATGCACAAAAGAAAGATAAGCACTTTGCTAAAGGACAAACAACCCAAAGATACATACACATCCAGCTCATTAAGATGGTTGCCTTGGGGGTGGGGAGTGAGGCATGGGGACAAAAGGGGATTTTTAAAAGCTCTGATACCTTAACCTTCTCTTGCTTAATGCCTTCTGCCTCTATCTTTAAAAAGTCCTCTGTCATCACTTCTAGGTCCCTTCCCAAAGATCTCAGCCCTTGTTTGTCTTCTCCCTTAAGATCAGCCTCCTTCAAGCCATGTCTGACCAGCACAAGGTATCATTTATGAGATCTATGTTTAACCTGAAGAGCACTCAGCACATGGCAGTGGCCAACACAAAGCCCCAAGGACTTGGGGGAGTGGAACCCGAGGACTTGAAGGGGGCCCCGTGTTCTATTATTTATGGTGTCTGGCATCTGGGGGCTGCTCAGCCAGTGCCTGTTGAATGAACCAAAGAAATTCTGGCTCCGCTGTTTACCAGCTGTGTCAACCTGGGCAAATGCTTTCACCTCTTTGAGCTTTGATTTCCACCTTTGTCAAAATGGAGATAATAATTACAATTCCTTTTTCACAGGGTTATTGTTAAGGTTAGATGATGTCATTGCTTTGGAAAGTACTTTAACTGTAAAGAATTACCCAATGCAATGGAAAAAATGTGGAGATAAGGATGTAGGTACACAGATGTCGAATTGTGACCTTGTACATCTGAAAATTATATAATTAACCAATTTCATACTGATAAATTTAATTAAAAAAAATAGAATGTAGGACTTTCAAATGCCAGCACTTCTGTGTATTAGCTATGGGAACTTAAAGAGCATTCCTTGGTCTCAGGTTTTAAATTCTGTAAAACAAGAAACAATGTCAACCTTGTAGAGTTGTTATGAAAATTAATGGCAATGTTCTGAGAACTAATGACAACATATATTTGGTACATAATTGTAGGTATTTAAAAAATGGGAGATCTAGAAATCCATTTGTTAATTTATTCGGTGAATACTTGTCAAATGCCTACAACGTGCCAGGCTAGATTCTGGGAATGGAGCAGTGAACAAAATAGACAAGAATTCTTAAATCCGTGTCCTTTGATCCAGGGGAGGGGTCAAATAAAAAACAAAATTAATAAGATATATTGTAAGCTAGATGATAATAAAGGCTAAGAAGGGAAGGGAAATAAGGAGCACCAGGGGTAGAGTAGAAGGGATTTACTTTTAAAGTAGGGTGGTCGGGAAAAGCCTTGCTGAATAGGAGATGTTCAAGCAAAGACGTGAAGGAAGAAGGAAGCCCTGGGCAAGTGCAAAGGCCCTGAGGTGGGTGCATACCTGGTGTGTTCAAGGCACAGCAAGGGGGCCAGGGTTGCTGGGGTGAACTCAGAGAGGTAAAGGCAGTAGTGGGACTGATGGTAGAAACCCCATTTAAAGATTGCTGTAAATTATACCTGGGCACCGAGGAATATCTCAGGAGAAGAAAAAAGGCTGAAGGAGCTGTGATTTTCAGGTTTGCAGGTGTATGATTTAACTATGGCTGGCTAACAAACTACCCCCAAACTTAGCAACTTCAAACATAAATACTTAACTATCCCACAGTTTTTGTGGATCAGGAGTCTGGGCACAGCTTAGGTCTCTCAGGTGGCTGTAATCAAAGTGTTGCCTGTGGCTGCAGGTATCTCAAGGCTTGACTGGGGGCGGGTCTGCTTCTAAACTCACTCTTGTGGGCCCAGTTCCTCACTGGCTGCTGGTGGGAGTTCTCTCTCGGTTCTTTGCCTGGTGGATCTCTCGTAGTACAGCTCACAACATGGAAGATGGCTTCCTTTAGAACAAGAGAAAGTGTATCTGAGAAAAGAGCCACTGTCTTTGAATAACTAAATCTTGGAAGTGATATCTCATTACCTCTGCTTCATTGTTTTCTCTAGAAACAAGTCACCAAATCCAGTCCTCATTGGAGGAGAAGGAAATTATGCATGAATGCCAGGGGAGGGAAGTCACCTGGGTGGTCAGAAGTGAGGTTGCCTTCCACCAGCAAGCTGTGGTTTTCAGGTGTGGTGGAGTTGCCAAAGAATACAGATGGATGAAAAATGATTTGTCCAGATGCAGCAGGGACATTTGAGATTTACTTTGTCATACAATGTAGTCGTACTTTTCTACAACAACTAGGAGTAATCAAATAACTTGCTATCTTTCAGCTATCTATCTATCTATCTATCTATCTATCTATCTATCTATCTAGTGCTATGTGGTCTTAGCTAACCTGGGTAATTAGGTTCTTCAAGTGCTCATTCTCTGGTTAGGTTTCAACTTTCAGGGAGAAGGCACTATTTGTGTGTGTACATGCACATACGCTTGTCTGTGCTATTTTCTATGGTGTCTACATCTGGGGTCCTACTCTTCCCTGAGCCTGGAGACCCCTGGGTTCACCTTTCCTCTGCTTCCCCCTTTGCACTTTGCCAGGAGGTCACGTGTGAGGAAACAAGCCCCACGTGGTTTTAATCATTTTGCTATAAAAGCTGAGCTGCTCTCTTCTTTGATCCAGGCTGAGCTGCTGGAGGAAGGGCTGGGGGCCAGGCTGGCCAGTCCGCCGAGCGCTCTGCTCGCACAGGGCTGCCACATCAGACGGCAGCCGTAAAGTGGAGCACAGCTCATTAATTCTCCCTCTTAACCAGGGCACCTGACAAGAAGTGACTTTGAAAACCTGGAGGATGGATGGGCGGGCGGGTGGGCGGCTCTGGGGCTCTGCAAGGAACATCTGTTTCCAGGTCCCTGTTAAATTGACATCTTTTTATTTGAAACATTTCTTTTATTTCCCAACTTCCTGCAATTGGCAAGGTCTCTGCCAGAGAGTAGAATGTCCCGGCTTTTTGGGCCATATGAGCTCAGTGGCCTCGCTGTCCTGCTTGACAGGCCTACAAGTGCCAAAGTGGGCAGCCTGGCACTCTGTCAATTATTAAACTTATGTGTGTGCAGGGAACATCAAACCCTATTAAAAAAAAACCCAAAATGGCCTTGAAATGGAAAACCCTGTGAAAATATCTGAGCCTCCATATGAGAAATATTAGCTTTTCAGAACTAGAAGAGTCACTGGAAACCTGGCATTTTCCATCAAAAATCTTCTTTCCCTGGGACCCAGCAATCGAGTTTTCTTAACAAGAGTGATCCAAACTCCTGTGCCTACAGCCTTCATCCTGGATGCTCACATAGCTATTGGTGACCAAAGACCCAGGTTTGACATTTAATCTTGACCTGGCAAAGGTTACTGGCAAAATCTGTTGACGTTTCTCAAGGTGAGAGCTCAGGGATCTTAGGATAGGGGATTGGAAGTGGTGGGTGGATGATCTTATTTATTACTACTTTGTCCTGGGGGCCTTTGGATCATCTTATATTCCTGGCTGACTGATCTATATGCATTATCCTTCATCCTTCAAAATCCAACTGTGGCATGCTTGGTGTCATCAGGACAGACAGCAGTTGACATTTGAAAAACATTGGCATGACTGAGTTCCAAGGGCTCATCAAGAGATAACTGCATTTGGTATACCCCTTGGCATGTACAAGTGTGTGTGTATGCATGTACTTGTGCACTTGTGTGGTGCCGAGATATGAGTCTGAATGTTGGTGCATCTGTGTGAAAGCATTGGTGCCATGATGTATGTGTGTTTCTGAAGCACACGCCTAGGAAGTGAGTAGATGAGTGAACGACATCTTTTTTCAAATGTGTTTCTGTATGTTAAGGTGCATGAGAAACTGCTGGGATGAAGTGGCGGTATGCATTTGTGGGATGTGTGTGAGAAGGACAATTTCCTCTTTCTCATGTTTCCTGGAAGTGATGGAGATGCCCTTGCTGGTTTTGCTTTACCAGTGGTTCTAACACTCATGCCCCTTAATTTCCAAGACCTTGGGTGCTCCCATACCCAATTCTTTGAAAGCCCCATTAAGATGTAGGCTCTTGAGTCAGATTGCCTGGGTTTGAATCCTGGCTCCATCTCCTTTTAGCCACATGACCTTGGACAGGTTGCTTAACCTATGTATATCTCAGTTTCCTTATCTGTAAAAGGAGAGTACACTAGCAAATTGGAGAGTCCATGAAATAGTTCACATAAAACAATTTGAAATTGCCTGGCACAGAGAAAGCATTTGGTTAGAGGTCATGAGCATCACTCCTTGTCACTCCCATCACTTGACCTCATCTCAAATTCTGTACTTTCATTATGCCTTAATACTCTTCCATTCTCCCCCACATCCATCACATTATCAACCCCCATCATCTCTTGCCCCAGCCCCTTCACCACTGCTGGTTGACGCAACCTTTCCAATCCAGGCCACCAAACTTGGTAGTTTCCAGAAGGGTAAAGCTGCCAAGGTGTGACCCAGCCAAGATGGGTCCCTTGGGTGGCAGAACCTGAGTATAGATGTTCCTTGATTTCTCACCCACTTGGGTGGATAACAAGAGCAAGTGAGTGAAAGTAGGAAAGGAGTCACCCAAATTGGCCCCTGAAGCATGGTTCCCTCTCCGCTTCTCCTCTTCTGCCTTTGGGCTTGGCTTGGGGTGAGGAGGAAAGGCTAGGGTGAGGAGGAAGGACCTGGGGCAAGGCTGTGGCTGTTGTCTGCTCTCTACCAGCTTGGGAGTATCCAAGAAAGAAAGTCAATGTCCTGGTCACTTTGGCTTTTCCATTCCAATTTGAATATATTAAAATACAACCTTCCAGCTGTGCAAATCCCCAGGCCATTGAAATAAAAGGTTTTTAACTTTAACCATTAAAGATTTAACTAGCCAATAAATCTAAGTATGTGGGGGGTTGTTACCAAACATTTATTACATTGCTCTTGCTTTTAACTCAAGAGTAAATGCCAAGTGTGGACTTTCATGAAAAAGACATTCTCTTATTGTCAAAACTGAGATCAAAAAAGTAAGAGATCACCATCTCCAGAAGGGTCTGCTCACTTTCTTTCCAAATCCCTTTGAGAGTTAATATGGCTCTATCAATTTTACAAACCAATTTGCTTGCTGCAAAAAAGGCTTATATAATAGCCTCTTGTTGCCACAGTCAGAACATGACTGACTAAATTAATCCAAAAGTCTACTTTCAGTTTGAGCGTCTTGGCGCCAACTTTTCCAGAACCAGATTTTATAAAGGCACAAAGGGGATATAGCTTTAATGAAGAAAATCACAAGATCCTTGTCTTTTAGTATCTTCTGGGTGAATTGGGTAATCAGTGTCTTGGATGGTAGTGCTTAGTTTTACCATTGTACCTTTAAGGCAAACAGGAGACCTGTCCAGGAGTGAAATATGGCTTTTAATTTACACAAATGTACATGTATAGAACTTAACAATCATATTCATCCTGGACTTTAAAAAATGAATAGAAGCCAGATAAATCTTGGGGAGAGAAAGAAAGAAAGAAAGAAAGAAAGAAAGAAAGAAAGAAAGAAAGAAAGAAAGAAAGAAAGAAAGAAAGAAAGAAAGAAAGAAAGAAAGGAAAGAAAGGAAAGAAAGGAAAGAAAGGAAAGAAAGGAAAGAAAGGAAAGGTCTAACGTACGTATTGAGTTATACCAGCCAAAAAGGGGACAGAGCCACATCCCAGATGTGCTATTTTCCTGCCCATTGACAGTTCTCCAACCCACCCCAGCAGTAAAAATGTCCTGAAGTGGATTTTGAAACCTGGCTAAGACTTCTTTTTGTCCAAAAGGCTTGCTGGGTGGGTCTTCTGGGTTTCATTTCTCGCAGAATAAGCCAGTGAGCCCTGTTTGCGAGAAGTACGTGGGAAATTCTGGCCTTTGCTCAGAAAACTTCCCTCTGGAGCATTTTTCACTTCTAAATAGGAGGTGCATAAAGTTGATAAGCAGTTGTAATTTTTTTAAGTCATTTTATTTTTAGCCTGAAGAGTTTTAGCTAGAAATTCTTAGCTGTATGCAGCCTTTTCCTCTGATCCCTAAATTATAAAGCAGAGTAGAATGACAACGGTGAATGAAGCACATGCTTTCCTCTAGCCAGTTCAAATTGCAAGGGACAGTGACATTTGCCTTTTGACTGGCCACCCATCCACATCTCCTTGGCTTCAGCTGAGGAAGGGACATTGGTGGATTTGAGGATTCTCCTGTTCAAATGAGCTCCCTCTTCATCCACCCCCTCCATTCCATTGCAACTGCCTGGAAGGAGGAGATCCCTAGCAGTGTCCTTTGATGTGGGTGTGGCCGGGAAGGGCTACATTTGTTTGATACATTTTTAAGCTTTCTCAGTGGATTGGGAGGTGGGGCACTGGAGAAATTATTTTCAAACCCAATAAAGGGGAAGCACTGGCTGATTTGCTAGGAATCTCTCTTGAGCCTGGGAGGAAAATTGAGAAACTCCAAAGACCTGTTTCCAGCCCAGAAATGGAAAGAGCTGGCACCATCCCTTAGGTGGCTGGGTTGGCTCTCTGCCTTCTGAGGCTTCTAAATAGCAAGGATCAGCAACCCACGTGGAAAACATAGGGTGTCTCCTGCCAGGCCCTGGCTGAACACTTCCAAATCGACTTCACTGTCCCTTCCACCTTCTCTCATGTTCAAATCCCATCCTGTTTACCCCAGAGGAGAAACATAGAGCAAGAAAGAACCGTAATGATTATTAGAATATTTTGCTTTCTGAATGACAAAGCCATTTTGGAAGAAAAAATTATATTTGGATTTCTCGTACCTGTACAACTGTCTGTGGCAGCCTTTTTGGGGGCTGCAATGTTGGTGTTGATGGGGAAGAGTCACCCATACTTCCTCCCAGAAGGTATACAGTTGCTTAGAAGATATTAGTTTCATTCATTCATTGATCCATTTATGTGCTAGTTCATTTATTCCTTCTGTTAATAGTCCTTGATGCCTTCTATGAGTCTCTGCCAGGTGTTTGGTTCAGGGCTGTAGGTAGAACAGGATTCGATGCCTGAGGAGACAGTCAGAGACCTCTGGGAAGAGAAAAGTGACCCTTGACTCTGTCTCTAAGGATTGCTGAGTGGGATACTACTCTGTGGGTGTTCAAAAACAGGAGAGTCTTGCACTCATTAATGGTCAGATCATTCTTTACACATGGCTTTTGTTATCTCCCTGGAGCTCCTCACAGCGCTGTTTCAGATCTCCCCATGGTCCATGGTCCATAAGCCCCAACTCCCTGGTGTCCCGCACATTCAGTTCCTATTTCTAGAGAAGGCAGACAATGTTGAGTATGCTTCCCAGCTAAATTCCTGATTATCTGCCCCTACCAGTGCCCACCCGTACATGGTCCCAGCCTGATTGTCAAAAACCCATCCCTCCTATTTTCCTCTTGATCTCTTTGCTCTCACCTTCTCCAGAATGCCTCTGTACCAGGAAATTCCCATCTCCTGTATCTGTTCAGTCTTTCCTCTCTACCAGGACTTTTGAGGCTTATCCCCCCCTCCCCGCTGCAGACCTTCCCCTCCTAGGCTCTCCGTGGTCTATCACCTTGGACCTGAGGGAGGAGACAGACTCCATCAGCTCAGGCTGGGACCGGTCCCCCTTCTGCCAAGACATTGCCTAAAACACATTTCTCTGCTTCTTTTCCCCTTTTCCTTTCTGAAAACAGCACTTTTAAAAGGTCAAAATGGGCTTCATGAGGTTTAAGGGGTTTATTAGTTTTAAAAACTATGTTCCCTCTATGGAGGGAGGGAAAACAGCCACCTTCTTTTCATATTACGTCAATCCACAGGCGTCTGTAATTTACATTTTTTTTGGAAAACTCAAATGTTCAGAAATAATGGAAAAGCTGCTTGAAAAAAGCAGATGAAATAAAAACTGGGGGGAATGTGTATTATACAAAAACCAGACCTGTGAGCCTGAGGCGAGACACCCTGATGACCTGGGGAGCTGATTAATGAGGCAAACCAAAGGGAGGCCAGGTGAGTGTAGATGCCCTGATTTCCTCACAGTCACTGACGCCCATGTGCTGGCATTTCATTTCCCACGCACGACGTCACGAATGGTTTTCATTCGGAAATTGTAGAACCATTGATGTGCCTGCCCTAGGAGAGCTGTGGACGTTGGGCAGGTGGGGGAGTATGGAGGAAAGGAGTCGGACCCTCCTGGGTCCTAGCCTCTGTTTCTCTTGGCCGTGAAAGGCCATCTTTTTGAGCCAGACTCACCCCATTTAGTCCCTGCTTCATTCCCTCTTCCCTCCTCATTCTCTGGGGAAGAGGAGATGGTGAGATGCTGAGACTATGGTAAGATGGATGAACAGTTTTATTTTCTGACAATTCAATACAATCACTTCATTGAAATAAAGGAACCCAACTCCTAGGTACAAATGAAATATCTGTTTACGAAAAAAACTCTGTTTACAAGATAATTTATTCTATTTCTGCATATAATTATTCTAGGTATGTCTCTGAATGCTATGTTTAACATTCCTTTGACAAATATTTTATGCACATACACCAAGGATGGTTTTAGGCTTTGGGGATCCCAGGAAACCAAACAGACATGGTCTTTACTGTCTACTTTGGTGGCGGCAGTGTGTTGGACAAAGCCAGAAGTGTAGGATGACGAGGTCTGGCATTGGAAGTACCAGGTGTTACAGGAGCAGCTGTGGGAGTGGAGGGGTAGAGATGAGGGACTAGGAAGCCTTCTGGGCGAAGTGACTTTAGGTGCCTGGAAGGAGTGGGACTTAACTAGATAAAGAGGCTCTGGAGGGCATTCCAGGCAGAGGGGAGACTGTATGCCCGGGCTCAGAGGCAGAGGCCATTGGGAATGTCAGTTCTGTTGTGTGCTGGGATGGCGACTGGCAGGGGATGGACCTCAGGGGACATCAGGGACCCAGCAATGAGGGCTCTTTCCAAATTGCTTAGATTTAAATCTGTGGGCAATGGGAAGCCTTCAAAGGGTCTAAGCAGAGAGTTGGCATCTCTCTGAATCACTTCTACAGAGTGGCCTTAAAAATTGTTTAGTGCTAGTCTCTCTTTTTAGAAAACAAGGTTGAAGGACAGAGAGGAGCTGCTCTTCTCACTGGCACTGTTACTAGCTGGTACTGACTGGGAGCTTACAGACACTGCACTCTGCTCAATAATTTACCTGCCTCTGCTCCCTCATCCTAAACCCACTGGGGAAAGTACTGGTAATATCCCTATTATACAGATGAGGAAACTGAGGTCCAGAAAGGTAAAGGAACTTGCCTCAGGTCACTTGGCTAGCAAGTGTCAAAGCCAGTATTTGAACAAGGTCATTGTGGCTTTACAATGTTATCGGCACACTCTACTTTCCCAAGGTTCCATAATTAATAACAGGGCTGGAATTTAAACCCAGTCCACCTGCTTTCTTAAGAAGTGGGCAACAGAGGTCATGTCATCTTCTCTGCTTCTGTTGACCACGTCCCTTCTGACTCAGTGCACTCCTTTGCCATAGTGATGTCCCTGAATACACCATTTTTGTATCCTATTCCTCATCTATCTCTGTGTATGCATTTCAGGGAAATTATAACACCAGTACAGGTGGTGTTGAAAGGAAGCCAAGAAATGAACTCTGAGAAAGCTGGGGAGGGGAAACGGTCTGATCAGTGGATTAAACAGCTTTGTGGGATTCCCAGTCTGGTGGTTGAAGGACCCTGTCTGTTATGGGAGGACTAGCCCCTTGCTGCCCCAGTTGCTGCACTAGCCTTTCTCTCTTGAGGTCAGCAGTCCTCAGGCTGAGGACCTCCCAGGGTTGGCCACTGTAGGTCCCAGGACTGTCACCTTCAGGTTCTATGGGGCTCATGGTCGCCAGGCCTGGTGAAGTCCTAGCCACTTGTCACTGCTTTCCAGCTAATGACCTCCTGGCCTGGCCACATCTCAGCTAATTTCTGCAATTAGGGAAGCTTGTTTTCAGAGGCTGAAACAGGAACTTTTCTGAATTAGCTTTTATGGTTCAGAGCCTTTAATTTGAGATTTAAAAAACATCATAGCTCGCCAAAACCAAATAAACTGCAGCTAATGAAATTCGCAGAAGTTCTCAGAGAATGCTTCTCACTGGTGCTCCTGCATGATTTATTGACAGCTGGTTGTAAAAACAATCTTATTAAAGGTCATAATGTTGGGTAAAAAAAAAAAAGCCCTTTAATTTATAGCATAATTAGGCTCCCTCCAATAGCTCTGCTGCTAGGGCTGTCACTTAGGGCTCTGAGGAAGCACTTGGTGTTTTTCATTATATCACAGCAAAGGCGATCCCTGCTCCTAGAGGGCCCACTGACTTTCTCTTTATGGCTCTTTTATTGCTGCTAAAATAGTCAAAACAGGGGGTTGATTAGAGCCGACTGATGCCTACTGATTATGGGAACACCTCTTGTGAGAGGAGGGAGAAAATGTAGGAGGGAGTTAGGACTTCAGGACATGCCACCGACAGAAAGGGATGGATTGTGATACTCTCCTGGGAAGTGTGACCAGGCTTCTTCCTCACACACTTGTGGATTGAAGGCTGACCCCAGGCAGGCTGGGCTGGGGTGATAAAAGGCATGTGGAAGGTGCTAATGCCTCAAGGAAGAGGACAATCCCAGGACAGGATGTATATAGGAATAAGGACCTTAAAATGCTAATGGATCTGGAGGTGGAGAGCAGGCTGCAGGCACCTGGTGGTGAGGGGAGTGGTCCCAAAGGGTAGAAGGTTGCAGTGGTTGCCACTGGCCTTGGGGAAGGAAAAGAGGACACGTGGTGTTTGTGTATTGTGCTGGCGGTGGGGGAGGCGGGCAGGGCCTGGTCTCCCACTTCCGTGAGCCCCAGCCATTGCACTGTGGAGCCAGCTCTCCAGGACTGTGCTTGTGCAGTGGGAATGCCTAGGAGGGGTGATGATAGCCAAACCCCAGCTGAAATGCCCTCATGCCACCCCAAATTTTCCCTCCTTCCCCAGATATCAGGCTCTCGTTAGGGGAGGAGATCAGAGCTGCAGTTCTAACCACAGAAGTCATGCAGCCCCAGCTGACTCCTTGGCAGCCTCCTCTCTAGCCCAGTCCTGATTCCCCATCGTTAGGCCAAGGGAACCACAGTGCTTTAGCAATGTAGGCTGTGTGTGTGTGTGTGTGTGTGTGTGTGTGTGTAGGATGGAGTATCCTGCCAGTGTATGGTGTGGCCATTGTGATGGGGGAAGAGGGTGGGAGGCCCTGTAGTTATTTGTTCTGGGCTCTGGCTGTGGCTTGGGGCTGACCGAGCAGGAGAAGGGTGACTGTGTAGGGCTTTAGCAGCCCTGGGAACTGGTCTGCTTCTTCTGGGGCTCTTTCGTTGTCTGTCCTACCAAACACTGGAGTGAGTGCTCCAAGATTCTTCCTGGGTTGCCTCGTCTTTTCCAGATCCATGACTTCCAGTCCCATCCCATCAAATCCCATCCCCTCAAGTCTGGTCAAGTCTCAACAAGTCAAGTCTTGTAAAGTCTCTCTGTTCTCTTCTGAGGCTTATCATTCACTTGCATTTGTCCACCATCCTGTGGGAAACTGGGGAGCCCGTCTCAGTCTCCTGGCATCTCCTCTACCTTTGGAGGGCCAAGGAATCAGTTTCCTGTTCTTTGAAGCTGAGGGCTGGACCTAGGCTTGCGGTGATCTCACCAATGGGACACAATTTGGAGTTGCAGCTTTTTTCCTTTATTCCTTCTCTTCCTTTCTCTCCCCCCTCCTCCTCCTTCTGTTGGAATCAAGTGTGCAGAAGATCCGTAGGAAGTAATATTGTGATAGGAAAAAGGAGATAGTAGGATTGGGCAAGGAGAGCCTTGAGAACATGATGCAAAATGGACAAAGTCTCTTCTGCCTTATCTTGCGAGGTCCACAGGTTTCATGTGAACTGGCAGGGAAGGCTCACAGGTGCTGTCTTTCTTCTTCAGGGTGGGGGGCGGGTTGAGTCTAGAGCTGAGAGGAGGGAACCTGGCATTTTTCTATGGAGATTCCCTAGGTACCTCCCACCCCACCACCACCAATTCCAAGACCAGAGAGAGAGAGAGAGAGAGATTGGTTGCTTCTTTGTATATGTGCCCTGACGGGGGATTGAACCTGCAACCTTGGCGTATCAGGATGATGCTCTAAACAACTGAGCTACCCACCCAGGGCAAAAATCGTTATTTTTTAAAGTCTGTAATTCTGCAAATGCAGGAGTTTGCAAGAGGAAATATTTAATTTAAGAGAGAGAGAGAGTGCCTACTAAATGCCAGGTACTGTGTGGGAAGATGGGCTTACAGAAATGGACTTAGGAAGTTTCCAGGCTGAGGCAGAGGTGAAGGAGAGATGTTACATGGTTAATCACATTATGTATGGTAAATGTCAAGGCTGACTTTACACCAGGGGCTAGGGCAGCACTCAGGAAAAAGCAGGTGACTGCCCAGTATGTGTGTGTATCGGTGTGAGAGTGTGAGTGTGAATGGGAGTGTGTAAGTATATGCTGGTGTGATGTGAGCATGTGAGTGTGTCAGTGATTGTGTGACAGAATGTTTTTGTGTGTGCTGTGGTGTAGGAGTATGTGAGTGTGCGCACATGAGTCTGTCAGTGATATGTTGTGGGATTGGCCAGGTGCACCCTTGGCCTTTGCAAAAGTGGACGTGACAGAGAAGGGATGGTATTTGCTGTTCTGTAATCAATCCAGTGCCTAGCACGGTGTAGCACACAGGAAATGATCGACACACCGTTTCTGAATGGACAAGCTGCCTCCCCTAGTAGTGTAGGAAGTAGAATCTGGCCTTGGTTTCTTTTCAGGTTTTGTCTTCTTGGATGAAGAAAGGGGACAGGAGGGTTTTTTGGTTTTTGCTTTTGTTTTTTTTTCATCTAGACATTAGTAACTGAACCTAGAGGGTAAAAGGATAAATTCTTGACATAATTAAGTGCTAGTAATGTCGTAGCCCTTTAAAAGACTGTGACTCAAGTCAAAAGGTTGTAGTTGATTTTAATTTGTTTCTACAAACTTTTTATACTTTCTAAATCTTCTTCAATTTTTTGAATCAGAGAAAAAGAGTTATCAAAAAAGGAATTTGTCTTTTTCCATGCAAACCTGAGTTGCAAGGGTGTAAAAGCTGCTTGGGGTGCTGGCCTCTGGCCCCTGGGGTGAGTTCAGAGTGCTGGCCCCATCTGCCTGCCCCGACCTGCGGTTTCTTGTTCTGGCCGTCACTGCTCCTGCCATCCAGCCCCTGGGCTTTGTGTCTCAGTCTCAGTTATTTATCTTGTTTCTCCTTGATTGACAGCTCATTTTGGAGTCACATTTCCAGACTGACCTCTTCCTTCTCCAACAGAGCACAACTCTGGGACTTACCTCCAGCCTCATGCTCTGAAACCCCACTTTCCCTGTCTCATGGTGAACCCTGTACCCTGTAGGCCACAGTCCTGGCACCCCCAACCAGCCTCGCAGGGCTGGGAGGAGGCTGGACATTAAGTCAGGATGAAACATGCTGGTGTCTCTTTAAAAATCTAGCTTCTCCCTGGTGATTCTTCTGTCTTCTTAGAAGTTTGCAATTATTCATCAATTATATATTGAAGATAATCCAATTTCCTGATGACTGCTGGCTGACCAGGGGTAGGGGGAGATATTTCTTAAGAACTTTCATCCCAGTCTGTTGTTTGTAGAGGAAGTAACTAAAATGCCTCTATTTCTCAGCTATGAACTTCCAAATAGATTTCTGAGTATTAAATCCTTTTTAATAGCCTCCTATCAGATTTTAAACCCAAAGGACAATTGTTCAAGGCAGGTTTCAAGCTACAAATTGCAGACAGCTGTCGGTCAAGGCCACCAGATTGTGGGGTAGTGGTGATTTTCTCCCCAAAGATCATTTCTTTCCATCTTTCCTTCGACCTAGGGTGAAGTTGGAATTGGAGCTAAAGCTAGGGCTGAGGGCCGTCAGTATAGGATTGCTTGGAGTTGAAGTTGGTGTTTGAGTTATTTTAGTTATTTTATTGAGCCTTAGCATTGGGTTAGAAGAGGCCTGGCCTGGGGTTCAGGTGGGCGTGGGGTTAGCAAAGAGGGCGAGGGCCAGGTGGGGTTTGGGTCAGTATGTGGTTGCTATTGGTGTCAGAACTAGGACTAGGACTAGGACTGAGCTCTTGGAAGCTCATAGGTGAGGACCCTTCATCTGAGGGTTGTGCCACATCTGAATTTTCTTGCTTTTTTGGATCAAGCCCTTGCTCCTGTACAATTTTGGGCTGAAAAAGATGAAGACATACTATTTTCTCTCTGGGAGTGTTTGGAGGTGAAGTGCCAGATATGAACTCCATGGCAGCCTCCTGGGAAGCCTGGTAAGACCTGATGTTGAGGTTTATCTCTTCTGGCTCCTGTGGAGGCAGGAGGGCAGGAAAAGCAGTGGGCAGTGATGTTTGCCTTTCCTTCTACATTGGGCAAGACTGTGGCACTCAGTCTCAGGACCTGAGGCACAGAGTCAGCCAGCTGGGTTCTGGGGCCACTTCTTGTCCTTGGTGTTTAGTTGACCAGTTTTCTGCCATTTTTAGCACTTTGAATAAAACCTAGGAATGGCAATAAACTGATTTTATTTCTCTGTCCCCACAAAGAGATAGGCAGGGAACATTCTGGTGCCTTTCTGAGGAATTTCTGCGAAAGGGTACCTGGCAGACCCAGATAAAAAGCCCACATGTCCACAAACCCACTGCCCAGCCACTGGTAGGCATTGTCATGGGTCTGAATGCCACCCCTTTCATTTTCCTCTTGTTCTTGCCAAGCCTCTTGGATTCCACATTCTCACTATGCTGACATTATCCTAAATACCAACCCCAACGTGCCTCCATAGATTTGCTCATCAACTTAGAATGCTCCCCATTCCATGTCCTAAAGAGTCCCCTCATCTTCCAAGATCCAACCCTTGGGACTTATTTATTCGGGGATTAAACACAGGGTCAGCATCTTCTTCCCACTATCTGTCAGAACCTTACAGACGGGCTGGAAGAGAGTGGACACAAAATCTGTGCTTTCTGAAACAACACAGAGCAGAAAAAACATGAGTTATGACACTTTTATGAAGACTTGGGTCATTTCATGGAGCACCCTCCACTCCTCCATACTTCCAAAACCTCTGTGTATTTTTTAATTGCTTTCTTTTCCTTCACTTGAATTGAAATGAATTAACCTAACAAGTGACCATGTCTAGGTACTATGAGGGCATGCAACACTCCTAAATTCTGATACAGCTGCAGAGCTGGAAGTGTAAAATATTATACCTCCCCAACATCACTGACCAATAGGACACAGATATAGAGAGGGAATTGTTCCTATTTCCCCTAGCAGTGCCCTGGCTTTCTAGACAAAATTGGACTCCTATATAGTTTTATTTATATTTTGTTTTTAATAACTAATATCTACTGAATTCTTAGTATATGTGGAAACTCTTCTGGGTTTTTTGAATGCATTAACTAGCTTAATCCTCTCAACAAACCTGTGAAGTAAGTGCAATTATTATCTCCATTTTATAGATGAGGAAAATGAGGCCCAGGGAAGACAAGTGATTTTCTGAAGTTCTTACAGATGGTATGTGATGGGACAAGAATTCAGGACTAGAGTATGTGATCACAGAGTCCATGTTCTTACTCTTATTCTCTCGTCCTTCCTCAAATATCTCTCAAATTCATGCCCCTTTTCCCTTTCAGTTGGTACCACCCTCATTTAACATAGTGCACTTCTTTTTCTAGTAGGGTCTGACATGATCTCCCTGGTCGAATGCCTTTCTTCTTCAATCCTTCCTGGACACAACAGCCAGAGTGACCAGAGCGAAAAGATAGACATCACTCCCCTGATGCCCACCGTTGTGGGGACTTAGAGATGCCTGAAAATGTCTTTGACATTCTTCCTATTGAGAGGTGGGATCTAATCCCCTTCCCTTGAATACGAGCCAGCTTTAGTGACTTGCTTTGTCAATAGCAGGCAGTGGAAGTCAATGTCTGGAATTTTCAGTTGAAGCTTCCACCTGGATCCTTGGAACACTGCCCCAGAGCCACCGTGTAGAAAGTCTAACCATTCCTGGTACAACATGCTGGTGAAGCCACTCAGACCAGTGTTCCTAGCTGAATCCAGCCTCCTAACCCTCAAGGCACCAGACATGTGAGCAAAACCACCTTAGACCCCCCTGTCCCAAACCAGACTATCCATCAATTGATGCCATTGAATGACCTTCATGGGTACTACATGGGAAAGATAAATCGCCCAGCAGATCCCTTCTCTAATTACCAACCCCAAAAATTGGGGGATACAATAAAATGGTTGTTGTTTTTAAACTACTAAATATTGGGGTGGGTTGTTGCTAGCCATCCGTGGTGGGAAGGGCTTCTGGGGGCTTTTCTGCAGTTCACTGTGCTGACCTGCCCACCACGTTGAGGTGCATGGCTGGAGAGCATTTTAGATTGTGAACCTATCTTATTGCAACCGGACAAGAACTATTTGGGTAGTGGAGAGGAAACAAAGTTTGGAATGTATGGAACCTGTTTTAGTTTCCTTGGGCTGCTTTAACAAATGGCCACAAACTGGGTGGCTTAAAACAATAAGGGTATATTTCCTCACAGTTCTGGAGGCTGGAAGTCTGAAACCAAGGTGTGGACAGAATGGCATTGCCTCCCAAGTCTCTAGGAAAGAATCTGTCTTTGCCTTTCTCTGCTCCCAGCATTTTCCTTGGCTTGTGGCAGCATCACTCTGATCTCTGCCTCTGTCCTCACGTGACCTTCTCATCTGTGTCCATGTCTCCTCCTTGTCTGTTTCTTATAAGGACACTTGTCTTTGGATTAAGGGTCCACCTGATTAATCTGGGATGATCTCAAGAGCCTTAATTTAATCACATCTGCAAAGACTCTTTTTCCAATTAAGGTAAAATTCTTGGGTTCAGGAGGTTAGGACATAGACATATCTTTTTGGATGCCAGCGGGCAACTTGCTACAGAACCATAAACTAGTCTAGGAAAAAAGGTTTTTTTAAACCCATCAGACAAGTAAAACTGTAAACAAGATTTGGTTCTCATTAACACCAAGTCGAGATGGACATTCTCGTGGACAAAGAATATACTCAATTGTAAATGCACCAGACATTTTTCTTTTTTTCATGTAAAATGTGATTTAATCAGAATTCCTGTGTTTGTAGGGCACAAATTTGTAGTAATGCTACGAATAGCTAGAATGTTTGCAAAATCAGTGTTTATGATTCTGAAATTATCACTGAATCATATAAAGAATATTTAAATTTTTTGCTCATTTGACATGAAATTCTGACATCAATGAAATAATACAAAACTTGTAGAGAGACCTGGCCAGTTGGTTCAGTTAGTTGGAGCATCGTCCACACACCAAAAGGTTGTGGATTTGATTCTTGGTCAGGACGCATACCTAGGTTGTTGGTTCGATCCCTGGTCAGGGTACATTGGGGAGGCAACTGATCGATATTTTTCTCTCTCTCTCTTTCTCCCTTCCTTGCTCTCTAAAATCAATAAAACATATCCTCCAGTGAGGATTCAAAAAATGAATAAGTAAAACTCAGATGAACCACTAAAAGACAAATCAACAAACTAGTTGATGGGTATTATCAATTCAAAGAATATTTAAGATAAAACTTGACACATCCTGAAATACTATAGCTCATATATGAAAGGACCTTGATAGTGGTTTTTCTAAATATGACGACAATCCTAAACATTTATATGACCTTACCAATATCAAGTTGTGAAGCTGAAAATTTTTTTCTAAACCATCCATAATAAAAAACAAATTTTGATCAACCATGCTAGAGGAAAAACTAAGCTATTTTACTATCCTTTCTATAAAAAGATAATACCACAAAACTTTTGATATCTATAAAAGATTCAGTAAAGAGTACACAGCAAAAGAAGTACTTTTTTCCTAAAAGCATTATAGGTGTTTGTTAGGCAGTTAATTAATTAATAAATAATGTTATTTTTCTGTGTTTTGTGATTGTGGTATTTATCAGCATAAAACTTTCTTTTCTTGTGGCTAATTTTCTTATTCTGAATAAAGATGCTTTCGTATCCAGTTTTGTATTTTAAATGTGCCTTTCTTTTCTTAGAGCCTCCTCTCCCCTTCTCAAGTTATACCCATGTCATTAAACCTGGATCACCCCAGTTTGGAGCCCTTCCCTTTGACTGTCTTGCTTCATCAGCCAGACTTTTTCTTCCTTGTATCCTTTGCCTCCTCTCCTGGCTCTGTGCCCACATCCATGGTTAGGTTGCTCCCAACCTGAGGACATTCGTCGTTACAGTTACTCTTTTAGTGGTAGTTCCGTCTCTTTCCTCTTGCTGCTGAAGAATGATAGTTGATGCCTTTGCTCTTGAACCCCATGCTGCCACCATCCTATTAAAACAGCTCTTTGCAGGGTCATTAACATCTCCTTACTAACTGACACCTTCTGCAACAGCTTGACCAGGTTCTAGTGTGCAGTGGCTCCCACCAGCCCTGACACATGGTTCTGGAGCACAGATCTCATATGCTCCACTGGATCACAAGTAGTATTTGTCAGCATCATTTCCCCCAAACGTCAGATCCTAGCATGGCACCTGGCACACAGGTGGGGAGGGAAGGGAAATGGATAAGAACTGAGAGCCAACTATATTCTAGTTCCTGACTAGGCAGTTTCATACATTTCATTTATTTTCATATACCTTTACTTAAACCTTACAGCAACCTGGGGTATGGATTATATTAATCCTCCTTTTTAACCAACTGGAAAATAGAAGATGCAATGAGTTGGGAAATAGAAGTTTAAGTAACTTGCTTAAGCTTTCACTATTAGTTGGTAATAGAGCTGTGCTTAGACCCATGACTTGTCTGTTTATCTTTCAAGTCCATACTACCTATTAAGCTTTTCTGCCTCTGGGTTACCTGGAGGGTGGGGACACAATTATTTCTCAAATAAAATTGAACCGAGAGCACCTTCCTCTTGAAGCTCTGCCTTCTTCCATTAACTTTGCTGATGCTTCACTTTCCTGATTCTCTTCTCTCCCATTTCCTGGTGCCTTCCCTAGCTTCTTGTCCTCGAATTCTGTCCTAACCCACCATCTCTTCGTTCTGTCTTTTGCCTATGTTGTCTGGTCATACAGCTTTAGCAGGCACTTCTCGGAGGATGACCTCCCGTGGAAAATTGCTACTTGGGCTCTCTGGTCCAAACCCTAGTCTGGTTTTTATAACTGTCTATTGTATGCTCCAGCAGGTGTTCTGCTAGGCTTTCAGTCTCCATGTAACCCAGCATCTCCTTCTTTCCCCTCCAAACCATCATCTCTTGAATTCGCATCTTTCTAGTCTCTTATATTTTAACTCAGGGTGAGGAGTGTCATCTTCGTCTCTTTTCTCTTCATCACTCCTTTTAGCTCATCCAACAAACATTACTGTGTATCTACTATGTGCCCGGCACCATGCTAGGCTCTGGAAACTCACAGTTGAACAAGACATACAGTGTCCCTTTCCTCAGCGAGCATATGTTCTAGTCGTAGTCGGTTGATGTCAACTCTACTGTGTGCCATCCTTTGCCCTGTCACTGTCATTTTCTTGATGACTTGTAGAAGTTCCTTATTATTCTGGTTCTGAGTTCATGTAGAATTGTAAATACCTTCTCCCAATTTGCTCATTGACTTTTCATTCTCTTTTAATGAACAGATGTTTACAATGTAAATTGAAGTATATTTTATCAATCTATTCTTACCTGGACAGTGATTTTAAATTCTGTTCTCTTTTATTTTTTTTTTTTAAAGATTCTATTTAGCCCTGGCTGCTGTGGCTCAATGGATTGAGCATCGACCTGCAAGCCAAGTGTCGCTGGTTTGATTCCCAGTCAGGGTACATGACTAGGTTGCACATCAGGTCCCCAGTTGAGGGCGCAAGTGAGAGGCAACCACACAGTGATGTTTCTCTCCCTCTCTTTCTCCTTTCCTCTCTCTCTAAAAATAAATAAAAAAACAAACAAACAAATAAGTAGTTTAAAAAAAGAAATAAAGATTTTATTTATATTTAGAGAGAAGGGAAGGGAGGAAGAAAGAGAGGGAGAGAAACATCAATGCTTGGTTGCCTCTTCCATGCCCCCAACTGGGGACCTGGCCCACAACCCATGCATGTGCCCTGACTGGGAATCATACCAGGATGCCTTGGTTTGCAGGCCGGTGCTCAATCCACTGAGCAACACCAGCCAGGGCTAATTCTGTTCTCTTTTAAAAATCTTTATCTACCCAAATCACTTCAGTATCTTTTTAAATACTGATTTTTGGGTTTACTGAACTAGATTTTGAAGTGTGGGACCTGGGGAATCCATATATTTTAATGCTCCTTTAAGTGCAGATGGCTTTTAGACATTAAAAGTTTTTCAACCTTATTTATAATGAGTGAAATGCAAGTTATAACCACAATTAAATGCCATTTTTTTCTCATCTAAAATTAATGTGGATCAAGACATTTTATAACACACTGTGTTAGCCTAAGATTGAGGCACTTTCATACATGGTTGGTGTCTGTGTAAATAAGTACAACCTCTATAAAGAGCAATTTAACAACATCCATTGAAATAAAAATGCACACACATGCCCTTTGATTTGCCTGGCAGTTCTAGGAATATACACTGCTTGTACTCAGAATTATGCACAAGGAAGTTTGTTACATGGATATTTACTGCAACGTTATTTGTAATAGGAAGATATGGACAATTATCTAATATCCATTAGTAGACATCGAATGAATATTAAGTCAGTAAAAAGGAGACAGTTCTCCATGTACAAATATGACAACCACATAAGTGTAAAAAGAACATTGTAGAACCATATGTTTAATTTCTTACTAAATGTGTATATATCTCTATCTATGTATGCTAGTTATTCAAATATACTTATTGAAGAAAACAAGAAATTCAGCTACAATGGTGGCCACTGGGGCTGTTGAGTACACTATACCTTTTCTCTATGGTTGCCCTTTATATACCATGGGAATTTATTCCCTTTCTTTTTAAGAGCTTCCAGGTGATTTGGTTGATCACCATATATCTCAGATGAGGAGACTGAGCCTGGAGAGTTTGGGCTCAGGGATTGCTCATGGTTCCTTCCTGCAAGTCAGTCCTCCCTCTCTTCTCCGTCTTCCTGCCCTGGCTTGGCCGCTGGCTCTCACAAGCAGTTTATCCTGCACAGTTCTTGCCTTCTGCCTGGGAACTTACCATGAGCCAGACAACCCTCTCAGAGGCTCTGGGTGGGAGGGAGAAGCCTCACGTGCTGGCCACCATCCCCTCCCACCCTCCCTGAGGGTGATCTATGGCTTGTCAGAGGTGTGGGTTCTTGCCACTTGCTGAATAAAAAGCTTCTTTGTTCTTGGGAGTGAAAATAACCCTAAGATAAACGCTGGGGCTGGAAGAGCTCAAGAATGTTGGTCTCCAGCTGCCCCAAGGCTCCTCCCTGCAGCAGAAGGTCTGAGGTTGGGGGAGACAGGAGCAGGTTTTTGAAAGAAGATTGTGGCTGTGAGTCCTCTGGGGATTGTGAGCTGTGGCCCCTGGAAGGTAGCTATGGTCTCTTCTCACATACAACCCAGCTCCCCACACCTGCCTGATGCCTACTTCTATGGTCAGTAACCTCCTGTCAATCCATGAAAGCTTCCTATCTCTCATCACTTATTGGTTATGACATGACCAGCCTCCCTGTAACCTCTTCCTATTCCTCTTCACCTGGATGCTATCCTCTGCACCCCTACAGAAACTCCCTTTTGTATTCCTATCCCTCTCCCATCCTATTTGCACCACGGAGCCTGCATTTTATTTCTCTGGTTGTTGTGGAGAAAGAGCGCAACCCAGCTCTGCACCTGGCTGCTGCAAACCCCATAAAGTTCAGGGTATGACTCTTCCATGGATCATAACCTCCTCCCTTCCCTAATCCAGCTCAGGCAGGACTGAGTTGGAGGATGCTGGAGCTGCCAGGAGAGGAGAAAGGGGAGGGGGGAGGGTTGTTTCAGGTTGTTAGTAGTCTGAAATTAAGTCACAGAGTTTGAGGCTGTTTATTTTTCACCTTCATTTCTAAGGTTTAATCCAGGAACTTGGGGAGGTAGTCTTAACCTTCCAACAACCCCAGAAGGACAGAAACCCACAAGGGACAAGCAAGGGTGAGAATAGCATCTTGAATCCTTTAGGAAAGTCAGGGACTGTGGTCCCCCTACCCAACCCCCCCATCTTGGCTTAGAGAAGAGGAATTTGGGGGGCCCTAAGTCATAGCCACAGGAAGGACTTGAGAGAAATCTTCATAGGCCACAACCCCATCCCTCCCTCTTGATAGTATGGTTTATCTGGTGAGGCCTGGTGGGAAAAGGTGCGATAGGGTCATAAGGAGAGAAAGAGGGGGACATGGAGGTGCTAACAGGCCACCACTCATCCAACCCTCTTATGTTCTGGGTGAGAAAATAAAGACACAGAGAGATCCAGGCCCACGTGGCCAACATAGGGATGAAGCAGCCCCTCTCCCAGCACCTGTGCTTCTCTTTGTTCCTGTGGGGCCTAATGGAGTGGGATGTTTGAGGAACAGGTTTTGGAGCTGCCTGGACTTAAGGACAAGCAGTCCAAGGTGACAAGGAGAGCTCTCCTGCCCCCTCCTACCTCCCCACAGTGGGGCTGGTGCTCCAGTTTTGCAGGCTTTCCCAGTGCCCTGCAAGAGCTCCCGTACCATGGATGCATATTCGATCCCATGTCCATAACGTCCACCCCAACACTTGATCAGCTTTGCTTCTCTTTGGCCCTATTAGTCTGCACTGGATGAAGTTTAGGATGCATCATGGTTCTGGGTGTGTGTAGAAGAATGGAAGGGAAAAGCGGGGAGAGATGAGAATGACCACTTACTGAATCCTGTGTACCAGACCCTGGGGTAGGCACTTAGTCTACGCAATCTTATTTAAGGCTCACAACAGCACTTTGGGTAGGTATTATTGCTGCCATTTCACTGAGTCTTCATGAGGCCCAATGACTTGCCCAAGGTCCCATGGATGGGAGATTGTGGATGGGAGACTGTGATTCCAGCTGTGTCTGGCTGGGAACATACGATGCCTTGCAGTCATAGCAGGGTGCCCTAGTGTGTGCTGGATGCTGCCTGGCTCAGTGCATGAAGATGAGGACGTCAGTGAGAGCTTCAGGTCTGAGGTAACCTCTGGGCAGAGTGTTGGGAGAGTGCCCAGTTCTGTGGATGGAGCTTTAACAAGCCAATCAAAAGCATTCCTAGGGGGGGACTGGGCAGGGGTTGGGGAGCAAAAGGGGAAATAAATTGGAACTATGGTAACAACATAATCAATAAAATATACAAAAAAAAAAAGAAGTTTAAAAACAAAAAACAAAAAAGCATTCCTAGAGGCACCAAATTCCCCAGAGACTGGAGGGTTGGGCCACCCCAACCCTGATCTCTGCAACCTCCTCCCACCTGCTCCCAAACAGGGGTTTCTCATGGCTCCTCATTGACTCTTGCTGTCCCCCCCAACCCCTGCCCCCAGCTGTGGGCTGGTGAAGGGCTGACTTTGTGCTCAGTTGTTCTATAATCTGTGAAGAGATCAATGCATTTCCAACTTTTGCCCTGGATCCAACCAGGACTCACCAGCATGGGCTTTAATCACATCCGTGTGATTTGTCCACGCTGGGCAGAGGCGTGGGCGTAGGCTGGGAGCTTCAAGTTAAACTTTTCTAGGCTAACAACTGTTCCTCCCATTACAACTCACTGCCCTTGCCTTTCTCTGCTGGCCCCCCCCGCCCCCCGCCCAGGACATCCCCCACAGCCCCCTTCCCTGGCTTTCCTCTCTCTTTCACTAGGGCTGACATCACACTCATATTTTCCAAAAATTCCCCAAATTACCCAGTCTTCTTAGCTCCTGCTGTCGTCTGGAATTACATATCCTAGACGCTGCCCCCTGTCATCCCCCCTCCACCCCCTGGAGCATCAGGACTCCTCAGCTCTGAATCCCGGCTGGCCTGGGTCCTCCAGCTCAGCCTGGCCTGGCTGTGAAGCAGCAAGGTGGGGTGTGAGCCACTCCGGAGCTCTTCCTCTCACCAGGTCCAAGGGGGAAAGGGACTGCTGGAAGAAGTTTGGCAGTGTGTGTGTGTGTGTGTGTGTGTGTGTGTGTGTGTGTGTGTGAAGCAGCAGGCTGGCTCTGAGAAACCCCGTTATGTGGAGAGGGGCTGGGCCTTGCTGAAGCCCTGATAGACAGGATTGGGAAGCCCACTGTTCCATTGGAAAGACCCAGGGTTTAGAGTCAGAAGACCCGAGTTTAAGTTCTGGTGGAGCCACTATTGGATGCTATGCTCTTACTCCAGTCAGGTAGCCTCCTTGCCTCAGTATGTTCACCTCTGTTACTTGAGACTTTGTGTATGTTCCCCAAAAATGGCTGAGGCAGTATTCGCATTCCCACATGCTCTTCCAGAACCTTGCCTCTTTCCTTTACGAGGCAGAGTCTGCGTCCCCTCTCCTTGAACTTGGACTGGTCTCTGTGACTGCCTCAACAAATCAAATGTGTCAGAAGTGACACTGTGGACTTCCTAGGCTAGGTCATAAAAGGCATATGACTCCCCCCCTGCCACTGGAACTCATCCACTGTGCTGTGAGGACCCACAAATTAGGTTCTGGCTGGGAGCCCCAGCTGAGGTCTCAGGACAGCCAGCATCAGTGGCCAGATGTATGAGTGGTGAGAACCTGCAGGCGATTCTGACCCTCCATCTTCAGCTGCCTCAGCTGGTGCCGAGTGTCACTGAGAGGAAGGCTTCTCCACTGAGTTCTGCCTAAATCGCAGATTTGTGAGCAAAAGAAATGTTAATGTTTTAAGTCACTCTGTTTTGGGGTGGTTTGTTACACAGCACCAGATGTCTGCAACAGGATCATAATAGTAATATTTGCTCAACAAAAATTGTGAGGGTTCAATGAAGAGATCCCTGCGGCTGTGCCCTACGGAGCCTGTATAATAGAACACAGCGTCAGCATCATTGCTATCGAAGAGCTCCAATATGTGTGTTCAAGACCTCATCTGTGTGTCTATAATATAGCAAGAGCAGAGTTATTAGATGGTCCCACAAATTATTCACTTAATCCTTACCACTTTTCCATGCACCATGACCGCCTTCCTCCTCTAACCCAGCTCGGGCTGGACTGAATTGGTTGTTGTAAGGATTAGGATAGGTGGGTATTATTATTTTCATCACTTTGGAAATGGGAAAATAGAGACACAGCTAGTTTAAATTCAGGGGAAACTGGAATTTGAATCCTGGTCTGCCTTACTATAAAGTTTTTGCTCCTCATTCTCTTGGAGCTAGAGCTGGGACAGTCACCCAGGAAAAATGGGGACACTAGGATATTTCAATGGGTACCGATTTGGGAAGGTCTTTCTGCTTGCTTTATTTAATTTTATTTTTATTTCAACAAACATATATTGAGCACCTATAATGAGATAGTGTGTTAGGTAGACCCTGGATGCATAAGACCATGGCCCCTTCTTAGAGGAGCTTGCAGTTTCTGAGGGAAACAGATCCTTCCTTGTCATGTACCCTTGGGCAAGTTACTCACCACCTCTCAGCCTTGGTTTTGTCATCTATAAAATGGGAACGATTATAGAACCCATCTCATAAGGTCATTGTGAGAATTACACAATATATAATTTGACTTAAGGCATTGTGTACATAAGAAGTACTTGATAAGTATTAGTTTTTATAAGTATACAAAGAAAAGCTTACAATATAATGTGATATATGCCAAAATAGAGGGGGCCATAAGTTGTTATGGGAGGAGAGAAGAGTAAGTAGTTAGTCCCTCCTGGGGTGGGGTTCGGGGGTGGTAGCAGAGAGGAGCTGACTTTTAGCCTGGGACTTCAAAGGCAAGTAGAAATAGCAGTGGTCTATGCAAGGATGATGTTTGGTATGTCTGAGAAACAGAGTAGTCCCAGGTGAGGGAGAGAGGTGAGACAGGTTTGGAAGGGGCTTTGTTATCAGGCTATATGTAGTGCTGGCCAAGTTGTCCCTGGACTCAGGTAAGTCTCCCCACTCAGGCTTAGAGAGGAGGCTTTAAGACATAAATGCCCAGGAGGAGGACCCCAGGCTCTGAAGTGTAAAAGTTTTGAAGGTAGAAAGAGTTGGGGAGAACAGTGAAAGCCCAGGGTACCTAACCCTGGGGCAGAGGGCTCAAACGGAGGTTGGTGTTTCAAAGAGATACTTTGCCCCTGTCAAAAATATGCTCAAGGTGAGCCCTGCTAAATCTCAGCTAAACCAGATCAACAGAGTCTATTCTTGCCAATAAACCACCAAGCTCCCTTGCTCAGAAATATCCCAGAAATGTCACTGCAGATCACTAAGTGCCTACTTGGGGAAATTCACTGCAGGAGGCCCAAGGCCTGAGGGTTAACAAGGGGCTTCCCAGCTGGTACATCTGGCCCCAGGGAGAGAAGCCTCCTAAGAGCCTTGGGCAGGCTCTGGGCTCTGTGTGTACGGAGAACAGCTGCTTTGGTTTAAATATTAATAATGCAAAATGAAATGTGTGTGGTGCCCAGTGCACCAGAGCCCAACCAGCGTGTGTTGCATCTAATGTCCTCCGTACTCGGGTTTGGAAAAATGTGGTCAGTGAATTTAATATACTTTTTGGCAAAAAGAAAACGACAGTTAACTTCTCTCCGGAGCCTCACTAAAGTGGCTTTTCTCCCTGGAAAGCAAGGAGGGAGAGTGGTTTCTCCCCATATGCCAGCAGGCCTGCTGCCCGAATTCTGTCAGAGGCCCTCTGCTCTGCCCACCTTGACACTTGCAGGGGATTCTGGGGGCTACAGAGCATTCCATTGCGGGGGGAATAGAGAGGTAGCCAGTCAAGATCCAGTGGGGACTAGTTCCTGCTCACTAGGGCTCCTCCCTCCAGGATGTTCTCTCTCCGTTTCATGCCTTTTTGGATCACTACCCATACCTCACCCCACCACCGTTCAGCAGAGGAGCTCACCATGAAAATGTTGATGCCCTGGCCTCTCACAGGGCCCCTGAGGCTGACAACTGATCCAAGGTCTCCAAGGGCCAGTGCTTTGCTTCCCTCTATCCCACTGAGTTTTTTAAGTCCTAGGGAGGCTCTGACAAGGCCAATATCAGAAGGGTTTCCCCACCATGGCCTCCCTGTACCAGCTGTCACCAGGGCCTCTGTGGGCCTATTCCCCTTCTCCAACATCCCAGACTCTGGCTTCTCTCTCTTGCCAAATGCCACAGCTTTCAATTGGCCTCTTGAAAAGTTAATAAATGCTCGGTGACATCACAGCCCCTGCGCCGGGGAGCAAGAACGATTCAGAGGCCAGTGTTTCTGAGGAGAAGTCAGAGGCCCGGGTTTGCTCAACAAAGGCACCCTGTGCAAAAGCGTGGCCACAGTAATGGCCGCTGCCACCGCAGAACTGCAACAGAGCTGGCCCGGCTTTCCCCCAATCTACCTCTGATTGTACGCAACTTGATCATGTTCCCAGTTAGAGGCCTGAGCAAATCATCAAGTGGGGAGAGCTAGGCAGTGGCCCGCTCTGGGGGGCCTCCCAGGCTGCTGGGCAAACGGTCACACCAGGGCCCCTTGGGGGGAGAGAAGTAGGCTCCAGGCAAGAGAGAAGTAGCCCTGCCTGGGAGAGGGTAGGAGCTATAGTCACCCTGGTTCTGTGACTCCAGCTGTGCCCCAGGCTCCAGCTCCCCCCACCCCACCCCCCTTGGCGTCCAGCCCTTGGGGAAGCTGAGAGAAAGTCTCGCCTGTTCTGGATGCCGCAGGCAGGATCGGCCACAGTGATCTCCTTCATGTGTCACTGCTGGCTGCAAGCGCTGTGTTTGGTTTGGCAAAACGGCTATTTAAATAGCAGTGAAATGTGTCACTGGAAAAAAATTAGCTCATGTTTCCTTTGCCATTTCTTCATGATTTCCATTAAAAGTGTAACCACGGGTAATAAATTAACAAGATCTGTAAAAGCGACCATAGGAAACCATGGATCCAGAATTCTTATAAACTTCTAACCCATGATGCTAAAAAGCAAGGCTACTTGGGGGAGGGGGTTTGGATCACCCATACTTCAGTTTTCTTTGTGTCTGATTTCTACTCTCTTCTCCTAAAAATGTGAAAGGAAGTCCTCCACTTCTTTCAAGGTTTGCTGTGGTTATGGAGGGAGGGCTGGGGGGAGTCTTCTTTTGGAAAATCCAGAGCCTCGGGGCACTACTTTGCTCGTCCTATTTCATAAAAAAAGCAAATAAGACAACTAAAAAGTCACTTCTCTAACAAAGTATAATCTCCTTTCACCAAATTGTACCTCACCTGGTCCTAACCACAGTCCAGCTGTTGAATTTTCAACTCCTGTGGAAATCAGACCCTTTCCGGTGGGTACAGGATAGCCCAATGTCGAATTGTAGCTCAGTTTCACAGCTGGGACACTGAGGTCAAAGGAAAATATTTGCCTTCGGTGCAAAATCCCATAATCAGTGGATGGACAGGAGCAGCAACTTTCTGGTTGCAGCTATTTCACACACACACACACACACACGCACACCCCACTTGTTTGTGTTGGGCTGAGGGGCAAAGGATGACTGTAAGGTCCTGAAAACCTCTCCTGAGGAAGGCAGCCCTGGGAGATGTGTTTGGTCTGACACACAAGAGCTATGAAGGTGCCAAAGAGTGTAGAGGCAATGCTTCGCCCAGGGATGGGAGGGTGGGGGACAGGGAGACTGTGTCCTTGTTACCCAGCACCAGAGGATTGGGGCAGAGGACTGGGGGAGTGTGTTTAGTGTCACACACGTGGCTGGTGATCGGAGAAGACTGAAGGAGAGTGCTGAGTGTTCCATGGGGGCTGAAGGCGCCAGGACGGACTGGGGGCTTGTGTGCAGTGTTGCACCCAAAGCTACAGGACTCGGGGAGAGGACTGAAGGTGCCTGTTCAGGGGTGCTCCCAGGACTGGGAGAGTGGAGAGCAGAGTCAGGGTACAGAGGCTGGAAGGAGTGAAGTCCTTCTGCCTCTGGTCCCCTGTCCTGTTCTTCCTCAATTATCCCTTTCACAAGTGTCTCAGTCCCTCTCTATCAGTCATATGTGACTGCCCCTTGGTTTCTTGTTAGATAGAAGATGGGAGGAAAGCGGGGAATTTTGCGCCATTTTCTAAGTCCCAGGTCATCCAAGCTCCGGGACTTCCTTAGAAGGAAGCCTTTTCTTATTTTTTTCAGGACAGTCCCTTTCCCTGGAAGGCAATGGTATGGAATAAGGAGGTTCAGAAATCTCTTTGTCACAATGGAATTAAAGAGGGACCTGACATCAACCTTTCCTCACCGATTGCATTAGGACCTTTTTTGTTTTGTTTGAAGGGGGGCAGCAAAATTATGCTCCATAAACTGATTTTTATCTTTGTCAACAATATATTTAGCACTGTGGGAATTATAGTAATTTCACAAGCCAATAGCATATAAGATATTATCACTTAATAGGCAAAATAAAGAAATAACATACTCCAGCCCTGGCTGCTGTGGCTCAATGGACTGAGTGCTGGTGAACTGGAAGGTCACTAGTTCGATTCCCAATCAGGGCACATGCCTGGGTTGTGGGCCAGGTCCCCGGTTGGGGGCATGCAAGAGGCGATCGATGGTTGTGTCTCTAACATAGATGTTTCTCTGCCTCTTCTTCTCCCTCCTTTACCCTCTCTCTAAAAATAAATAAATAAAATCTTCAAAAAAATGACCTTAATAAAAAACCCAAAATAACATACTCCAAACAAATGACACATTAATCACACTAGCTTTCCAAGCAAGGAGAGATAAAGGAATTAAGTCCAAATTTAATATGAGGTGTACCCTTTTACATGAGGAGGCCCTCGTGAGAGGGGGTGACCAACCAAGAGCTCATTTCCAGCTGCCAGAACAAAAGTAAAAGTCCCCTGTTGCTAGAGCATGTTGCTAGGGAATGAAGACATTGGTGTTGAAAGCAGGCTGACTTCCTTCTGGGGCTGCTGTGAGGCTTTTCAGCCACTCCTTATAGGAGAGTAACCCTTCTCACGGTGGGAGGTAATGCTCCAAGGTTCTTTGGAGAGTTTTTAGGTTAGGGAAGAGATGCCTCACCCAAACAGAAACTCTCAAATAGACCTTACAGACTCTCAGTATTCCTAGTCTAAATGTCTGCGTCTCCACATGCTCTTATCCACAAGCCCCCACGGGGCACCTCAGCAACTGAACTGAGTGCTCAGCAAGGACAACAGATGAGATGGTGGCTCCTGACACAACTTACTCCAACCTTCTACCAAAACAACTTGACTTCTAGAAACAACCTTTTTTTATCTTTGTCCTAAACAAATGGGTTAAAACAACTTCACTTAAGTCATAAACAAGTGGATTTGAAATCACATTTAACTGATACTCAACAGACCCGCTCCTCTATTACTCCTCTTGCCCCCCCAGATCCCAAACCTCTCTCCCTGTCCACACAGATGTCATCATCCGTCCATTGCTAGCACCTTTTTTCCTAGGGGTCTCGGGCTCTCTTTGCTCATTCCTACCTGTGAGCCCTGGGTGACTAGCTCCTTGGTAAGGGCAATGGTATGTAACCCTTCTCAACCCCTTCTGGGGACCTGGACTGAAGAGAAGGCCCTGCCCTAATAGCCGGAGGCTGAGGGCTCTGCCAAGGCACCTGCTATAATAAAGAAGAAACATCTGCTTGTTTTATTTACATCTCATCCAGATGTTTGGGTGCCATGTAGATGCAGCCTGTGGGTCGTCTGAATGCTGTGGCTGAAAACTGAGCTGGGAGGCCAAGAAGGAGGGCCTTCAAGAAGGGATGGGGCCGGGAGGCAGACACTGTGTGGGGATGGGAAGGAGGCAGGAAGGGGAGACATGGAACTAGGGGCGGATCACAGCCGTGGCAACAACTGGAACAAGATTCTTCATAAACATTGGGTCTGTTTACAAAGCCATGAGTGTAGGGAAGCACTTGCCAAATCGTGATTTTAAAAAATTGTCCTTTATAGTGCTTCACACCACTTACCAGATGCTGAGCAAGGGCCTACTGTGTGCTCCGCAGGCCCATCCCAGGCCGCCTGCTGCGCCCTTCCCAGCTCTCTGCATGCTCCTGTCCTTGGCTGTGACACAAAGAAAAGCAGCGATCCCGAGGCTCCAGCCGAGAAGACCAATTAACAACGCTGGGCAGCGAGCATAAATCACCATGCTCCCCCCTTTCCTGGGCTCAGGGCTGGAAAGTATCAAAACTGTGCAAATACTTGGGATGTTTCTCTTTATTAGTGATAAAATATTGGACGTCAGCGTGCGCCGGTTCATGCACTGCCTCCGACAGTTGGAGCGGTAATTGTGATGAATGGGGGTCCCGGGGCAGGGCTGCAGGCGTTTAAGAAGGCTCTGTGGATTGAAAATATTAGGATTGATTAAAGGTCAAATACTTTATAAATTTATCAGGGCTGGATACATTCTTCCGAGGTGGGGGCTCCCTTTCCAGCCTGTGGAAAAAGAACTCAGTATGGTCCAGGGCCCACCCTGCTCCTCCCCTCGGGCGCTGCCACATTTCACCTACGAAGCTGATGAAACCGGCAGACATTTTCCTGTAATTCGTACCCTTTTGCTTCTCCTGCCAGGGGAAGGTTCAGCACAGACATCTGGGGGCAGGAGTTTGCCCATTTCTAACTGGAGAGAGAAAGGAGAAACTTCGCTCAGATCGAAGGATTAAATCAGCTGGCTGGAAGCTGCTCAGGCTCTGAAATCAGCCAGTGCAGGCAGAGCCCCCAGGGACCTGTTATCAGGAATCACTGGGTCTCTAACCCACCCAAGGGGCCCTCAGGGCAAGAAAGGAGGGTCTTTGCTGTTTCTGCCCTTTCCAGGGGGGTCTGATTTCCTGTTGTTAGAGGAAGAGATCGTTGTAACTCTGCCTGCCAAGAAGTTTAGAGTGAAACTAGGCTCAATCATGGCAGCAGCCCTCACCTCCCTTCTTGTGATCAAGTCCGTTTATTGAATAAATATATATGGAGACAGATGCCACTCTGGTTGTGGGGGGAAAGCAGGGCAAAACATGGAAAATCCCTGCCCCTGTGAGCTTATATTCTAGGGAGGAGCAAGAAAATAAATATAAAACTTACAGATTGTATAATATATTCAATGGTAACAAGTGCTAAGAAAAAAAACAATAAACAAAATAGAGGAGGAGAGGAAGTAGGGAGGGCCGGCAGAGTGGAGGAGATTGACATTCTGGACCCGGGCAAGGAAGGCCTCACAAGACCTGGAGGGGGGAGTGCAGGTATTGGAGGAAGACTGTTGATCTGTAAACATGTGTAACTCTGCTAGTCTATGAGGATTTTAGCATTGGCTGTCCATAGCCCTTCCTTTTTGGAATTAAGTGTGGTATAAATAAAACCATGCGCAGAAAATGAGTGAGGTAGAATAGAACCTGTTCTGAGAGAGTTAAAAAATCCTAGACCAGTGATTTTCAACCTTTTTCATCTTGTGGCACACATAAACTAATTACTAAAATTCTACGGCACACCAAAAATATATACATATATCTTTTTTGCTGATCTGACAAAAATAGGTATAATTTTGATTCACTCACACTGGACCACTATTGTTGCGTTGGCTGTTGTCATTTTTTAATTTGCCAACCTAAGGGAAATGAAGTCAGTGCCCCTGACTAAACAGTCAGATATTACACGTTTTAACAAGACTTGGGGTGCGCCTGTTGAAAGTCGCCATCCTAGACTAAGGCTGGCCTCTGAATCACGTAGAGGGTTTATCAAAACACACACAGCGGGACCTCACCTCCAGAGCATCCAGTTCAGCTGGGGTCTGAGAATTTGCAATTCTCACCACTTGGGAGCTGCTGCTGCTGCTGCGGGGACCCCATGTTGACAAGTGCTGTCCGAAACCAGCAGCGCATGCTCTGGTCCAGCAGGTGAGGCTTCCTGGAAGAGGTAAATGTGGACAAAAGTTTAAGAAGAGGAACAAAGAGCAATTTTTCAATCTACTTTAAATTAAATTAGCCAGTGGGTGAAGATGAAGGGCCACATTGCCGACAAATGAGGGAATGGAACAGTGGCTTGAAGCCGGTGCTGATACTCCCCCTTCCTTCCTCCAGCATCCTGGGTGGGGACAGAGAAAGAGAGAGCCGACAGAGGAAGAACACCTGTACCTGGACAGGTGTGTTGGCTAGACTTGAGAACAAGAAAGCAGGGAGGGGAAAGTTTGAGTAGTATTCTTTCTCCTAGACTATGATAAACCTCATAAAGCACTCATTGGAGGGCTGAGGAGACACACATATCTCTAAAGACAGCTTTTCCAAAAGCTGGTTTGGTTCAGTGGATTGAGCGTCGGCCTGCGAGCTAAGTGTCGCTGGTTCGATCTTCCAGTCAGGGCACATCAGAGAAGGAAAACTCTGACTCCCAAAAACCTCCGCTGCCTTGCGGCATACCTCTTCAGGGGAAAGGCTAAGGGAGTAAACCCCGACAGAAAATCCGGAGCCGGAGTCCCTAAGGCGGTTTGACGTTGTAGTCAACACCGGCAACTCCTGCGGCGCACCTGAAGCCAAGCTGTATTGACTCCGTCTTTCCCTTGGACCCTTCAGCTGCGAAGAGAGGGGGGGTCTGCTGCATGGGCAACAGCAGACCCTCCGTATCACCCTGCCCAGGCTCTGTAGCTTCAGCTTCCCTGGAGAGGACACTCCAGTGTCATCGCAAGATGTCGATTCAACACGGGAGGAGACAGATACTGTGTCACTCCCGAGTCGGACTGCACAACCATTCTCGGCGGTGCAGATAGACTCTTAAGAAGCTACACCATCGTCTCTTGAGACGGACGGCTGCCGACGACGATGACGACTCCATGTAACACTTACCAATGGATGCACATATGTATTACTAAAAAAAGGTTCTTTGTTCAATATGTTTAGAGCACATTGGGTTAAATCAATTCTTTTACTGCAGGACTCACTCCGGGTCTTTAATATACAAATATGCGTCATGAATTTCCCCAGAGGAGGATCTAGTATTCAATATTCCTTAAAGATTTTTTACTATAGAAGCTTCTTTACTTTTTCCCGGAGAATCTAACAAGACCAGTGTACAGTGGGATACACTTTGGAAAATACAGGCTCTTAGGACTAACTGGTTAGTCTCCTCCAACCCACACTGATGGTGGCAATGAAGAAACCCTCACGCAGCCAAGAACTCAAAGGACATCTCCAGCAGCTCTTCGTTCTTTTCAAGCTTTCTAGATTGGGTTAGAAGGACCTCCAGATGTACCCAGAATTTGACGCCCATTCTTAGGCCCCTATGGTTCTTTGAGATGAAACCCTGGACCCCTGGGCTCCTGAATCTTACACATTTGACTTGAGCAGACCTGGAAGATGCCATTTCTCCCACAGATATATGAGTCTTGCTTAAACATACTTCAACCACACAAAACGTATAGCGTGTGCTATACTGGCTGGGCCAGCAGAATTGGTCAGACAGGGTCTGGGTACTGTACTGAATCTGAGTGCATGGCTCGTGCCTATAAGTAGGGCCTGCACAGCTGAGAAGGGGAGGGGCCTAGAGGCCCCGCTGTGTCTGGAGAACAGCAGCCCTGATATTTACGACTATGATGGTCCTTCTCTAGTGGACCTGCTTTGGAACATAAATAAACTTAATAGGCTTCAAATAATTATGACAACTGAGTTTAAACCCCAGACTGTGGTCCAGGGCAAGGGATGTCTCTGTTTCCAGCCTGATTCTTTCGAGCCAATGCTCAGGCCTAAGTATAGTAGCACCGTGGACTGGTGGGTCTTTGGTGGCAAAGAAATGAGATTAGGGGTGGCTTTGGGAGTGAATCAGAGAAAGGAGGTCCATTCTTGCATAATGTCCCAAGCTAAAATGTATTACTGACCTCATCTAACCACCAGTCAGATGAAGCAGATTTTGGATCCAGCTCCTTACCTGGGGGCAGGGGTAAGCTGTCCCTGGCCCTCTTCCCAGCCATTCTCAGAAGCTGTGGCTGAGACATGTAGCATTATAAATTTGGTTCAAGGCCCTGGCATGTTTTGAACACTTTCTATTTGTGGGACATCATACTATCTTGTAGGAAGAAAGGCACCTGTCTCTAATGTGCAGCAGACTGGGATAAAGAGCAATAGTATAAACTTACAAAAAAAAAAAACAAAGGAGATAACAGATGAGATTAGTTCCTGTTGAGCAGAAATGGGACTTTCCAGGAGAGGCAGAGACCAACACAAAGGCGTGAAGATGGGAGAGAATGCAGAATGTTCCAAGAACGATGCTGTAGAGTACAAGTGTGAGCAGGAAAACATGTTGGACCCAGAGCCTTTCCTTTCATACTAAGGAATTTGGACCTTGTCAAATAACACTTGTATTATTTTAATGTTGTATTTTAATGTTTTAAAGTAATGTGCATATAGAGCAAAATTTGCAAACAGTACAAATGTATATTCAGTGAAAATTGTCTCCCTCCCAACCCTGATAGCCAGTCATTCAGTTCCCTTTCCAGAAGCAACGATTACCAGTTTTTGTGCATTCTTTCAGAGATATTCCTTGTCTTTGAAACACATATATGCATCTATCTCTCCAATACTTTTTAAGCACAAATATCAATATGTTGTGTACATTTGCTCATTATACTTAACCATAGGTCTTGGAGATACTTAGGTGAAGCACATCGTGTTCCATAGTTTATTTAATGAGACTGACTGATGGACATTTGATATTTCCTGTCTTTTGCTACTTCTAACAATGATGTAGTGAATATCCTTGTTTATAAATAACTTTATGCATGTATCTATAAATTCATAGACCTGGAATTGCTTGGTCAAAGGGCATTTGCATTTTTAATACTGATAGACTTCACATGGGAAAATTAAATGCAGGGGATGCTGCGACTAGACCTATTTTAGGAAGACCCTTTTGAGGCAACAGAATGATGGGAAGGAGGGGAAGAGACAAGTTTGGAGGGTGTTATAATAACACCAGGTGAGATATGATGAGGACCAGAACAGAGCACTGGCTGAGGAATTGGAGGGAAGAGCAAGATTGGGGGAGACACTAGTAACTGATTAGATGTGTCCACATGGGAGAGGAGAAATCCAAGACACTCACAGACCTAGAGCCCCACATGGGGTGGGGTTAATCAAGAGAGAGAAGACTCCTTTGATCGAATTCTTAAAAACTAGGAATGTGTCTGCATAGATAGAGAGTAGAAAATTAAGAAATTCCCACCTCAGGCCCAGTAGAGCATGAAGAAGGATGAAGCAAAAAAAAAAAAAGTTAAGAGTCCTAATGGTACCCTGATGAGGGTTGATCAGACCCAGAGTAGTTCCAGACTAAGAAGGGGTAAGAGCATGGACTTTGGAGTCCTTGAGTTTAGAAGCCCTATGAATTGTACTAGTCAGTTTAGGGTTTTTGCTGGAACCAGCAGTGGATTAACACAACAGATTATTTCTAGCTCACATCACCATCCAACTTCAAGAACAGTGATGAGGAAGGAGCTCTGCTCCAAGCAGTTATGGAGGATCCTAACCTCTTCCATATTTAGATTCTACCCTCTTCTAGGTCCTCAGCATCCTCTCTATTTGGCAATTGGGCAGTAAGAGAGAATTGTGTACTGGCAGGTTTTGTGGGCCTGTAAGCGACTTCCACCTACTTTCTACTGATCAGAATTAAGTCAAATGGCTGCATGTAATGGCAAGGGACCCTGCAAATGGCAGCCGGCTGTGTGCCCAGGAGGAAAAGGCTCATGCTTGATGAACAACTAGTCAAGCTTTGCCCCCAAATTGTGTGTCCTGGGCAAGTCATTTAACATCTCAGAGGCTCAGTTTTCATCTCTGTACAATGGAAATAATCACCTGATAGACAGGGTGATTTTGAGGATTAAACGTGATTATATATGACATCCACTCAGCCTGGTACATGTAGATGAATCAATAATCACTGTAGTGAATATTTATACATCATGCTGTGTGATCTTCAGTTGTGACACTGTGAGAGCAGTTGCAGTCGTTTTCCCTGTCTTTCTCTGCCTGCTCCAGAAATACACAGACAGAAGAAAACAGTCTGTTTACGACTGACCTGGGTCATTCCTAGCCCCCAAGTAGATTTATTTTCTTGAAATAAATCATTTGGTTTGGCTGACTCCACGGATCAAATTCATGAGCTTATTTCCAAATCTCAGTCTGCCTGGTCCATGTAGACCCAGCGGCAAACTCTGCCAGACAGCTCCAGTCCTAGCATATGCAAGCTGCAGAATGAGTCTTGTTCATTCTTTCATGTTATTCCCACACTTCAGAAGTCTGGAGGGAAGCTGAATGTTTGCTGTTCTGGGATCATTTGAAGCCGGGCATGCAAAGAGTTCCGAGTCACTTTCAAGTCTGCCTGTAGGAAATCTTTCTTGGCAACAAGACAACTAGAATTAGTTATTAAAGGCATGTCAAATGAATAAAGACACCTCTGTGAGGAAAACCGCAAGAGCAGTTACTTTTTCTAATGTGAATAGGAGGCTAATATCAAATCACCTTTAATTTTCTACTCTTTCTGTGCTGTTTGAATGGTAGGTCAAATCTAATAACACAGATACAATGGAAAACCATTTCTGTTTTCATCTATCTCAATACATATGCCCACGGCAGATGTGTGTCTAAAAGCCAGGGTCTGGAATTTAAATGAGTACCTACACACTGACGAGGCTGTTTCCTCCAGGAACACTCTCCCAGATGCCAAGCCTGTGCTGCCCTCACAGGCAGTAAGAAACCAACCCATGAAACAGAATAAAGTGCACTCCTGTCTATAAACCAGGTATTCCACAGAATCCAGGCCACAGTGTTTGCCAAAATCCGGGAGGGCCAAGAAGACCTAGCCATAAGCACCAGGGGAGGAAGTGGTATAAAGGCGTTTTGAAAGCAGGGTACTGTTTAATTCTCTTTTCCTTGTGGCCTAGATTTAGGGTCACTATGGATAGATTTGTGGACAGGGGAGCTGGTGACCAACAGGGAATGCTCTACCGTGGTTAGGAGGCTCTGGAGTCTGGTGTACTGTTTGTGTTTGAACCTTGGTGCTGCTATATTTTGCTGTTATAATGGGCAAATGGCCCAATTTCTCTAGGCCTCAGTTTTCTCATCTACAGAATGGGGACAATAATACCTATCTCTCATGGTTGTTGTGAGTATTAAATGAGCAAATTCTTACAAAGTGCTTAGAACAAATGTTTGGCAAGGCGTAAGCTTTCAATAAGTGTTGATAATAATAATAATAATAATGTCAACAACATTATTATTATCCAGTGAAAAATGGGATCAACTTTATGTATGCGGGGAGTAGGCGGAGGGGGTCATGTAAGCCAGAGCAATATGGACTTTATGTGGAAGGGGATTTGGTTGGTTGAGAGAAACCAATTTGGCCCTTTAAAGTGCAGCCACCTTGGAAGCTCTTCTGTTGGGTAGACATGATTTGAACCTTCATGGTCAAATGGTGAGGCTGACCCCACACAAATGTCCTCCTGTGTAGACAAGTCCATCTTCTGGATGCAGAGGTTTTTCATCCAGGATCAGAAAAACAGAAACCATTTAACTGACCAAGCTCCAGCCTCCTAGAAGTTAACCTGTCTCAGGTGGGTTCTGTAGGACAAGGCCCCTGTGAAAGCTTTTTTATGTTATGTCTTTTGCGTAACTAAAAGATTTGGGTGGCTTTTTGTGGAACTAATTTTTATAGGCTGAAGGGTCATTTTGCAGCATTTATCCCCAGATGTAGGAGCAGGCCCCTACGTGACCTTCCTGACCCTTGTTTTTACCTCCAGGTTAACGCCTGCCCCACCATCCCTGGTAGCCTCAGGCCAGGACTTGGCTTTTCAGCTTACTTTCCCAATGGAAGGTTGATCTTCAGCCAGTCTTAGATCCGTGCCACGTAACTGCTCTGGAATGATGAAGATTCTGCCCTTGACCAAAACTCAGGCTCCTCTGAACTCTCTTCTCAACTAGGTGCTGACTTTTGGGCTTCCACGTTCCTCTCTGCATGCTCCAATTTTAGCAAGAATTCTGCTAACTCATTTTAGTTAGAATCTCCCACTCTTGATACCTGATTACCCTTGATATTTGATTGGTTCCTTATCCTCCACTATCTTTCAGGTAATGTCTGATCACCCTGGCCTGCCTTTAGCAAGAATCTGTTAGGTCACTTTTGCTGGAATCTCGCCTTTATCCCTGATGCTTCCTCTTAGTAATATTTTATTCATTGACCCTTCCCACCCTTGCTCCTTAGCTATAAATTCCCACTTTTCCTTATTGTGCTTCAAGCTGAGCATCTCCTCTCTACTACAAAAATCCCTTGGTAGCAACACCCCTCCTGAGTGACGTCTCCCTTAATGGCTTTAACAATTGTCATGAATAATTTTTCCTTAATAGGGGTTTCAGGGTTTGTCCTGAGAGAGTTGACATTGGGTATATATCACGGTGCCCCAATTTATAGGTACAATTCATGGGATGAGCAAGAGATCTGTAATCCTCTCTGGGGCAATTAGTAAAGTGGGATTAGGGGAATCAGCCAGGGGATTCAAGAGAATTGTTAGCTCTTTTTGTTCAAGAGAATTGTTAGCTCTTTTTGCCCTTGTTCTCACCAGATTTGGTATTTTTAGTTACAATCACTAATAACTGAGCAGTCAACAACACTCTGGCCTATGTTATGTGCATAATTTCCTTGATCAGGATTTCAGGATGCAAATTAAACACACACAAAAATGTCTCTTTTTGTTGTTTTTTTTTGGCTTGCTTATGTTCCCCCTTCGTTTCAAAAATGGAACTAAGGTGGCTAATTTGTCTTTGTGGAAACAAAAATGAAGATTGAAATGGGAGAACTTCACTCAAATACTGGGATATGCCATCTATTTGAGTGTTTGGCTTTGTGAATCAAGGCAGGCAGTGTACTGACTCAACTTTTTTTTTTAAGATTTTATTTACTTATTTTTAGAGAGAGGGGAAGGGAGGGAGAAAGAGAGGGAGAAACATTAATGTGAGAGAGATACATCATCAGATGCCTCTTACACACCCCCGCAACGCAGACATGTGCCCTGCCCTGACCGGGAATCGAACCAGTGACTTTTAGGTTTGCAAGCCAGTACTCGATCCATTGAGCTGCACCAGCCAGCACCTGACTTAACTTTTTAACTAATTGTGGTGCTCTAGAAATCCAGCCTAAGGCCTTTAACATGTGTCTGCACATGTGTGTGCACTTGTGCGTAGTTGTGTGTAGACAATGTGTGTGAGCAAGTGCTGATGAAGCAGAAAATGACATTGTAGAAGTGCCTGAGTGTCTGCTTTGTGCCAGGTGTTTATTTCATATATTCCTCATAACAAACTGAGGAGGCAGGTATTATTCTTATTACACGTGAGAAAACAGGTTAAGAAAGGCAAGATAATTCGTCCAAGCTCCAGTACAAGGAGAGAGAACTGTCACCCAAGCAAGTCTGCCTGACTCTCCAGGCTGAGCTCTTTTCATTTCGAGAAGGGAGCAGAAGGAAAGGAGGAAGAGAACAGGTGGGGCTGGGGGTGGGAGTACAGAGAGGAGAGAAGAGAAGACACCCCAGGGACAGGGTTTAAAAGTCCTGGAAAACTACAGAATGAAATCTAAGTGATGGTATTAACTCTGCCCCAGTAGCCCTAACACTCTCTCAGACATCTTACGTCTGTAAGTCGGCCCTCTTTTGTCCCCACCCCACTTCTCTCCCTTCCTCTTCTTGACTGATAGAGACCTGACCTGCCAAGGTGACCGTCCCTCTGCTGCAATGTGGGTCTCTTGCACCTGGAACTGGGCTCCCACAGTGTTGGTAGAAAGGTCAGGATTCTGCTTAGGGGCCGCTGCCAGGGTGGGGGGCAAGTCCCTCGGTCCCTGTCCTGAGCTGGGTCACCCGTGTGTTGGGGTGCCTGAGGCACAGGGATAGAGCAGGGCTGAACGTTCCGAGGAGTGGGGTCACAGCTTCCCCGCACCGCTCTGCCTCATTTCCTGTGCATCCACCAGGCAGCCACAGCGCAGGCTCTTGGCTGCGGGCTCGGGTGGCGGGTTCTCCTTCAGCAGTCACCAGGGCTCGACAGGAGTCCTCCAGATGTAGTTGTGACATGTGGCTCTCATCTTCCTCTGAGGGGACCCCATTGGAGGAAAGCCCCCCTTCTCCCCCAAAGCCCATAATCCTCTTCCGAGGGCAGCACACTTTGCCCAGAATGGGAGGCCTGTGAGCTCCCCCTTGCCTGCCACCTCCTTGGCCTGGGAACCTCTGCCGACCCCTCCACCCAGCACCGCTGAGCACAGAGCCGAGCCAGGGTGAGCATGTGCATAGAGGCCTCCATTTCAGATCAGATTCACAAATTTAATTTCCTATTCCTTAATTTAATTCTGCATTTTAGTTTTGTTTTTATTATTTACATGGGTTCCCTTTAATGATTCCAAATTGCTGCTGCCCTCTAGCAGTATTTTGTCTTAGGTTAACTTCTTGAAAACCGATCAGCGTAGGAGTTTATTCCGCACTGGGTTTAGTTATTTTCTGAAACGAAGCACAATTAAATTAGAATAATGAACATGCTCTTTAGAGGATTAATTCATAATAAGCAGGCCATGTGCTAGAGCTCACAGAAGAAAGGGCATGAGGACCGAAAGCTGTTTTTCCTGCCTAAATATGAAAAGTACATTCTGCCGAGCAGAACAAATCAGCTAATGACATCCAGAGTGCTGGCCAGCCCCAGAGCAGCCCGGAGCTGGCACCGTGAGTTAGCGCAGCCCCGGGGTGTGCTGCTGCCTACCTTTCCTCCCTGCGAAGCCTGGCAGCTGGCGTTTGCCTGGCTCTTTCCTTCTCAGCACAGCTGATGGAGTCCTCTGTGGACCTTCTAAATTCTACCGCAGGAAGCCCCAAGTCCCCATGGCCTGCGGCTTCATAAGCTTCACCCCCATAGCTTCCCAGAGCCCATTCATCCATTTGTTCATTCTTTCATCCAAAGAGTGTCTTACTGAGTAAGAGGGAAGTCATGGCTGGGACTTGAGCAGAGAGGTAGGACATGATCTGAGTGACATGGAAAGGTTTCTGGCTGTTGGCTGCAACTAGCCTTTCTGGGGTGAAGTGTGGTGGGGTGGGTGGACCTGGGAGACCTGTCAGGAGGCTCATAGCTTAGGCGTCTAAAATTCTAGCCCAGGTTTTCCCATACCATGTTCTCTGCACTTCCCACAGGGCTAAGCTTAGGTCTCACAGCCAGGCCTCTTATAGCCCCCGACTCCCTGAAGTGCCAGAAAAGCAGTTTTCAAGCAGCTGTGAGGCATATCTAGAGCCATTATGCCTTTCTTGGCTCTGGAGACCCTCTCTACCCCTCCCATTGACCCATGGACCAGAAGGCCAGAGCTTGCAATGCAAAGAGGTTTTCAGGCTGGGGGACAGCTCTGCACTGTTCCTTTGGTTGTCTCAGGATCCTCTGAGAGTGACACCCTTTCAGCCAGGTAACTGACAAAGTGATGTCAGAAGGCCTCTGCTGTGCAGTTGCCACAGAAATGGGACAGATCAAAGCCGGAGAGGACTGACACCTGTGGCAACCAAAGCAAGGAAGAGGTACAAGCAAGCTGAGTGAATAAATAAGCAGATGAATGATTGATGGGTGAAGGGATGAATGAGTAATGAACCAATGAATGATTGATGAATAAACAAGTGTATGGCCTGGAACCAGCTAGCTCCTCCTCCCTGCTCTTCGAGTGTATTTTCTCCTGGGAATCAAGGACTAAAGATCCTCCTGTTACAGAACCCCTGGGCTGCTCCAGTGGAAAACAAACCCACGGGCTCTTTAGTTAGGGGCCCGATTGCCCGCCGCCAAAATTATAACTCTCAATACCAGAGTTTGGTGAAAAGAAAAAGAATTGTTTATTTAACAGTTATATAGATTTAGATTATTTGCGGATTTCTGTTGTTAAGTCTTATGCTCTTTAAAATACCCACAAACACATATCCTTGCCTCCCCCCTTCCAAACCAGGCTAGTTTTGGGAAAGTCAGAGAAACCGTTTCCCTACTTTCCAAACACAGTTCAGCTTTACCAGCAGCTGCCAATCATTCAATCTGATTGGGGAGGTCCTTTCTGTGCTGTGGTGCCCTCCAGCTCTCAATGCAGAACCACCTGGATTCTCAGCCTCCTTGCAAACTGTCTTCTTCCTGCAAACTGCACGGATCTCCTTTCCTTCTCAAAACCGCATGGGGAGAGCCTCTTAAAGCAGCCTGGAGACCCCTTCTCCAAGCCACATGGAGAAGGCCCCTTCACCAAGCCACGTGGAGGGAGCACACGGGAGAGCGAGAGAGCGAGAGCCCGAGAGCGAGAGCGCGAGCCCGAGAGCGAGAGTCCCAGAGTGAGAGCATGAGCGAGAGCCAGAGAGAGTCAGAGCGCCAGAGCGAGAGCGAGAGCCAGAGAGCGAGAGTCCCAGAGTGAGAGCACGAGCCAGAGAAAGTCCGAGCGCCAGAGAGAGTCAGAGCGAGAGTCTGAGAGAGTCTGAGCTAAAATGTCTGCAGCTGCCTATATATCCCCGACTGCGTCATCTGACGCAGTGGGCGTTGCAAACAGTTCTGACCATTCACAGAACCTTACGTAGGCTCTGTGTGCTTTCCATACCGTCCCCTGGTTCAAGACTCCTCCCATCTGCCTGAGGCTTTGGATGCATTAAAGCCATTTGCATAAGAAAGACACTAGCCACCAGCCTCAGGCATGTGGAGGCATTCCAAAAGCTGCTTCCTTCTCCCCATCCCCCAGCTGCAAGCTCTGGGGATTTTTGGACTCCCCTGTTTCTGTAACACTCCCATGGTCCTCACCTCTAGCTTCCCTCCTGGGGTTGCGATGGCACTGCTTCTGACTCCAGAGGTGGAGGATGCTTTGGCTTAAGAGCAGGGGCTTGGGGCTGCTGGGGTGGGCTGGAGGAAGGACGCTCAAGCAATTGGGCCTGGGATGGAAGATGCCTGGGGCAGACTATAGGTTCTGAGGGAGGAAAGTGTGGAGGGTAAGAGGGTATTTTTATAAACAGGCTTTATTATTATTCAGGTATGGTGAGGCCAACAGATCAGGAGATGATAGCCATTAAAAAGAGTTATATTTATAGATCCCAAAGAAGGGGGCAGGGCACACCATGGGGGTTACATAGGGAAGCAACAGAACTGGTCAGGGGGCAGAGGTAGTGAGAGAAAACCAAGGCCAAGAGCCTTCATTATGATTTCCACAGGAGGGACCAGAGAGGCAGGTTCAGCAGAATTAGAATTGGGTAGTGTGAATGATTTCAGCTGGCTCTGGGGCATAAGAGCTGTCCCTTAGTTGTCTTGGTCTCTAGCCTTGGAGGGGATTAGGACAGGGCGACAGTGATCCGGGTGGAAGAGCTCTGTCTGGTAAAGGAGGTGGTTGAGGGTCAGGACTCTGGATTGGTCAGTTGCATTTGAAAAGCATATGGGCAGGTGAGTCCTTCACTTTCTGCAGGAATTGGCTGACCCCGGGAGGGGCAGTTCCTCCCTCTAGTGTCTGCAAGACCCCAGATATCAAAGCATCAAGAATAAAAAATAAAAAGACATGCTTAATACAGAAGGAAAGAGGAGAAATATTTTTTTTCCCCCTAGTTCCACACTAGACATTTCTACAGATGCTGGGCCTTGGGTTAGTCTCACTCCAGGGCCTGTTAGGATAGAGAAGTCCATTTCAACTGAGTGTGTGGCTGTATTATCCCAGCAGGTGGGAAGACTTTGGGAACTAAAATGTCCAGAAACTGCTCCATGAGGCAGGCTGGTGTGATGGCTCCAGCTCAGGCCCAGACAAGCCCTTCGCTACCCTGACACCACCCAGATATGTGATGTGCCCCTACTTCTAGAAGTGCTTGTCTCCCAGGGTGCCCAGACCCTGGTGCCTTGCAGGGGAGAAGTGCCTTAATGGGGAAGGGTTTGAAGAAGCAGTGTCTGGGGACCCTGAGTCTCACAGTCCCACCCAGCTTTAGAGGAGGGTCTTACCAAGGGATTCCCATAGAATCTAGACTGTGAGTTTGGAGTCAAAAGTCCACTCAGAAGAGTATGTATGTTCCACTTTATTTTCTGAACATTTATATATAATCATAATAAAAATGGTTCCCATTTGTTGAAAGCTCACTAAAGGCTAGATGTTGGATTAAGAGCTTTGCATTCTTTATGTCATTTAATTCTCTCATGAACCCCAGGATGTAGGTGTTTTTAGCCTCATTGTATAGATGAAACTGAGGCACAAAGAGACTGAGTAAGTGGTTGACTCAGAATTGCACCCAGATGGGTCACGGCCACTTGGGGTTGAAAACTGAGGGAAGCCTCTAACCACCCCGCTGGTCTTTCACTCCTCCGACCTGATGGTTGTTAACCGTCTGGGGCCTGCAGCGTCCTCTAAGCATGTGATGAGCATAGAGCTTCTTTCTATAAAATGCACATTTTCCTTTTTTCACATTTCCCAGGCAATTCCAGGGGTCCATGGACCCTCCTGGTGCTCACCAACTCTGCTGTTGGCATTTGCTTTGTGCAGTGACTTTTTTTCTCATGACCTAAGTGCACAGGGCAACCCTCAAGGCCCCCAAAAACACCCCAGTGGGGAATGGAATCAGACAGGACAGGTTAATCAATGTAAGCTCATGGCATGCTCCTTCCATAATTGCATTCCTGCCTTTTCAGCCTAACAGCTAGCACTTAGGGTAATTGCATTCCAATAAGGTTCCCAGGTCTGAGGCCTCTGGGGCCTGCCCTGGAACCTGTTGACATGCCCTCTGCTTCCAGAGGAGTTCTGGAGACCCAGACAGCCTTTTAAAATTCTTCTCTGTTGTCTTTGCTATAAGAGGGACACAGGACTTTGTAATAGATCTTGTCCAAAATCCCACTTTCTTAACCCATCCACATGAGCCCTGGAGCCAAGGAGGCTTCCTCAGTCCCAGGCTGTCTTTCAGAAGTCAAAACAGCAGCAGTTATTATTCTGAGTGACCTTTGGAAACCCCTGGCTTTGGAGTGGAGTGGCAGCCACCATCAGGCCGGGCAGAACTTGCTCAGGATTAAAGAGTCGAAGGGCTTGGGAGCTCCATCAGGGGTTGGGTTTTGTGCTGTTTCAAGTTCCCCCAGCCTTACTCATTTATTCATAAGATTTATGGGAACCTCCTTAAAGGGCTTCTCCTCCTTTGCAAAGAAAATCCACAATACAAGGAAGTAGGGAATACCCCCCAAAATAGGGACATCTCCTGAATCCAGAGAGTCTTATTTCCAGAAATATAAGTTTCTTTGAAGAAGATCCACGCATTCTCCAGGCAAAATGAAGTCCGTACAATTAACAGAAAAAATGCAGGGTTCAGGGTGATTCGAGTTTCAGTTTCCGCAATAGAAATGGCTCCACTGCGAGCCCCCAAGAAAGGAAGGAGGTATAAAATGGAGAGGTCTGGTGTTTGTTATATGACTTACAGATGCCCCTTCCCCTCCCCACAGCTCCTGTGGCTCTTTTCTAGTGAAGAAAAACTCCTCTGGGGCTCTTCTTCCTCTGGGTTTGAACCACAAGAAGCCCCACATAAGCCTAGCTACATCTTCAGGGCTGAGATCTGATTCCTTCATCCCTGCTGAGACCTTCTTTCTCTCCCTCAGAAAAAATGGATTGTTCTGGGATGACAATGTTCTTGATGTAGGAGGGAGGAGAGATGTGTTGCGTATTCTTGGGTGGTTAATCCCCACTCCAACATTTATAATCCTTGTGGCTGATCTGTGGTTTAGCAGAAGGAGCATTGGCTTTTCAGTAAGGCAGGCAGTGTTTGAATCTGGCCCTGCCAATCACAAATTGTGCGACATTGGGCAAGTCACTTCACCATCTTGCACCTCCGTTTCCTCCTGTGATGCAGTGGGGGGAGGGAGAATTAAAATTACCTTGGGATGTAAAGTACAGCAGAGAGAGTATAGTCAATAACATTGTAATAGATATGTATAGCACCAGGTGGGTGCTAGACTTATTGGGAGGGGTCACTTTGTAAATTATAAAAATGTCTAACCACTATACTGTATACGGGAAGCTAATATAATATTGAACGTCAGCTGCAATTGAAAAACAAAAATTAAAAGGAGAGTTACCCTATAAGGTTGAAATTAAAGATATAACATATGCCAAGGTACCTGGCATTGGGACTTGACTTCCTTTTCTTCTTGAAGGCACAAACTTCTAAAGCATTTTGCACATTTTAGAAGGCACCAGGATAGCTCTCTATTAGTGCTCTTGGGCTGGCCCTTCTCCCCAGCCTGCCCCCTCCTCCAAATTCCATCCTTTTTTTCCCAATCACCTCCCTACCTTCAGCAGAGAGCCTGATTTGCAAATTGTCATTGCTTTAGCCATTCTCCAGAGAGCTTGGTTCTCACTGATAGGCTTGGCAACCCTCTGTGGTTCACAGCTGTGGCCAGTGCGGCCTCAGAAAAGGGGACACCCATGAACAGGTCAATTTGTCTACCCCTGCCTCTTCTGCTTAACACCGGGGTCTTTACACCCAAGTCTGTTAGGGCTGGCACAAACTTTCTGTGCGTGGTGAGAATGCAGACTTTTCATATCATGAGATGCATCCTAAATGGGCATCAGCCTCCTGGGAATGAGCAGGAGCCAGTAGGGTTGGGCGATGTGCACACCCTGCTCTTCAAAGCCAGGTCGCTGCCCACTCTTCACTGTTAGCGTCGCCCTTGTCAGCATCACTACCATCAGGCTCACCTTTGCCGTCCACACGCAGCAGCCTAATCAGGACTACCCCAGCCTCAGGGAACTAACACCCTAACAGAGGCCAAATCCTCAGAGAGAACCTCAGACCCAGACCCACCATTTGTGGATATGTTTTGCATGCTTACAGGCTAAGTGTTTTAAGTGGAATCCTGACATTCCCAAGTCAGTGTGTGGAAGCCAGCGGGGGTGGGGAAAGGGTCAGAACAGGCCAGATAGGGATTTAATTAAACTGCCTGTTTGGGTAAAGGCTTTTAGGTGCAAAGCTGATTTGCACGATAATGGCAGTTTATCTGAATTTTGTTCTCCTGAAGGAAGCTCTTTTACACTTAATTACTGTGGCCATAAGCCTGGCTTCACCTTATTGCTCCTCCCTGGGGAAAGCAGGTGGCTCCCTCTCAGCTTTTGCCCTGCGGCCCACTGCCAGTGACAGACCCTCAGTCTCCTGTCTCAGTATGAGGCCTATCCATGCACCAGGCAATACCTAGGTGGGCGTAAGGCCTTTGGGATGACTCCGCAAAGTCAAGTCAGGTTGCGGGTTGACCCGCAAAGGTTCCCACAGAGCTCTACAGTTGGCCAGGGGAGCCAAGAGTGGCTCTGACAGTAGGCTTCTGGGACTGGGACTGGGCCTGGGGTCTCTGCTCCCAGCAGCCTGAAACACCAAATAGCGCCAACATTAACTGGTTGGCTCCTGCTGAGAACAGAGGCCCTGGTCAGGTGAGGTGTGCTGGCTAAGTGTACTGGGGTCGGGCGAATGGGGGTGGGGAGTCTGGGCCAGAGGGAGACTCCACAGCTGACTTGCCAGGGAGGCTTGAGTACGGAGGGACTGCACCTTAGCGTTGGGGGTGGCCGGAACTCTTTCCCAGGTAGAATGACAGCATACTGTGACCCATCAGGACGCATGAAGAGGAAAATGAAAAGTTGGTGGGGGGGAGTCGGAGAGCTTTGGCAGAGATAGTGCGAAGCCACATGGAAATGGGCTGCAGCCGTTAGAGGAGCGGGCAGCCAGGCAAGGGTTAAAGGGTTTGGGAACTCCTGTTTCCAATCACTTGTCAGCCAGCTTCGCTCTGCGCTCTCATCCTTATCAGCAGGGATAGGGCCGCGGGGAGAGGCTCCCAGAGCTTTAGTTTCCAAGCTCTTCTCAGACTCCAAGCTCTCCCCAGACTCAAGCTGGCTGTGTTCTCATTAACTTCCAAGGGGTCCCTGGCTCACTCCAGGGGGAGGGGCGGGCAGGCGCTGGGAGCCCAAACACAGTTAATGGAGCAGAGTGTGAGTTACTAAATACAGCAGCCCCGGGGTGGTGGGGGGCTGTACAATCTCAGCAGTAAACCGTCAGAGTCCAAGTGCCCCTCCTCCCTCCCCGCCCCGACACAAGGCCAGATTAGTGCAGTCTGTGTCTTCACTCGTATTCAACTCACCAGCGGCTAAAACTTTCCGAAGTTTTTTTTTTTTTTCTCGGTTGTCACTGCGTCAGAAATCTCCATGGTGTATTTGTGCAGTGACTTTTGGAACTCAAGTAAAGGAGCTTTCATTTCGGGTGAAATTCATCTTGCTAGGTTTGACCTATGCCCAGCCTTTGGAGGCTCATGCTGTTTTCATTTCTGCCATCCCCATTTCAGCCATTAGGAAATTTGATAAAGCTGCTTTCTATATCTTCATTCAAGTTATTGATTTAAAAGATGTTGCCCAGCAGAGGGCTGAGGGCACAGTCCTTGATCACACCAATACCAACAGTCTTCTAGAACTTGACACCAATCCATGGTCAGTATCCTTTGGGTGTGCTTATTAAACCAGTTACTAATCTCCTGTACTGTAGTTCCCTAATTTATATTCCACCAATGTACCAGAAGGCTACCACAAGAAAAGACACATGCCTTTTTGAAATCCAGCATACTTGGTCCCCCAAATCTCCTTGATTTGCTATTCTAGTAATCCTGCTAAAGAAGGCAGTGAGGTTTATGTGGTATTTTGCAGTAGACAAGAGATATGTTACGAATGCTAATGTAAACATCACAACTCCACTTTTATAAGGAGCGAGCATTGCCTGCCAGAGGAACTGGCGTGTGTTTCCGACATGCCAAGGAGCAGAGTCTGTAAAAGAGAACTGACCCAGAGAAGAAATGGGATCCAAAGGAGATTCAAGTTAATGAAAAGCAGGGTGGCAGTTTGTAGAAAAGGCACCAGTTCTAGTGATTTGGGGGGGGTCCTGTGACTGCAAGAGTAGATCTTGGACTAGAACCAAGGTTTTGCCCTGGAGAACTAGCCACAAGGCCTTGATTCTTCTAGATGTAGAAACTCCAGGCAGGTTCTGAAGACCACAGGCTGTCTGAGCCTCTGCACCTCAGCTAACAATGCTCTTCCCTCTGAAATGCCCACCTGGTGTGCATCTCCTCATCCTTCATCTCCGTAACAAGTCTTACACCTTCAAACAAGACTTGCTTGCCTCCTCCTCACCTCTAATTCCAGACTTTGCAGGTAGAATTCACTGCTTCTCCCACTGTGACCTTCTGTTGCCTGTATAGAGGTCTACATTTGCACCCAAAATACTTTATTGTGCCGAGGTAAGAACGCAGGCTTTGAAATCCAGTAGACTTAGTTTCAGTCCTCATTTTCTTCTTATTTTAACATCTCTAAATCCCAGTTTTCTCATCTGGAACATTGGGACAAGAATAAATACTCATTAGGATTGGCATGAGGATTCAATAGATAATGAATACAAAGCATGGGATTAGTTATTTATTGCTGCAGAACAAATTACCCTAAATTTAGTGGCTCAAATCACCAACACACACTGTCTCACACAGTTTCTGTGAGCCAGGAGGAACGGTATACCTGAGGGGTTCTGAGATGCCCGAGTCACGTGGGTGTTAGCAGAAGGTTTCAGTTTCTCACTGGTTATTGGTGGTAGGCCTCAGTTCTTCTCCATGTGGACCCCCCCCCCCCCAATATAGTTTCTTGAGTGTCTTCACTGATGGCAGCTCATTTCCTTAGGGTGGCTGAGCCAAGAGAGAGCAAGGTGGGAGCTGCAATATTATTTAAGACCCAGCCTCAGAAGTCATACACTCCCCCCGCCCCCAATCCTGTTAGTTAGTGTAGACGGGTACTACACAAGGACATGAATACCAGGAGGTAAGGGTCATTGGGGTTCATCTTGGAGGCTGGCTATCCATCTTGGAGCCCAGTGTTTATCAAAAGCATATCATGTCATAGGGGAAGCAACCTACATGTCCATTGACAGATAGATGAATTTTATACACAATGGACTATTATTCAGCCTTAAAAAAGAAGAAAGTCCTGCCATTTGGAACAGTATGGGGTACACTGGCGGACATTATGCTAAAGGAAGTAAGCCAGACACAGAAAGATAAACATCACATGATCTCACTTATATGTGGAATCTAAAAATATTTAAAAAGTCCAATTCATACTAACAGAGAGTAGAATGGTGGTCCTCAGAGGCTGGGGATGAGGGAAAAGGGGACAGATATTGATCAAAGGCTACAAACTTCCAGTTATAAGATGAATAAGAAAACCTAATATACAGCATGGTGACTGTAGTTAATGCATTATATACTTGCAATTTGCTAAGAGAGTCAATCTCAATCAAGTGTTATCACTACATACAGCAAAAAAATAAAAAAAGGTAGCCATGGGAAGTGATGATGGATATGTTAACTAGTTTGATTGTGGTAATCATTTCATAATGTATATTTATATCAAAACATCACATTGTATACTTTAAATATATATAATTTTTTATTTGTCTAAAATAAATTAAAAATAATATTTTTAAGCTGCTATTATTATGAATTCACACATCTGTTTTCTCTACCAGAAAATAAACGCCTTGAGAGTAGTGGCCATTTCTTGGCTACTTGTATACCAAGTGCCTAGGTAGTGTCAAGCATCCCGGTAAGTTCTTATTAAGTGCTGATGCAGAATACATGAACGAAGCCTTGGAGGGGGTCAGTCTAGTGGCAGCCTTACACTGAATGGAGGGAGTTCACACTCAGATGGTAAGTGGGGTTCTGTAACTCAGCCGTATATCTGGAGTTACCAACCTCTTTAGGATCAAGACTGTTCCTCACATTTTGATGCTCAAGTACTGAAGATGTTTGATACCAAAACAGCAGGCAGGGCAAGCAAAGTTCTTACAACGGTCTTTGGAAAAGAGACCTGAGCAGGAATTTGGTGTGGAGCAGTCGTTCCAACCCTGTGATTTAAAGAGTGAAGCTGCTGTTGTTTAGTTCCCCGGGCCAAGGCAGACATGGGAACCTCTTAATATTTTTGTCATACTCAAATTCCTATCTTGGTGACTCCTGTGTCCTTCTATCAGGCAAAACAATCTCCCGTTCTAGGAGACTCTGATGCACATTTCTCAGAGTTAATTAAAAGCTGCACAGAGAGTTTCATGTCAGAGACCTGCCTGGCTACTCCTGCCCTCTGAGCAGGAAAGGATCTGCGTCTGGGAGGTAATCGATACTCTGGGCAATATTGAGTTTCCAGACATTGAGCTCAAATTGTAAGCCTTGCCCCACCCCCTGGGCTTGAAAGTTCACCCATTGTCCTTTTCCCACAGACAGAGCCCTCTGTCCCTGCTGGTGCTGTGCTTGTTTGCCCCATTTCCCAATAAGAAGCCACTCCCATGAGGCTGTGCCTCCAGGAGCCTCGGAGACAAAGACTGATGGAGGAGCAGGTGTCCCCTCCGAGATTTCCCATGTAGATCACATTCCCACTTGCCCGAGGTCCCATTTCTCCCCAGTTCCTTGAAATCTCAAATGAGTGGCTTTAATTGGCTCTTTCTCTCCTTCTTAAAACTAGGGTGAGTGTGGCAAGAAGAGGGAAACTCTGCTGTTGGGGTGAAAACAGCTTGGTTTCCCTGATCAATATTTTGCCCCTGGATAATAAAAAAAAGACTGAGGCATAAAAATTATAGATGAAACATGGCACAGGAGACAGATGAAATTTGAATTACATCTACACCAAACCAGATCACCATATGGAACTCTGAAAGGAAATTAAAAATGCTTATTGATTGAAATAAAAAGATTCTGTAATTGACTTTGATATTATGTGTCAAAGACCATGGTAATCCCAGGCGACTGGGCCCTGGATTGACCTCCATCTTCAGTAAGCTGCTTTTTTTTGGTATTTATTTCACTTTCCCTTAGGATTTAACTAGAAATAACTTTTTTTTTTTTTTGGTAGAGGCAGCATTGAGAAATTTGGCCAGTTGGAGAGTTGGGGACTCGTGCATTTGAGCAATTCTTTGGGAATAGGATCAGATGATGTGAATCTACTGGTTCTCATATTCCCCCTCTGCATTGACGTGGAAAGAATTGTGTCATTCTTGGTAGAAAACCCAGCCAAACTATTCCCTTGGAGATAAAAACACAGAAGAAGTGTTTTAAGAAATATTTTGGGGGAGTCAAAAGAATGTTAATGAGACAGTTGATAAACTTATACAAAGAAGTTGAAAATAAAATAAACACTTAGGACCAGTTGAAATATTTTAAAAGACACTGAAAAGAAAATATTGAGCTTTCAGAGTGGATTCAGAAAGTGGGGCAGAAAGAACCCAATAGGGGGATGAAAACCAAATTGAAGAATCAGGACTTTTATCCAATGACTATTAGAACACCAGCAACAGTTATGCTTATTACAAAAAAAACCACACAACAAATTTTGGTGCTAGGAAAAAGGACCCAACACAATCAGTCAGCTTTGGGAAGACTGTACCATGTGAGGTTTGGGATATGATCTCTTATTCCCTCTGTGATTAAGAACACTGTTCTTTGGATCACGTCATTCAGTTGACAGTCATTTATTGAGCACATACCATAGGCCATTGCGTGGCATATAGACCTGCAAAAAATACATGTTTAAGATCCTTACAGCAACTTTATGACTACATGTAATTATTAGCCCCATTTTATAGGTGAAGAAACTGAGGTCCAAAGAGGTTAAGAACTTGCTAAGTGTCACAGTTAGGAAGCAGTGGGGAAGGGATTTGAACTTAGGAAGCCCTGTGAACTATGTAGTACTGCCCCTTGATAAGTACAGGAGTAACCAAAATTCAAGACAGGAAGTGAAAAGCACTCCACGGGTGATCTAAACAAATGGCAACAAAAGTCCTGACCTCTGGCAAGGAAAGGGAATGGTGGGAAGGGCTTGCAGAAGGGGTAGCATTTGAGTTAGAACTTAACATGTGGGCAAAATTTCCTGTGTGCATAGGTGCTCCATATTCAAGATGGAGGAGATGATGTGAGCCAGAGCTCAGAAATGGACAAGGGGAAGGTCTTTTGGGGGAATTTTACAAATCCAGTTTGTTGGGGGAGACACATTAACTGGAGTGGGTTGGAAACAGCCTGAGCAGGACTTCTCACACTGTTACATGCACATAGTGACCCAGGGGTCTTGTTAAATGCAGCTTCTGCTCCAGTGTCTACGGTGCCAGCCCCCAGGACGCCCAGGCTGCTGGATCATTCTGTTTTCTTGAAGTCTTGCTTTCCTGGCTTGTGGTGTGGACTTTGTTTGGCAAGCCCAGGACCGCACAGATGGATTGTAAGCAGGAAATAGGCTTTAGAAAGATGTTTGGTGGTAGTACAGGATGCTCTGGAGGGAGTTTGGCCTTTGGTTCCTTTAGCTCCTAACATAGATCTCAAAACTCAGAAAACAAATTCATTCTGGGTTCAGGCAGGAAAACTGAGACCACCCTCGCCAGTTTAACAGGGCAAATTTTGCCTTTGACTTCTGAATGCCACTTACACAGTTGTCTAGAAACTGTTCTTCCTCCTCCTCCAGGACTGGCCAGAGGCAAAATCTGTCCTATTCTCCAGGGGTTCAAAGAAGGAGATGAAATGTTGGCTTGAGTTGGGCCATCCTTATGGGCCTGTCTGGGTAAAGGCTGGGCTCCGTCACCCAGCACGTTTCTGGATCACTTTTCCACACAGGCAAATCCGCTCGGGGAATGAAAAATGCTGCTAATATCAACCTGAAAAAAAATCATCAGGAAATTAAATCTGTGAGTTAAAAAAAAATCCCACACTGCTTTCTGGTGCTGTTCAGTCTCCCAACCGGGATCTCTCCCTCTGCATGGGGGCCTCCTTCCGGCCTCCCCCCTCCCTCTCTGATCCTCCCACCTTGGGTCCCCTCCCCTAGACCCCCCTCCTCCCTTCCCTTCTTCCTTTCTCATCCCACAGGACCTCCTCCTTTCTTTGCACTGGACTCCTCCTTTGTGGCTTCAGGCTTTCCTTCCTGTCTTCAGGCCTCCAGCTTTTCCTCAGCTCCACAGAAGCATCTGTCTGTCTCCTTTTCACTTCCCATCAGGGAACCCTAAATGCTGAATGGGCCCTTCAGGCAAAGCCCTGAAGGGGACTTGGCTGGGGCACTGGGAGAGAAGGGAGAGGGGAGGGGTGCCAGGACCTGCCCGAACCACACAGAAGCCCATTGATAGGCAGCCCCTCAACATAGACAAACCAGCCCAGCCTCCATGGCTCCGGGTGGAGAAAGGTGTCCCTTGAGGCAGTGGCCAGCATCCTGGCCATCATGAATGACCTTAGTGTCTCTGGCTGGTAGGGGACCTTCACTCTGTACCCTCCACATCCTCCAGGCTTATCAGCCCCACTATCGATGCGAATATGTTCGTCTTGAAAATAATTTGTCAGTACATCTCCACCAGCAGTGCTGATTTCATTAATTGGAAGAATTAGCTCTTTGTGGCCAATGGAAGAATATGGAGCCAAAACACACGGAACGCTTTTCCCCAGTGACCCACAGACCCTTGGACGAACTCCTGGGTGCCAGGAAAATGGATTGTTTTGCAGAAAGAATATCATTGGATGTTTATTTAACATCACTCTCCATTCCCCCCCACCCCCAAGACTTCTGAAGCCTCTCACATCTGGCTGCTTTTCTTCTTTCACTTCTTTGTGCAGAGCCAGGGCAGGGAGGAAACTTCATCAGCCTGAAAATATCCAGCAGCAAAGTGTAAATTAAATGTGCAGAGAGGCCAGGAGCGGGGGGGTCTCACATCCTGGGGGTGTAGGAGTAAGGAGACTGTGTCCTCACCCCCATTCAGTATGGCCAGACCTGTTTCTGGACCCCGCATCTGCCTCTTAGGAGCTGTGTGACCTTGGGCAAGATACGTAACCCTTCTGAGCCTCAGTTTCCTTACTGGTAAAATGAGGAAATAAACACATATTCATAGGGCTGTTGGAGGATGTAACGTGTGTGGCACATAGTAGACACTTGATTGGTGGTAGCTATTATTATTATTGCTGGGATCAAAGTCAGCACAGAATCCCAACTGTTTCTATATCTCAGGGACCCACCATTGCTGGCTCCCTTCTGGGAGACAGATGGGCAGAAGTATACCCAATGCGGGGAGACAGATGGACAGAAAAGCATGATCAAGGGGATCAGATGGAATAACAGGCCAATAGGATGATAGACAGATGAAACATCTCATGGGGAAGGTGGATTTATGACAACCCAAAGGAGATACTGAGAGACGGTTGTCCTGTGGGGGAGACAGATGGATGAGGGTCCAACAGGGGAGACAGAGAGATGACAGGCCAAAGTGGAAGACAGATGGATGGCAATTTCATAGGAAAGTGGGGGCTGGGGTGCAGGCAATGCTGTGATTGGTGAGAACAGATGGACAACATGCTGATGATGGGGCCCTGGCTTCCTGTTTAGTCTCTATTCTTCAGGCCTGGACATCCCTGAATTCATAAGAACCCCAGGGGCTCTGTGGGCATTTGAGGGGGGAGGGAGTGGGAGTGTCACGTGACCTGAGAAGACACCAAATACCAGGGTCAGCCTGGCTTCTGTTCTCCCTTCCTCCCACAGCCCCTCCCTGGGTGGCCCCACAGATAAAGGCTCAGCCCTGATGAGAAGGAAGAGGAGGAGGGAGAGGATGAGGAAGAAGAGGGAGAAAACAGTGTCTTGAAAGCAAAGGGAAATAAAAACTGGCTAAGAGTTTTATTTATTTAAAATAAAGGTTCAGTTATGCTTGACTGTAAACATGCTGGCCCATCCCTCCCTCCCTCGCCCTACTCTTGGTGGCAGAGGGCTCAGACCACACAGCAAGCTGGGGGCAGGAGGCAGAGAGCAGGCCAGAGTAGGCTGTGGGGAGGCATGGGACTAGGGTGCCCCAGGTGTGAGGAGGGGAGAAGAACTTAGGAACTCAGTGACCTGCTGAGCACAGCTGGGCTGGGCCGATCCCAGGCCCTCTGGCCCTCAGCTCCCAGTTCTTCAGCATACAAGCCCATGACAGTCCAAGTGTCTTCAATGCCACGGGCAGCCCACTCAGGGATGGGGACTGGCACACAGACACTCCCCAGTGCACAGGCCTTCCTCCATCACCTGCCTCCACCTATGTTTCTCCCTTGGTCAGAGACAGAGAGCAGGGTCCTAGAGGAGGTGGGTGGAACTCCAGCTGTGAGTCACATTTTCTATTTGAACTAAAAGTCCTTATCTGCATTTTTCACTCTTTCTTTCCAGTTCTACCTGACTTCTGTGCTTTTCAGTGATGGAGATGTAAGAACCTGTGAGCTCCCTGGAGAAGGGAAACGGTATGGATGGAGAAGAATCTGGAGTAGAGACAGGTCTGGGGGACGCTGCCTTGCGGATCCTTTATGAGAGGTTGCTGGGGCCTCTGTTGGTGGCCCAACTGGCCAGGGAAGGGCTGTGGTATGCAGGGTCAAGAGGGAATAGGCAGGAAATGTTTGTGATAAGAGGCTTCCCCTCTCACAAGCGCCTCTCTTTCCAGACCCAGCTGCAGGATAAGGACACAAGGAGCTTTGGAGGCGGAGGCTGCAAGAGCCAGCCTTTGGGGCTGCGGCAGGAAGGGCTGCATTTGCAGGGGCCCCCGGGGCCGGAGAAAGGCAGTGCTTGGGGATATGACCCCGGGAACCCAGCCGAGGCTGCCTTCCTTTGGGATCAGGAAGTTCAATCAGACTTCATAAAGCTAAATCAATCCTTAAGAAGAAGAAAAGAAAACAAATAATACCTTGGAGTTTGTTAATCCATGTTGCTGAGAGGGCAGAACAGGTCTAACTATGGCCTGGCCCCAGGGTATCTTATGCTCCAGGTTGGTCCCACCTGTAAAAATGGAAAAATGTACCAACAAGGACCAGGCTGGAAGCTCTGGGAGGGAATCCAACCCTGGGGAGTCTTCTGCAGGGGTTGGAGTCTCAGGAATGTGTGTCATGCAGCCATTGGCAAAGTCTGTGCTCCTTGGGCTCCTACTGTCTTCTGTTTGCTCCAGGCCCAGCAACTTCCCCATCTGTGGTTGACTCGGACCACTCACAAAGGAACACCCCAAGGGTGGGGGCCTCCTGCTATTGTACCAGTGCCTCTTCTTAAGGACTAGCAGCTTCTTCTACCCCTGGGGGCTGCACTGTAAATGCCTGTGTGATGCTAATTTGTGGTTGGCAGGAGATTGATTGGGAAGGAGCTGAACAATGACAAGAGGTGGCTGAACTCCCTCCTTCTCCTGGGTGGGGTGTGTGTGTGTGTGTGTGTGTGTGTGTGTGTGTGTGTGTATCTCCTAGGAAGCACATAGCAACAAGGGCACAGAAAAGATGATTCAAAGAGAGGTTGAGAAGTGTACAAACACAAATTCAGAGAGATTTTTTTTTGATGGGAGTAAGTGACAACTCATCACTTTTGCCATATTTTATTTGTTAGAAGCAAGTCACTAGGTCCAGCCCACACTTAAAGGGAAGGATTACTTGCAAAAATCATGAGAGCCATTTCGGAAGCTACCAGGACACTTTGGAAGATCCCAAATGCCTGTTACAAAGTAAGTACTCAGGAAAAGATATCGTTGCTTGGTCTAGTGACATAGTCTGGGATGTGTGCTGGCTTCCCCTCAGTGGTTCTGGTCTCTGCTGTCCCCTCTTCACCCCTGTTGAAATTCCCGGGTGTTCTCTCTGAAGGTATTTCTCTGTGTATTCTGGGTGTGGGCAGCAGACAGAGGAGAGAAATCGACTCACACACTGTCTTCCTAGCGGCCTCTTCATAAACGTGTGTGGTCTTGCATTGTGGTCAGTGTACAGATATTTTAATTTCCTGCTCACCTGCTCAGTGGAGGATCTGATTTCTTCTTGCATTAATTTTTTTCTTGGGAAGACTGTGGACAGGTATTTCTGTCTGACCATCTGGTAGCCATTCACCTTGATGGTGGCTTGGAAAAGGAATTAATTTCGCTTGTTTCTTTAGTCAAATCTGCCTCCTTTGACAGCAGGTTACCTTTATCACCTCTTAAAGTTCTTATGACTTGGGTCCTTCAGGTCTCTAAGGGACTCTTTAGATTCCCTAGCTTTGTGCAATTGCATCTCCTTCTTTGGTTTTGTTTCTTAGGTCTTTCTTTTTGCACCAAAATTTTAAGCATCCTAAATACATTTCTACATCTGTACCTCCCCACCCACCACCCACTGAGAGTGTTGGATTCAGCTGAACTAGGCCACGCCTAAAGTACTCAGAGAACAGCTGCTGAAAGAGAAAATCTGACCCCTGCTCTCGCCCTGTCCCTTGGAGAGTCCTGAGGCCTTTGGCCTAATTCTGGTAGGTAATTTGGGCAGGGCAGGGTATGGGAAGATAGAGGAAATTCCTGGGCAAGAATGAGGTGGGTGAATCCTCTTTGTCCTGCTCCGGCTTTGTGTCTCAGAGGCCCACTGTCTCCCCCAAGACCTCTAGAATGTGGAGAAATCATAGGTTGGTTTCCCTTCTTCCAGATGGGACATCAAAAGCTTCTCTTCAAGAGTCTTAGCTCAGCCCACCATGTTCTGTTGTGTTTTTGTTGGAAGGAGTGTTAAAAAGTTAGTGGTTATACTTTGGGAGATCTGGCCATTAGAATATAGGCACGGATGATATGCATTTCCTCAAAATGGTGCTGCATGAAGTTAATGACTAATATCCTGGTCAGAATAAACTAACAGCTATCTTCTGTGATCTTAAAACTCTTCCAAACACCATCCACATATCCATTTGTAATCGATTAATGGATATGGTCACCATTTCTAAGGCCCATTTCTCTAGCATAGTGGTCAAGAAGAGTGTGTACTCTGGCTCAGGCTAGTGTGGCTCATTGGATTGAGCGCCAGTTTGGGGTGTGTGAGAGGCAACTGATCGATATTTCTCTCCCTCTCGTTCTCCCTCACTTCCCCTCTCTTTAAAAATAAATAAGTAAAATCATCTTTTTTAAAAGTGTGCACTTTGGCCTAGGTTTGAATCCCAGTCCCTTCACTTACTATTTATGTGACCAGAACTAGCCTCTCAAAGTCTCAGTTTTTCTCATCTATAAAATGTGCGTGTGCTGGTTTCTGTTCTCATAGGGTTGTTATGAGGATTAAAGCAATAAATGCAGTAGTATACATGACATAGAGTGTCCTGTGCATAGTGAGCCCTCAAAGTCTATTACTAGTTTTATTAACTCTGCTCCCAGGAACTCCTAGCAGCCAAACCCTCAGTTTTTGGGAGCTTACCATCCCCATTATATTATACATCTCACCTGATGGAGTCTATTTCTTTTTAACCCCCATCCCTTGAATGTTGGGCTTCTGATGACACATTAATTCCCCTCCTGGACATTCTGTCCCGAGACCTTGACTCCCCTCCCTCCCCATGCTCCATACTCCTCCTAGTATGTGAATCCGTTTCCAAGTCCTGTCAGCTTATCACTGTGAAGTGTCCCCTTAGAGCTAAGGGACAGTCTAGCTGGGAGGTCTCCCTCTTTATCATTGATGACCTCTCTGTGCACCTTACTGAAGCACTGAGGAGAGATATGAAAAGTTCAGACAAGTTATTTGTCATCCTTCTTACTCCCTCGCACCCCCCCCAAAGTTAACGGAATTTAACTCACACTCTAAAACACAGAATTCAGTCAAAACCCTTCTTGTCTATAGACACAGAGTGAACGTTTCACTGGACTGGAGAGCCGTGCTGAAGAAACCTCCCAGGAGCCAGATGGAATGTCTGTGGTGGGTCAGTGTGGCCTGGGGCTCCATGGTGATCACAGGATGGTACCTTCCTCTGTTTCTACAGGAAGCCCTGGCAAAGCAGTGCCCCGTGATCAGCTAGTCTTTTTCATTTGGAAACTGGCACACTGGTTTCCATAGCAACAGCACTCCCCAACTCTGTCCTCTCTAAGCCCCATCTTAGAAGCTTTTTGGCGTGGATAGGATATCAAGACCTGGGGTGTGTCATCTTTTCAGGGAGGATGAATCATCTGCATACTTTATCCAAATGGAATTGGGCTTCCTAAGCCCAAAGCTCTCGTGTGATGTAAATACTGATGCCGCAGGCAAGGATGTCAGGGTGTTAAGGAGGCTGGCTATGCTGTGAATGCAGAAATGCTGAGTCAGTTCATGGACGCAGATTTTGATGAGTGCTGTGATTTACTGGTCTGGAATGGAACATGGAATGGCTTTGTACCACATCACCGGGTAGGGGTTTGGGGGAGGGCTGGTACCAGCAGAGACTCTGACCCTCTTTAGAAAGAGCATTGGTGTCTGTGGACACCTGCTCAGAGACCTGGAGAGCTTGTGGAGTGTGACAAAATTCTCCTGGGGAAGGTGAAACTGATAAGCTGTCCCTTCTACACTGCTGTCCTGCCCATCAGTAGTGGATAAAACCGGTTTCTCAGATAGGATGACAGAAGTGGGGGGCCTGGGCTAGGGGTGATATTCAAGTGGGTAGGAATGAAACATCTTCAATGGGAGTGAAGATCGATGCCAGAGAGAAACACTGATGGGTTGCCTCTTGCAGGTTCCCTGACCAGGGACTGAATCTGCAATCCAGGCATGTGCCTTGACCAGGAATCAAACCAGCGACCTTCAGCTTTGTGGGGATGACGCCCAGCCTACTGAGCCACATCAGACAGGGCTTTCCCTGCTTTTAAAATGTATTTATAAGAAACAGAGGGAGAAGTTTGAACCAATCTCTGCAGTTTTTATACTAGAAGACCCTACTAATCTCTTGGATTTGAGCAGGGAGATAAGATTCCTGATTTCCATTTTTATCTGTGCCTGGAGTTTTTTACAGGAAGGGATCATTGTTGTACATATGAAAAACTGTGCCCAGGAGTGGGGCGTGCACTCTGGGCGCCATGAAAAGAGCCTCCCTCTGACGGCTGGAAACGGCCTTCTGTGTGGGTGGGTGGTGGCATAGATACTTTTATCCTGGCTTTGGTTTTTGTAATTACCTCTTTAGCAGTGCTGTTTATGGCTGTAACAGGTGTCAGGCTTTGTAAGGGCAAATGCTGAGAGCTGACCAAGATCCTCGGCCATTCTTACTGCATATGGCTGGACCTTCAGTGCCACAAGTTTTTATTCTCAACTGCGGTCCCTGACCTGGGGGATGGGAGGTATTGTGTTCATTTCTGAAAAAGTCCAGAAACCAGTCAGGAAAGGCAACCCCTGCCCTTTCAAATCCAAAAAAGAAGCTACAAGGAAAGAATTAGGGTGGGGATTTGTCACTGCCTTGGGAAATCATCCTATACACTTACGAGTCATAGGAAGTTGGCAGAGAAGAAACAGCTGGATTCTTTTCATCACCCTTAGCTCTTGGCATATTATCTCTAGATAATATGCACTACACTACACTTTGAAAGAGTGTAGAAACATGGGAAGTGCATGACACTGGGAGTGGGAACCCTGGGATTTTAGTCTGCCCCTGACTGGCTGTGGAATCCTGGGGAAGTTGCTTTGGCTCTCTGGGTCTTTCCAGTTTTTACTTCTGTTGGTGGGGGTAGGGAGAGCGGGTGGACAGGGATTAGGTGGTCTCTATTCTATGACTCACTGGCCACAGCATGACCACGTCTCATATACACACAGCTAAAGATGCTGATTGCTCTCAGCAGTGTTGCATTCTCCCCTCCCCTGCCTCCCCAGCTGGTTATCTTGCTGACTTGACTAACACAACCCCCATCTGGACACAGTCCAAACACCAGATGTGCCCCCGATTAGTGTCGGTCTGGGGAATGTTTCCATGACTGAAAGGTCAGTGTCGGCTGGAAGTGCCCTGAGTGGGTGTCTGCCCCCCACCATTGTCAGCTGCAAGAGCTGAACCTTATTTTATCTCACTGGCCGAGGAGCTTAGCTGGGGCAGCGTGGGGATGGGGGCTGGCCAAGTTCAGGAGGCCCTTGTTTTACTCACCTTCCTTCTTTGCTCTCTGCTGAAGGACATAGTGTGATTTTCCACTTGGAAGAGACCCCGGGGGTGTGCAAAGAGGAAAGTCCTGCTGGTGTGTAACTGAAAACACTTTGTTCTCCTTCAGATCTGCCATGTGCTCATGTCTCTTCTGATTTTCTTATGGCGGCCGTCACCTCCACTATGGAAAGAAAAATGAACAATAATGTTGTGATGGGCTGGGCTGCCATGTTTTACCCTATTTACAGGTCATTTTAAGTATCGCTTCTACACTTCAGACGGGCTTTCATGTTTAATTTCACTCGTGTACGGCTATGGTAGGCTTTCCTCTAGGTAGCAATGAAAATTAAACACAATTGAGTTTGATGTGTACCTTATTGATTCCAGACCCATTTCAGTAGACTGTGACACTTCAGCGACCTGCAAATTCTACACATTAGAGTTCATATTTTATACAAATGTTGTACATCCAAGACATGGACTCGAATTTCTACCAGCAGCATCCAACTTCTCACAAAAGACACAGGTCAGAAGAAGATAGTGACTAATAAAGATACATTACAGATGATATTTGTGGTCATTCTCTAGGGAAGAAAAAATCCATGAATAAGTTCATGAAAATCACACCCAAGAGAAAGTAATCATTCCCTCAATTCCACACTGTTCTTTTGGTTCTCTGTAGGTTACATCTTGTCCCACAAGTCACTACAACTTCATTTCAATAGGATGAGGTAGGACAGGGGAAAAATGGTGTGTTAGCCTGGCTTGGAAACTACCGAGTAATGAAAACTGCTCAGCACCTTTGATTAATTATGTCCCGTCAAAGCAGAGTGCATGACTGTAAGGGCGAAGTGTGCTCTTCTGTGGCCCATGGTTCCTCTGGCAGAGGTGTCATTAGAGAAGGCCACTTGAGCAAAGGGAACAATTGGCAACAGAGCAAGGCAGAGTGGGCGGGTTCTGCCCAGTCTTTGGTCTCAGGGTACTGTGTCAATCATCTCTCTTTTGCAACTGAGCTGGGAATTAGGGGCTTTATTCAGCCCAAAGTGGGAGAACGGGAATTTTTACTAGAGGGCATGGCCTTCTGAGGCAAGGCAAGAAAGTTCCCAGCTGGGGCGGGGAACAGAGGTAAGTCAGAACAGTTTGTGGAGAGTGGTATTCCCCTCTGGGGGTCACAGGCCACTTGTAAAATGACGCCTAGATGTTGGTCTACAGCCAAGGTTCTCAACCTCGGCTGTACATTCGAATCACCTGGTTGGGGGTTGGGGAAGTTTTTACAATCCTGATGTCCAGGCCCCACCTCAGACCAATTACATTAGAATCTCTGGGGTGGGACCTAGGCCAGGGAGTTGTCAAGGCTCCCCGGGTGATTCCAATGTACATCCAGGCTTGAGGCCCATTGATCAGAGACCTTGCTCATCCAAAGGTGGCCTGAGGACCAGCAGCTATCACCTGGGACTCATTAGACATGAGGAATCTCAGGCCCCACCCCAGACCTACTGAGTCAGCACCTGTGTTTTAGCAAGGTCCCTGGGAGATTTTAAGTCTATTAAAGTGTGAGGAGCTGTGGTTCTCAAACTTTGCTGCACATTAAAATCACCTAGTGAGCTTTAAAAAGTCCCAATGCCAAGGCTGCACCTTGTATCAATTAAATCAGAATTTCTGAGGGTGGGACACAAACATCAGTTTTTTTTTTTTTTTTATTGGTTCTCAGGTGATTCTGATGTACATGGGTTCTCAACTCTGGCTACATATTAGAATCTCCTGGGGAGCTTTTAAATTCCCTACTCCCAGAAATTTTGATTATATTTGGTCTGGGATAGGCAGCAGAAAGATTCCTAGGTGATTCTAGTCTACAGCTAGTGAGAGCCTCTGTTCCAGAATGCTGGTCCAGCTCACTGAAGGGACAGCCAATTAAAAAACCTCTAAAGTCAATGGATCCAAGAACACCCGAAGGAAAAGAAGGACCAGACTGTGTCTAGGCTTATCTGGTCTCAGAGGCCTTTGATATTTGATCTCCTTACATGTGACAACTACAACACTTTTTTTATGAATTCAAATATTTGTGTGCCTCTTTACTTTTCTAATAAAGTTTCTTTTGAAAATTTAACCTCAATGCAACTGAAATAAGAGGCAAAAGCCTTGGTCACATCTGGACCACAGGAGCTGGGAGCAGCCGAGGGGTCAGGTGAAACCGAGGCAAGAGGGATCAACATGAAGAACTCAGCTGAGCCAGGGCAAATATGAAGAATTAAGAAAGACCCTGGGGGACAAGAAAGAGGTGAGTTGATTGTGATTTTTTTTTTGTCCCTTTTACACACTCTCTCACCATTGCCAACATGACTGTGAGTTGGGAAGTTCTGCAGTAGGTTTCTGGCTTTAGCAAATAACAACACAAGGGTGCCAAGTTAAACTTGAATTTCAGATGAACAATAAATTATTTTTAATATAAGCATGTCCTGTGCAATATTTGGGACATACTTATAGTAGAAAATTATTTGTTGTTTATCTGAAATTCAATTTTAATTGGGTATCCTATGTTTTATCTGACAACACTAAATTCTCAGTGTTGGAAAATCTCCCCTGAGAGTAGGGCTTTTGCCACATTTTCAGTAGGGTCCTGCCATATTATGTGAGGTCCACGAGTACTCATTTGAGCTCTGTCCCTAGGAGGTCTACCACCCTGGGTTCTATAGAGGTTGCTCAACACCGCTAAACTGGCACTGGCAGGGATCTATGGGGACTTGCCTATGGATAAAATCCCCAAACTTCACCTCTTCCAGCTCACCTGTAGTCCTTGGTGTTGAGATGATTCCTGGGAGTTCCTCAGAGACACCCACTTTTCTCACTGTCTCTTGCCCAGGTTAGGCTGCACATGCCCAAGAGAAAGGGAGCTGAAAGGCCTTGATGAGCTGGAGGCAACAGTGTTGAGCTGGTGGTGACTCACACATATGTAGGGAAAGTGGGGTAAAGAGGAAAGCATGGTTTACAGTTGCAGCTGTGGCATGTTCCTGAAGTGGCTGTTCAGTGTCTGAGCCCGGGTGTCTGGCTTTCTGCAGAGGCTGCTCCACTGAAATATGTTCTGAGTCAAAAGCACAGTTTCCTGTTCCATTCAGCTCTGAACAGCTCATCCCCTGCTGGCGTCAGAGTGTGTGGGGGCTTGGGGAAGGGGGAGGGAGGCCGAGTAGGAAAAAGCCAGCTGCCAGCAAGAGACACATACATGTGAGAGATGCGCAGGAGAAGAGGTACAGATGGAGTGGGAATAGAGGGAGAGAGATGGAGGGTGGGGGGAAGACAGAGGGAGGGGGAGGGTGGAGAGAGAGAGGAGCTGAAGGGAGGAATGGAGGGAATGAAGGGATTGGTTAGCTGGGGATGCTCAGAGACGTGCAGGATGATCAGGAAGGGGACCCTTTGCTTGGCCCTCTAGCCTGTCCCACTGAAGATCTAAGCAGATGCTGGTCTCTTCCCTGAAGCAGTCTCTCAGCTGATTAACCTCAAGAAAAGCCCAAGAGGGCTCGTGCAGGCAGGAGAACAGGCTGGGCCACATTCTGAGGCCAGGCTCATTTCCGCTGGGTGCTCCAGAAGGCGAGTGCCCCTTTGTGAGGACCATGTGCTGCTGGTCAGGGCCTGTGGACACATCAGAGATTGGAGAGCTGGCATGCCCCTTAGGAAGAACACTCCCTTACAATATCTACTGCTAGAAATCCTCCCTGTCTTCCTCCTGACACCATTGTCTTCCCAGAATAATAACTCAGCAAAGTTTTAATAAAGGTCATGGACTTGGTTTTGTGTTTCTTCTGGGATTCAAGTCTCGTGAAATCCAGGCTCTTCTCTGTCTCCTTCTGTTTTCGGTTCTCCCTTGCCTGCTTCCTGGTGGGCTGCTGCGTGGAGAGCTGGGCTCTCCATAGCGTCTTCCTCCACAGGCACCTGAGACATGGTGTGGGGAAAACCCTCAAGGGAAACCTCAGTAGCTGGTGGCAAATTAAAATGATAAAGGAGCCCTTCGCTTCCCTGACCACTTAGTTGTAGGCAACAATAGTCAGAGGCTCTGTGGAAGATGGGGAGAGAAGCCAGGAGAAGGGAGGGGAGGTGGAGGGAGGGAGAGGGCTGAGCGAGGGTTCCAGATGAACTATACTGATTGGCAGATGGAGATGGGTTGAACCTTGCTGTCTATTCAGGATTTGGTGTACTAAATCTTGACCGGGGCCTGGCCATGAGCTCCAAGCCTGTTTTCTGGGACCAGAGGGCGCTAGAGGAAGTACTGGCCTGGTCCCATGGGCCAGCAGCTCACTTTGGAATCTAATTCAGAAACACTGACTGTTGGTGAAGTTGTGTGTGTGGACCGTCGGACATTGTGTCAGGTCCTGGGGGCCTTGGGTGATGGGTTTGGGGCCAGGCTCACATTGCTATCCTAGCCCTGGGAAAGAGCAGTTTGGCCCCTGACTGGCACACACACTCCAATCAGTTTGTGTGGGTCTAGCCGACCAGATCCTGGCTGGCTCCATCTGTCTACCTTTGACCAGGCCCAGACTTGGCCTGAGGACTCTGAGTCTGCCCAGGGAAGCACTGGTGTGGAAAGATTCATGGTTGAATTCCTCCCCCCCACCGAGTTGGGGGTCTGAACTGGTGGCTAGCGTGTGTTTAGGGGTCAAGGTGGGAGAGTTCAGAGCGGGGGTGGCTGGCTGGGACGGCTGGTCAAGGAGAAAGGGCCCAGCTCCTGGTCAGCTCCTGTTCTCCATTGGCTCTGGGCCCTCTCCTCTGCCCCCGGCATTTCTCATGTTCCAGGACAAGGTCTAAATTGGGCGCTTGGATGAGACATTCCCGAGGAGCTGCCAACCTTCCAGGTCCAGGGCAGTCACAGGACTTCCTGGCCCCACTTCTCTCAGTTTGGCCCTCGCCCTAATCCTCACCAGTGCCTGATGCCAACATGTCGCTTCCCACTGAGGTCCGTTTTGCTTGTGCCTGTTCCAGGCACTGTTTGGAACTGCTGAGGTGGGTCTACACGTCCTCCTTGGACATTTGACTAATCATTTATTGGCCTCGAGTGAAGCACAGTTTCCACAGTCCTTTCCAACCCTGGGACTTAGTGGTTGGAGAAAGTGCTATAAGTACAATTTACTGAATATGGATGATTCTCCCCACCCATCAGGGCTCCCAGCACATGCTGCCACTCCTTTGGGACATCTTCCTTCAGCACCTTGGCCTTAGCGTCTCCCCCACCCCCATGCCCCTCATCCCTGGACTCCTAGGGTCTAGATCGTATGCCTGGTACAACCCAGTCATCGGCAATTAGTCTGTTGCCTCCCAGAGCCTAGGCTTTGAAATCAGCCAGACCCAGGTTCAAATTCTGACACTCTGGCTCATGAGCTAAAGACCTTGAGTTAGTTAATTTCCCTGAGACTCAGTTTTCTGATCTGAAAAGGGGGATTATAATCAATGCCTTCCTCTTGGATGACTGCGAGGATTGGAGGGCTCATGGAAACGAAGCAGCTGGCGCAGGTCCGAGTTCCTGGTCCCCTGCTCTCCTCTCCTCACAGTTGCTGGAACAGAGCTGGACTTGTGGTCAGCACCCAGAAAAGTGGTAGTGACTGATTCATGATTATGGAGCCTGCAATTATTGGGATGAAGTCCCTAAACAAGGAAATAGCTCTAAGCAAACCCATTAATTAGGGGGTTGTTTGCAGTTCCTTTGTGCAGCTGTCAAGTGTTAGCTCAAGGAGAGCTCCAGACCCTCCACCCTCAGAGGTCATTCTGGTAAAATAATGACCAGGGGGAGGCTCCCGGCCTGAGGTGTGCAATTCCCACCTACTTGTGACCTTCACGCCCACCCTCCCTTTCCCACCCCAGAGCTGGTGCAATAAAGAAGTTACCAGGTGACAAACACAGCCCTCATAAAGAGGGCCACTGCCTTTCCGAGGACATTAAGCCTCAGCTAATGGACTTTACCAGGGAGCAGGGACTCCCTGAGGGACAGGAGGACTGTGACCTCTTAGGCCAGGGGCAGCTTGGGCCAGCAGCTACTTTTTTGAGAAAAAGGAAGATTAAAAAAAAAAAAAAAGAAAAGAAAAAGAAAGAGGAAATGCCCAAATAGAGCACTACAGAGACTATAACTTACATGTATACATGTATCAAATTAATAAATCCAAACTCGATATGTAATATAACTATTACTTTATAATAATTTCAGGACTGATAAAATACTTATTGTTGTACAGTACAAGCAAGCAGACAATAAGATAAGCAAATGGGATATACATTTAAAGTAGGGGGATGTCCTGGGGGTAGTCTCCATCGCATTCCATGGGGATGGTGCTAGGGGGCAGCTCAGAACCCAGGGCCCTGGCCTCTGTGGGGCACTGTGGTCCTCTCAGAGTTGGGTGGGGCCCTGGTTACAGATCTCATCCCACTGGGAAACTATGACAAGCCATAGACCCATAAACAAGAGGTGGGGTGGGTGTCCTTCAAGGGTGGTGCAGCTCCTGTCTGGTGTGCGCATCTGCGCTGTGCCGGCTCTAGCCTCCTGCACCTTGTGGGTGCCCTGCTGCAGGGACAGTCACTGTGCTTCCGTTCCCTTCTTGGATGACTGCTCCTTTCCCTTGTCAACCCGAAAGGAAACTCTGACTTTCCTCTCCTGCATCCTCAGAAAAAGAGCTCTATAAATAGACGTCGAAATACATTGAATCAAATTTTCTCTAAGAAGTGCCCTGATTCCCACACAGACTGAATCAGGTCTCCTTTCCTGGTCTTTCCCCCTCCATTCCAGAACATTTTGTGTTGTAATTATATTTGTTCCCTTGCCCTGGTCCAGTACAGGCTCTGAGCATCTCCTTGGTAGCCCAGGTACCCAGCACAGTGACTGGCACAAGGAAGGCGCTGACCAAAAATCCATGGCTGAACTGAATGAACAGTTGAGTGAGCAAGTCTGCAGGGCAGTCAGACGGGACTGCCTCCCCCCAGCTGCAGGCCCAGAACGCTTGGAAGCTCGGTTTCCTGATGAGTGTTTTCCTGTTTTACCAATCTTTGTCTCTAGAAGCCCATGTTCTCTTCTCTCAGTATCAGGGCACATCTGGTTGTTGGTACATGTTGCTTAGTTAGAAACTCTTAAAACAGCATGAAATTGTTAGCACGTTGCTCCCTCCTGCCAAGCTGTTCTCAAGACTTGGGCTTTGGTGGATTGGGTTTTCTGTTTGTTTTCTGTTTTCATGCAGTTTAGAAAATTGGTCTGTGACAACCTTGGGGGAAATAAGCCTGCCTTGAGCTCTGCCAAGGAGAGGGTAAGCCTGAGATGAGGGCTGGGGAGGCGGGGGAAGGAATCAGCGTGGAGAGGCACCGAGTATCTTTGCTTGTGTTTCCTTTCCTTGTCTTTGGATTTGATGCTCTGGGTAATTTGATGAGTGGGGAGAAAGGTGCCCAAAGGAGGTGGGGGCGGGATAGCTGGGAGAGGCTTGTGTCTGTATGGGTCCTCAGTGTGGACCAGTATGGCACCTTTGGGTTCCAAGGACACAGACATGCTCTCTGAATAAATGCCCTGAGGCAGGGGCTGTGAAGGAAGATGCCCCCACCTCCTGCCTTTGATTTCTCTGCTATCTTTGGGTGTGGGCAGCACCAGAACTCAACTTTTGCCACATGGCCCCAATATGCCACGCCCCTCCCCCCCTCCTTGGTAGCTCTTGTCTCTTGTCAGTATTTCCTCTTTCTGGAAATAATCTCCTCTGGGGAAAAGTCTGGGCCAGCCTAGTTCATGGATGGTAACTGTTATCCTTGCTGGGTATGGAGACCCAGCCACCACTGCTCCTGGATGGTCAGAGGGGACACAGGGAAAGGCAGGTGGGAAAGGTCCTGGTACCCCAGGCAGGACTCAGTCTGACTCCTGGCAGTGGAGATGAGACTAACAAATTGTTCTTTCATCAAAATGCCAGTAGCGGCATCCCTTCCCCCAAGCACTGTGCCTTGTCTTTGCCGCTCTCTGTTCAATCTTTCAGTGCTACTTTAAAATCTTGCCTCTCATCCTTTTCCACAAGAGCATGGCCTCCATTTCAGCCTCTAAGATCTCCTCAGTGGACTGTGCTGTAGGATTTGAGGTCTCTCTGAACAAGTTGGAGCTTTCCACTCTGGCCCCAGCATCCTGAATGAGTCTCAGAGCACAGCCTTTAGGGCCCCAAGGATGGGCATTCCGCCTCCTTATGGCTCTGGGGTGCTGAGGACAGTATACCCTGCTATTGAATGAATGTGTCCTTCTAAAATGCACCTATTAAAACCCGATCCCCGATGGGATGGTATTAGGAAGTGGGGCGTTTGGGAGGGGATTAGGTCACGAAGGTAGAGTCATCATGAACAGGGTTTGCGCCCTTATAAGAGACCCCAGAGAGCTCCCTTCCTCTTCCACCAGGTGAGACCACAGCAAGAAGAAGGCCAACTATGAACCAGGAAGGGGACCATTTCCAGACACCAATTCTGTGGGAGAGCCTTGAGATCAGAATTCCAGCCTTCAGAGAAAGGCTGTGAGAAATAAAATGTTTATTTTTAAGCCATATCGTCTGCGGTATTTTTGTTATAGCAGCCCAGATGGTCTAAGACACACCCCTAAAACCTAAGTTCTCTAAGGGACCTGTGCTTATTTGGTATCTGCAATGTTCCAGACACTGAACACATGGCTCAGATGTAATGACTTGCCCAAACCACGTAGGCAGTAAGTGACATGGTGACAAAATGACACTTAAAGGAGTGTCTGTCTGATGTCAAAGCCCTTCTCATTCCTCTGCACTGAGGGTTCATGAACTTGGGAAGAAGGGTTAAAGAGCTTTGATTCTGAGTGTGTTGCCCTGCCCTAACCTAGTACTTCTGCTCTCACTTTGTCTTTCATTCCCTAACTCTGAGCCTGCAGGAATGCCCCTTGCAATTAGGTCTAAATCAAGGCAAAATTCCCTTTGTTACCACCCCTGAGTTTTAGTTAAATATAATAAAATCAGTGTTAAATTTAAAAATTTGGGGGAAAGGGAGAAGTACAAAAAGATACCACAGGAAGAGTGTATAAATTTTGAATTCTGAATGTTTGGTAAGGTTTAATGGCACATGGTGCCATATTTCAGCACAGCCACATCTCTGGGATCCCCCAGTGTGGTTCCTTATCAGGCTGTAGGAAACCTCCCCTCTCTTCTCCCTCTGTGCCTCCCACTCACCTGGAAAGGATTTCAGGTAAGTGTCCTCTTCATGTGACTGGGCTTTGTGAACTGGAATCCATGGATGAGCTTTTGGAACCCGTGAATTTCCAGATATTGAATGAAAAAATATGTGATTGGATGGTTGTATATGCTTTTTTTCTGGGGAGCCAGTTCACAGATTGAATCAGATTCACAGAGAGGTCAGTGGCTGCAAGTGGTCTAAGAAGCCCTAGAGGTGAACATGGAACTTCCACGTGAGAAATTTATTTTAGCACTAAGCACTGGGACAAGTTTTGCTTTCTCTAGAGGAACTGCTGTGTTTCTCCTTCTGTAATCAATTTTCTATTCATGGCACATGAAAGCATTTCTAACTTATTCCATTTTCATTTTACTAAAAATATTTCTACCTGGGTCAATTCAACTCTGTGTAAATATTACCGGAAGAGCTGATTCATCAACTGATCAATCAGTTTCTTTTTCTTTTTTTCACTAAAAACATTCTTATCAATAATTGTTTCTGGCATAGGAAGTTTTCTATGGTGTTATGATGTAGAGAGAATGTAAAGTAACAGAAAGAGGGAGAGGGGAGACCCCTGAAGGATATCTTTACTGAAAGTGAATTCAAATGTCCTTGGGGGACAAATGTCTGTAGTGGTGGGGTCAAAATATCCTGTTTCAGTGTATCTGCCAGGGTTTTGGGTAGGAGGACACAAGCCCCTATTGTATGAAAGGAAACTGCCACCACCCTGTGGGCTGTTGTATCTTTGCCAGGAAGGACACAGTTGATAGGAAAATGGAGACACAATGAGTTCAAAAGACCCCTCTGAGCCGTCTCCCTCCTCTCCTCATCCAAGTGAGGCCCCAGTGTGGCTCATCATGAAGTCATCCTTGTCTGTCAGGTCCTGCAGGTTTCCCTCCAATACTGACTGAGTCAGAGCACTTAGTCTCACTGCAGTGCCAAGGTGGCTCCCGCTCAGGTGGCAGGGACCCTTGGAGCAATTCCTTAGCTTTAGAAACATCTATTCCACTTACCTTCAGGCCCCGTTTATTTATTTGAATGTGGAAGGTAGTGTTGGGCTTTTGAAAAAGAGGTGGTGTGATACAGTGGAAAGAACCTGAGATTTGGAGTCAGCCAGCTCGTTCAAATCTAAGTCATGCAACCTTCGTTAAGAGACATATTTCAACATTGCTCTTCCTCGCTCTCTCCTGGAGGGCAGGACACAACCAAGGATGTTTACTGGGCCCCTGAAATGGGGCATTTCCTCTCACTGTTTCCTCTGTGGCAGCTGTGGCAAGACAGGCCTTATGGAAAGGACACTGGGAGGCTACTGGCCTGTTTCATCCTAATCCAGGCATTAAGTCTGTCTGCACTGGGCTGAGACTCAGTCCAGCCCAGCTCCAAGAAAAGAGTGTTGGGCCAAAGACAGAGCTAGAATTACATTTCCTATGGCTAGCAGAAGGGTTTTAGGAAGCATCCTGAAAAGACAGATGATATTCAGTCTTGGCTTTTTTTCTCTGTCTTGCTAAAGCACATGTGATAGCTGAAACTCTAGCAGCCACCTTAGAACATGAGAATGAGGAACATACTGTAGCATAGCGGAGTGATAGGCTGCATATAAAGGACGGAGAAAATGACAAATAGCCTTGGATTGTCAGCTTTTAGAGATTTTTAATTCAGGGGGAAAAAAAAAAACTGTCTTGTTTTAGTCACTGCTTTATCGGACTTTTCTGTTACATAGGACCTAATCCTAACTAATCAATGGTCACACATTTGGTTTCTGGAGCCAGATTACCTGGGTTGATGTCGCAGCTCCATCATTTTATAAACTCCAATGTGAACAAATCTCTTTCTTAACACTCATAAGCCTCTGGGTTCCTTGACTCTCAAGGGTCCTTTCAATCTTAGACAATAAATTCTAGGCTCTTTCTGTTCCAGTAAAATTCCAGTTATCCAGTGTTTTAATTAGGACAAAGTATGGCTGTGAATCATAGAAAAAGCTTTAAATAACTGAGGCTTAAACTAGGTATGTATTTCTCACTCACATAAAAGGGTCCAGAGTTAGGGGGTCTAGGACTGTATGGTGGGTTCACAATTATTAGGGGCCTAGGCTTATTGCAGTGTGAGGCTCAGTCATCCTTGGTGTGCCACCTCATGGTTTAATACAGCTACAAGAGCTCCAGCCATTGCATCACATTCTGACAAGCAGGAAGAAGAGATAGATTGAGAAAAACAAGCCTTTAAGAATACCTGCTAGAAGTTAACAAATGCCAGTTTTACTTAATCTCACTGGCTGGAACTTAATCACATGTTTACTTCTAGTTGCAAAGATGGCTGGGAAACGCAGTATTTATTGTGCGTGGCTAGATGCCTGCCAAAAAGGTAAGCTTCTATTGTTAAGAAAGAGGGGAATAAGTAAGCAGTGGTGCCTGTCAAAATCAAAATGCAGTTTTCTAGAATCTTAAGGCATTACTTTAACCTTGGTCCAATAGATGGTGACGGTGGTGGTGGTGATAGGAGCAAACGACCTCTTTATTTGCCAGGTGGCAGACTTGGAGCTATAATAACCAATGAACACAAATTTTCTAAAAAGAAAAGTACTCCAAGGGGAAATTATGCCCTCTGAATAGTCTCTTCCTTGTACAAAAGGAAAGCAGAATTTTGACTACCTAGAGATGTCTATACATGCCAGAATTTCTCCTCAAAGTTTTACAAAATCTGCCTGAAATCACCAGGTAACAAAGAGAAAAGAAAGCAATAGAGAGACCTTGAGTAGCTGGAGCAGTTGAGAAGGGGGACAGGAGCAGACATTCTGTGAGATGAGAGCAGAAGAGCCCGGGAGAATGAAGAAAACAGCAGCACCACAGGCCGTGGTGAGCAGCTGAAGACGCAGACATTTCTGCTGAGTCTGGGTGCCTGCGTCAGGTGCAGTCAGGCGGAGCGGGCTGGGGGAGAGGGAGAAATAGAGAAGACCCGACGGTCATTGTGGCACATCTAAGGTCTCAATGCCAGGCTGAAGGGCAGCTGGGCCCTGCAAGTTAGAGGTGTCAAGGGTGGAGAGGAAAGGAGGATTTGGGCATATAAATATCCACACCAGTTTCTATGGTTAGGATGCAACACAAAGACTGTGGCCTGTTATAATCACCCCTAGTCACTAAGTAAATGTTACACTTTGTAGCAGGGTACAAGCGTGGGCAAAAGTGGGTTTAGAGTTGTGAGTATACAAAACACAGAGTTTATTCTTGTATTATTATTTATTAATCATTGTATTTTTTTGATTTAATCCTTATTGTATTTTTTTTCGTTACCATGTAGTCCCCTTATACTCCCTCCCCCAGCAGTCGCCACACTGTTGTCCATGTCCTTGACCCTTTTTCCTTTCTCCTCAATCCCTCCATCCCCCTAACTGTTCCCCCCGCCACTAGCTGTCATCTGCTCACTCTCTATGAGTCTGTCCCTGTTTTGCTTGTTAGTTCAGTTTGTTCATTAGATTCCACATATGAGTGAAATCACATGGTATTTGTCTTTCTCTGACTGGCTTATTTTACTTAGCATGATGTTCTCCAGGTCCATCCATGCTGTTACAGAGGGTAAACTTTCCCCCTTTTTTACAGCCAAGTAGAATTCCATTGTGTAAATGTCCCATAGTTGTTATATCCACTCATCTACTGATGGACACTTGGGCTGCTTCCATATCTTGGTAACTGTAAATAATGCTGTAATGAACATAGGGGTGCCTATGTTCTTTTGACTTAGTTTTTTGGGTTCCTTCAGGTATATTACTGGAAGAGGAATTGCTGGGTCAAAAGGCAGATCCACTGTTAATTTTCTGAAGTATCTCCATACTGTTTGCCACAATGGCTGCACCAGTCTGCATTCCTACCAACAGTGCAAAAAGGGTTCCCCTTTCTCCACATCCTTGCTAGAGCTTGTTGTTTGTTGATTTATTGATGATAGCCATTTTGACAGGTGTGAGATGGTATCTCATTGTGGTTTTAATTTGCATTTCTCTGATAATTAGTGATGGTGAGCATCTTTTCATATGTCTACTGAACATCTGTATGTCCTCTTTGGGAAATCTCTACTCAGGTCCTTTGTCCATTTTTTAATTGGGTTACTTGGTTTTTTTTTTTTTTTTTTTGGTGTTGAGTTTTGTAAATTCTTTATACATTTTGGATATTAACACCTTATCAGATGTATTGGTGAATATGTTCTCCCATTCTGTTTTTTTTTTTTTTTAAATCTTGTCGATAGTTTCCTTTGCTGTGCAAAAACTTTTTAGTTTGATATAGTCCCATTTGTTTGTTTTTTCTTTTGTTTCACTTGCCTGGGGAGATATATCTGATAAAAAATTGCTACGAGCAATGTCCAAGATTTTGCTGCCTATGTTTTCTTCGAGGATTTCTTTTGGTTTTGGATCTAGTGTTTAGGTCTTCAATCCATTGTAAATTTATTGTTGCGTATGGTGTAAGATGGTGGTCTAGTTTCATTTTTCTGCACGTATTTGTCCAATTTTCTCAACACCACTTATTGAATAAACTGTTTAGCCCATTGTATGTGCTTGCTTCCTCAATTATTGTATTATGTATTTGTATTACAACCATAAACCTATTTTTGCTCACTCCTGTATAATGTACATTAGCATATCAGTGACTCAGAGAAGTCCTGTTGTAAAAACAAAAAACAACTGGTTTTGCCCTAGAGATTTTAACTTTTTTTTTTTTTGACTATGGAACCCCCCCTTTCCATGGAACACCAATCAACTGCCTTTTGCCTGGTGTTCCTCATAGCACCCTCTACTTATCTGTGAAAATCATGTCACAGATAAGTAAACCAATTGCCTACTATTTTAGTACTAAATTCAGACAGTTACCCCTTAGGATACTTAATAACAAAAACACTGTGTGATGTAATGAACAATGTTTTCAACAGCCCTGCTCCCTCAATAATGATACTTTTCATGGGGCTGTTTCTTGTAATTACATTGAAAACTGCTGATGGCATCACACCAAAACCAGTTCAGCAAAAGCAATTCTGCTGGGAACAATGTGATGCACTGCAGGTATCTGTGTTTCAGCAGCTCTGGTGGGGTCCAGGGATTGGTGTTAGAAACTCTGGAAGAGTTGATGAACTGCTTATCCTTCAAGCAATTCTCTCAGAATAGTGTTATTTCTCAGCAAGGCATTTAAATAAATATTTAGTGGTGGGGCATTTATACTGTCCTCCCTAGCCAGACCTGAAGGACAATACTCTTTGTTGCTTTCTAAGTGCCTATCCACATGTCTTAGCTGACAGTCCAGCTGGGGCGAAGTTGGCATCCCTTTGGAAAGCTGAGCCCTCCCATCACTGTCCACTAGCAAGACCAGGACTCTCTTCTGAAGTTGCCTTGAGCTCATTCCAGTGCAGAAGAGAATGAGCAAACTGGGTCCCCCAAACCAACCTCATTGTCTATAGCTGAAGTAGTGCCCATTGCTAAGAATGTTTAGGATTGGTATAACCAGACCCTTGCCACAGCCAAATAAAATCTTGGCAAAGCCCCAGAGAATGCCTGGCTTTGGGCAATGCTACTGTCAGGACCCTGTCCAAGACAAACTCTCTGTTAGTGCCAAGGTAACTAAATGAAGTAACTTGTACTGGGTTGTTATTTATAAATGGGTTAAATTGTAGAATGTGTCTCAGAGATAACATAGTCATTTTAGGACAGTTGATCTGTGGGCTTTCTTTCTGGAAATAATTGGCTTGAGTGGCAGATTTATTTTCAGGTCACCTCTAATGTGAGATAATAAGACATCATCCCTGTATCCAGGAATGTCTGTGTTCTTGCTCTGCATGGGGTGGGGGAGGTTGGAATGGGGATCAAGGATATCCCAAAGATCATTAGGAAACAAGCTAGAAAAAAAAGATTCCAGAACACATTTCTCTTGTGTACTTGTCTGGACACTTTTTATGGCCAGAGGTTGACTCTCACTGACATGGAAGTTTGTTCCTATCTTTCTGAGCTGTTCTAGGTAGGCATCCACAGTCCAAGGTCTAAGTAGAGGCCAAGGCCAGGGTCTGCTCCAGGGCAACAACAGTTGCACAGAATCTAATATGCCCTAGGGATTGAATGAAAACAGTGATTGACTGAGTATTCCAGAGGATTAAAGAGCTGGGTCTGAAGCTTGCATGCTCCCTAATGTGTAAGAATTTGATATTTGCTGAAATATGTATTTGCTTTGCTGACAATGCAAACCTGGAGTGAGGAAAGAGCGTCTTACTAGTGAGTTCAACCATTTGCATTCTGTTTTCCATCATGGAAGTGAAAAGAACCTCTGTATATGTGTACATGAGAAATAGATCCTCCTTAAAAGCCAACTCCTGCTGCTAGCAATAGAATTGAAGAAGTTTAAGACAAAAAAACATTTTGGATAAATTATAGTAAAATATCATATATTGGGTTGGCCAAAAAGTTTTTCTTTTCCCCATAAGATGGTTCTAGTAGCACTTAGTTGTCTTTAACTTCATTCAAAACAATTTTGTTAGATTGTATTATGACAGTTGTCATATCAGTGTGCATTAAAAAAACATCAAAATTGGTGAGTTTTTGTGTAGCCATTTTAATATTGAAGATGTAAGAAATTCATTTTCTCACAGTTCTGGAGGCTGGAAGTCTGAGACAATGGTTGGATTCTGGTGAGAGTTCTCTTCCTGGCTTGCAGGTGGCTGCCTTCTTGCTGTGTTTTCACATAGTGGAGGGAGTGACAGAGTGATGGAGGGAGAAAGGGAGGAAGAGAGAAAGAGAGAGAGAACTCAAGAGAGCTCTTCCTCTTCTTATAAGGGCACTAATTCCATCATGAGGGTCCCACCCTCATGATCTCATCTAATCCCAATTATCTCCTAAAGGCCCCACTTCCAAATATCATCACATTGGGGGGTACAGCTTCAACATATAATTTTTTTGGGGACACAACCATTCAACCCATCACAACACTATGCCCCATAGAATGTTAAAGATAAAAAGTTGACAGGTACATGAAAGTATAATAGATGTAAAATTATATAGCTAGATCATCACTTGCAGAATGTACAAAGGAAATTGAACTCTGGATGCCATCTTATCCACTTTGAGAATATAAAATGGTTAATGAAATGAAGCCAGAAAATAGATCAACAAAGATCTTTCTCTGGAGGGAGCTCTTGCAGTGTGTGTGTGTGCATGTGTGTGTGCGTGTGTGTATGTACAAATGTGTGTTAGTGAGAGACACACAAGGCAGATAGAAAGATAAATACTCCCTCCCTTCCTACAGCAGCCTCCAACCTAAAACAAAGTGGAGTTGTGGGGAGGGAAAAAAAAAGGCATGCTCTTAAGTCAAGTTGAATTATTATACAGAAATGGGCATTTGAGTTACAGAATTAGGACTGTGTGTGTCACTTCAAGTGACTTAGTATGTCAACCACTCAAGATTGAACTAAAAAGCCATGGGACTATGGGAGTTTTTGTTCAATGGTAGAGGAAGACTACCCACATGGAATCAGGTTTAAAGAGATAATGAGAGACAAAAATAAAACTGTGCTTTGATTACATCAGAAGTCATGCGTGGTCAATGTACTGGTTACATATAATTGCTCATCAACTATGGAGTCAGTGGAAAGGCAGGGTGGTGTGCGGTGCCAGACTACACACAGGATACCTGTGGCTTTTCATGTAAATGTGACTCTGAGCAAGCCAGGAGTCTGTCTCCCTGATGTGCCCCTAGCAGATGCCAAAGGTTTACTATGACACACTTTGGAAGGTTTTCCCCTGAAAAATATCCAGTTAAAATGATCTCTTGGCACCTAAAGGATTAGCCTTCATTTATCAAGGAAATGGAGCTGTCTGGTTGGAATTTATTGCTGTAGTATTCTGAGATTCTGCTAAACCATTGGAGTCCCTGGAGATTGACGAAAGCCTTGCTGAAGGCATGCAGAAGGCATCTAGAAACACTGCTAGCCCTGCTCACTGAGGGGAAAACTTCTCCTGGCAATCACTTCCATTCTTCCTCTTTCAAGATCCAGCTTAAATGTCACCTTTGTGCAGATTTCCCCATTTCTACGTCAATACGTCTTTCTCTGGGTTCCAGCTGAATGGTCTCTTATGGCATTTGTATTGCATGGCACATATTTATTTGTTTATCTGCTTCTCCCACAAGATCTTCAGCTTCCTGAAGGTAAGAAATCCTGGATTTCATCAGTTTTAAGAAACACATTTCCCCTCCTCATTTTTACAATTCTGAAATTAGGATAGCTTTCCATGGCATGTCATAGTTTAATTGGCAATAGTTTTCTCAGGGGTACATACTTTTTTTTTTCTCTCTCAGTGGTACATAAAATAATGGTACATCTCACAATAGATAGTAACTTAGAGTTAATAAAATATAGCATATCTCATTTCCCTTCGTAGCCTTAAACAGCTAGTACCTGCTCTGTTATGCAGTAGATGCTCCATAAACACAAGAAACTAACACGTGGTGGTGGTGGATTTCCCCAGCAAGGGTCACTGAGCTGAGTAATTCTGGCTTTGGAGAGCAAAGCAATAGGTGGCCAGCCTCGGGACTGCAAACAACTTGCAAAATATTGAAAGGAATATACTAAGTAGGGTAACCCCAGCTTCTGAAATGACTAGATCCCCAAATGGCCTAGTGGCTCAAACTCAGAAGAAATTGATGTCTTACTAACATAAGCTGTCCGGAACAGGTGCTCCTTTTTAAAAGTGGCTGTCCACAGTGTGGTGTTTCAGGGACACAGGCTCCTTCCGTGTTGTGGTTCCATCATCCCTCAGGGCTTCTCATCATCCTCCCCATCCAAGGACAAAGGTGAAGGGCGTGCAGAAGGCAGGCCCACTTTCAAAGTCTTGGTCTGGAAAAGGTTCCTGTCACTTCTGCTCATATTCCACTGGTAAGATGTCGTCTGGTACAACATATAGATGCGAGACAAGAGCAGGGGCTGGAAAACATAATCCTTAGCTGGATACCCACTTCCCAGTAACAGCCCTATATGATGGAGTGGGAACATATATTTTGGCGGGCAGCTAGCTCTTTCTACTACAGGGAGCCACTGAACTCTTGCCTATATCAGGTCGAGTGTCTGCTTTTTGTTGCAAGTTTAATTTTGGCTTCTGGCTCCACTGTATTAGCCAATCATTTCTTAGTTGCAAGAGACAGAAATCCAACTTTGGTTTTGGTAAAATGGTTAGGTATAGTTGGACCCAGAAGTTTAAATAATGTCAACTATCTTTCTCTCTCCTCTCTGCTTTCACTATACTGCTCTTAGTACACAAGCAGAAACTCCTCATACAAAAGGAAGAGAAAGATGCCTTACTGGGTCCTTTCAGCCTATGACCTTAGGAAAAGAAAGCTTTTTCTCACAGATCCCTATCAGCAACCCCCCCCCCCCCAACTGTGTTTGGCTCTTAACAGGTCACGTGATCACTCTTCGGCCAATGGCTGTGTCCAGAGCAGTGGCATGTTCTGGGTGGAGAGCTTGACAGACCCATCAGAATCACCTGGAATAAATAGGTCGGGGCAGGGCAGAGGGGCAGTTCCCAGCAGGAAGGGATAACAACAGGCAAACAGTGAAAGTTGTCCACTGTTCCCAGCACCACTCCAGCTTCATCTCCAGCCATTCCCTACTTGCAACCACCCCAGATTGATGCCATTTTCCCAAATATACCAGACTCCTTCCAGATCCCATGCTGTACCCCCTTTCTGAAATGATATCTCTCATGCTTCTCCCCTATTTACCCATCAAGACCAACTCACAGTCATCTTTTTTTAGACCCCTCTTTCATCCCTGCCAGGCTGGTTACAGACACCGAACAGGATTTGCATTCAAATTAACTAAGCATTGAGGCTGCATCTGAGGCCCAAACAAAAGTGGGCTCTGTGGTTCTGCCATGCTGGTCACACCTGCATTTGGTTGCTGCATGGCCTGGGAGCGGCTTGCACCGTGTTGTGTCGGCTGAGGTGCAAAATGCCATCTTGTCTAAAGCGAATGCCAGTGTCAGGGAAATCCTCATCCCTGTCACATAGGGACTGAGTTGGGAAAGGGCTGCGAGGAGCTGGCTGCCCACAAAGCTCCAATTAGCCCCTAAATTATCTCCTGTGTCACGTGTGCAAGGATTTCTAACCAAAATTTGCTGGAAAATGGATTCTCAATGCTTCTGTCTATTTACCTAATACTTAACCCAAGGATAACAACACACATACAAATTTAAAATAAAACACATGTTGGCTTTTTTAAAATAAAAATTTGAAACAGATGGTCTCTTTTAAGACAAATATTTATTCTCCTGACATTTTTTTCACTTACATGTTTATATTTTTAAATATAGGCTTTATGCAGAGACCTAAGAGATGTCATGATAATAAAATCCATGTTGTTCATAATTGTCTATTTCCCCTAGAAATGCAGGCCTGGAAGCGACCTCAAGGAACTATCTCTGGCATCCCCCTCCTCCAGGCAGGCCAACAGGCAACCAGCTGAGACCAACTGGTGTTTATTCTGTTTATATTGGAGCTTTTTGAGGACAAAAGCTGTGAACTCTTTCTTACTGAGCTCATGGACTCCCCTGAGTTTTGAATCCAAGAGGTTTTAGATAGGGCTGAGTTCAGAGCAAGGCTGCTCATGGTGTTTTCTTCCCTGGTAGGTCCCTTGTTAAACTCTTGTCCATCTTACCCTGTATTTGCAGTACAGCCACTCTTTTTCACCATATGCTTAACTTGTGTTCCACTGTCACGTGTTCAGATCCCTTTGTGCACACCTCTGATAGGACCAGCTTGCATCTTGACCAGGGCCATTAGTTTTTCTTTCCTTATGGTAGGGGTGTCCTAAAGGAGAATCAATAGATGAATGACAGGTTGGGCAGAAAAAGATGGACACAGTTCAGAAATCACTGATAAGAGGAGCCAGGCCATAGCCTGAAGTGTGTGAATTGAGGATCTTGCCTTTGTGAGAGGTGAATTAATTTTTCTGTATTCTTGTATTAGTTAGCTTTTGCTGTGTAACAGACTACTCCCAAAACATACTGACTTATATTAACAAAATAATTTTTCTCTTTATTCTGTGGGTAGCCTGGGAAAATTATATGGTCTGACTGGCTTGGCTAAGGATTGGTGGTCTAGTATGGCCTCATATTCATGTTTGCTGGTTGATCAGCTAGGACAATGGGAACACATAGTCACATGTTTCTCGTCTTCTAGCAGGCTAGCCCGGGCTTGTTCTCATGGTAGTGGTTGCAAAGTTCCCAAGAGCAGAAAAGGAGAGCAGGCAAGTCCCAATGTGCGAGTGCTTTTCAAGTCTATTTTTATGTTATAATTGCTATTGTCCCAATAGCAAAAACAAGTCACAAGGCCATCCCAGAGGGCATATCAAAAATCACAGAGGGAGGGTGACCATCTTTGCAAGCTTACCACACTTCTTGAGGACAGAGAAGGGAGGTGTCCTTTCTTGTTTCCTATAAAATCCAGATGGCCTGACAAATTTCTTAGGAAAAGAAGATTTTACAGTTTCACATCTCAGATTTTATTCTCACAGACTATCTTATTCAATGATATTCTTTCATGCCAGTCTTCTGTGCAGTCTCCTTTGGACAAGAACTTCTATATGTTGGACTCCCAGCATAGTGCTGGGCAGAGAGCAAATGCTCAATAAATAGTTTTGAGTGAACTAATAAATGAATGAATGAATGAAAACTTGGCTTCCTAAAAGAAGTCATGCTAACTTGATTTGAGTTGACATTAATCCCCTTTATTTGATTATTATCTAAAGACATGAAATAACTGGCCTCTAACCATTTCAGGTAGGAAATTATCTGAAAACCTAGATCAGATCAAGTTCCTCTCTTGCTTAATGTCTTCAAAGGCTTTCTATTATGTTTTTAATAAAATCCAAAATTTTTATTATGGCTGAAAAATGCAACATGATCTTGTCCCTGCAATTTGTACATCATCCCATTATTTCTTTTCATCTCTCTTACCTGCTAAGGTCAATCATAATGACCTTCTGTCTGTCTGTCCTTAGAACGTGTACTTGTCATATTAAAAGTCTTTTTCTGCCTCACTTAGAGATTTTTCTAAGTGGAATGCTGCCCCTTTTCCTCCACGTTCTCCAATGCCCCCAGTCTTTACAAGGCTGGTTCCTTTTTCCCATTCACACTTCAGCTTAACTGTCATCCTTCAAATAGGCCAACCTTGATCATCAACACCATGGTATCTATCTCTTCAGTCATTTCCTATCATCAAAACACTTCAATCCTCTGCATAGTTTTTGACACTATCTAGTGTTGTCCCGTTTTATGTATGTAGGTATATCTATAGTTTGTCCCCCATCTCCCACTAGAATGTGAATTTCAGGATGGTACTTGATCTGTCCCATTCACTACTGCATCTCCAGCATTGACAATATTGGTCTGGCACATAGTATGTGCTCAAGAAATATTGGGGGTGATGGCAGAATCTGACCTGATCCTTTAGGTCTTAAATTCTTCTTTTTCCTTGGTTTAATTGGCAAACAAAAAAAACAAAAACAAAAAAACTTAGAGGTTATGTAATTTGATGCCTTCTCTTTAACAAGTCCTGAAACATAAGGTAACATACTACTTGAAATGGACATAATAGGAAATAATTGCTAGAGAATCTCTATTTGCATTGGTTACTTAAAAAATTACAAACAAACAAACAAACAAACAAACATACAAAAAACAACAAAAACTTCAGGAAAAAAGTTAAGATTACATAGCAATAAATTATTCTGATGATTCCTTTTATGGCAATAGTTTTATCATGTAACCTTTTCTTAAAAATATTTTAAGAGTTAAAAAAATCAAACCAAATTGTACTGAAGGGCTTACAATGAAAAACAACAGTCATCTGCCCTTCCGCCCCATTCCTCCACCTCCTGTTCTGCTACTGAAAGGCATGTACTTTTATCTTTTTCTGTTTTTAGTTCTAAAGCATCTCTAAATATATTCTTATACTAGTCCTTGATTTATCAACTTCAGACATTATCTCTTGACTTCTGGCTATGATGGATGAGGATCTAGCTCTTTACCACTCTTTCATGTTGCAGGCTTTCCTCAGTATCTGGGGATTCTCTGCTGTCATTCATATGTGAGAATGAAGGACAAAGAAATATGCTTGGGGGCTGTGTGTATGGGTGGCCGCTGGGAGGATTTGGTTAGTGTGAGAATGAGGGCTGGGGTGGGGCTGGCCATTGCACTATGGGTTTCTGAAATGCCAGGATGCTGGCTGGTGCTTTCTTTACTCTGGGGCACCAGCAACAACCCTTGCTGCTTCGGTTCTAGAAAAGGGGATTTTCCTAGAGAAGCGCTCTCCTCAACTCTCTTCTCATCTCCCCTGGTCCCTTCCCCTCCTCTCTCCTCTCTCCTCTGTTTCCCTCTCCCCTCTCTAGCCTTAGGACTCAAAGCCTGGTTGCAGGCAATTTTGTCAGCTGAGGTGGGGGAGGAACTGTATACAGATTTTTGAACTCATCTTTCACTTTGCCCTTTCATCAGCTACCTTGTCTGCTGTCTCCAAGTCATGACCCTCTCCAGGGTATGGCCAGAAAAACTCTAGGAGGTCAAGACTCCTACTCTGCTGCCTACTTTGCTTTGCTAGCTCATTCTCTTTAATTGACTTTGGCTGAAATTCTTCCTTTGATGAGAGACCCCTCCCATTTTTTTCCTTATTAGGAAATAACTTAAAAAATTAATTTTAATGGGGACTTAACAAAGGAGAGAAGGTGAATGCATGTGCTCCTTTGTGATCTTTAGCCACAAAATTTTGACTCTTACTTAAACATGTACTCTTATGCTGCTCAATTTTGATCTTTATCATTTCTTTTAATATAGAATAATTTCTATTATTCTATAGATTTTTTGCTCTGGTAAGCTCATGATGTATTTTGTTCAGCTGCTATAAGATACACTCTTTTTCACTTGCCTCTTCCCTGCTGTCCTGGAGCTGCAGCCTAAGCTGGTGGTCTGAAGGTCTTTCCCCCACCTTGCAAGTTCTCACTTATTTTCATGTGCTTATTTGCACTGCCAACTTGATGCCATCAGCACATTTTCTGGGAGGCTTTGATCATCGCAGCAAACTGGATTTCTTTCATCAGATAAGAGGCTTCCTGATAGTGGAGTCCCCTTGTCAAACTGGGGGATTCCCAAGGATGTGAATGATGACTTCTGAATTAAACAGGCATTGTAATTGACAGCACTGCCTCCCCAGTCAGACTGGAGACATTCCATTTACTCCTATATCTCTTGTAGGACTACAAGGTCTGAAATTTGTGGACCTATGTGACTAATGCAAACAGTGGTGGGAGTGGGGTTGGGAACATGGGCATTCAGGTGACACAAGCCAAGGTAAAAATAGCTATGGTATCTGGGCTGGCTAGGTGGCAGCTGGCAGTTGGCCCTAATCTCAGAGAGGTTTTCTCTTCCTCCATATTTAGGCATCTCTTACTTGTATAGTTTTGAAAAATCTTTCTGGGATAGCTCTGGGTCTCTTCAAGGTGGTCTATATAGGTGAATGAACCAACTGGAGACAACTTCATCAAACAGCAAAACTGTTGCCCTCTGAGCAAATAATGATTACCAAGGGTCCAGAAAATGAAGTTCAGGGTCAATGAGCCAGGGGTTGCTAAGCTCAAGAAGGGCCCACAAAGTTGAGCTTCTCTTCTAGCTCCCTCAGAGAATTACCAACTTCTAATTGGATCCAATTCCAGTCTTTTTTTGGGGGGGGTTTGGGGGGGCAGATTTGCTGGCTTATTTATTTATTTATTTTGCTTTCAATTCTGTTCTCCCACTAAAAATTTTGGTTTGTTTCTTTTTCTATTACAGTTGTCCCACTTTTTTTCCCTATTGCTTCCCCCCCACCCTGCCCACCCCTTCTCCCACAGTGAGTCCCCACCCAGTTTTCCATGTCCATGGGTCATTTATACCTGTTCTTTGACTAGACCCTTCCCCTTTTTATGCCCTTCTCTCCCCTCCCCCTCCCCCCTTGTCACTGTTAGTCTGCTCCTTGTTTACATGCCTCTGGTTCAATTGTGCTCATTTGTTTGTGTTGTTCATTAGTTTCCTGTAATAGGTGACAGCATAAGGTATTTTTCTTTCGTTGCCTGACTTACTTCGCTAAGCATAATTCTCTCTAGTTCCATCCATGTTGTTGCAAATGGTAGAAGTTCCTTCTTTCTTTCTGCTACATAGTACTCCATTGTGTAAATGTACCATTGTTTTTTGATCCACTCATCTACAGATGGGCACTTAAGTAGTTTCCAGCACTTGGTTATTGTAAATAGTGCTGCTGTGAACATAGGGGTGTATAGATTCTTTTGAATTGGGGTTTCAGGATTCTTCAGATATAATCCTAGCAATGGAATTGCTGGTTCAAAAGGCAGTTCGATTTTTAGTTTTTTGAGGAAATTCCGTACTGTTTCCATAGTGGCTGCACCAGTCTGCATTCCCACCAGCAGTGCACTAGGGTTCCCTTTTCTCCACATCCTCCAGCACATGTTGTTTGTTAATCTGTTGATGATGGCCATTCTGACTGGTATGAGGTGGTATCTCATTGTGGTTTTTATTTGCATCTCTCTGATGGCTAGTGATGTTGAGCATTCTTTCATATGTCTATGGACCCTCTGTATGTCCTCTTTGGAGAAGTGTTTGTTCAGGTCCTTTGCCCATTTTTTAATTGAGTTGTCTGTCTTCTTGGTGTTGAGTTATATGAGTTCTTTATATATTTTGGAGATCAATCCCTTGTCTGAGGTATCATTGGCAAATATGTTTTCCCATATGGTTGGTTCCCTTTTCATCTTGCTGATGTTTTCTTTTGCTGAGCAGAAACTCTTTAGTTTGATGTAGTCCCATTTGTTATTCTTTCCTTTATTTCCCTTGCCTTAGGAAATATATCAGCGAAAATGTTGCTACGCAGGATATCTGAAAATTTCCTGCCTATGTTTTCCTCTAGGACTTTTATGGTGTCATGGCTTACATTTAAGTCTTTGATCCATCTTGAGTTTATTCTGGTGTATGGTGTAAGTTGGTGGTCTAGTTTCATTTTTTTGCATATCCCTGTCCAGTTCTCCCAACACCATTTGTTGAAGAGGCTCTTTTCACTCCATTTTATGTTCCTTCCCTTTTGTCAAATATTAGTTGACCATATAGACCTGGGTTTATTTCTGGGCTCTATTCTGTTTCATTGATCTATATGTATGTTCTTATGCCAGTACAGGCTGTTTTGATTACAGTGGCTTTGTAGTATAGTTTGATATCAGGTACTGTGATTCCTCCTACTGTGTTCTCTGTCTCAAGATTGCTGTGGCTATTTGGGATCTTTTCTGGTTCCATGTAAATTTTGAAGTATTTGTTCTAGGTCTGTGAAATATGTCATTGATATTTTAATAGGGATTGCATTGAATCTATAAATTGCTTTGGGTAATATGGACATTTTAATGATGTTGATTCTTTCCATCCATGAACATGGTATATGCTTCCATTTATTTGTATCTTCCTTAATTTCTTTCTTCAGTGTTTCTGAGTACAGGTCTTTTACCTCCTTGGTTAAGTTTATTCCTAGGTACTTTATTTTTCTTGTTGTTATAGTAAATGGGATTTTTTTCTAATTTCTATCTTTGATATTTTATTGTTTGTGTATAGGAATGCCTTTGATTTCTGAATATTGACTTTGTACCCTGCTATTTTGCTAAATTCACTTACTAGGTTGAGTAGTTTTTCATGGAGTCTATAGAGTTTTCTATGTACACTATCATGTCGTCTGCAAATAATGATAGTTTTACTTCCTCTTTTCCAATTTGGATGCCTTGTATTTCTCATTCTTGTCTGATTGCTGTGGCTAGAACTTCCAGGACTATGTGGAATAGGAGTGGAGAGAGTGGACATCCTTGTCTTGTTCCTGATCTCAGGGGGAATGCTTTCAGTTTTTGCCCATTGAGTGTAATGTTGGCTTCAGGTTTCTCGTATATGGCCTTTATTATGTTGAGGTATGCTCCCTCTATTCCCATTTTGCTGAGTGTTTTCATCATAAATGGGTGTTGTACTTTATCAAATGCTTTTTCAGCATCTATTGATATGATCATGTGGTTTTGTCTTTCATTTTTTGTCATGTATTACGTTTATTGATTTGCGAATATTAAACCATCCTTGTATCCCTGGGATGAATCCCACTTGATCGTGGTGTATGATCTTTCTAATGTGTTGCTGGATCCAGTTTGCTAATATTTTGTTGAGGATTTTAGCATCTATGTTCATCAGCGATATTGGCCTGTATTTTCTTTCTTTGTTGTGTCTTGATCTGGTTTTGGAATTAGAGTAATACTGGCTTCATAGAAAGAGCTTGGGAGTCTTCCCTCTTCTTGGATTTTTTGGGATAGTTTGAGAAGGATAGGATTTAGTTCTTTACTAAATGTTTTGTAAAATTCACCTGTGAAGCCATCTGGTCTAGGACTTTTGTGTGCTGGGAGTTTTTTGATTACTGCTTCAATTTCACTAGTTGTTATTGGTCTGTTCAGGCTTTCTGCTTCTTCTTGATTCAGTTTTGGAAGATTATATGTTTCCAGGAATTTGTCCATTTCATCCAGGTTGTCAAATTTCTTGTGATACAGTTGTTCATAATAAGTTCTTACAATCCTTTGTATTTCTGTAGTATTGGTTGTGATTTCTCCTCTTTCATTTCTGATTTTATTTATTTGAGTCCTCTCTCTTTTTTTCTTAATGAGCCTGGTTAAAGGCTTGTCAATTTTGTTTATCTTTTCAAAGAACCAGCTCCTACTTTTGTTGATCTTTTGAATTGTTTGTTTAGCTTCTTTGTCATTTAATTCTGCTCTGATCTTGATGAGTTTGTTTTTTCTACTTACTCTGGGCTTTGTTTGTTGTTGTTTCTCTAGTTTTTGTAGCTGTAGGGTTAGATTTTTTATTAGAGATTCTTCTATCCTTTTTAGGTACACCTGTATTGCTATGAACTTTCCTCTTAGAACTGCTGTAACCCATAGGTTTTGGGTTGTTTTGTGTTCATTATCATTTGTTTCCAGAAACTTTTTTTATTTCTTCCTTGATGCCATTGTTAACCCATTCATTATTTAATATCATGTTATTCATTCTCGGTGAGTTTGAATGTTTTTGAATTTTTTCCTTGAGGTTGATTTCCAGTTTCAAGCCATTGTGATCTGAGAAGATGCTTGATATAATTTCAATGTTCTTGAATTTGTTGTGGCTTGTTTTGTGTCCTACCATGTGGTCTATCTTGCAAATGTTCCTGTGTACTTGAAAAGAATGTATATTTTGCTTCTTTGGGGTGAAAAGTTCTATATATCAACTAAGTCCATTTGATCTAGAGTGTTGTTCAATGCCTCAATATCCTTGGTGTTTCTTTGCTTTGAAGATCTGTCTATTGTTGACAATGGGGTGTTAAAGTCCCCTACTATGAGTGTGTTGCTGTCTATATCCTTCCTGAAGTCTTCCAAAATTTTCCTTACATATTTGGGTGCTCCTATGTTGGGTGCATATATGTTTACAAGGGTTATATCTTCTTGACGGATTTTTTTCTCTTAAGTATTATGAAATGCCCTTCTTTGTCTCTTTTTGTGGCCTTTGCTGTGAAATCTGTTTTGTCTGATATAAGTATTGCTACCCCAGCTTTTTTTTCATGTCCATTTACTTGAAATATTTTTTTCCATCCCTTCACTTTCAGTCTGTGTAGATCTTTTGTTCTAAGGCGGGTATCTTGTGGACAACATATATGTGGGTCATGCTTTCTAATCCATTCACTTATCCTATGTCTTTTGATTGGTGCATTTAATCCACTTACATTTAAGGTTATTATTGATAGGTACTTATTCATTTTCATTTCCCCCCTTTGTACTTGTGTTCCTCTCTATCTCTCTCTGTTTCTTCGTCTTCTTAAAGCAGACCCTTTAGCATCTTTTGCAATGCTGGTTTGGTGGAGATGTATTCTTTTAGCCTTCTTTTGTCTGGGGAAACTTCTTATTTCACCTTCCATTTTGAATGAGAGCCTTGTTGGGTAGAATATTCTTGGTCGTAGGCCTTTGTTTTTCATTGCTTGGAATATTTTTTGCCATTCCCTGCTGGCTTGTAGTGTTTCTGTTGAGAAATCTGATGATAGCCTTATTGGAGCTCCCTTGTATGTTATTAGCTATTTCTCTCTTGCTGCTTTTAGGATTCTCTCTTTGTCTTTCAATGTTGCCATTTTAATTATGATGTGTCTTGAGGTGGCCCTGTTGGGGTTAATCTTCATTGAGACCCTCTGTGCATCCTGGACTTGCATGACTTTTTCTCTCATCAAGTTAGGGAAGTTTTCTGTCATTAGTTTTTCAAACAGGTTTTCTATCCCTTGCTCCTCTTCTCCTCCTTCTGTTATTCCTATTATACGAATATTATTATGTTTCATGTTGTCCTGCAGCTCTTTTAAAATCTCTTCATTCTTTTTCAGTCTTTTTTCATTTTGTTGCATTGTCTGGGAATTTTTTTTCTATATTGTTCTCCAGCTTGCTGATCCAATCTTCTGCTTCCTCTAGCCTGCTTTTAATTCCTTCTACTCCGTTCTTCAATTCAGAAATTGTATGCTTCATTTCCTTCTGGCTCTTACTGATAGCTTCTATGTCCTTTTTCATGCTAGTGTAATTCTCAGTAAGTTCCTTGTAGTTTCCTTGGAGTTCTTTGTAGTTTTCTTTGAGCTGGCTAAGCTCTATGTTTTGAGTTCCATGTCTGATAGTTTGCTTACCTCTATTTCATTTAGCACTCTTTCTGGGGATTCCTCCTTTCCTTTCTATGGGGGGTTGTTTCTCTGTCTCCTAATTTTTGTGACTCTTCTTGTTTGTTGCTGCTTCTTAGATTGATCTGCACTTCCTGGATCTGCCCCTGGTGGCGTCAGATCGTGTACCAGTCTGGGCCTAGGCAGCCTGTTGGAGACTACCAGAGTTCTACGGTCTTTGTCCATCTACTTTAGTTGTTAATCTATTCAATCTGTGATCAGCTGTCAGGCTTAAGCACCGAGGATGGGGCAGATTAATTCCTGCAGGTTGGGATTTTGCTTCCCATCAGGCTGATGCCACTTGGAGGGGAATGGTCTGCCTGCAGTATGCAGAATGAGTCAGCACTGGGACCCATTAAGCTGCTCCCTCAGTTCTCCCCTCAAAGCCACCACCCCAAATTCTCCCCAAATGTCTCTAGTCCTCTCTGCTCTTTCTCTGCTTGAGCCCAGGGTAAGTGGGTGCCAAAAGATTTTCGTATATGATTCACTTAAGAACTCTTTTTCTCCAGCTGTTTTTCTCAAGCCAGCAAAAAACCCTGTGGCTTTTTGCTTTTCACAACTGGATACTATTTTACTTTGTGCTTTGTTGCTATAGGCTGGGAAGCCCAGCTGGGGATGTAGACCCTGCCCTTCTCAGGGGGAACCACTGCCTGCTGAGCTATTTCTCAGTCCCTTCAGCTGCCACCTGTGGAAGCTCGGCCAGCTCTTTTGTGTCTCTGCACTTCCTACCAGTCATGTTGTGATGAAGCGGCCTTTTCTGTCTCTCTGTGGTTATAAGACTTCTCTCCAGCTAGTGTTCAGTTGGTTATTCCAGATGATTTCTCCACGATTAAGTTGTATGTCCAGACTGGTCCTGGGAGGAGGTTAGTGTAGCTTCCACTTACTCCTCTGCCATCTTGGATCTACCAATTCCAGTCTTTATTGGAAAATACAAGTGAAAATGAAGATACTGGGTATATGACATTATGAGTAAAAACATGGCTATCAGTAAGAAAAGGATGGAGCCAGGATTGATATCAATCAATATTTTAAAAATTTGAACAAATATTGTTAAATTACAAATATATTATAGAATAATATGCAGCTATTAAAATCTTAAGTTGTGGAACACTTAATAGTATGGGAAAACTATAAAAATTTATGTGCGATATGATTGCATTTTAATTAAAATAAATTTTAAATATATATATATTTCCTATAAATACATGTTTTTGTTTTTGTAAATGTTATCAAGATGGTAAAATAAGCGAGCTTGTTTCTGTATTCTGTATTTTTTAATATATTATTTTTCAATATAAGCTCACTTGCTCAATGGTAAAAACATAGAACACCAGAGATTGCAAACTCAGATTCCCGCAGAATCCAGAAATACAACAAAAATGAGTAAACTAGGCTGGGTGTAAGAAAAATCAACTGCCAGAAATATAATCAAACTTTCTTCCACTTTTACTTGACCATGGCATAAGCACATAATATAATACAAATATGTATGATCTTGGAGATTATATATTAAATTTGAATCATAAAAACATAACATTTAAAAATATAGAAATATTTAATTAAATTTTTTCTTTTGTAGCTTATTACTTCTTTGCTTTAGAACCAGAAATGTGACACTTTTTCCTTTGCCCCAACATATCAATGTTGGGTCTTGCATTTCATGTTGTGATGTGCTGTATAGAATTCAGCCTTGAATCCTCTAACTAAGAGAAATACTTTCTTTTTTTTATTTCATAATGGAAAACAGCTGTTCATAGCTGAACATGGATAGAATCTTTGTGTGATGCTTTTTATATTTAGGGTAACTACTCCTGAGATATTCATAGAATTTTGGCATTCTAATGTTGCAAAATTTAGTTTTGGTGACTCAATTGTGGTTCAAAAGGCCCATTTATCACACAATATTAATTAAGAAAGGTGAGTCAAATAACAGGAGTTTAATTTCATAAAATTAGAACCTTTTCTGGAATCCTGTTTTCAACCCCACAATTTTGGGAAAGCAGTTTAAGTAAGCTCTTTCATTTCTGATGATTGATTTCAGCCTAGGAAAGTGGGCCAGATTCCTCTTTCCCAAATGAGTTTCCTGAAGATGTAGTTTCACTAAGGATGAGAAAATTCAATATCCCACTTTCATACCTGTGAAGATTCATGCAGGGAAGTACTCAAATGGTTAGGTGGCTTGTGATATTTACCAAGAAGGTCAATACTTTGATCCAATATTTGTGGGTAAGTTGAGGTGTTTTTTTGTTGGATGATAAAAACAAATTAATAATTTTTCAACTGTTTCACCCATCTGCAAATAAAAGGCTCCAACATTAAGCACCAATTACCCTTCATTTATTAGAACACATGAATATTATGACTATCGAGCATCCAATGCATCAAGCATAGCATTGACATGTCTATATTTTCAGTCATGGAAGTGAATCCAGTTTCCTAGGTCCATGATATGTTCTATTTTAACTTATTAGGACAAAGAAATTCCTGGTGAATCATTTAGGTTCCATGGTTGTGAAAAATTTGGCACTTGGAATTTAAGTTTGAAAACAAAGTCAATTTTAATGCTAACCGTATCAGGAGCTTTGTTTCATAGCCCCGCTTACTAATTTTGACCTGTCTGCTTTAAATTTTTCATGACTTCTCAACACAGAAAGCTAAGCCATTTTCTGAAGTTGTGCCTGTGATGGACACCATGCCCCCAAATTCTCCAATCATGTCCAAGTCTTTTTGGAACCATAAATAAATATAGCTGACTGGGTGGTATTATTTTAACTGGGCTCTCATAAGTTTCCCTAGGAAATGCCACAAATGACTGAACTTTTTCATACAACCTGTCCTGTAAGTTCTCAGCCATGTCATCATCTTGCTGAGCAACAGCATTTCTGTTTAGTCTTCCATTTACAAATACTTGTTTCTGTTCAAGGCATGAAGTTCCTTTGTCTTCAGTAGATACTCTTTTACAAACTCACCACTCATGAAAGTTTTCAGTGCCTGAGCAGTATTCTTATCTATTTTACTCCACAACTTCATTTCACAATTGTATGACTTTCTTTCTTTCTTTTTTATGCATTGAAAAATAAAACATCTTAAAACATCGGCCCTTTGTTTTTAGACCAAATTTCCACATACTGGTCGCAGCCCTTTTGGTTGGATTTATTTTTTTATTTTTTTGATACTGACACATTGTGTTTGCATGTCAAACTTGGAAGACTTTTTAACTTATGAAAAAAAAAAAAGAAAAAAATTGATTTTCAATATTTCTTAGAAAAAAGAATATCTTCTTTGGTAGACTTGTGTTTCCCTCATTTGTTTGGAGTTAGGAATTAAAAGAAAAAAGGTTACTTTCTTCTTAACTCTATTATGAGAAGAGCATATCCAAGGTGATGATAAATGAATACTGACTCCCACCCTCAGTGACAGGAGGAGATGGGGAACAGTGGGGAGTGGGGCACTATGAAAAATGACTCAGCTCCAGTTGACTTATTCCTTGTTGGAATGTGGCTCCTATGTTGCCAGATTGTCTAAATTTTTAAAACTTAAAAAAAATGTAATATATATATTCAAAAGTGGATATATTTTAAGTGTATAGCTTGATGGATTTTTCACGAATGGAACATGAAGATGCGAGCCACAGCTAGATCAAGAAACAGAACAGTATTGGGCCCCACAGAGCACCTTCACAGTTTCTTCCAGTTGAGCTAATTTACTTTCTTAAGAAAAAAATTTGATTTGATATGCCGACTCTCAATTTCTAAATTTTGTCAAGTAATTAAAAACATTTAAAAATGTTGTGGCCAGAGTCAGCCCAGAGGACTCCCGTTGGAGTCTTGTTTTTTTGTTTTTTGTTTTTTTTTTAGTATGTGACGGCCCACAACACTCTTTCCTTCCATCTAGAGGGGTGGGGAACTCTGTTTGTGCTACATGATCCCAGGCATGATTGACTGTAGTCTTTCTCTGGGATTTTGGGAGTGAGACACTGAAACACTCTTTTTGGTAATGGTGCTGAAAGTGAGAGCTTTTGGAGCCCTGGAGCTGGAGCTGACCCTATTCTCCATGTCAATGGAGGAGCAGAGAAAGCTGGTGCCCAGAGAGAAAACTGAAGCCGATGTACAGAGAGAGCAAAGAGAGAAAACATATAACAAGAGAGTGTGAGAGAGTGGAAGAAACTGCGTTGGTTCCCCAATAGCTTTCCAGCTTCCCAATTCTTGGTTCTATCCCTCTGAAGTCAGGATATGCTAGGGACTGAGAAGCTAATTAGGCTGGTGAACTTCTCTGAGTTCAGGAGGAACAATCAGGTGGGTAAATCACAGCAGGAGATGCAGGTGACAGCTAATGGCTGGCAGTCAACTGGGCAAGGGTCTTTATATGACAACTCTGTCCACATAGAGCCAGCCCTTAAGCCTGAGCTGCAGTAAGGAGGGAGAAAGCCTGGCAGGCAAGCAGGAGCTAGAAGTTCCCTCAGATGATCTCATAAAAGGGTTCTGGTTTGGTAATGTTGGATATTGGATTATTATTCCCAATTCTTTACTTCCTGCCTAGAATAGAATTATATGTCCATGTCCTTTGCCATGTGACTTTGTACACAGCCCACTAGGATAAGTGGAGAATATATTTTCATCCATTTGACTCTTGGTTTGGCTAGTTGACTTGCTTTGGCCAATGGAATGTGGGTGGACTTCACAATGGCCAGTTCTGAGTTGAAGCCTTTCCTTGTGCTTCTTTCATCAGTCATGAGAAGAGATTACCCCAGGTAGCTGCTGGTCCCAGAATGAATGACATGGAAACTCATTTGTACCTGACCCACGTAGCCTGAATCAGAGCTGCTTCATCCAACCCACAGACTGTGAGTGAGGAAAAGAACTCTTTGTTTCTTTTATAAGCCACTAAGATTTGGGGATTGTTTATTACATGGTATTACCACAGAGATAGTAGCATAATACAGAGGAGAATTGGATTCTAGGCAAAATTAGGGATTAAGAGTCAAGGAAGAAGTGTGGTTGTACCAAAGTGGACTAGGCCTGGAGTGGGGAGGGGAGACCTCAGATTCAGAGGCAACATGAGCAGTCATGTGGGCTCATAGAGGTCATTGCAGAGGGCACCAGATCCATGTCAGATTGGAGGAGGGAAATGAGAGTGGTCTGGGGGAAATTGCTGTCACCTCATTGATCATCTGACCTGAGAGAAAATCAGGAAGAACACAGGAGCCAAGCAGTTAGAACTGTGCTGGTGACATTGTTCTAAGCCACTGAGTCTGCTCAACTTTATACACTTTCCAGTTTGGATGGCATTGACCCAGGAGCTATGAGCATTGGTGAATGTGGCGCTGAGGATCCTGGGAAAGTAGTAGGAGGAAAAATAGGATGGGGGAGGATAATACCAGTAATACAGCACCCAGTGCTCAAAGATATGTATGTATGTATGTGTTTGTGTGTGTGTGCCTGTGATGGCTCGTCTTTTATAAACCTGTGAGTTGCTTTCTGCCAACCTCTTAAGGTTGGGAAACTATTACATATTCTGATCACCTTCCCCAGCTCTCTAAGAACTTACAGCCTCAGATGAAGCCTGTGAAACCATAGACCAGTGGGGCGACTAGATGAGCAAGGCAGACTGCGGTGGCCAGTGACTTCCATTGTCATAGAAGGTGATGTGAGGCAGGAGCACAGAGGGTGTTTCTGATTTTCTCTCTTGAAATTTTTTTTCTCAGGGGCTTCCAGGCTCAGGAAGCTCTTGTCATCTCCTAATTGAGGCAGATGAAGATGGGAGTTCTGTAAAAAGGCATTTCCACTTAATCAAGGCCAGTCATACCCAAGCCCTAGGATTAGGTAGAGAGCTGCAGATCTGCACAGTGGCTTGGGCAGCCTGTTTTCTGTCTTTACTACCTTGTTATCTGGCCCTTCTCTGAATTCCTGTAGCTTTTCCAGGACTTAAACAATGAGATTAACAGCTATCATTTTTGAATGCTTACCATATGCTAGGCTTTCTAGTAGATCTTTTACAAATATTTTTGATAATAACAACAAAGATGACTAATATTTATTAAGAATTTACTATGTGCTAGGGACAGTGCCATGCCCTTTACACATATTAACTCTTGGAGAATCTTCCCAATGAGGCAACATGAGCCTCATTATTTTTGCACATTAGTAATAAATGGTGGAGTCAGGATTTGGACCCAGATGTGTCTGATTCTGGGACCTTAGATTTTTTCCATTCACGGTGCTGTCTCACTTGGTCTTGTGCTCTGGCCATGCCAAATCACTCTCCCATTACCGAGATGGTCTGGGGCAAATACGAAGGGCTGGGAAATAGATCAGGAGGGTGAACACAGTGTGGTGGCCATTCCCAGGTAGGAGACGTTGAGTAGTTCACAACTACTCAACACCTACTCAGTGATAAGGTCCAACAGAAAGCATGGTGAGGCCCCAAAAGGTCAGTAGAGCAGACAGATGGACAGTCCAGAAACTGTCAGATGTCCTGGCATGCAGTGGGCTGTGCAGGAAGCCTGCCAACAGGGAGCTGGCCCTGGATGCTGGGCAAGGGTCCAGGGGCAGGACACCAAGCCCTGGAGGAAATGGTACCAGCTCTGCCTCTACTAACTTTTAGGCAAGTTACTTACCTTGCCTGAACTTCAGTTTCTTCATGTGTTGTATGGGTAATACTGTAATGTTACCTGCTCTATAACGTTGATATGATGACTAAATGAAATAACAAACATAAAGTGCCAGTGGTAGTGCCCAGCACTGAGGAAGTCCTCGATACAAGGATTGTGACAATTCCAAGACAGACACTTGGGCACAGGAACACGGTAGGACCCAGGTTGTCATAACCGAGAGTCAAAGGAAGTGTCAGAAGACTAGCATCCTAAAATTTTTTATGCTGGGGTCCAGTGTTTGTTGTAGAGACTGGAATGAAATTCAGTAGCTCCAGTCCCTTACAGAGGAGGGTGGCCCCACTGGAAGCAGGTCCTGCTTTTTATACATGGGTCATGGAATCCTGGCTCCTTACAGCTGAAAAGCTCTTGCTCAGGGCTTTGGACCCCCAATTTAATCCTTTTTCAATGATATGATGCTACTGGTAAATAAACAAACACCTGACAAAGTATGGACAACCCTGTCAACGGCACTTGCCCCCAGTGATTTTAATACACATCTGCAAATTCTTTGACACTCCTCCCATCAAAGATAGCATCGAACTTCTCTTCCTTCGAACATGACTGGCTTCTAAAGAAGAGACTATGGTGAAAATGATGCTTTCTATCTTCCAAGACTGGGTTAGAAAAAGTGACACAGCTTTCCTCTGGCTCCGTCTCTCGGGATGCTCACCCTTGGAACTGGTTGCCATGTTAGGAGGAAGCTCAGGCCATATGGAGTGGCCACATGGAGTGTTTGGACCAGCAGCCTCATCTAAGGTCCCAGCTGACAGCCTGCATCAATCACCAGAAAAATGAATGAGCGAGGCTTCAGATGACTTAGTCTAGCCTTGGAGCCATCCCAGCTGACACCAAGTAGAGGAGGGATGAGCTAGTCCTACAAAGTCCCTCCCAATTACTAATGAATAAACAAAATAAGTGTTGCTGTTTTAAGCCATTGCATTTTGTGAGGTTGCTTGTTATACAGCAATAAATAAGTAAAACATGTACATACATAGTGAGCACAGAAGAGAAGCAGTTGGACACAGGGCTTCAGAGCTTGTATTCTGGAGTCAGGGAGTTGACTCAAACTGTAAATCTTTTATTTGCTTGCTGGACAAGTCTCATAACATCTTAAGACTGTTTTGTCCTCTGCAAGGTGGTGATAATGACAATGTTAATCTTATGGGTTGTTGCATTAGGTTGCTAGGGCTGCTAAAACAAAACACTACAGACTGTGTGGCTTAAGAAACAGAAAACTTTCTCAAAGTTCTGCAGGCTTGAAGTCCAAAATCAAGGTGGTAGTAAGGTGTTCGGTTTCTTCTGATGCTTTTCTCCTCGGTAGATGCTGCCTTCTCGCTATGTTCTCACATGGTCTTTCCTCCTTGGGGATGTCTGTCTGAGCCTATAGTTCTTCTTATAAGGACTCCAGTGAGATTGCATCAGGTCCACCCTAAAGACCTCATTTTAACTTAAGTGCCTCTTTAAAAACGTTGTCTCCAAATACAGTCACGTTCTGATATACTAGGGGTTAGGACTTCAACATACGAGTTTTAGGGGGGTGAGGGGTGGGGATACAACTTAGCCTGTAACAAATGTTATGAGGATCAAACAAGGTGAAGCAAATATAAAGAATAGGTTAGTGGTGGACACATGGAACTTGCTCAATAAATAATGGCCATTTCTGTTACTTTATGTATGACGTCAACAGGATTATACCTGATACATGCAAAAGGAAAAACACGACCGTGTATGCCTCAGGGGAAATTGCATGTTTCTGTCACTTGGATGATAAGAGAAGACAGCTCCCTACTAAGTGCAGTTTGTGCCCCAGGCCTCCAGCCTGGCCCCACAGTTTGGAGAGGGGCTGAGCAGTCTCCTCTGAAGGGAGGAACCAGCAGCATTTCCTGACCCTCCAGAAACAGCTGCTTTCTTTGGCAACCCTTGAGAGGGGCTCTCTGCTTGGACCTCGGAGAAGATGCCAGGCGATCCCCAGGAAGAAAAGGCTGGGATGGTGTAAAAACCAGAAGTCACTGTCCATCTAAAATTGCCTGGTGCTCCAGAGCTGACCCTTGGCTTCATTCCCACTGGAGGCAATTTGGAAAAGGTATTTTAGAAAGTCCCGATTCAGAAAACCTTTCTGCCAAGTCCTTTGTTTTCCTAATGTTGCCGCAGTGTCTGGAGCTGAATTTTTAAAATGGCATTTTCCTGGAAAGGATTTTTTGGTCTTTTTTGGAAATGTCTCATGTAAAACAAGATCACCAGTGGGCTGTTTGGTCTGGTCTCTCAAGAGAAAGCTTGGGAAATGGGGGGTGGCGTGAGGGTGGGGGTGGGGGAGACAGGGTGGGAAAGGAAACAAAAACAGAGCAGAGGGAAAGTGGGGCATGACAAAAGCGCCAACATTCCTGGGCTAGAAATAGGCTCCGGGCTCAGGATTCGTTGCAACGGGTCAGGCATTATGGTGTGGAGAGCAGGAAGGGAAGGGGGCCCTACTCCTGATGGTGGGGCTGTGGGAATGTCCCCCAAGAGCCAGTGGGCGGCAATACTCACAGGCTCCATTCATCCCAGAAATGGACGTGGGCCTGCTATTTCCCTCCTTCCTTGGTCTCGCATGGGTGGGAGGGTAAGAGATACGGCCCGCTCTGACCAGGGCATTCTGAGGGCAGGGGCCAGCTCTGCTCCATTATGTGTGAATTTCTTCCTGAGGAGAGGGACTGTATGTAGCGTTCATTCTAACAGCTCTGTTCTAGCCCATTCGGGCTGCTGTATCAAAGTACCATAGTTGGAGTGGCTTATAAACAACAGAATGTATTCCTCACAGCTCTGCAGGCTGGAAAGCCCAAGACCCAGGCCCTGGCAGAATCAGAGTCTGGTTCTTAAATGGCTGCCTTCTCATTGTGTCCACACATGACAGAAGGGCCGAGGGAGCTCTTCTCCAGTGGGATAAAGGCTTCACCCTCGTGACCTAATGACCTCCCCAAAATCCTACCTCCTAACACCATCACATTGGGGGTTAAGATTTTAACATATGAAGTTGGGGGTGTGGGGACACAAACTTTCAGTCCATAACAGTTTCCATGAGGGTGGGGCTGTGTTTCCCTATGAGACTAGAGGGATCCCAAGTATAGAAACCTGTCCCTCCTTGACCTAAGGATTCCCTAGAGCTGGGGGGCTCATCCTCTTCCTATGCGTCCCAGAACCCAGTATGTGGCAGAAGCTTTGGTTTATGGACCTGGCCGACTGGGTGACCCACTTCTAGTCACACTTCTCCACCCTTGTAAGCAGCACAGACAAGACGTGCTGAATGGAAGACCCTGCATGGCAGGCCAGCCACAATACCTCTCCAGGCCCGTGGCCAGGGCAGTAACTGTGGCCAAGTGGAATTTCTGTGGCAGGAAGACTTTTGGAAGCTCTTTGCAAAGCTGGCTCCCATCCTCCAGGCTTCTATGTTACTACTCTCCTGCCCATTCCTCACTCCGCCCTTGCTTCTCAGTGCTGCCTCAAGTCTCCTGGGTTGGTGGTGATTCTGGGCATCAGAATGGAGTAAGGACAAAGAGCAAAGGCATGAGCATGTCAGAATCATTGAATCTTAGAACTGGAGATCACTTGAGAGGTGGTTTTATCCATTTTCTTGGCTGAGTCACTTATTCAGTAAACACTTAGTGATGACTATTCTGTGTCAGGCTCTGCTCTAGACATTGGGTCAATAGGAGTGAACAAAACAGACATGGTTCCTGCCCTCATGGAGCTAAGTGTCAGCTACCTGCATGTGCCAGCAACAGCGTCATTGAGGGTCATACAGATTCTACAAAATCTCCATGTTTCTGGAGCTCTTCTACCCAAGGCAGCCCATTTCAATTTTGGATAGCTCCAAAAGTCAGAAAAGTTCCTCTATAGATTGAGTCAATGTCCTTCTTGTCTGTAACTTCCACTCATTTGTCTGCTTTCAGATCAAATCTCTCACAATGGTGGTGAATTTGTCAATTTCCCTTCCTTTCTTCCTCCCTCTCCCCATCTTTCTTTCAACTTCATTGTTAGGTATACCCAAGTTTGTCACTGTTACATTTTCCAACAGAATTATTCTTTTTATAATTTTGTAATTATTTCTCTTGTTTTTTTTTTTTTTTTTTTTTTTTTTTTTTTTTTTTTTTTTAAACCAAGCTCTGGACAGTTTTATTAAAGAAAATATTTGCATGATTTACTTTTCACCAGTCTTTTCTGGCATGCTTCTAATGATATCAGAATCACCTGGATCAATGATAGCCAGTGTGCATACTCTGCAGTATTTTCCACATGCTGTGCCCAACTCAATATTATTGCCACAGTAGTGATGGACACCAGTCTTGGCCAACATGGCATAGTACTCAATTTCAGATTTCCTCATGGCTGGACAGTTGTTGGCGCGGGTGACCAGTTTGGCTTTGCCTTGCCTGGTCATCTTCTGCGTCTGCTTGTACCCCAGCACGTACTTCCCACTTTTCATAACAAGTTGGAGCCTAGAGTTGATCGACTCCAGCGACTTTGTTGTCTTCTTTGCGGCCACCATCTTCCTGCCTTAGATGCGGGACGGACCCCTACCAAGCGCAGCAGCCAAGATGGCCGGGGAGTCAGAAAGTCTCTTGTTTTTTTCTGACTTTAATACTGCTTCATCACTTGTTCTTTTGGATAATGATTGCTTGGCCTATTTTTCCTAATCTCACTGCTTTGAATCTTCCTGTGTTCTAGCAGACACTTAAAACATGTGGGTCTACTAGAGAAAACCAAAAGTTATGTTTCTTGCTTGATCTGAGCATTTATATTTTTTAACATGTAATTTTAATCCTTTTCACTTATATACTTATTTTTAGAATTCAATTATTACTTGTATATGTTTCTATCTTAATGTTTTGGTTTTAGTCTCTTAGTTTCTTTACTTCTGCCTTCTATTATCTTGACTGAGTTTTTTTTATTTCATCTTTTTTCTTTTACCAATTTAGAAGTCAATATACTCAAATTCTCTTCTTTTAGTGGTTATCCTTATTAACACGATGTGCAATTTGGGATTGCATTTGGCTGCAAATAATAGGAAATGATGTATTAAATGTCAAGAGGTTTATTTTGTAATGAGAAATTCACAGTTAAGTAGTCAAGAGCTACGGCACCTCTTTAAGAATACCATCAAGCACCAAGTTTCTTTTCATCACCTGTTTGTCCTCTTCTTGATCTGTGACTTTGTCCTCTCTTCACGATCACAAGGTACCTGCCAAGCCACGTGTCCTCATTCTAGGTAGAAGAGAAAAGGGGAGAGGGGAAAGTGTTCTTTCTGGAAGCCTACTGGTATATTGTGTTTATGTTTCATTGGCTAGATCTGCAACACAAGCTACCCCTGTTGTAAGGATTGCCCTGAAGATTTCAGACTTGTCAGTCCCCACCATTGCATGAGCCAGTTCCTTAAATAAATTGATTTATATAAATCGATTTATGTATATATACCGCCTATTATTTCGGTTTCTCTGGAGAACACTGACTAATGCACCAGGTAAAGAATATAAATTTTTACAAACACACTTGTGTTTGGTGACAATTTGACATTTTGTTTCTCAGAGGTAGCTTTGTTTCCTTACCTGAAACCCTGAAGAGAGGTTCATATCACAGGAATTTGTTTCCCTGGGCCTGCGACTGGAGCTTAAATTGAAGCAAACTGTCCTGTTAGGGTCACCACCAAGTGCTTCTAAATTCTTCATTATGGATCTCCACAGCTCCACCTTTTGCTTTCTTGAGGGCATTAAAACCCCAACCTCTAGACATTAGGGCCTATATTTGGGTCAGTATCTCCCTGGGCATACTGCTACAGGAGAAGTGTCACGAGCAGCATAAACCACTCTACCTCGCCTTTATCGACCTCACGAAGGCGTTTGATCTGGTCAGTCGAAGCGGACTCTTCAGCTTGCTACGGTAGATTGGCTGTCCACCACATCTGCTTGCTGTGGTCATGTCCTTTCACGACAACATGCACAGCACGGTGTCCTACAACGGCGCAACCTCTGAGGCCTTCCCAGTCAGCAGCGGAGTAAAGCAGGGCTGCGTCCTCGCGCCTACGCTGTTCGGAATCTTCTTCTCCATGCTCCTCCAATACGCCTTTAAGGACTGCAGCGAGGGTGTCTTCATTCACACCAGATCCGATGGCAAGCTCTACAACCTGGCCCGTCTACGAGCCAAGACCAAAGTCAAAGAGGTGCTCATCCGTGAGATGCTCTTCGCCGACGACGCAGCCTTGACATCACACTCCGAAGAGGGACTCCAGCAGCTAGTCACTTGCTTTTCCCACGCATGCAAGGAGTTCGGACTAGCCATCAGCCTGACGAAGACGAATGTTATGGCTCAAGGCACGGGGACTCCCCCATGCATCACCATCGACGGATACACCCTGGAGGTTGTCAACGACTTCACTTACCTCGGGTCCACCATCTCGAGCTCTCTGTCAGTTGACTTGGAGGTCAACCGGAGAATCGCCAGGGCAGCCACAGTTATGGCCAAACTGAACCGGCGAGTGTGGAACAATTCCAGCCTCACTGAGAAAACCAGACTGCGCATCTACCAAGCCTGCGTACTCAGCACTCTCCTCTATGGCAGCGAGACGTGGACCACCTACGCAAGGCACGAAAGGAAACTCAACAGCTTCCACATGAGGTGCCTGCGACGTGTCCTGCATGTCGCCTGGCAGGATAAGGTTCCCAACACCGAGGTGCTGAAGTGAGCCAACATGAGCAGTTTGCATGCAATTCTTAGTGAGAGACGCCTCAGGTGGCTCGGCCATGTCAAAAGAATGGATGCAGGCCGTATTCCCAAAGACCTCCTCTACGGCGAGCTAGCAGAAGGCCAGAGGATAACAGGGTGCACAAAACTGCGGTTCAAAGACATCTGCAAAAAGGACATGACACAATGCTCCATCAATCTCAACACATGGGAAGTTCAAGCAGACGACCGCCTAGCCTGGAGGCTCGTGGTCAGGCAAGGTACGTCACGCGCAGAGGCTGTGCGCAACGAGGAGGCGGTCCAGAAAAGATCGAGGCAGAAGCAGCGTCAACAGCAGCAACAACAGCCATCTGCCTTCACCTGTAACAAGTGCGGCAGGGATTGTCACTCCCGAGTCGGACTGCACAGCCATTCTCGGCGGTGCAGATAGACTCTCAAGAAGCTACGCCATCGTCTCTCGAGACGGACAGCTGCCGATGACGATGACGATGATCTCCCTGGGCCATCAAGGCATTAGCTGAAGCTTATTACTCTAACTATGAGTTCCCTCTTTTCTTTTTTTCTGGCACCTAGAGATTTTATGAGCTCACCTTTATGAACTTAGCTATGTTTATAAAAATATATTTTTTTGCTATATTTTACTAGTATTTTTACGGGTTTCTGGAGGAATTAGAAGTTCACATTAGCTCATTCTGTAATGTTGTTGGGACCTGAAAACCCCACCAGCTTAAACCTTTTTCATCCAGTCATCCATGACATAATAAAGTGTCCTTTCCTGACTGTACTCCTCCTATGTTATTCCAGTTTGTTCATAGCCTTTTTAAAGAGCAGTCCCACAGACAGAGCTGGGTTCCCCAGGTGTGGCCAGACCAAGAGGTCAGAGGCCATTGTCACTCCACAGTCTGAACACCACACTGCTTTCCATGAGATCTAAGGTCCCAGGAACTCTCTGGGCTAAACCACCACAGTGCTGGTGGAGCGCGCTTACAAAAACCTGTCAGGAGTTGAAAAAGAGTGAGAATAGCTGTGAGAGGCAGGGAGGGTGTCAAAGAGTAAAATAGGATTTGAGGAAGTTAAAACAAATGAGGTGTGGCCCTGCCTGTATAGCCCTGCAGAGACATTCTGCAGCCCTGTCTCAGGATCAATGAGGTAACGGCAGGAAACTTCAGGAGACAGCTTCAGTGTTTTCTTAATTTATTTAGGTTATTATTTGCCGTTGGTCTACTTTTTTTTTTCAGGCTTAGATTTTTTTCCAGACTGTTGTATAAGCACTTTAAATCTCTGATTAAGAACCTTTTGGTGCTCTGTTTGGTATGCTTTGTTCTGATAAGCTTGGATTTTATAACTCCCAGGTCTTTTGTAGGAAAGGTGGGAAGCAGGGACCTGTAGTCAGAGGAAGATAGTTGCTATGGGATATTCACTTAGTGTAGAGTAGGAATTGCTCCAGTTATAACCTCAAAGGGGGAAGGGGTGAGGAGAAGAGAGAGTCTGATCAGGTCGGGAGAAACTTGCTATATGATTTTTCCAAATTCCTTTACCTCTTTGGGTCTCCATTTCTTTATCTCTAAATAGGCTTTGACTCCCCTGCCTCAAATGAACTAAGCTGATGCCTCTGGAGGTGAAAGACAGTAAGTGAGCCAGGATCACACTTCTGGGAAGAGAAAATGCTGCATTTCTTTCTTATGTAGCTCCATGTGTCAGCAGGGCAGTTTTTAATTCTTGAAGTAATAATTAAAGCAAACTTGTATATGGTGCTCACCATGGGCCTGACACTGTTCTAAACACTGTACAAGCATCTCTCATTTAATCCTCATAGCACCCTCTGAGTTAGGTATAGTTATTATTTTCATGCTGGAGGTAAGAAAACAGACAGAAAGGTTAAGTGACTTGCCCAAGGTCACAAAACTAGAACACATCAGAATGGGGATTCAAACACTTACCATCTGGCTCCAGATTTAGTGCTATCAGCATAAACACTTGAGAGCTAAGAGGCAGGGAACCTGGGGAGTTTTGAAAATCCATGAAGACATTTTCAAAACCCTTGAAAAAAAGAAAGATAAAGAAGAGAGAGCGTGTAATAGGGGGTTTGACTTAGTTTTGGTGGGAAAGCTTCTCAAGAAAATATCTATTGAGCTGAGATATTGGCATGAGAAGAGAGTAACTAGATGAAACAGGAAGGAAAAGACTAGCAGGCAGGAAGAGGGATCAGAATATGTTGAAGAACACAATGCTGTTAAGAACTAGAAGGCATCTGTGTGCTTGGAGTTAAGGGAGTAAGGGAGGTGGGTCAGGCCCAGCCCATGCAGGGCTTTCTGCATCTTTTTGTGTCTCAAGGGTTCTCTACCTCAGCACTATTGGCATTTAGGGCTGAATAATTCTTCATTGCAGGTCCTGCTCTATGCTTTCTAAGATGTTTAGCAGCATCCATGGTCCTCTGCCCACTAGATGCCACCACTCTTCAAAAGTTGTAATAATCAAAAATATCTTCAGGCATTATCAAATGTTTTCTGGCAGCGGTGGGGGTGGGGGCAAAATGGCCCCTGGTTGAGGACCACTGAGCTAGATATGTTACTCATTGACATCTTTGCTTCTTCACTGTCTACAATATGGACCCTGAATCATGTGGTCACTTCCTAGACACACACATTGACTTGCTTCCTCTTTGGCCAGATCATAGCCAGGCCTGATCAGGCAGGTTCAGCCTCCTGGAGACCTTGGAAATTGTCATGTTCAAAGTGATATCATCATCAGAGTGGACAACATGAAATTAGTCCACTGAACTAGAAATGAAGTCTGAAGAACCACATCAGGCACAGAGCAAAAACAAAGGGGTTCTTCACTACCAGGGCCTCTAAAGTTTCAGTATAACACGATACTTTCCCTACATGCCCAGTTCCCTTTCTCCTGAAACCAATGTAACTGCACAGAGTTTAACAAAGCAGGCCTTTTACAAAGAAAATTACCTTAAATCAAAGAGAATAGAAACAAGATACTTGGCAATAATGGTAATAATAACCAGATTCCTGTGAAGGGCTAAAATATTGCTACTTTAGTCATTGATTGTTGTGGGAATTTGTACTTTTCAAACTCAATATCAAGCCCTTCTGGAACTTTTTGTGAAGTGTTTCTGCTGTTGCCAAGTAACCCAGGGAAAAGGAGAAAGAGTTGTTTTGTCTAGCATGTTTCTTCTATGACCGAGAAAGTGAGTTCTAGGCAGCCTGCTTTTTTTCTTTGTCTTTTTTATTTTAATGCTTTGGAGATACTGCAAATACTACAGTCAGGTACACTGGGGTACCCTTATAGCGTGACCCTTATCCAGGATTTATCTTGAGCCCTTAGATTTTTTGCTGTAGGGATTCCTTGATTTCCCTTGCCCTTCATCTACAGGACTTTCAAAGGATGACACAATTTGACCCCCAAACCGTAACACCAGAAATATCCACAACACATCTGAGCATTAGCCCTTTTCACATTTCCTTGTCTGTTTCCCTAGTTCTTTGAACCTCTGACTTGCAACCACCCATTACCTCTTCCAGACAGCTTGAGTCCTGTCCTGGAGGCTACCTCTTCATGGGAACCCCAGCTCAGAAAGGCAGCTTGTGTCTTAGTTTGGAGGTCATTTGGGCCAAGTTGTGGCTCTGGGAGAGGAGGCAGAGCTCTCTCCCCAGGTTATAACTAACTTCTAATCATCTGTCTCTTCAGCTAACATATTATGCCGGTTTCACAGTCAGAAAAGTAGGCAGAGAGGTCAACTCAAAATTGGAGTTGGGCTTAAGGCAAAAAGCCTGGAATGTCAACAAGAATTGCAATCATAGTGAATATCTGAGCAGTTACCATTGAGTCCTGGCTGGTTTGGCTCAGTGGATTGAGCGTCGGCCTGCGAGCTAAGTGTCGCTGGTTCGATCTTCCAGTCAGGGCACATCAGAGAAGGAAAACTCTGACTCCAAAAAACCTCCGCTGCCTTGCGGCATACCTCTTCAGGGGAAAGGCTAAGGGAGTAAACCCCGACAGAAAATCCGGAGCCGGAGTCCCTAAGGCGGTTTGACGTTGTAGTCAACACCGGCAACTCCTGCGGCGCACCTGAAGCCAAGCTGTATTGACTCCGTCTTTCCCTTGGACCCTTCAGCTGCGAAGAGAGGGGGGGTCTGCTGCATGGGCAACAGCAGACCCTCCATATCACCCTGCCCAGGCTCTGTAGCTTCAGCTTCACTGGAGAGGACACTCCAGCGTCATCGCAAGATGTCAACTTAACACGGGAGGAGACAGATACCGTGTCACTCCCGAGTCGGACTGCACAGCCATTCTCGGCGGTGCAGATAGACTCTTAAGAAGCTACACCATCGTCTCTCGAGACGGACGGCTGCCGACGACGACCATTGAGTCAGGCTTAGGTTAGGCATTCTGTATACATTATCTTGTTTAATTATCACATCACCTTTACAAGATAAGTACTGTTATTATACTTCTCTTACAGATCAGAAAATGTGGCTTAGAAAAGTTAAAGTATTTGCTACAGGTCATACTACTTCCAAGGGCATTTGGTGTTCCTTGTACCTTCTACTCTTTGCTGCCTGGCATCACCCTTTTGGAGAATTTACGAAGACATTTAGAGGGGGCTGTGAGTGTCCCCAGAGAACTTCACCTTCAGGACACATGGAAGCCTTGAAAAAGCCAAATCTCAAGTATTTTGAAAAAGTTGATCTCATTCATGGCTCTTGGGTTGTGCTGGGTTGAGCACATTCTCTGCCTCTTATTTAAAATAAAATATATTGATATTCAAGGAAAGCTTTATAGTTGTAAATTTTAGTTTCATTGATCAAGTTCATTAACATCTTTATGAATACTATTTATAAAGACAATATGAATTCTTACCCCTTGACATCATGATAAACTAAGGTGGTTTCTCTGGGCTTCAGTTTCCTTACTTGTAAGTGAGGGGTTTGGGCAACTTTGAACTCTACCATCTTTTTTGACTTCTTGCCTGGTGTACACACACAAGTACCTAGAAGCCCACTTAAAGACCTGGAATCCCTAATTAAGGTGTCAGTCATGTCCCACTGGCTCCTACATTGTAGAATTCTGCTTCTAGGTGGTCAATCACCATGCCTGAGGATTTGCAACTCCAGTCACCTAAGCAAGTGGCCTCCTTGCCCAGGAGGGTGCTATTTACACACAGTCCCCAACTCTCACTATCCCAGGATCTCTAAACAGTGACGGGTATAAACCAAACTAGCTGGTTTGCTCAAGTAAGCTCCTGTCCTCCCTAGGAAGAGCTCTTGAGTCAGTCTTCCCATTCTGCAGGCAGAAGATAGAACTAAATAATCTCTGTCCTTCATGAACCAGAGGTGAAGAAGGCTGCAGGAAGACCTCCTAGGGGAGCTACCATTCCAGGGCATGAGTTTCCCTGGAATAAATTCAGAGAAGCCCCAAGGGAGAAGGCACATGAAACCCAGAATAGAAAGTGGAAGGGCGATTTATTCTGGTTCATCCAGGGGGCCTTGGGGAATGAGCTGTACTGGAAAGGTGCCTCCTCACAAGGGCTGTCAGAACTGATCACACATGTAGGTCAAGGAGGATCTAAGGGAGGAAGGATGGACTTAACATATTCATAGTACAAGAGAAAACATTGCTATAGTCTAGGATGGTCCAAAGGTGTAGTGGGAAATCAAGTCAGTTATTGTCCAAATAATACTGACAAAGAAGAGGCAAGAAGGAAGGAAAAATTAGCATTTAATATTAATATCAAATGCTAATATTAATATAGGTCAAAATCATGGCGTCTCAATTGGAGGCAAGCTCTGATAGACTTATAAAGATTAAAAGGTGCTTATTGTGCCTCACAGAGGAGGCGTTGGTTAGCAAACTACAACCCCTGGGCCAAATATGGCCTGCTGACCTCTGTAAATATAGTTTATTGGAACACACATCCACTCATTTATGTATTGACTATGGCTGCTTTTGTGTTACCATGGCAGAGTTGAGTAGCTGCGATAGAGATCATATGGTGTTCAAAGCCTGACATATTTACTCTGGTTCTTTACAGAAAAGTTTGCTGACCCTTGATATAGAGGAAAGAACACATTATTCTAAGTCCTGGATTCACAACTTTGAATCCACACTAGCTTTTATAATTGATCTTTTAAAGTTTTAACTTTTCATCTGTGGAATGGGGAGGGGGGAGGGCTACATTACCTGTGCCAACTAACCACTTAACTCATGAATTATGATAATTTATGGTAGGAAATAAAATAATAAATATAAAAATACAAGTTAAACTGTAAAAAGTTACACAAGCATCAGGGGTGTTTTTGAAGTAGCTGGCAAAAAAGAGAAGGCAAAGAAAGGTCCCCCTCCCCCCAGTAGAGGTAAAAAAGACATAAATAATAAATCATTGTCAAAGGGCACATGAGCCTTTTTATTTGTGTCAGTTACTGTATATAGTTTTGAGGCAATTTAAGCTGGGCTATTAAAATTAAAGAGAAAGAAATAAAATCCACAGCAACCTTGAGGATGATTTGAAGAAATTAGTTAGGCATGAGGTATAGTACAGTACTGGGGTAGTCAGAGGGGCGCCCACTTGCCTAGGAACTGCAGAGTGGGACTGGGGGACAGGAAGAACAGGAAGACAAATCCAGGAACTACTGCATGGGATAGATCTATAATAACAATTACGCATTGTTTATCTCAAATTGAAATCCAGCTGGGCATCTTGTATTTTAATTTGTTAAATCTGGCAGTTGTCCCCACCAAGTGTGGTTTCAGAGTGGCTGCCAATATGGGGCTCCCCCACCCTCTTGTCACAAAGCTTGTCTTAGATTCTAGGTCCCCAAACTCTGAATCTTAAGCAAAAATAAATAAGAACGAAAGAGCTGAACACCTGATGACAATGTTCTAGAAAGACCTTCAGAGCTGCCCTGTTTTGTCCTTTCCTAGGCTGAGGGGTTCAACCCTTCTTTTAATTCTGTAAACGATGTCTTTCATTTCCAAATTATTCCTGTTTCTTAAACCAGTCAGGGTTGGTTTCTTCTGTTTGCTGTCAAAGAACCCTAACTTTCTATATATTGATATATATAGATCAATACACCCCAAATAGTGGGCATGGGTGGCTGGTAAAGGCTGGACAGGGTGAGGACATGAACTAGGTTTTGCTTCTGGAACGAGGATCTGGACACGGGCAGAAAGGAGCAGAAAAGAGCACTCTGGACCCAGAATCTGGTGTTTACATTTGCAATACCATAAAGTAACAGGAAGCTCCTCAGGGCTCTTGAGTAGGGGAGGGATGTGATAAAAATGACATTTGCTTTAAAAAATTATTCTAAAGCTGGCTTTAAAGTGTTTTGGCAGGATAACTGTTCTCATGGTCCATATGATAGGCTGGAGTATGGCCGAAAAGAGAAAATCAGCTCAGAGGAGACTCTTGAATTTTAGTTACTTTCTGGTCACAGGGAACATCCCAATGGGAGTAGGGAAGAACTCCAAAGGGCCACAGATGGGGGGCCGCAATGGCCATGGGCTTCCCAGGCTCCGGGGCCACAGAACAGGAGTGCCGAGAAATGGAGCAGCTAGGTCTTCAGGCCGGGAGGCCCATTCTTCCAGTTGGCCCGGCGTCCCCAGCCCGGGGAGGGCTGTGGTGAGAGTGGAGCCCATCCAGCAGAAAGTGACAGGGATGATTAAAGGGATGGAAAATCAGGCCCATGAAGAAAGGTTAAAGGGATTGCTGCTATTTAGCCTGGAGAAGAGAGACAGCGATGTAATAGCTCCTTGCAAGTCCCTGCACGGTTATTAACAGACGCGTGCTAGGCAGCTGCCCTGCAGTCCGTCGGGGGAAGGCAGCACCCCCAAAGCCTGCCAGCACCTCCACAGAAAGGAGAGGGAGCAGCAGGCCCCCCAGGGAGGCAGAGGCATAATTATAAAGGCTCTTTTGTGGTCTCTCCCAAGTGCCCTCTCCCCTCCCCTTTGTTTTTGGCATCTGTCATTATGCGGTGCAGACCACAGCCAGGCCTCCTGAGGGCACCTCTATCTGCTTTCCTGCTGACTGGGGAGCTAATGTGGCTATAACATTGACGACTTAGATAAATACCGGCACAAAGGGCAGACTGTGTGGAGCTCCATGGAGCATTCTGATGGGTTTCCCAACATGGCCCGACCTGGACAAGTTGTTCCTTCACCCCAGCTTAGTCTACTCCATCTGGGCTCCTCTGACTGACACCCCAAGACATCCCATTTGCTTGGTCTCCTGGTCTAATTTGTCACTTTGGCAACTAGAGAGGTCTTCTATTTCTTCTCAGGTCAAATATGTTTCATTTCATTTTTCTTTTTCTCTTTCTTTTTAAAATGTGAAATTCTTCTCAGCAGGTCCACCTCTTGCTCTCTTGGCCAGGCCGCCACAGTCTCTCCCAGAGGAGGCCAAAGGAGCCCTTTCCTAGCCACACCCGTCGGACCCACGCTGGGCTGACCCAGCGCCTAGACATGCGGTGACTGCATTTTCCTGATAGACCTTTAAGTCATATGGTCACAGAAGGAAGTTACAAACCTCACAAGTTAAGGGGCAGGCAAGGAATCCCTGATTCTGCAAAGAGGCGTGCCCACCTCTGAGCTCAATTCTGCTGAAAAAATCAGAACAATTCCTATTATTTTCGGTTCCCAGACCTTGAATGTGTCAGGCTTCAGGTTCACTTCCTACGTCTCTCTCATCACCCGGATCTGCAAGTAATTTAACCTTGTTTTCATAGAGCGCAAAGACGTTCCGCTTGTTTACACTGGAGACAAATTTTCCTCAATTGACGCAATCCCATTAATTAAATAATGACTTTCTTCCTCATTTAAAGGTAATTTCGGTTGGTAACATGACATGAAGGAGGAAAGTGAATGCCCCTTCTGTCCTGGTGTATGAAGGGCGGGCTGTGAGGGCCGAGTCCCACTGCTCTGGGCAGGGCCTTCTCATTTGTCTCACCTGTTCTGGACCCTTGCCAGGCAGGGCTGAGTGAAGTTGGTGCCAGGACCCTGTGAAGAAGTTGACTAGACATGGACAAATCTTGACTAGGGACACGAAAGAGCCTGCATTTGCTCAGAAATGGATGTCAAGGCTGGGGCAGGGTAGATGCTCCTTTGTTTTAAAAATAGATTTGAGGGCGCTGGGGTGGGTGAAAGAGGTCAAAAGGTACAAACTTCCAGCTAGGAAATAACCCATGGGGATATAACGTATAGCATGGTGACTATAATTAATTATCCTGTATTGCATATTTGAAAGTTGCTAAGAGAGTAAATTGTAAAAGTTCTCATCACAAGAAAAATACTTTATAACTGTGTATGGTGATGGATGTTAACCATTTATTATGATCATCTCATGATGTATACAAATATTGAACCATTATGTTGTACACCTGGAACTAATATAATGTTATATGTCAATTATATCTCAATGAGAAAATAAAATTTTAAATAATGAATTTGATTTGCTCTCAAGATTATTAACATCTAATAAAGTAGGACCAGCATGTAAACTTTTTTCAAGGTCACATCAGATGATTGTCAGGACATGTCACTGGAGTCAAAGATTTAAAATCAAAGGGAAAGGAAGCTCATGCAGGGGAGGCACCAAGATGTGGGGCTGGTCAAAGAGCATTGGGTGCTCTTGGCTAAGCCCCGTTAATTCATCAGGGCCTGGAATCCTCATTTGGAAAACAGGGGCAATTGGAGGAAACTTCTAAGGCCATTTCTCTCTTCCATGTGCTGTGATACAAAGAAATCTAGAGACTGTTATTATTTGCTTCCACTCCAGGTCCTTCCACTGTGTATTCCAATAAGAATAAGTCTAGAGGATGACATTGGGAGGGAGGCACCTTTCTTCCATTGTCTTTCTGTGAGCTCAGGACAATCGATGTATTATGTATTAATAATGCCAGTTAGAACTAGATACCACCCTGTATTCTACAGGGGAATGTGTAGTATGCAGTGATTTAAAAAATAACTTAGAAAAATTTTGTAATTACTTGGGACTGTATCTCCAAGAGCAAATAGGAACTAGATGGTAATAAGAGAAAATGATAGCTGACATTTTTTGGGTATTCACTATTATAGGCACTTTCATGTATTTTTTCCTTTCTTTCTTTTTTTTAAATCCACACCTGATGGTATGTTTATTGATTTTAGAGAGAGAGAGAAAGGGAGAGAGAATGAGAGAGGGAGAAAGAAACATCAATGTGAGAGAGAAACCATTGGTTGCCTCCCATATGCACTTCAACCAGGGATTGAACCCGCAACATAGGTATGTGCCCTGAACTAGGGATTGAACCTGCAACATTTTTGGAGCATGGGACAATGCTCCAACCAACTGAGCCACCTGGTCAGGGCAGGATTGGCAAACTTTTTCTGTAAAGAACCAGATAGTAAATATTTTAGGCTGTGCACCATCACGTCTCTGTTGTAGCTAGTTAACATTGCTGTTGTAGCAGAGAAGCAACCAAAGACAATTTGTAAACAAATGTTCATGGCCATGTTCCAATATAAATTTATTTATGGATCCTTAAATTTGAATTTCATCTAATTTTGTGTGTCACAAAATACTCTTCTTTTAATTTTTTTTCAATGATTTAAAACACAAAAACCATTCCTAGCTCACAGGACTTCATAAAAACATGCAGTGACCCAGATTTGGCTCATGGACCATAGTTTGGTGACCTTAGTTCTTTACCACAATTCTTCAAGGGAGGAACTATTTTATAGATGAATGAATCAAGGCTAATGAGGTTTACTCACTTGTCCAGGTTTACTGTTTAGAAGTCGTAAAGCTGGAATATAATTCAAAAGACCAGATTCAAGAGCTTGAACTTTTAACACCTCCACTTCAGGGATTGCCAGTGGTGGAATGCGGGAGACCTTGCTCCCTCTGACTTTGGTTTAACATAGTTACAAAATCATCTTTTTGACCCTTTTTTTTTTTTTTTTTTCATGATGGTTTAGATGAAAAACATTGGCCCAAGACTGGTCTCTCATAGGCAAGGGGATATCTGGCTGGCTTAGGAGTCTCATGGGACAATAGCTGAAAAGGGGACTGAGCAGGAGGGAGAGGGAAAGGGAGGAAACAGAGTCAATTCGTTGCACATCAGGATCCAAGGGGAGGCCTGACCACCATTGTCAGGAGCTTGGGCTGGGGAGTCAGCTCAGCTTCTTCTTGGGATGGAGAGAGCTAAGGCTGCATTCCTGAAGAGGATGTATCTTGAGAGTTCTCGAATGCTTGTTTGGACAGACCTTGTCTTCAGAGCTAAACTGTCACCTCTCTGGGGAGACCTGTGTCTTCTCCTCCTGTCCTCTTCACACCTGGAGTGGTCTGGGCACACAGGGATGTGAGACCTGCCAAATCCAGAGCAGAGTGCTTCAGGAATCCGTGAGCTGCCCACTTCTGGAAGTGTTGGGGATACTCACTGTCAGGAGACACTGGCATCGAGGACCTTTGGGATTAGGACGCCAGTGTGGAAGAGGATCTGGAGACTGAACCCCTGTAATACACATTTGCGGAGTGCCTAGTATGTGTCGGAGCCAAAGCCAGGAGACCCCATATATACTATTTCCTTTGATTCCCTCATCTGACTTCTGAAAGAGGCATTGTGGTTCCATTAGACAGATGAAGAAACCGAGGCTCAGAAGAGCTTATCATTTTCCTTAAGAGATGCAGCAGATGGCTGCAGAGTCAGTCTGGCCCCTACTTCGGGCCGTGGAGAGCAATGGGCTGCAGTTCACACTGTGACTCTTGCTAGTATGTGGCTTGAACAAGTTACTTGACCTCTCTAAATTTCAGTTCCTTCATCTGTTTAAGGGTTAAACCTACTTTTGAGGGTTGTCATGAAACAAAAAATGATATTGTAGGAAGGTACCTAAAACAGTGTTAGGCATGGAGCAAAGTTATACACATGGTTGCTCTCTTCTTTCTGCTTCAAGATGATGTGGTTTTGTGAGGTTGACTGAATAATCAGTCTTACTCAGTTTGAGGTTTTCAGGGCCTAACAGAAAGCCAGGCATGGAGCAGACACTTAATAAATATTTGCTGAATGAATGGATACACAATACTTATATCTACTGATGCCAGCCATCTGGATACTTAGAAACTTCTAAATGGATAGATTCTTTTCTTTTTTTTCCAAGGTGATATCAATATCATTTTATTTTTTCAGTTTTTAAAAATCATTTTTTATTTTTCAATTACAGTTGACATTCATTATTACATTAATTTCAGGTGTACATTCCAGTGATTAGATATTATATATTTTTACTAAATGACCATCCTGGTTAATTCTGTACCCATCTGACACCATACATAGTTATTAGAATATCATTGACTGTATTTCCTATGCTGTACTTTACATCCCCATGACTATTCTATAACAATCAATTTGTACTTCTTAATCCCTTCATCTTTTCCACCCATCCCCCCTCCCATCTGACAAAACATTCTCTGTATTTATGTGTTAGTTTCTGCTCTGCTTGTTTGTTTTTTAGTTCAGTTGTTGACAGATATGTATTTATTGCCATTTCATTGTTCATGCTTTTTTAATCTTTTTTTTTTCCTTCTTTTTAAAGAAGACCCTTAACATTTCATGTAATACTGGTTTGGTGGTGATGAACTCCTTTAGCTTCTTCTTCTCTGGGAAGCTCTTTATATGTTCTTCAATTCTTCACTTTTCATTTAAATGTTGGATGTCACCCCAGAATACAAGCAAAAAAAAAAAAGATGTAAAACATATAAATGTGAATACTCAGGCCTTACTGATGTAGGTTCATGGGAAGAAATGTGTGAATCAGTGAAAGTCTGCAGAGGACTGTATTTAAAGAAAGGTGATTTGTTATTTTCAAATAACTCCAGCTATGTCATCAGTTTTATTTATTTACTACCCATCCATCCATTCATCCAATCATTCAACAGTGGCCTAGAGGGGCTCTTAGGGCCTCCTTTAATAAACAGAAAAGAAAGATTATCTGGAGCATGTTGATTATTTGAAGATAAATAGAGGCTTCCAAGCTGTTTATGGGAGCTTGCATGGTGCTTGTTCTCAAGGGTTTTAGACAGTCCAATATCCTGCATGCTCTGTTTTTGTGTACCATCTCTGGAGAATCCTTATGCCAATTCATGATCATATTCTTATCTGCTAAAGGGGTGGAAATGCTGAGTGCATCTGCCTGTTGCATGTTAAGTGCATCTGAAGAGGAAACGCTAACACAGGAGCCTGGTTCCTGAGCAGGGAGGGGCGTCTCATTTTTGACATTGAAAATGACGTATGGATGTATAGGAGTCCTTTGAACTGGGTGCAGCTGGGCCATGATTCTTGGAATCAAAGATGGGTCAAAGAACTCCTTTTTTATTTGTATGTGTGATTCAGGCCCACAGTAATACATTTAGGTCCACTGAGACATGCATGGCTATTTAGAACTATGCTAAAATGATTCCAGGTTCCAATGCTTTTGGGACTCCTATCTGTGTTTTTTGCTACCCAGTATCTTACAACTATCATGCCTGCAATTCTTAGTATGCCTATCATTAGCAAGTCAACCCCTTTCTTCTAATTTATTGGCTACTTCTGATATGCAATAGATAAAAAAACACAAACCTGACAGGTAAGTTTGTTAGAACTATTTGTGAAACAAGAGTTAAAGGGATCTGAAGGAGTCTAACAGGCTTTTCAGTGAGCAAATGACCTGAACTTTGGAACCTGGATTTTGTGATGTCTACACTGGCTTCGAGGCCTTTTCTACTCCCTCATTCTTGCCTGTAAGCTGGGGAAGTGACTTCAGGATTGGTATATGTGTCTTATCACGGCCACCTCACACATCCCTCTGAGGGAGGGATAGTGGCTTCATTTCCCAGACAGGGGGACTGAGGAGCCAACAGAAAAGTATGAGTACTGTAATGGTTCTCCATGGGGTATGGCCCTCAGGACCACGCTAAATGAAATGGTGGGGCGGAGTGTTTTTGCAAAGGGCCATGTTGACCACTCACCTGTCACAAATTTGAAGCTGATTTTTGACATTTTGATCAGAGACACTTATTTCTTGATTCCTTTCAAAGACCTGGAAAAATTCAGGTGTCAGAAAGAAAGCATTCAGTGGTCAGGAGTCAAGTGTTGCAGACTACGTCTAGCTCTGTGAGGTTGCTTTACGTTCTGAACCCTGATTATAAAATGTGGGGGCTTTGGTTAAGCCTGACATTTGCTAGAATCCCTCTGATAATACCCTGTGTGTCTTTGATTTTCTCTAGCTGCAGAGCTGAGCATCTTCAGGACCAGGGGGACGGGCTGGGAAAGCACAGCCTGTCTCCCTGTGGGAAATGGCTGGGCAGCAGAGCTGTCCTCAGAGCATCACAGAGTCATGGCCACATGGTGAGCTCACCGCAGTGACCTCCCCCACCCTCACTAGGCATGTGCCTGGGGCTCTAGAAGTACCTGGATGAGATGGAGGGGACATCAGCTCTTGAGATCCAGGCTTCTTTCACTTTGGAACCCCTCTGTCTCTCTGCCTTTATTCTCTTCAGACTCTCCTGGCAGGAGCCACCGGCAGGCTTGCCCTGTTCCCCAGCCAGTTCTGACCAAGGCAGGAAATGGATGTGGAGCCTCAGCCTGCCACTGGAGGGAGGAGGGGCTGGAATTTGGTCTCATGTTTTCAATCAGAACAGTTGTGCCTTGGTTAAACCTCAGAGGCGACGGTGCTACCACCGCTCAAAGCTGAGAGTCAGTCATGTTCCTCAGATGTGGGATCCAGAGGCTTAGGCACAACTTGAAGGCTCCTGGGTGCCTTCCTCCTGCTCCCAAGCCTCCTTTGCTCAAATCCAAATGAGGATCGGGTGTGTCAGAGGCAGCTAGGCTGCCTGGGCAGCCTCCGCTTCTAGAATTTCCCACCCGTCCCCTCCCCCAGCAGCATAAACTGCAGTTCCTGAATCCACAATCTCTCCATAACCCAGATCCTCCTTCTTGAGGCCTGGTTTGAGGCTGGGGGCCTCCCCAAGTTGCAGCAGCCTGCTGGGCAGGGTCCCGCTGAGAATGGACAGATCAGCTCCCCGCCCTCTGCGTAGTGCCTGGATTCTACTGGTGTCTTTTCATGTTTCAGCAGGGCCAGACTCTCAGTTGTCACCTGAAAGAGTCACACCTGAGCTTGCCTTGCATGGCTCAGCGTCCACACAGAAGTGGCTTTAGAGGCTGAAACAATTAGCCCTGAGTCCCAACACACATGATTCCCAAGCCTGCCTCTTTCATGCCCCTGGGAAAGCAAGAGAAGACCAATAAATACCTTTTGAAAGAATGGCTGAGTTTGTGAAATAACCATCCTGAGATGTAATTTAGACTCGGGAGGCCCATGTCTCCCTAAAATCTTGAGAGACCTCAATAGATTTGAACTGTGACTAATATCTGCTAAGCCATGATGTTGGAAAAGGTAAGATGAGGAAGGTTGTAGAGATGGGAGCTTTTGGTGTCTGAGGAAGGGACTGAAAACAGAGAAGCGAGGAGGATATGGAATTGGTCAGGGTGTCTGCCCAGAGACGAGTATGTTCTGATTCTAGACAACAGGTGCTGGGTCTCAGGCACAGAGGAATTGGGGTGACTGCCAATGGCCCTAAGACCATGGCCTGGGCTCAGATTCTGTGCTCCCAAGTGCAAATCCTAGCCATTGCTGGCTACAGAATTCCCCTCCCTCGCCTCTCTGGGGTTCACGGCAGGTGGACACCTGACGCTATGGCTTACCTTTTCAGTCCTCTCTGAGTTTGCTGTTTGACAAGAACAGCCAGGGTGAGCACATCCATGCTGGCTGTTTGGGAAAACAGAGCTCCAGAGCATGTAAAGGGCACCCCTGCTGCCGACCAGGTCCTCTGACTGAGCCAAACCTGTCTGGAACCTGGAGGCAGAGATGCCTTCCTATCCCCCCCACACCCTCTCACGGCTGCCTGGCCTCAAATATGGGGGACAGAGTTGGGGTGCAAATCCTAGAGGCTTCTTCACCAGGACCGGCTGCCTTGTCCTGTTTCTCAGAAAAAAGCTCACAGGGTGACAGTCTCTTTAGAGTCTTCTGAGACAACCCTTAGGGCCCAAGAGGGGAGATCTCAAAGCCTTCAGAAGAATCTGGGGGTTAAGAGTGGGGTGGGGGAGGGAGTGAAGCCCACTTGAGGTTCTGAAAACCCACTGGAGTCTGCCTGTCCCAGGGCGCTAGTGGGGCAGTAGCGCCCCCTGGTGGTCATCACGTCCGGGCCCTCCGCTCCTTTATTTCCCAGGCAGTCTCCTCTCCCTGGGTTCCCCCACTCCCTCTGCCCGCCTGCCCACTGTTCTTTCCTTCTATCCTTTTCTTTTCTCTATTCCTTTCTCTTTTTCTTCTGGTAGAACTCAGCTTTTGTCTTTTGAAACCTCGCTGCAGAAAACCATCCTGTAAGGGCCGAGATGGATACTCTAACAACAATAAGGCTGATCAAGTGACAAGTTAGCACTGACCAGGTGTTCACCCGGCTGGAGCAATATACTAATGTCAGTGCATTGCTTTTCTTCCAGATTTCCTCCATTCCGCTCCAACCCTAAACAACTACAAGGGTCTGGGTGCCTAGTCAGTGCCAGTCTTTCGTGGGGGATTTACTTCTCCTTTTCCTTCTGGTCAGAGGCACTGTATTCCTGATGGAGGAGGAAAGCCGTGGCTGTGGGAGCATGTGCATGCAGTTGGATCTCCAGGCTGCCTTGTCCCCAGCTCCCTCTGACTCGTGCTCGTCACAAAGACCTAGCCTTCCTCAGTCTCAGAGTACGGGGCCCTCAAACTTGGCCATCTCATTCCATAAGGGGGGTAAGAAGCAGCTGCCTAAGGGGAGTTCTGCATCTTCCGCCTCCATCAGTCCCACCCGACCTTGGCCTTTGCAGGGGTCCTGGCTTCTCGCTGCGTGCCAGCTGCTTGCCATCCAGCTGCAGATTGAAGTGCGGGGTGTCTGTGTTGGGTGGGGAGGAAGCACCCACTTTCAGGAGGCCAGGATGTACGTCCCCTCCCACCCTCCAATGGGCCTACAGGCAATAGTAAAAGTCAGAGGCCTTTTACTTCCTTAAACAGAAAAAAAACCCTAAAAGTAATCAAATAAAAATGAGGCATATTATTGTGCTAAATACCCTTGGCCTGGGTTTCAGTCCTGACACAGGTAAGCACTTGCTCCCTGCCCCAAGGCCTTAATTTCCCCACCTGTGCGGAGGTTGGAATACACTTCCACCCCCACAGATCATTTTTTGTGCCTCAGTTCCATGGTTCCAGTTCTCTTGCTTTTGTATTGGGCCGGCTAGGATGTAGCTTTTATCTGTGCAAACTGGATTGCACCCCCTCCCATGTATTCTAAACTTGCATTTTTGCTGGAGTAATATTTTTCTAGTGTTTATTTTTAAAAGGTCTGCATCTGTGGTGACCATCTCCCATTTGGAAAATTAACTGCTTGCAGATGTTGCATGTGGCACAGTGTTCTCCTAGGCAACGAAACCACTGGGGTTTGGCTATCGTTTCAAAAGGAAGAGGAGGGAAGAAAAGCTACATGTCTCTGAGGTAGGTGGCAAAATTTTATGAAATGCGCAAATGAGATCGACTTTTAGAAATTAAGGGTGGAGGATCTAAGTTTTGAGAGCTCGAGTGTTAAAAAGCTCTCAGTGAAAGGGTCGTTTGTGAGATGTCTGTGGCTGTGACTGCAGAGGGGGGAATGCCTTCCGCCCCTACACACAGAGCTTGGGGTTCAGCCCTCACCCACCCACAGGGCCATGGTCCATTCTGACCAGTCCAGACAGTGACTTCCCTTTGGATCCAGGATGAGTCTCTGAGTTTAGGAAAAACAGCCCAGCCTAGAGCAGAACCCAAGAGGTTCTTCCCACCCTGGGGTCCTGGAGTGTATTCACTGGCTCTCCCCACCTTGGTTTCTGCCCTCCCCACCTTGGTTTCTGTCCTCCCTAGGAACTTCTTCCTTTGAGGCCTCACCCCTGGCCATCAGCCTCGATCTTCCTCCCCACATGCAACAGAAAACCAGTCCAGGCCTAAAAAGACATCTTGGGAGATTCCAAGGGACTCTTACCACACCATACAAAGCTCCTTTTTGTTTTCTACTTTACTGATCACCCCCAACTCCTATCTCCTTAGCAGTTTCCAAATCCAGACATAAGACTGGAAACTAAGGAGGAGGACTCAGCGCCAGCTTCTTGTGCGGGTACTTATGGTTTGTGTGCGTGCATAGGTATGTGTGTGGTGGGTGAAGTGCACGTATGATATCTATACATGGAGTGTGTGTGTGGTGTCTGTATAGGATATGTGTGTGTTGTGTGTGCATGGAGAGTGGGTGGTGAGTGTGGTGTTTACAGGTGGGGACAGGGTGTGTGTGTGTGTGTAGTTTGTGCTTGTGTGGTTGTATTTGTGGCTGCGAGGGGCTGGTGGTGGAGCAGCATCTTTCTCCAGCTGGTGCTCACCCCTGGACGTTTCTTATCTGAATCTGAAACAGCTTCCTTTTTGCTGTACTTCCAGTTCCCTCTCTTAGTTTAACGAGTTCTCTGGTCTCTGGTTCTTCCCACTGGGAGGTAGATTCCTGCTACCTTTGGCCCATGAGAGTAACCAAGAACAAACTTTGAGCAGGAAAGAACCTCAGACAATTCCTCTAAATTATAATGAATCTGAGCACTTTCAATATGAGGAGCTTGAGGCCCAGTCTGTGCAGTTCATTTGAATAACAATTTCATGCTAGTTCCAAATCAGTAGATTTAAACAGTGTGGTAATATTATTTTGTATTTTGGGTAAGATTTTCTTTATAAAAGAGGATATGGAGATTTAGAAGACAAACCTCAAACCTCAAGCTAGATACAATTTTTTAAAAAAGCCTGTAAGATAAATATGGGGTGAATAAATTGAGTTAAGGTAACTTTATAATTAGGGATAGCGTTTCCTTTTGGAACACAATAACTGTTTTAAAAACAGTATGCAAGAATAGCCATTCAGTAGGAAATATTGATAAGGTGTACTCAGATCTTTTTTTTTTAACATATAAAATAAGGAGAAATACAATCAATTCTTTTTTTCAGAGAAACAACAAGAAACTTTATTGACCACCTCTATCATTTGGAGAAGTGATGTGTGATACTAAGTGGAGGAGACAGAAAAGAAAGGGATGATGGAAGAGGCCACCGATGGACAGTAAGACCCTCAGGATTAGGGCTCTCTGTCAGGAGTCAGAGAATGTGGGCAAACCTTTGAGTTAATGCTCTGGCTGTCCAGGGTTTGCATATTAGCGTATCTGAGAACAGGTCTTTATCAAGTGTCCTTTCATCATAAAAGATCAAACCAAAGATCCCCTTTTAGGCTTTCAATCTGGGATGGAGGAAGAAATTGACAGTTGCTTCCCAGGTGACCACACAAAGAAAATCTTTTCTTATTGTGCAAGCATTCTGAAGACTTTGAAGGGCGTCTTTGGTTGAAAACCATTATAACATTGACAGGGGAGACAAGCCCCCCTAGAGCCGGTACCATGCCCCACACCCTCTCAGATGAGAGGCGCAGAGCAGGGCCCGTGGCGTATGCAAATGTGCGGCCTCTCTTTTGGTCACCATCTGTTTTCTAGTTTATTTATACTTGGTCCACACGATGCCAAACAACTGGTTTGACTGGTTTTTGTTTCAGTAAATGGATGAGACCGACCTATTTGATGTCCCCTGGAGACAGAAAGGTTGAGTGTTCGTGTTTGTATTAGGTATTTTGATATAGCAGACCTATAAGGACTTCAGGGTTTCAGAGTAGGTCTGGAAAAAGCAACCACCAACCACTCCACACCCAGATGGGAGGCACTAGAAACAGAGTTTAGTGATGGGTCTCAGAAGGACATGGGCTGCTGGAGGCTGCTGATGTGACCCATGCCAATGCTGGGGTCATGGGCAGTGGCTGCAGAAAGGATGGGCCATGAGAGAAAGTGGGTACAGGGCAGGGGAGGGGCTTTCGGTCTGGCCCTGCTCGAGCACCAGTCTATAGGGAGCATCCAGGCATTGGTGGCTCATATCAGAAGTATGGTGCCGTTAACTCAGTATAATCCTGCTCCTTATTCCAATGTGTGGGTTTTCCCCTACCCCCAATTCTCTGACATCAGCTGGCTCTTCTACAATTCAATTCTGACACTACTTACCTGAAGATATTATCAGATCCCTCAGATCAGGGGCTCAAAACGACAAGAGTGCCCACCCTGCCAGTTCAGATGATGTTACCTATGTTTCTGATAGATAGGCTATGAATCAGAAGTTCCAGTAACCACCCCCGCCCCTTTGGGTTTGATTAATTTGCTAGAGTGGCTCATAGAACTCAGGAAAACATTTTACATACTAGATTGCTGGTTTATTATAAAAGCATGTAACTCAGGAAGAGCCATGGGACTTCCATGTCCTCTCTCAGCACACCATATTCCCCAAATCTCCATGTTTTTACCAACCCAAAGCTCATCGTTTTAGGTTTATATGAAGGCTTCATCGCATAGGCTCAATTAATTAACTCATGGGACATTGGTGATTGAACTCAATCTCCAGCCTGGGTCTCCTCCCCAGAGGTTGTCAGGAGGGTGAGACTGAACGATCCAACTCTCCAATCACATGGTCAGTTCCCATGGCAACCAGTTCCAATATTTATGTGCTTTCCAAAATTATCTCATTAATATAAACTCAGGTGTAGTTAGAAAAAAGTTTATTATGAACATCAAAACATTTTACCTCTCTAATCCCTTTGGAAATTTCAATGGTTTTAAGGGCTCTGTGCCAGGATTTAGGCCAAAGACACAGTATCACACTCAGGTTCCTACACATGCAGCTGCAACATTATTTTTGCATGGCATGTTCACCTGGAGTCTAGCCACTGATGGTTGCTTGATGCTGACTTTTACAGTTGCTCCAATTCTGACAAGTTGGCATAATAAGTAGATTTGCTAGTTACAAGTGATTGACTTTATTCTGCAGATTAAAATGGTTTAATATACTTTTTACCTACCCCAATAAATTGTTTGGTTTGAAGAATTACCTGTGGACTATATCATGCGCTAAGCTTGAAGAAAGATGTATAATATTTTTATTAACATAAAATAAGGTTCTTCCTAAATATGTAATTAAATGTTAAACAAATAATAAAAAGAATAACAATGGAGTGCTTACTCTGTGCAGGTTCTTTATGTTTGTCATTGTATATATGACCCACAGCAATGCTGAAGTAGGTATTAGTCCCATTTTACAGAACAGAAAATTAAGGTTCAGAAAGGATAAGTAACCTGATTTAGGTCACACAGGTTGTAAGTGGCAGAACTGGAATGCCAACTCAGGCGGCGGGAATACAGAGTTGCAGCAATGAACGCCCCTGCCATACTGCTTTCAAATGTTGAGAAACAAAACGAGGCATTTGTTTGAAGAGTAGTCACATTGTTAGCCCGCATGGATGTCTGCACGTGCTGCTTGGGCAGAAATGCCAGAACTTTGGTGATGTGACAGTATCTTGAATAATTTTTCAGAGTGGGTATTGTCCAGGCAAAGTAAGCAGGGCAGAGAGAATGAGGCTGGGTAGAGGCAGGGTTTTCTGGTGGATCCATAGACTCCCAGGAGGCTTGTCTTAAAGAATGCTGTCTTAGGCTGTAGAAGGATGAAGCCAGGGAAGGGGCTCTCTGGGATAAAGTAAGGAAATGCCTTTCTCATCAGGGAGGTGGGACTTCTGGGCTTGGTCAGGAGGGCTCTAGGTGACCCAACATGTTATGGACATAGAAACATGTCACGCCGGTGTGGCACTTAGCATTCGCATGCTGTGACCTGCAACTTCAGACTTCACTTTCTAACACCATTCAGGCTTTAGCAAATGCTTCTCCATTTGTTGTGAGTGATATGTCTTTGGAATGAAAGGTGATGATGTTTCCATGTGAGGAAGGTCTCAGGGTTGTGTTGCCAACAATATCAGAAAAGGATGCTGCTTCAAAATGCAAGGAAGATTTCAGTGACAGAGTCCTTAGGTAGAGAATAAACTGATTAACTTGTTAAAACATTAATCTCAAATAGCATCAATGCTATAAATGCTTACCAAATATCACTTTCCAGAAGTGCTAAATATCTGCACCAATTCATATTCCTTTTATTGGTATACATTGATATGTACATCTAGATGTAACATGTGTGAGGCATAACACTCATTTTTTACATTAGCAAGCAACCAGGTAGACTTTAAACACAATTTAAAAATAAAGAATATTTTACTTTTATAAAGACGCTAAATATAATATTAAATTATCAGAAAATCAAATTAAAATGTCATTTAAAATTTTATGTTTATTAATTATAACTCGTATTTTGCCATTTAATTTTTTAAAAAATTTATTTGTTTGTTTGCTTATTTATTTTTAAAGAGAGGGGGAAAGGAAAAAGAGAGGGAGAGAAGCATCACTGTGTGGTTGCCTCTCACTCGTGCCCCCAACTGGGGACCTGATGTGCAACCTAGTCATGTGCCATGACTGGGAATCGAACCAGCGACACTTGGCTTGCAGGCCGATGGCCATTTAATTTTAATGGGTTTAAAATATATGTAAAAATAATTTTTTCTGTCTTTAAATTTTGATGAAATATATTCAAATTAGGCAATTTTTGAATAGAATCACATTTTATATTAATCCTTTCATAATTGAGAATGAATGCAAGTCAAGATTGGGATAAAAATATAAAACAGCAGTCTAGTTCAGAAGCTGATAAGAAACAGAAAATTGCCCAAGGGGTGATCTGCTACATCTTTAAAAACAACAGAAATACTAAAAATGAGCAGGCTTTTCTTGGACCATTCCATATGAAATTTTCATACAGAACGTTAAAAATTATTTATGTAATGAAGATCTAATTAGCAACAAAAATAATGAGGATGTGAAAGGGAATTATTCATATCACATTCACAAAATAGATGTAATTTGTGTCTGCCTAGAAAACATGAAGAAAATTATGTTCATGAAATTAGCCCAATGGGAGGAGAAGGATGAAATGGAAACCATGGGGGCTTCCCTGTATTCCCTGTACTGTTGGGAGGTGGATGCTGTAAAATGGCCCATGAAGCCCTTCTCCCAATAGAATGTTTCCTTAAAACCCAGCTCCATTCAGATGAATGATTACAAATCTTGGATGAACATGACAGAAAATTTAATATTTTGTTTTATACCAAAATTCTTTTAATTAGAGAAAGAATTGATAGAAACTGGCTTTTATATACTAAATCCAAAGATGGCATTTTCTTAGTTCTGTACCGATCATAACTAACACTGAAAATCACCTTTGGCTAGAGAAGATATTCATGGCCAGAAGAGAAAGTTATATGTAAACAAACAAACAAAAAAATCATAAAGCAATTGTTTGAGGGGGAAAAAGGTGAATAAGCAGCAAACAGTTAATAGTATTTAACAAAGACAAGTCAACACCAACACAGAACATTGGCATGATATTCTTAAAATAGAAATATTATGTGTCCAATATTTAGTCTAACAAAATTATGCTTTTCACGGTAGTAATTGTATCATCTTTATAGAAAACATTGGAAAGCTGTCTACGTTTTGTAGACATGATTTAAAAATTTGCTGCTAGAATGATAAAACATGAAAGAGATTTCAACCCAAATGATCGTGACTGAGGATGGAAGATTAAAAAGATATTATTAAATTAATGGGTAATGAAACGATAAAAATATACATAAATTTAAAAAAAGAAAATATTACTTAGTTCAACTAGATTGTAGCCAAGTCAAAAGCCATGTTGAATGACTTACATTTATGACACTTGTTGTGAAGTTGTCAGATGAAAACAAGAAACTTGAAATTAATGAGTGTTGTTAAAATTTTACACCTGTTGTAAAAAAAGACAGACTTTGTCTTAGAAGACACAGCTTTAAATTTTAGCCACTGATTTAAAAGATTATTGAGGGCAAGCCTATGATAATGATGCTAACATGACTGTTAAAGAAAAGGGCATACAATCCAGAAGCTTCGCTGAAATAGAGGAGCATTCTCTGAACTGTGGTTTGAATTTTAACAAAGACATGCATAGCCTGGTAGCACTGGTATTCCTTTGAACAGTTAAAAGATTATGTATATTGTTTTCGGTATATTACATTTTATTGCCCAACAGTGGAACGTCTTGATGAAACACATAAAAAATTTGACTTCAGAACACTCAGCACTACAATGGGAATTCCAATGAAATGCTGTTAAAGCAATTAGATTTAATTTAGACAAGATAGGAAATACATTGGTAGAGTTAAACAAAACAATGGAAGATCCTCAAACAAAACAAATCTTGGTCCTTAGTAGGAAGTGAAATTAATTTTGAATTCTCATCATCAAGTTATTTGTTATAAACTGTTACTTGCTATAATGTTAGCAAAGGGTCACAAAAACAAATAAAAACAACCAAAACCCAGAACCATTTTAAGTTTGGTTATTTCACTTTTATAGGAATTCTAAACAGGTATTTAAAAATTCAGAGAAAATTGTTATGCTAAATTAAAAAAAACTGCGTGATAAGTACGCAACAGAAGTAAAATTCCAGTAAAGCACAAAGAAATTCAAATAACGAAGCAAAAACATTTGTGTGATTCTGAAGGAGATTCATTTATATACAATCTGGAAACTGGTTTCTACAGACTGTTTTGGCATTCTAGATTAAGGAATCATCTTGATCAGAGAGAAATTTGAACAAATAAACCAACATATTGCTATTTTCAGTTTTCTTTATAATAATGCAGACTAGAAAAATTTAAAAGAAAAACTTATGAAATAACCATATAAATCTAGATATTGTTTAAGATAAGCTAAAAATGACTATATAAGTGGTAGCAATTCATGTAATAGTATTAAAATATTTTGTATTTCCAGTGACAACACTAATTGACCCCATTACAATGTTTGAGCTTGGTGTGTAACATTATGGTTCATTTCCAATCTAACTATTGCTTTAAGAATTTTATTGACAATTACAGTAGTTACCACCTTAGCAAAGTGTTTCCCTAGATTGAAATTGCCAAATTTGACATCACTGTGAAAATTCTTAATTATGGTAACACAATTAGTGATTTGCTGAAATGAAGGACAAGAAGTACAGATTTTATGAAATAAATTTGTAATAAACTATTGTGTCACCCACCTAAACATCAGCTCATCAAGACGTGCAACCACACGTGTGCAATCAGTTGCTGATATTTTGCCAACTTTTAGTCATACAAAAACCATAGCTCTGCACACATTTTTCAATTTTGATGTTGCAAATGTTATACTTGTCAAGGAAAGAGGAAAGGACATACAGTCTTTAACAGTTTTTAACTTGATTTATAACTTTTAAATATTTAGACATATGGTATCTTGGGTGGGCTTGAATGGTGGGCTGAATTCCAGGTGGTGGTGCATGTAGCTTGAGGAAAAGTTCTGGGAGCCCACACCTGGAGAGAAGGTTAGAAAACGAATGTGGTGTTGACCTGAGAATTCTTCCACATCTGAAGGTAGCGTAAACCCAAGGCTCATTTCTGCTAAGAAGCAGTTCTCAACCTTGGTTGCCCGTTAGAATCATCTGGAAGCTTTAAAAATGCTGTGCCTGGCTCCACTCTCCAGGGCCTCTGACTTCGTGGTCTAGGTTGAGGCCCGAGCATCCGTGTTTTTAAAAAGCTCCCCAGATGATTCTAAAGTGCAGTCAGGGTTGAGAGTAGCCTATTTAGCAAACAACATCCTGACCAGGTTGAACCAGCTTCGTAGCCAGGTCACACTACGGCCAAATTTGGGTCCTGTTATGTCTGGCCTGGGTCAAGCTGAGGTTGGACAGGGCTGGAACAGGAGGCTGTCACTATGGAGAAACAACAGTAGGTGAGCCTCAGGTTCATCCAACTGACATTTATTGTGCTTCTACAGTATTTTAAGAACTGAGGACACATAAAGGAATAAAACATTAATTCCAAAATATGGGGAACAGATGTGTAAACAAAATCAGTACAGTATCACAAATATTATGGTAAAAGTACGTAAGGGGTAGAGTAGGGGCACAATTTCATGCAGGAAGGAAGGATGGGTGAAGGGGGTCTAAACCGAGCCTTGGAAGACAAGGGATTGTCTGGGGACTGTTGAGGTTGTGGACCAGGAATGTGTAGGAAGACTTCTTGACTAGGGCAGGGTGGGAATCCCAGGCATACTAAGAGCTGGAGCAGGCCTTTGGGAGCAGACACAGTAGGGACATGGGAATGTGGGAAACCAAATGCCAGAATGATTGGCTAACTTCTCTTTGTTCTGGAACCACTTGTAACAGACACGGCGTGTATTTTCTAAGCAACATCTTAGAGCATCTTCAACTGGGTTATAGCAGGGCTTTCCAAGAGGGTTGATAACATGAGAAGGGAGTATTTTCAGATTCTCAGTTTCTATATGTGTTTTTTTCTAAGGCTTTGTTGCTGAAAAGCTGGTGTTGAAACAACTCTCAGCAGCTTCAAGCTGTTTTTTTTTTTTTTTTTTCCTCCATTTTCCACAATCACTTTCTATGTTTTTTACAAGGAAGCAGTACTGCTCGACTTTTCAGAATCTTCCTGTGATGGGCTGCCCCAGGGTGTAACCTCAGAAGCACCAAATAAAGGGATTATTTGAAACATCAATTCCAGGGAGCTCTTTTAATGATTAATCAAAGAATCATAAACCAGCCTTCTATTTTTATGTCTTAATTACATTTCTCTTCAAGGGAAAGCATAGTGTTAGAAAGTAATATTTGCTTTTCCTTTTTGACAATAGTAATTGTCAAATTCTCTCTTTTTATCTTGGTTACTCTGGCTAAACATTTATAAATTTTGTTGATCTTTTTTTAAGAATCAGATTTTGTCTTCTTATTGATTTTTCTCTTTTCAATTTCATAAATTTCTACTCTTATTTTTACTACTTCTTTCTTGCTTTGGGTTTAATTTTCTCTTTATTTTCTAGTTTCTTAAGGTAGAAGCTTAAATCATTGATTTGAGACTTTCTTATTTTTAATACAATCATTAAAAGCTTAAAATTCTCCTCTAAGCATTGCATTAGCTGCAACCTGCAGTTTTTGATAGGCTCTGTTTTCATTTTTATTCTAATTCAAAATATTTTCTAATTTTCCTTATGACTTCCTGTTGATCCATGAATTACTCTGTACAACTCTACTTTAAATTGTAAAACTACCAAATACTTGGGATGGGGAGGAGGGACATAGGGGGAAATAAATCAACTTCAACTGAGGAATGGATGAGAGGGAGAGTGTGAGGGTGCAGGTCGAATTCAGCTGTATTATTATTTCATTTCATGGGAGCAATGCATCCTTTGTGACTTCCTGAGTGTTTGTACTTTATGTACATTTTAAGTCCCTCCCCTTCCTCTCTATATTGATAGGCAGTAAGCAGAGAGCTAATGTTTGTGTAGCAGCTAGGAGTTCTCAAAGTGCCTCCTATGTATTTTGTTTAATGCCGTTATCACTCAGAATAAGGACAGGAAAATGGTGCCAGATGCAGAGAAATTAGGGGACTTACCCTACCCCCGTGCTAGTGTTAAAACTGGGTTTTATATCCAGATATTTGACCTCATTTCTCCAAATCCAATGTTCTTCACAAATACTCCAGCACCGCTCATATACCAGGCATGTGATCTTGCTTTAGGGGGCAGTACGGGATGGGGTGTATTGTTTCACCACGAGCCTCGATGGGGCACAAGCAGAGAGTGTCCAAGTGTACACAGTAGGAAATGGCAGCCCTGAGAAGGAGAGAGCCTTTAGCAGGTTGATGACTGGTATCTGTTGGAAGAACCAAAGGGATGCCCTGGGAGTGGCCTTGCTTGGGTAAGGGGGCTTCAAAGCCAAAAGAGGAAAATACTTGTATGCCCCCAGCTCCAGATCTGACATCAGGTGCTGCCCTTATTCTGTGCTTCTCAGTGGCACTGGGGTTCAGACAGGAGAGGGTCATGGGGAAGCTCATGAAACCCTTCACAGTAGCTCTCCATCAAGGGTCCTCAGTAGGCAAAATGGTCTGCCTTTGTTTCTCAGGGCCATTCCAGAAGAAAAGCCTGCCTGGCAATGGGAAAGGTAAGGGGGTCTCTGTGGGTGAGGGGGGCCTTGCCTGGCAGGAGCCACAGAGATCCGATGGGATGACCACTGCAACTGAATTTCCTATGTGTTTTTGAGACATTTCTTATTACTGATATTTTGGTTCAGAAAAGTTGGTGTTGAGAGAAGTATAAGAAAGCAGCAGGTGTGGCAAGTGGCCAGGGTGCAAATCCCTGACCCATCACCTACTGTCTTGTGGCCTCAGGCAAGTTCATTAACCTCTTTAGGCACTGCTGCCTAATCTGTGAAATGGGGACCATGGCATTCACCTTGGTGGGTTTCCTTTGGTACCTGGTAGAGGCATCTTAGATGTTCCCAGATTGGATACTGCTTGAAGGCTAAGACAGTGCATCGCCAGGGACTGGCACAGTAGTGCTCAGCAAATGCTTAATGAAAAGCTGCTGATTGCAAGTGGCAATAGGGAAGCAGTAGGTGTTGGTGGATTACTGAATTAGATGAACCCAAGTTCAAATCCTAGCTTCACTGTTTGCTAATTGCGCAAGTTACTTAATTTCTTTCACCTCACACTCCTGGTCTCTCAAGTGGGGATGGTTAGAGAATAAGTCTTATAGGCTGTTGTGAAGACAGAGGAAATGCACGTGTGGTAAACAATCAAGAAATCACAGCTGCGATGACTGTAGACGGGCACGAGGGACAGGACTGAATGAGGAGTCTGGCAACCTGCGCCTAAGTTGCTGGTCTGATAAATTACCAGCCCTCTGATCTTGGACAAGTCACCTGACCTTCACCTTTCTGAGCCTTGTCAAAGTCACATAGAGGTATTCATGCTTCATTGTATATAGTTTGGGTGATGTGACGTGAGAAATTTGACATCCATAAAATAGTAAAAGAGCAAAATAATTATTAATTCTTTATCTGTTATCTCAACCACCTAAGTCCTCTGTGAGATGTTCAAGTCCTCATTTAGTAAGGGGCCTCGAGGATTCAAATTCCTTTCCTTTTAGGCAAGTTTCTTCTCATGAGGATCTACTGCCCTCTGGTGGGTATTATCACCATGTTGTAAAGAATTTTTCTGGACAAGGTTAGGTAGGTGGTTTGGCTCAGGGTATCTAGTGAAGCTACTACCACTTTCCTGCTGTTGCCCTGGAGCAGCCCAGCCCCCAACCCCTGTTATCTGAGGCTGAGGAGTGCTTTGGAGACCACAGCACATCTGGAGTGTTAGCTGGGAGTGGCCAGACTTGGCCAACCTTCTAGCCCTCTGGGGCAGTGGTTCTCGAAGTGTGGTCTCTCACCAGCAGCATCGGGCATCACCTGTTGGAAATGCAAACTCTCAGGCCCCACCCAGACCTGCTGGATCAGAAACTCTGGGGGTGGAGCCCAGCTGTCTATACTTGAACAAGACCTTCAGGCTGCCTTGCACTGAAGTTTGGAAACCACTGTTCGAGGGACTCCAGGACTTAAGAACTAGGAGAAAGGGGCCCGGAGAAGAGGTAGGAAGGGTGGTGGGTGACTCTGAGGTGTCCAGCCATACAGCTGGCTGGGGATAAGGTCCCTAAAGCAAGGCAGGGCCATGGGCTCTTGGAAGATGTATGCTTCTACTTTGCCAAATAAATGAATTGATTTTTTCTAAATTTGTATTGTAGTATCAGGGGAAAATGTTTAATTATTTTGCATCACTTCCCAATTGCCATCTCAAAATAAGTGTAGGAATGCTTTAAAGCAAGATTCTGTTTATATTATTGAGATAGTTTTATTTTGGAGAAGATGCGACAGCTGTCTGAATATCATCTTAGATTTCACGTGTAACTTAAATACAGGGGTAGGCAAAAGTAGGTTTACAATTGTGAGTATGTGAAGCAGTTTATTCTTGTATTATTATTTATTAATTATTGCATTATTTTCCACATAAACAACTGTAAACCTACTTTTGCCCCACCCTGTATTTTTATTACCTGACAAAGTTATATTTTAGTAGTTTACTTCAGGCTATTTTCACTTTTATATTTTACAGATGAATTTAGTGTTCTCTTATCAACCTGAAACAGATAATTACAAAAATAATTTAATCACACTGTATGTGTTATGGGAGGAAAGTACTGGGAGTTGGGAAAGTGTAAAACAGGGGCCCCACAATTCAAGTTTATTATATATATGTGGTAAATATATAGGTAAATTGAAGGAAACTTCACATTTACACAATACATCTTTCATTCAAGACCAAATGTGTCTTTCCATTTATTTGAGTCTTCTTCTCTGTCCCTTAGTAAAGTTTACAGCTTTTCTTTAGATACACATTACATGTTTCTTGATAAATGACTTTTAAATAGTTTGTTGTGTTACTTTTATGAATGGGTTCTTCTAATAAGTTATGTTTGTTACAGGGCATCTTTCTAAAAGATTAGTCTTTGACAGCTGTATGAGAGGAGGGGGAAGGTGGGGACTGATTGAAAGAAGGTGAAGGGATTAGTCAAAGAACATATATGAATGACCCATAATTGTAATAGCATAAACAATAAAAAAATTAAATAAAAAAGGTCAGTCTTGCTCAAAATGTTCGAAACCCTCCAGTGGCTTTGTATTGCCCTGAGGTTAAACCTATACTTCTAACTGGCCTGCAAAGTCCTGTGAGGTCTGAGCTCCAGGTGCCACACCTGCCTTCCCATCACCGGGCCCCAGCCTGATTTCTCTTTGAGTTCTGAGTTTAAAAGAAAGCTCCCCAGGGAAGTGGACCCCTCAGATGAAGTCACATAGAGTTGGGGCATCTGTTTTATACTTCCCTGTATGACAATGAAATTAGAATTATTTTTGTGATGAGGCATTTCACGCTGCCTTCCCACAGGAGGCTCGGGGCTCTGCCTGCCTTTCTCGCTGCTGTAGCCCGTCCTTAGAATATAATGTTAACAGGTGGTTGCTATGGAGTGAAGACACAGTATTTAGAGAGAAGTCATGTGCCCTGACTTTTCAGGCCTGAAGCATTTGGGCATCCAGGGCCGAGGACACAGAGACAGTAAAAATCACGGCCATCATCAGTGACTTTTATGAAGAATATGTGGCAACATAAGGTTATGCTAAAAGTGAAGCTATCAGGACAAATACAGAGTGAGGACAGTTGGAATGTAAGTGACACAAATACAGTGATTTTTATTTGTTTCCTTCGCAGTCACCAAATGCCTAGAACAGTTCTTGGGTTGTGGTAGGTTCTCTGTAGGTACTTGATTGAATCAATGAATCAGGTATAAAATAGGCATAAGAATGGAAGCTCAAGTAGTGTCAAGGATATTCAGGTGATGTGATTACTTCTTATTCTTTTATTTCTTCCCAGTTGTTGACAATGGAGTCAGGCAACTTGTATAATGAAAAAAGGTTTTTCCCCTAAATTGTTATCTAAGCTTTTCCACGATGGCACTGCACTGAGTGGCCACGAGAGAGCAGGGCTGTGCTACCCTCAGGGATTGTAACCACCAGACTAAGTTTCTTCTAACGCCTATAAGTAACGCAGAGTTTTAGTTCATGCTTGGGACTTTCCTGGTGACAGGAATCAATACCATTTCCCCTTACCGAGGTGCCAGCTCCCTAGATAGGGCGTGAAAGCATCTCTGGTTTGTTCTTGCATGAAAAACACAAGCCTTTATTGAGTGCTGAGCTCCTTCTGAATGCCTTCTCTGGGATTCCAGGAACAGGACTCGGTTCCTCCCCTCACGGACCCTGTTCCCGGCCTGGTAACTTCAGATTCACACAGGAAAGGAGCTCAGGCTTGAGGTATGCCAAGGTTTGCATATTTATTTGGGTGTCCATTCAGAACAGGTAGGACTGGCCCTTGTGACTGGGGCTTGTGGGAGAATTCATTCATTTCCCCCAATTATACACCAGGTGCCTCTTCTGCACAGGCACTGCTCCAGGCATGGGGGAAGCAGCTGGCCCTACTCCCATGAAGGTCACAGTTTGGTGGCAGAGGAGGAACGGGAAACAAAGGACATAATGTGAAGGTGATGATGAGTGTGACTAAGGAAAACAAGCAGGATAAGGCAGTTGAGAGGGATGGGCCAGGGGTGCTGTTTTATAGAAAGAGGTCAGGGGACCTTCTCAGTTGGGGCTAGTTTTGAGTGGCGACTTGAATAAAGTGAGGAAGCAGGACCAGTGGCAATGTGGGAAAAGGCAGAGAGAACAGGATGTGCAAAGGCCCAGAGGTGGGGGTGTGCTTGGGTTGAAATGGGTGTGTGTGGCGGGGTGCAGATTCTGTAGGGGTGCAAGATCCCACAGATGCTGTGGGCTGTTGTTGATTTTGCCTTTTCCTCGAAGTGAGTTGCTGCATTGAGAATAGTCTGTAGAGTGCAAGGTAGCAGCTAGAAAACTGGTCATCCAGGCAAGGTAATGGTGGTGGCTTTGCACCTGAGACACTCGGTAACTGCTTTCTGAATCGAATTGAGCTGTTCCAGTCAGAGCTCGTTTGAAACCAGTACGTCCTGGCCCCCTACAGAGAATGGAAAAACCACCACAGGAACAAAACTTGTAGAGGAAAAACTGCCCCAATTTTGGTGTTTGGAGTTAAATGAAAGATGTATTTTTATGCTCAAAGAGGAGCCACAGAGTTCTAATGGGGAAAGGATCCTAGCCAGTTCTCAAATTTGACAGATGAGCTATCTGAAGCCCAGAGTAGTGAGGTCACTTATCCAAGGTCACACAGCAGCTTAGTGGCTCCCTGAGAGTCCAAAGTGAGAACGCTTGCCCTGCACTGTGTATCTCTTGCTGCTTTGTTCTTTTTACCAAGCCCTCAGATGGGCCCCTCTCCTACTGCAGGAATCACCTCAGCCCTGGGGTTCTGCCAAGATCTGCTGGTTACTCTGGCACCTTGCCGGCTTGGGCAGGTCACGCGCAGCAACCCAGACCTGGTCTGTGCTCCTGGGACTCGGAGCCGCATCAGTTCTCTCTCCACTTGGCAGCCTCCTTGGTTCTCTCACTCCCAATCCAGTACAGAAATAGATTTTATCTGGCAGTGTGATGAGAGACTTTGCAGTTTCTGTCAACGTTGTAAGTGCCCATGCCCTTTGACCTAGATTCATGCGCAGGAATCAGGGCTCAGGGCACCATATCTGAAACCGACAGAGCCGAAGGGATTCCTCAGCCTGTGACACCACGTGCTCCTCATCCCGCCCTCTCTGGCCTCTCCTTCTCTGTCCCCCTCCTGGACCCCTCCTCTGCCACTCAAGCTCTAAATGTGGTCACCTCTCTGGGCACTAGGGTCCTACTGTTTCTCCCCTCTGTACGCTACCCCAGTGTGACTTCCGTTCCCTTGGTTTTAAATGTCATCTCTATGCTGACTCTCCCTCAGTGAGGTCTCCAGTCCTGACCACTCAATGGCTCCAGTCTCACTCAGCCAACTGTTTTTTTGCTTTTTTGAGATATAATTCATGTTCCATGAAATTCTCCGCTTGTCCTTGTTGTTGAGTGTACCAGAAATTCACTCCTTTTTTGCTGAGTAGTACTCCATTCTATGAATATACCACAATTTTTAAAATCGATTGCTCTCCAAAATCACCCTCCTTTTTTGCATATTTCTTTATACAACACTGAATTAGATTAAAAAAATATTTTATTTATTTTTAGGAAGAGGGGAAGGGAGGGAGAGAGAAAGGGAGAGAAACATTGATGTGTGAGGGAAACAGTCGGTTGCCTCTCTCACACCCACAACTGGGGAACCTGGCCCACAACTCAGGCATGTGCCCTGACTGGGAATCGAACCAGTCACCTTTTGGCTTTCAGGCTGGCACTCAATCCACTGAGCCACACCAGCCAGGGCTGAATTGGATTTTCAAAACCTGTCTAAAAATATTTTCCTTTCAAGATGACTCAAGACCATTTACATATATGAATATATCAATATTTATTTGGTCTTTGTCATATTATTTTATATGTTATACATTACATAAATATACACATTATATTGTACGTACCCAATAGGTTTTTCACTGGATAAAGTGTTATTTCTTTCTCATTCTGTGATATTTAGGAGGAAGGTGTATATTATTGTTCTAGTGATTATCACTAACAAATACTTTTATTATATAATACCTTTAGTTATCTCTTTATTTAGGTATTTAGGTATTATCTCTTGCTTTCCTAATATGAACCATACTGACATTAGTTATGAATTATTTCTCTCTCTCTCTCTCTCCTTTTCTAATTTGTTGCTCAGGATTTTATCTCTGTAATTGGAAATAAACATCTGATCCTTGATTTTTCAGTTTCAAGCAATATTGTTTTAGTTTCACCTAATAACCAGAGGCAGTCAGTAACCTTGTTCTATTTTATACTTAATACCTTTCTGGTTCTCCTGGTTTTTTAGTTAGTTGAATTATTTGGATATTATCAGAGCTTATAATACTTATAGTTTTGTTTCCCTTTGCTCTTCTTTTCATTTTGTTTCTTCAGTTATTTACATGTAATATTAACTCCTCCACTCCAGACTTGTGCTGAAGCTTCAAAACAATTTTGTGGTTTCCTTAAATTTGGTCTGTGGTAGATTCCTGCATGATCACAACTGGTTGTCTGTGGCCTTTATACTTGAAGAATAGTTTGGCTCAAGATTAAATCCTTGGCTTACACTTTCCCACAAGAATGTTGCTTCAATTAAAATATTACTGACAAGCTCTTCAAGGAGACCCGAGCAGCCTCCCCAGCAGATGCAGAGATGCAAGTCTTTGTGTAGACCCTGACTGGCAAGATCATCATGCTCGGGGTTGAACCCAGTGACACCACTGAGAGTGTCAAATCTAAAATACAAGACAAGGAGGGCATCCTGCGTGAGCAGTATCACCTGATTTTTGTGGGCAAACAGCGGGAGGATGGCCGCATTCTCTCAGACTACAACAATCAGGAAGTCCACCCTGCATTTGGTGCTTGTCTGTGGGGTGGCATCATCGAGCCCTCCTCCACCCCCACGTGCTATGCCCACCTGCACCCCTATGGTGTCAACTGCTGCAAGAAGTGCAGCCACACCAACAATCTGCCCTGCAAGGAGAAGAGTAAATAATACCCCTTCACCACCTCCTCGGTCTGCAGGGTGGCCTCCTGCCTGAACCCTGTGACCCCGGGGTCCATTAGGTCATATATTTTCATAATAGTGCCAGATGTTATTTGTCTCTTTTCATTGTATTGACAGTTGCTCTGATGATATAAAAGCAACGGGGCATAAAACTGCTGGTGCCTTAGAACAAGTAAAGTCAGTATCTCCGAATTGTAGTGGTAGTCATTATATTCTTCACTGTCATGCACTCAAAGTAAAAAAAATAAAAAATAAAAAAATTCAATTTTACTTAAGAATATCTTTGATCAAATAGTGAAAATCAGTAATTTTATTAAATCTTAGTTCTTGATTACACATCTTTTTAATATTGTGTGATGAAATGGGAAGTGTGCAAAGAGCACTTCCGATGCGTACTGAAGTACAGTATGATTGTGTGGATTGTGAGCTGGCCTGGTTGACTTTTTCCCCGTGGAACACCATTTTTACTTGAAAGAATGACTTACAAAACTATGGTTATTAAATCTTGAGTATTTGGCAGACATTTTCTGGGAAATTACCAAAGTGGGTCCGTCATGTCAAGAACAACAACAGACAGTATTTGTTGCAAATGATAAAATGTAAACTTCTAAGAAAAAAATTTGAATTTTGGCAAAATTATATTGAGTGTGACAGTATTCTAATATTCAAAAAGTTTACTGATGAGATTGGTAACAATACTAATAAGTGTGATTACTGTATAATGAAATGTATTAACATTTGGAGAATCTCACACAACTCAGAGATCCGATATTTCAAAAAAAAAAAAAAATTCATGGCATGGATAAAAGACCCATTTAAAGTTCAAAAACAGACTAATGGCTTTTAGTGTAGCAGAGTTTGAAAAATTCATTATTATGGGTTCAGATTCCACCTCATAACTAATCTTTAAGAAACAACCACTTGTTGTTGAGTTTGGGTATAGTATCTAAGCATATCCATAATGATCTGAAGAGGCTATTAAAACAAGAGCTAACCATGACTGGAAGGCCTTGCTAAGAGATGTATTGGAGTGCCCCCATCTCTTTGTAATGTGTTAAATATATATAATGGTTAGACTGCCATTAGTTTGGACATACTATAGTCTTGATTCATCTGGCATAAGAGCCATAAACAGATGTTTAGGATAGACTGAAAGAGACCTGAAACCCAGTCCTCAAAGAAATGCTTTTCTTTTAAGTTACCATCCTACCATTTCATGACCTTTTAAAAAGGCACAACATGACAAAGATGATGAAAAAGGAACTCTTCAGTATGAGACTTGTACCTAGTTTCAAATTATTATGTGATTCCATAACCCCAAAACTATAGGAGTTGCATTTAACTGTGCTAATTTATATTACTAATCTTCTTGCAGGCAAAATATATACAATGAAAGAATTTAAAGAGAATGAGAAGGCCAAACTGCATTCCAGATTGCTCAAGAATTTCTAATTCCAGGTGCTTTGTGGCTCCAAATGAGTGGCTTAAACTGCCTATGGGCTACACAAGAAAGTAAATTTTGTAAAAGGAGCAGGTAATGGTTAATATTATAGAAATTATGGAACCTGTTGGAATTGGAAAACTTTTTCTTGAGACAGTGATGTAAATTTTGCCATAGTTATTATTATTTTTAAATTTCAGTTTTCTTTTATTTTTTTTCTCACCTGAGGACATTTTTTTCATTGCTTTGAGAGAGGGAGGGAGGGATGACAGGAAGGGGAGGGAGGGGGGGGGAGAGATAGAGAAAGAGAGAGAGAGATCGAGATCGAGGGAGATTGGTTGCCTTCTTGTACTTAATCCTGACCAGGGATTGAACCTGCAACCTGGGCATGTGCCCTGACTTGGAATCAAACCTGCAACCATTTGGTCTGCAGGATGATGCTTCAACCAACTGAGCTACACCAGCCAGGCCTAAATTTCAATTTTCAATGAGAAATCTACTGTAATTCTTTTCTTTGTTTTTCTGTATATATTTCTTTTTTTGAGGGGTACTTGCAAGATTTTTTATTTGTTTTTAGTTTTCATTAGATAGACTATGGTGTGTTTAGGTGCTTTGTTCCACTTTCTTTCTGTTTGTCCTTATTGGGGTCCTCTGAGATTTTTGTATCTGTGGTTTGATGTCTTTCATTATTTTTGGGAAATTCTAGGCCATTATCACTTCAAATATTTCTTATAACCCATTCTTTTTTCTTCTGAGATTCCAGTTATTTGTATGTTAGACAATATGGTGTTGTCCAATAGCTACATAGCTCTTAGATACTCTATTATTTTTTCTACTTGTATTTCAATTAGAAAATTTCTACTGACCTATCTTTAAGTTCACTGAGTCTTTCCTCAGCTGTGTCCCATATACCAAAGAGCCTATCAGAAGAATTTTTCCTCTCTGTGATGATTTTTATTTCTAGTATTTCCATTTGATTTTTAATATAGTTTTAATTTATTCTGAAACTCCATATGTTCATACATGTTGTTCACCTTTTCATTAGATGAACATATTACCATAGTAGAAAAGGATTCATTTTTCTGAGGATTTATATTGCTCACAGAGTCATTGGGAAGTCTTAAGAAACAAGACTGAGTTTCAGGAAGAGCACCCAAAATCACAATGCAGAACTAACAGGTAGAGGGATGTGTTGTTTCTGCTGTGATCAGGAAGCTGCAGAATCAGGAAGGTGCTGCTCCACCCATTGGCCTCAGAACCACACCAGCTCTGCTCTAATCTGTGTCAGCAAAATCGATACTCTTCAGAGGGCCAGTATCACTCTTCCAATCAACACCTGAGTGAGGGCAAGACTGGAGAGATCTAAGGCACCTGTCTGCCACCTTACGGCAAGGGAGATAGGAAAATGGAATGCATGGGTTCTCTCTTGGAAACACATTTATATTTATGTTTGTAAATCCTACAGTCTTTATGGCTTCTTTTTGCATCAGCGTATACACTCCCAGTGGATAGGGAGTGCTTTAAACTTTGCCTAGCTGAGTCTAGGTCCTCAGTAAATAGTAAACTGATCTCCACCATGGTTTCAGCAACTCTTACATGCTCAAGAATTCACCCAAGTTTGAAGAAATAGTATTTGAGACAATATATGTGGCAATGAAAGTATAGCAATAATTTCTGAAAGAGTATAACATAGTATTGTTTTCCAAACATCCTCGCGTGCATTATCTTGTTAAAGGTTAAAAGTGAAAGTGAATTTTAATGTTAGTAGTTTTGATTTGAAACCCTTGGCAAAAGCTCCTCATCTTCTGGGATCCCAGGACAAAGAAAAAGCAGTTATCTGCAAGATATTCCATATCTTTGCTCTTCTTTTATTTAATGTACTTGGCTGTGTTTTCACCCTTTGCCATCATTTTAAGTTGCGGGAGTCAGTGCTGAGGCATATGCCAGGCTCCTGTGGCATGGCACCTGGCATCTCCCAGTGCTGTGTCTGGGTGAGGTGGCAACTTTCTTCAGCTCTTTCTGGTTTTAAAGAACCAAGCGCTAATACATCCGGGGATAACAAACACAGACATAAAAATAAATGGTTAACAACTCATAAGTTAAAAGTGATTTTAATTAAATTGGAGCAGTAAAAATGTAATTTTGGATTAGTTTTGTGGGGTAGTAGCTGTTACAGTATTATACCCAGAGTGAAGAGGTATCATATTATAACCAGAGAAGTGGTACATATTAGTGTGTGTGTAACATGGGGAATCATCTCTAGAAACTGATTATGGAGTTAAAAGCAAGAGATTTCTCTATGTAGTTACATAACATGTTAACTATTCGTTAACTATTATATATATATGTAATTAAAGAGAAAATGACAACTAAATTCAGTGTGGGATCATGAATCAATATATAATATATTTGGAAACAATAAATTTTGCTTAAAGGAGAGAAAAATTAGAATGATGACAACAGGGGAATGGTTAAACAAATTCATGTATGAAAGAGTGTGAATTAAAAATAGTGATATAGACATAAAAAGATCTCTGAGACATACTGTTAAGTGAAGAAAACGAGTTGTAGAATAAATTTGAAAATACAATAAAAAACTTTCTTACAAATGCACATGTATGAAATTGTACCAAAAAGGTGCTTTAGGATTCCAGCAAATCAGTAACTGCTCTGAGCCTCACAGGGTTGCTAGGAGCATTAAATGAGATATTATAGGACTGTGCTTCAGACAAATTAAAGTGGGCGACAAGTGTGAGGTAGAGGATATGAAACCATTCTGGGCCATTCCATTCTTGCCCTTGCTCCCAAAGTGGAATTGGGATAAGGAAGGAAGGAAAAATCGAGAGCTTACTACAGGACAGACACTGATCTAAGCACTTCTCATACATTACTTGCATGCACTACAACCCCATGAAGTAGGCATTATAATCATCACACCCACTTTACAGTTGAGGAATTATAAAGAACTTTTAAGTTGATTTCCATGGTCATTCAGCTAGCAAGCTGCAGTCAGAACTTGAGCTTCTCCTGAGTGCTGTTCTCAGTTGTGATAACATGTTGAAGCACCCTGGACACATTCATAATCAAATACAATATGTATAAAGCAGCTGAAGAAGCTGAAATTTAAACCTATGTATATTTAAAACTGATTTTAAACCCTATTGAGTACTTATATGCTTATGCCAGGCACAGGAAAAACAGTGGTTAACGTTTTCTATGCATTTGCTGTGTGCAAGACATTCTCCTAAGTGCTTTACAGTAATTAATTTAATGCACACACTTCATGCAGGAGGTACTATTCTCCCGATTTTACAGTTGAGAAAAGTGCTGCACAGTTTAAATAACTTGCCCAGTGCAAAGATATTTAAGATATGGTCACACCCTCAGTCCGATGTAGGGGTATTAAATAAAATAAGGCTGAGATGATCAATCCCTGTAAGGGGAACATGTGACATTTTGAGTGGGATCCCCAAAGTGGACGTGGGCACAATGACAGCAGGGGGCACTGCACATGCAAGGCCCTGGGATAAATGAGCGTGGACCCAATCTAAACTGCTGGGGTCAGAACTGAGCCCCATGCCGAGGGCAGCGCCTCCCGGAGAAACGCAGTGACCGCTGTCCGAGGCCCCAGGGCCTCCGACAGACCCCAACCCACGGGACTCTCACACCCCGCCCCCGGGGGCGGGGCCCTGCCTCCCCTCTCAGCTCTCACCGCAAGGAGCCCCGCCTCACCTCAGACCACGTGACCTTCAAGCGCTCCCGATAGGCTCGGAAGGTAGAGGAATGATTGGTGGAGGTAGTAAATTCGTAAGAGGACTGTCGGGATTGGTTGCCGACTTCTCCGCCGGGCAGAGAGATTTCTCACCTGGAGAATTTTTCAGGTAAAAATGCTTGGATCTCTCTCTTCCCGGCTACAACCCCTTCTGTAGACTTCCTGTCACGTACGCGTCACTTTCCACCTTTGGAAAGCAGATGCCTTTTAAGAGAATCATCCAGTGTTCTTTCACCGTCGTGCCCGCGGTGCGCGGTTCCTGAGGTTTCGGATTGGCTGCTGTGGGATGGGGCGGCCTAGAGAGAAGCCCCCGCAGCGTGGGGAGGGAGCCCGGCTTCCCCGCTGTGCTCGGCAGTCCAGGATGGGCAGTGCCCCCTTGTGGTGTGCAGGGGTAACTCCTGGCGCTGTTGCAGCGGTGACGCGCTCTTGGCTTTCTCTCACCCGAAATGCAAAGCCTTTTAAACTAGAGAGTGAAAAGACTTAGACTCGAATAGGAGTGAGCCATGCTGGACGAGAGCGCAGGCTCTCGAGGCAGACTGACTGTGGAAGGTTCCAATTTTGCATTTATTCAGTTTTTAAATTTTCTTTCTTGGCTGGGTCTCATCTGTAAAATGAGGATAATAACTACCTCAGAGGGTCGCTGAGAAATTTCAATAAATTGGTATGCCTAGGGTTCGCGCAGTGCCAGCGATGTAATAGGTGCATAATAATAGGTAATTGGCCCTGGTCGGGTTGTTCAGTTGGTTAAGTGTCGTCGGGTACACTAAAAGGTTGCAGGTTCAATTCCTGGTCAGGGCACATGACTAGATTCTTCGGTTCATCCCTGGTTGGGGTGCGAATGGGGGGCAACCTATGGACATTTCTTTCTCTCTCTCTCTCAAATCAATCATATCCTCCTGTGAGGATTAAAAGCAAAACAAAAGAAACCAAAAACAAACAGTAACTGGTGGAGATCTATGAACTGGTTAAGAATGAGTGTTCTGTAGTTTGAAAGATCAGCGATTGATTTTCAGATTGCTTATCCCCCATCTCTCAGTTTCATCATCTGTAAAGGAGACTACCACTAGCACTCTGTTCATGGAATTGTGGGTTGAGATAATACTCATAAAAATACTCACTATGTAGCAACTGGTAAATGTTGGCTCCTATTATTACTATTATTATTTAACTATAAGGATTACTATTTCTTTCTTCCCTAGGCAAACTTCAGCCCAAGTTGGCCCCTCTGAAAGAGGAATAGTAGTTTACTTTGCCTGGAATTAGAGTCTGTAAATCTATGACATTCTCATGTATGAAGACGAGAGTTGGTCTTCACAAACCCTGCATATGGTGATCACAGTCCCACCCAGAAATTTCATCAGTCTTTTTTTGTGTTTTCTAGGTATCAATATTATTGCTTTATTTATTTATTTTTTAATGTCTTTTTTTTGGTGTGCATGTGATCAGTATATTCTGCTCATTCTGAAGACTATATTTCTCCCATTCTGAAGATGTATGTAGAATTACTTCTCAGTTAAAAGTGAAAATAAGCAGCATTTTTAGTGGGAAAATCTAGGGCTTTTTGTGTTGGGCAGACTTATATTTGAATCTAGTCCTGTGTGACATTAGATGAGTTGCCTATTTTCACATTTTTTAATCTATAAAATGGAGATAACTGGAATAACACTCAGCATAAAAAGGAACGAAATATTGGTAAATGCAGTAATATGGATAATCTCAGAATAATCCTGCCGAGTGTAAGATGGCAGACAAAAGAGTACACATTATATGATTATATTTAGATAAAATTCTAGAAAATGCACACTGATCTCTTGCTCAGAAGTGGACTAATAATTGTCTGGGGACAAGCAACTAGAGAGGGATGGAAGGGAGGATTACAAAGGGCACTATTGGAGGTGATGGTTTCACAGGTGCTGCACCTATCAAAACCTATTGCATACTTTAAATACGTGCAATTTATTGTATGTCAGTATCTCAATAAAGCTGGTAAAATATGGATAGCAGATTCATAAAGAGTTGTGATGTTTTAATGAAGAAAACATTAAAGTGCCAGGAACACAAAAAATCATCAATAAAAAACATTTGTGTTTTCCCCCATTTTCAAGCATTTTAAAAAACTACCAAACTATTAGCTTTAGTATTATATATTTATGTGACAAAACCGGTAAGTGGGTACAAACTGGGCACAATTTATCCTCTCTCTTTTGGGATCATGGGTACACATAAGGATTAAATGTGATAATTGTGTGATGAACTTTGAATAGTATTGGGCATGTAGTAAACACTAAATATATTTTTGTTTTGACAACTATTATCATTGTCATGGATTTGATAGATGGCACAGAGTGAGTGATCGGTTCATATTATAATTATAGTTATTTCCATTACTAGTTTGAGTAGACAGGAAAACTTGCTAAAAGATCAAAGAAGTTGATTTTAAAAAGGGCTTGCCTTTTCTGATATTCTTTGATGGGGCTGATTTTTTTGTGTTTGTTTGGGGCAAAACTGTGACAGAAACCATCTACAAGAAATTTGGTTAATGTCTTTTTCAGGAATAATTACTCATCATGAGTCTTAATACAGATAATATTAAAAGTATCAGGTACACTTACAGTGGTCAATGAGTTCAATGCGAATAAATGGTCCCCAGTCCTAAAAAAGTGGTGCTGATATTTGGGAGACATCATCTTCGCTTGAGGCATAAGAATCTCCAAATACAGATTTTTGAGCCTTACCTATAAGTACTCTGACTCAGTAGTTATGGGATGGGCCAATAATTTGTATTTTAACATACACAGTTGATATTGATACAGGTAGTCTGTAGACCATTGTTTGAGAAGCACTGGACTAAGACATTTGGGACCTTGGACAGCTCCTGGTGATGCGGCCCTGGATTTTCAGGACGCAGGACAGCTCCCAGCATCTCCAGCCCCATACACGCTGGGCTGTGAACACCATTCCTCAATGGGACTTGACCATTTTCCTTAAGAACAACCACCATCAATACCACAACAATAAAAACAGCGTCTCTTAAGAGTACACTTTGGGAAACTAAAAATTCTGGTTTCTGATGGCAAATAAGGAGAAGAGGTACATGGCACATCCTATATGAGAAAATATTCTAAGAGTGCTTAACTTGGAAACTCTGGGGCAGTGAGGGTACAGGTAGTCTTCAGAATCTGAGACCCTTTTGTGTGCAAAGCTTGTGAAGAAGATTATGCATATATATTGTAGTGAATGGAGACATTAAATTTTTCTCCATTTGAGGATGGAAATATTGTGGATCAACTAATTTGTATACTTTTATGTGCAATTTATGTCCTTTGATGGACCTCTTAAGGATTGTGTGAGTGACTAGAGAATTTTATTTAATTTCCTCATTATTCAATACCTAATAACTATATAAATCATTCAATTATGACAATATCAATAAAAACAAGTAAACAAACAATCCCTGAAGGTTTCCAACTGTGACACTTCAAGACAGGAGGTCTATTAAAGTTGGTACAGAATTGGATATAGCTCTTCTTGGCTAATCTGGAAACTTGATGTTATTAAAATGCTTTCTTATTATGAGCTACAATTAATGTGGGAAATCAGGTGATTTGTGTGATTAAGGAGGGTTTTTTGTTTTCATATGTCATTTGACTTTTAAATGTTCTTATCCTTGATAAATTTGTAATTAGACAAGTCACTGGTCATACAGTGTTGAATTAGCTAATATTTTTAGCAGGCCAAATTACTTTCATTGAAGATGAAGGCCATCTCAGTATTTCATTTAAAATACATCCCCAAGGGGAACTCAGTTAATAGTAAGCAGACCACCCCACATTCATCATCTGTGGCTTGTTTGATGGTAGTCTGAAGCTTGATATTCATATATATGAAAGAGAAGGAGACATTTTCTCAAAGGAATAGCTGATTTAAATTACCTCTCCTGAAAGTTATTATTATTATTTCTTTTTACTATGGAAAAAACTCTTGAGTTTGTGCCAATAAGACATGAGTTACCCCAGTGGTAGAGAAGAGGAAGCAGAGCTATTAATATGCTCAGCAGCTCCTTAGGAGACTAAGGGCATGCATTCTTCTTTCTGTGGGGAGTAATGAGATAGAAATGATTGACTCAAGGCTCTCAGCAACTGAGCAAACCTTCTGAACTATTTATGCTAATTTCAGAGTAAAGTTAACCCAGGTCATTTTTTTTTTTTTTTATGCTTGACTTCTATGACAGCAACTTCCCATGTTTGTTTGATTCTCATCTGACTGGATGCTCTCTTTTAATCTCTTAATTGGCTCCATCTTCTTTGCTTGACCTTCTAGGCTCCTTCCTGGGTCCTCTTCTGTAGCTACATTATTTTCCTGGTGGATTTCATTTTGTCTCATAATGTTTAAACCATCTATATGCAGATGACTCCCATATGTAAATTTCCAAGCTTGACATTTTCTTGTGCTGCAAGCTCATAAATCAAACTGCCTACTTGATGTCAAATACCTCCCTGTCTTGGTTGTCTAATAGGCACCTTAAATGTAATGGACCCCAAGCAGAACCCTTATTCTCTTAATTCCCTTCTCCCTATATTGTTCTTCTCCCTGTCTCTTCCTTAGGAAATGGCATTACCTCTTCCCAGTTTATTAAGATAAAAACCTAGAAATATTTCATTTTTTCCTCATATGTCATACAAATCAGTTCTATTTCTAAACTGTATCTCCAACATATTAACTTTATATTTCTACAGCTGTCACCTTCAGGTTAAACAATAAACATTCCTCATCTGGACTATTTTAATGGTCTCTTAACTGTTTTGTCAATTTTCATTTTTGTCCCACTCTAATCCTTTCTCCAGACAGTGACCAAAATAAACCATAAATCAGATATTACCTCTTTTCTTAACACCCACTAAGGGCTTCTTAGTGAATTTAGTATAAAATTCAGACTTTTTAATTTCATGGCCTTTAAAACCCTACATGGTATGGTCATGTCCACTCTCTGACTCACCTCCTATTCTCCCTTGCTTTCTCTGCTCCAGCCACACCATCCTTCTTTCAGTTTCTTAAACACACCAAGTTCTGCATTTGCAGATTTTTTTGCCCAGAACTTTCACATTCAGGAACTTCACATGGCTGGCTCCTTCTCAATATTCAAATTACTCCTCAAATATTATTTTCACAGTTAAAAACCATACCTTTATTTCTCCTGCACTCACTATTGCTCAGGTTATCTTGCTTCATTTTCTTAGTATTTATCACTTATTGGGTATAAATTTTATGTCACATATTCAAACAAGCAAAAGAAATTAAAATGTTCTTATTTTTTATAATAGCCATAGTTAGCTAACTGCTGCCACAAAAAACCTCAAGTTTCAGTGGCTTGACACAATAAAGTTAGTTCCTGATACATGTTACAGTCCCATGTCAGGTGGGAGATTATGGGAATAGGGACTGGGAAAGGAGTGTCTGATCTTCTGCTTCTTCTTGTCCACTCTGATCTCTTCTGAGTGTTTGAAGATTTTTGCCTCAGCTGCTATCAGTTCTCACCCTGTCTTCTAGTCAGGTCCATGCTAGTCATCTGGCATCCTTTTGTCCAAGGTGAGTTGCTTCTCCTTGTCCACTGAGGCTCTCTCAGACAACTCTGTACCCTTATTGAGATGAGGAAAAACCCTTTGATGCTCTCCCATACCATTCTGTGCTGAAGAATATTGGGGGTGGAGTTGGATGACAGCTATATTGGGTTCTCTTTCTGCCTGAACATGTCAGCCTCCATTCTGTTCTGCAGGGAACACTCCCTGCTATGTGGGATATCAGGTAAGTTTGTGAGAAATTCTCTACTCTCAGATTCCTGACCCTATTTGGAGGCTCTATTACCATCCAGCCAAAGTTTCTTTTCTGAGAAGGACTAGGAAGAAGGGCCTTAATATAATTTAATTTTTTAAAGTATATTTTATTGATTATGCTATTATAGTTGTCCCAATTTTTTTCCCTTTTCCCTCCTCTACCAGGTACCCCCCTTCCCTCCAGCAGTCCTCCCCCCTTAGTTCATGTCCATGGGTCGTGCACATAAGTTCTTTTGCTTCTCCATTTCCTTTACTATTCTTAATACCCCCCTGTCTATTTTTACCTACCAATTGTGCCTTTTAAGTGCTGTATATTTTCCCCCTCTCTCCTCCTTCCCCTGCCCTGCTGATAACCATCCATATAATTTCTATATCTATGATTCTGTTCCTGTTCTAGTTATTTGCTTAGTTTTATTTTTAGATTCAGTTGCTGATAGTTGTGAATTTGTTGTCATTTTACTGTTCATAGTTTTGATCATCTTTCCCTTAAATAAGTTCTTTTAACATTTCATATAACAAGGGCTTGGTGATGGTGAACTCCTTTAGCTTTACCTTGTCTGGGAAGCACTTTATCTGCCCTTCCATTCTAAATGATAGCTTTGCTGGATAGAGTAATCTTGGTTGTAGGTCCTTGCTTTTCATTACTTTGAATACTTCTTGTCAGTCCCTTCTTGCCTGCAGTTTCTTTTGATAAATCAGCTGATAGTCTTATAGGAACCACTTTGTAGGTAACTCTTCTCTTCTCTTGCTCCTTTTAAAATTTTTTCTTTATCTTTAACCTTTGGCATTTAATTATGATGTGTCTTGGTGTGGTTCTCTTTGAGACTAGCTTGCTTGGGACTCTGTGCTTCCTGGACTTGTATGTCTATTTCTGTCACTAAATTAGGGAAGTTTTCCTTCATTATTTTTTCAACTAAGTTTTCAATTTCTTGCTCTTCCTCTTCTCCTTTTGGCACCCCTGTGATTCAGATGTTGGCACTTTTGGAGATGTCCCAGAGTCTTCTTATTCTCTCCTCATTTTTTTTTTTGAATTCTTGTTTCTTCATTTTGTACTGGTTGACTCTTTATTTCTTCCTTATGTTCCCAATTCATTGATTTGAACCCCAGCTTCCTTCCCTTTACTATTGGTTCCCTGTGTATTTTTCTTTATTTAACTTAGTGTAGTCTTCATTTCTTCCTTTATGTTGTTGCTATACTCAATGAGTTCTCTGAGCTCAGAACTCAATGAGATCTGATTACCAATGTTTTGAACTCTTCATCTGATAAGTTGGGTATCTCCATTTCACTTAGTTCTTTTTCTGTAGTTTTGACCTCTTCTTTCATTTGGTCTATATTTCTTTGTATCCTCAATTTGGCAGCCTCCCTGTGTTTGTTTCTGTGTATTATGTTGAGGTGCTGCACCTTTTATGTTTTAAGGGCTGGAGCCTTAGGTATTCACCAGTGTGAGTGACCTGTTTTACCACTTTATAGTGCTGCTATGTTGGGGAGGGGACTGAGAGGGAATAATGCCATTTATTTGGCACTTACCCCCTTTCCAGGCACTTCTCCCACTTACCATATGCAACTGGTGCCCCTCTAGCTTTGCCCTCGTGATCGTTCCCAGGGTGGGTGGGTTTGCATTCAATCTAGGGCCCCCCAAATGGACTCTCCTGAGAGACCAGCAGTTTTTTCTGCTGCCCCAACTCCCACTGGTTTTCACAGCCAGAAGCTGAGGCTTTATTTTCCCAGTGCTGGAACCCTAGGGTGTGCAGTCTGGCCTGGGGCTGGGATCACTCCCCAGGTGTCCTTCCAGGTGTTTATCTGCCACATGTGAACGTGGGACCACACATTCTGCTGGCTGTAGCTTCTGCCTTGCCACCACCACCTCTCCACCGCTACACCGCCTCATCTCTGCACAGGCTCCTCTTTTTTGTCCCTCCTACTTGTCAGGATGAATATATTTCTTCTTTAAACCTTTGGTTGTTGGATTTCCATACAGTTCGACTTTCTCTCAGTTTTGGTCGTTTTTTCCTTTGATGTTAGTTGTAATCCTTTTTATGGTTGTGTGAAGAGGTGAAGCATGTCTACTTATACCTGCAATTGGCCAGAAGTCCAGAGGGCCTTAACTTTAGGGACCATCATCAATAATTTTCTCTCTTGCTTTTATCTCAATTTTGAAGCCATTTCCTTCAACTCGGAAAGGTCTTTGATCTCTCTGTGTGGTGAGAGAACTGACATCTCATCTATTTTCTTTCTAAACTGTGTTTATGGGTAAACTCTATGTTCTCCTCCAGGCTTTTTCTTCTTAATCTTCAAAGCCAAGCTTTAAAAATTAAACAAAGCAAAGCATTTCCTCTTCAAACACTTGATTTTTTAATGCTATTGTCTCTTCTAAGAATAAAAAACATCTACTTAAACTTAAAATCACTAAGAACAGTGCTAATAGAGAAGGATTACTGCTTCTTAAAGGGCACAAGGAACTGTGAGGGTTCAAGCAGGGTTGTCTGTGGAAATAGTAAATCTCAGTGAAGGTCTCAAAAAATATGACCCCTCCTCCACATCTTGTTGTGCATGAGCTCTGTTTCCCCCAGAAAACTGTCTCCACAAGAGCAAAGACTGGCGTAGAACAGGGCTTGTAGAAAGTAAATATTTGTTAATTAAACAATTTACAATAATTAATTAATTTTTATTGAAGGAGTAGAAGAAAGGCTTTGGCATTTTTCTGAGCCCCATTTCAAGCTAGGACATGTATCTGTCCATTTTTTCCTATTTCAGTACCCCTTAAAATAATTTGGATGGCCTTAGATTATCAACTGAATTGTGCTGACACTTAAAGAGAGGAACTCTTAGCAGATCCTCTCTTTAGACTCATATGAATAGTCTACAGACTAAATGCATAACTTTTTCTGAAGCACAATTATCAGGGAGGGATACACTGGATTGCTCATGCAGATGTTAAGAGGGTCCCTTCTAATGATAAGAACTGGAACAGAAAAAGTTTTGTTATCCAGAAATTATAATAATTCAAGGAAATAGATCTAAAATGTATCCACATTTTATTCTACAACATTTTCTTCACATTATTTTGACTTCTGTAGCATTATAATAGTTTAGTCATGACAGTCATCTTACTCAGATTAAAACGACTTAATAAAATGCAATTTTTATTGTTTAAAGGAAGTAAGTGATTTACAAAATTTGGAGGGAGAAAGAAAAGACCCCTCCCCCTTTTCATAAGAGTCCATTTTTGCTCCTGTGTCATCATAAGATTTTTCTCATTAGTCATAATCAAACAGTAATATGTGGCTGCACCCCTCTTTTCCCAGGCTGTTTCCTAAAGTGCCTTGTCTGTGGCCAGCCTTCCAAGGCCAGCCAGGTGCTTCGTTTCTCCATCATGTTGCCCATGCCATTCCCTCAGCCATTCTTTAGGCCTCAGCCTAAATTTCATCTACTCTTTGAAATCTTATCTCCTTTTCCTCCCTATCTGGAGCAACTGTTCTTTTTTTCTCTCCTAGCATGGTTTTTATACCTCTATTTAGCACGTGTGTCATTCTGCCTTGGGTTTGAATGGGTCAAGAACATGTGGTTCTCTCTTACTCGGCCACAAGCCTCTGGAGAGTCTTCACTCACAGTGCCTACCACAGTGCTTTGCACTTCACAGGTGTTCAATTATTATTTTTTATTTTTATTTTTTTTATTTCAAATCTTTTTATTCAAAGAAGAATTTCTGTTAGTTTGCATTCTTAAAAAATAAGTTAAATATTTCTTAGAGATCTTTTCATTAATTCTTTTTTCACTAGTATTTCTATATTCTCTTTATTATAAGATTTGTATATATATCTGTGTGTGTGTGTATATATATATATATATATATATATATGTATATATATTAGAGTTAATAGTCTAATCAATCCAATGTCCAACTTTAACAATGATCAATATATGGCTATTCTTCTTTCATCCATGTTCCTTCCTTCAACACTTTCCCCCACATCCACCAATCTTATTATTTGAAGAAAATTCTAGAATCATATAATTTATTTTATAAGTACTTAAGCTTGCATCTCTAAGAAAAAAGGAATTTTTAACATTATCAGAATACCATTATTATACCCAAACAAATACTAATTTAAAGCAAATGCAAAAATTTTATCATTCCACCTGTAAATGCTTCTGTGTATATTGCTAAGAGACAGGATTTTAAAAACAACAATACTGTTATTGCACCTGAATAATAACAGTAATCTTAAAACTATCTTTTAAGGTCAGGGCAGTATTTGAACTTTCTTGATTATCCCATAAAAACCTTTCTGTAGTTACTTTGTTCTACTTAAGATCTGTAGATCCACATTGCATTTGGTTGATAGATTTTTGAGGTCTACACCAGTTCTTTCCCCTCCTCCCTCAATTTCCTTGTTGAAAAATACAGGTCTTTTGTGTTGTCTTTTAACATGTTCATTTGCCCTCTGCATTTCATATATCATTGGATTTACAGTCTTGACCAAGTTTAGTTTTTTGGCAACGACCATCAGGCTGCTCCTTCTTGGCTGGACTCTGCCCGGTGTGAGCCTGGTGGGAATGAAACTCCAGCCAGGTTTCAGGAGTTATCTCTGTGGGTTTCATATGGAGCCTGGCTCAGTTCTGACAGTAATCCCTGCAGTCACATGCCCCACACTAGCCCAGACCAGGGAGAGTGAAGTGATGCAACCCCCAGCGTCTGCAAGATGTCCCTGGAATTCTGCAGTGGCCTTCCAGAGCCCCTCAAATAGGTGCCTCTTGGCAGCCAGTCTCTGTTCGGTGCTCATGGCCTTGCCCTCCTGTGAGATCTGGCCCTTGCAGGCCCATTTCCTGGACTATCTCAAACAAGGAGAATTTTTTTAAAGTCAAGTCAAAAGGAGGCTCTGCAAAATTGTTTCAACAGAACTTCTACCCTAGTGTAACTTTCAGAGAATGACTGGCCCAGGAAATTGGCATACCAGAATCCAGAATCCACATTTATTGTCAAAAACCAATGAACAAAAGATCCGAGGCAGGGTTGATCGTGGTCCATGGATTCCATAGAAGAAGGGCAGCTCCATTGATAAGAACAAGAACAGCCTCCAGCTTGTCCTCAAGAATTCTTCTCCAAAGAAGCCAGCAGAAAGTGGACATCTGTATCTCTCTCACAATGCTCTAGATTCATTGAAGCTTAAAAAAAAATGCTTTATTTATTATGCTGTTACAGTTGTCCCAATTTCTTTTCCCTCTGCTCCCGTCCACCCAGTGACCCCCTCCCTCCAGCTGTCCTCCCCTCTAAGTCCATGCTCTTTGGTTGTGCATATAGTTCTTCTCAACATCTTTCTGTCTACTCCACTACCTCCTACTATGCTTTTTAATTCCTGTACCATTTCCTTCCCTTTCCCTGCTTTCCCTCCCTGCTGACCTCCCCCAATAATGTTCCCCATACCTATAATTCTTTTCCCACTCTCCATGCCTACTTAGTTTGCCTTTGTTTCGGTTCCCTAGCTTCTGTTGTTGGTTGTTGTGATACAGTTTTCATTTTAGTGTTCATAGTTTTGATCCTCTTTCTCCTAAACAAGTCCTTTTAACATTCCATATAACAGTGGTTTGGATATGATGAACTCCTTCAGTTTTACTTTGTCCTGGAAGCACTTTCTCTGTCCTTCTATTCTGAATGACAGCTTTGCTGGATAGAGTAATCTTGGTTGTAAGTTTTTGCTTTTCATTATTTTGAATATTTCTTGCCAGTCCCTTCTTGCCTGCAGAGTTTCTTTTGAGAAATCAGCTGATAGTCTTATTGGGACCCCTTTGTATGTAATTCTCTTCTTCTCCTGCTGCTTTTAAGATTCTCTCTTTATTCTTAATTTTTGACATTTTGATTATAATGTGTCTTGGTGTGGTTCTCCCTGGGTCCAGTTCTTTTTTGTAACTCTCTGTGCTTCCTGGACCTGTAAGTCTATTTCCTTCCCCAAGTTTGGGAAGTTCTGCTTCATTATTTTTTCACATAATTTTTCAATTTGTAGTTCTTCATCTTCACCTTCTGGCAACCCTATGATTCGGATGTTGGCCCGCTTATAGCTGTCCCATAGGTTTCCGAGCCTCTCCTCATTTTCCTCACTTTTTGTTTCCTCTTTCTGTACTGATTGACTATTTGTTTCTTCCTTATGGTCCCATTTGTTGATTTGATCCCTGGTTTTCTTTCCCTCACCACTATTTTTGTATGTGTTTTTTGTTCATTTCATCAGGACTAGCCTTCATTCCTTTCCTGTATTGTTTAAGATCTGCTGTCAGGTCTGTAGCATTCTTATAACCAAAGCTCTGAACTGGGCCTCAGAAAGATTTCCTATTTGCTGCTTCATTAGATTAGTTATTTCCTGTCTTGTCAGGTGCATCACGGGGATCTCTATCATGATCTGTGCCATCCTGACAGTTTTGTGTTTACCTTTACTTCCTTGGCGGGGCTGTCACACCTCCTACACTATAGGGGGTGGAACCGCGTGCACTCACCACAACCGGACTACCCTTCTCACGGCACTGTGGTGTTTTGTGTGGGGGTGGGGGCCCAAGATGGATTCCTGCTGTTCACTCTCTGCTGAGAGACTGGTAGCCTCCTCCTCTGGGCCTCACAGTCCAAGGCAATGGGGGTCTGCCTTCCCTGGTGTTGGAGTCACAAGCTGACAGGTCTGTTCTGCAGCCGGTGGTGCTCCCTAGGTGCTTCTCACCTCCCCTTAAATACAGGTGTCTGTACTTATGCCATCCCACCGCTGTTGCCGGTGCTGCCACTTTCGAGCACAGCTTGACCTCTCTGCCTTGGCTTCGCCCCTCCCACCTGTCTGGATGAGCACCACTTCTTTATAACTTCATATGTTGGACTACCATTTATTTTCTGGAACGTCTGGTTATTTCTGGTTTTGCGGTAGTTGTATTCCTTCTTAGTTGTGGAGGGAGACGGAGCATGTCAGTTTAGGCCTCCATCTTGGCCAGAAGTCTCCTGTGTGTACAGGTGTTCAATTATTAATGTTTTAATTCAACAACCACTTATGTATCTACCATGTTCCAGGTACTAGTTGAGGCCCTTAATATGAATTGATAGACAAAGCTGTCTGCTTGTGGCTAAACAAGTCTATTTTACATTATTATTTTCTATTAAGTAGACTTGGGTTTTACTTACATATTGCAAGACAGATGGTATTTTCTTTTTTATTTTTAAATTTTAAATGTAAGACTTAAACAGATGACTATACTATTTGACTATACATCATTCCCAGATTTATTCATATTTCTGCCCCATTCTGGCTGTTCAGAAATGGAGCTGGATCTTTTATACACATGACCACATAGAGACATTTCTTCCAGCTTTGTAGGAGAGGGTAGGGGTGAAAGTTTACATCTGTGTTCACCCTCTACTATCTTAGTTTGAATTGCTTTATCAGAGAGTCTTTTTGAAACATTTATTCATTGAATAAATATTTATTGAACCCCTTCTATGCATAAAGCACTGTGACCAATTCTCTTTCGGTTTGATTTTTACTTATACGAGGCACTGCTTCCCCTAAGGGAACATCTCCAGCCTGGCATTTCGAGCTGGTGGAGATTAGACTGGTGAAGGTTACTGGTTATAGCTAATTAGTTTTAAGGTGGAACTAGAATTCAGGACACTTGGTTTCTAATCTGAATTCCTTTTCACCTTAGTAGTGTTTTATTATTACACTGTGTAGTTCTCTTTATGCCAGGTATTTTGAAATGCGATGGTAGTTACAAACTGTATCTATCTCTGATTATTGTTACTACAGGTCAACTTTAACTGAATAGTAGTATCTAGATAAAAATCATTTACCATTAAAAATAAAATGATGCCTTTCTTCTTAGTATTTATTCTCAGTATAAGCTAGCATAACCCATCTGCTTTTGAATGTACTTTTAATTTCCTACTAAACTCAGTAATATATTGACTGTATTAACGTATTAATTATGGAATGGTCACTTACTAAAAGGGACAATCCCAAATTCTCAGGTCTTGAACCAAAAGGGGTTATTTACATAACAGTTCAGTGCAGGTGTTCAGTGGGAGGCCTTCCAGGTAGTGATTGAGGAACCCAGGCTCTTTTCATTTTGTGGTTCTGCCATGTCTTAGAGCTTTAAAATTCTTTGCTACCAGCTGGTAGATAGATAAGAGAAGGGACAGAAAGGAGATTTTCACAGGCTAGGCCTTGATTTGGAAAATGTCATGGCTCATAATCCATTGTGCAGAAGTCCATTATGTGGCTCCCCCTAGAAGCAAGGCGGAGCTAGCTGGAGAATATAGTCTGTTTCAGCAGTTGCTTCCTAGCAACATGGACTAGAGCATGAATGTTCAGTCTGTGCTACTATTCAGGCTACATGATAAGGCCAGTTAGGTCTTTCTCATGTCCCCAGTTTCTCATTTCTTTTCCTTTTGCTTCCCTTCATGATCCTCCTGTTACTTCCTCCATATCCCTATAGGTAGGTGCTCAGATTTCTGTCCTTCATCAGAAACTGCTCTCAGGAAGGAAGCGATAGCTGTACTGAAGTCTCAGTGACAGATGAGACTCAGTCTGGAGCTGTTTGCATTTTAACAGAAGAAAGCCTTTATTTTATATAAGGAAAAAAATGAAGCCTCAGTAAGAGAATTTGAAGGCATGTGAAGTATTCTGGGGGAACAAGATACATGCAGTCCCTAAAATTAAACCACATGTTAGATCTGGCTGTATCTTTCTGCACAGCTGCTCTCCACCCCACCCTAAACCACAGGGCTCCTAAATTAGGAATGGGTTACTTTATTGTTTCATATAATTTGGAAACTTACTATAAAGTCAAGCTGTTAAGGACTGAATTGTGTTTCCTCAACTTCATATGCTGAAGCCCTAACCCCCAGTACTTCATAATGGGACTGTATATGGAGAGAGGGCCTTTAAAGAGTTGATTAAGTAAAAAATGAGACTGTTAGAGTGAGCCATAATCCAACCTAACTGGTGTCCTTATAAGAAGAGGAGACTGGGACACACATAGAGACAGACCATAGGGCATGGGCACAGAGGAAGACCATATGAGGACACTGTAGGCGGACAGCCATCTGCAAGCCAAGAAGAGAGGCCTCAGAAAAAACCAAACCTGCCAATACCTTGATCTTGTACTTCCAGGTTCCAGACTGTGAGAAATAAATTTCTCTTGGTTTAAGTCACTCAATATGTGGTATTTTGTAATGGCAGTTTGAGCAAACTAGTAAATATTTTCTCTCATGTTGTATATGGCTTAATAATTTTTTATATGAAATGGGTTTCTGAGAAGGGTTGTAAACAAGGAGTCTTGACTATAAAATAATCATGAAATAGTGAAAGAACTTAACAACTTGAGATGCTGTGTTTCCTTGAAAAGCCAAGGGTGCACTCTGTTAGATAGTCTCCAGAATAGTGAATTTGCATTGTCATTTCTGAGATAGCTCTTCTAAAATGTGGTCAAATTAATTTGTGCTTATCTTCATTTGTTTTTCTTTGGACTGGTTTATCTTAAGTTACTTGGGGAAATAAATGTAAGATAACTGTACCTGTAATATGCTTTAACATGGAAAATAAAAATTCTGGTAAAATATTAGTCAAAACCTTTTTGCTCTAAATGATATCAAATACCCTGCTACCAATACATAACTGGATGATTCAAATTTAAGTTTTCATTTGAAAGGTGGCATTGGTTAGCACAGTCAGTTCAGAGCTTTGGACTGCTTTTTTCCCCCTAAGTAGGCAGAGACTCAAGTTACTGTTAGCTGAGTTCATGACTCTAAAGTGCCTTCAGGCATGCCAATACTGGGTTGACAAAGTGTTTCTTTCCCCTTTCTTGCAGACACACCGGTGGCTCTGAGGCCTTTTTCAGGAAACCATGTTTGAGAATTCAGACCCAATCACAAATCCACTTTGATTAGACAAGAGAAAGCAGGCATCTGGCGTCCAGAGATAGGAAACAGAAGCAACATGGTCCTGTCAAGTTGCTTTCTATAATGCCTTGTAAGAATTCAGTTCTCTTTATCTTAAGAAGCAGTTATGAACTGCTTAATTTGAGATTTTTGGAAAGCAAATCATCCTTTTGGCAAACAACAACAAAAAGAATGTGTCAACCATCTGGCTAAATCAAAGACATCAGCATAGAGGAGGGAGCTTGTGCAATGAAAGGGGCAGTGTGGTGCAGGAGAGTGAGCCCTAGACTGGGGTTCTAGTTCCTACCCTGCCAACAGCTGCTTACGTGTTGACCCAATCACTTAACCTTGAGTTTCCCTCACCTGTTATAACAGAGTGGGTCTTGGCACAGCTAAACTGGGACTCTTGGTGAATAGAAAACACTGCTAATCCCATGTAATTAAGTGCAACTATTTATTTGCAAATGGCCCAGGGAAAAATGACTTTGTTGCTGTCTATAGTGGGTGTTGAAACATTTATAGATATGTATGATGGATTGATACATATGCATATGTGTCTGACTGAAGAAATCTTATTCTAGGGAGTGATGGAAGCCACTGAAAGAGACCTCAACAGAAGGAAGAAGGAATGGGGCAAGGAAAAGCTGCTTTTAAAATGAGACTTAAGTGTCTGGGTACAGTGTGGCAGCCAAATCTTGTACTCATCTAGATCCAGCCATCCAAACCAAAGTGGTTTTGTTTGTGAATTTAAAATGCTATATCAAGCCATGGTTGATGTGGCTTAGTGGGTTGAATGCTGGCCTGTGAACCGAAGGGTCTCTGGTTCGATTCCCAGTCAGGGCACATGCCTGGGTTGCACCTGGTCCCTGGTTGGGAATGTGTGAAAGGCAACCAACTGATGTTTCTCTCTCACATTGATGTTTCTTTCCCTTGCTTTCTCCATCCCTTCCCCTGTCTCTGAAAATAAATGAATAAAATCTTAAACAAAATAAAGTGCTGTATCAATAAGCAGCTGCTGAGGATCCTTTCTCCCATAGCTGAACATGACACAGAAGAATCAATACCCTTCTCACTTTGGAAGAAGGGCTTGGTCTTATGACGTAGGGCCAACTTTCTTTTTCATGGCACCATCACGGGATGAGAACCGTGGCAGTGGCCACAACCACAGATCTAAGTCATAAATACATCTATGCATCCAAAGCTTGGGAAGAGATAGGATTTCCTGTCAACAGAAAGATAGGCTTGGAGACTTTGAGAGTTAGGTCGATTGAAATAGTCAGCTTCTGTATAAGAGAATGTGGTTGGAGACACGATCTTTGAAGTTGATTCTAGTCCTAATCCTCAGTATTTCTCAGAACCCAAGGGGGAATTCAACAGAAATGCTCACAAATGTACAATAGTGGTAGCTGTCATTTGTTTTGTCACCTACCATTGTGATGAGTACTTTGCATTCATGATGCATCTCAAAGGTGGGTGGCAGTAAATCCAGTTTAAGATGATGAATCTGGAGAGAAGCCAATCAGTGTAATTCACCATATCAACAAGCTACAAAAGAAAAAAAATCACATGATCATATCAGCCAATACAGAGAAACACTAAACAAAATTCAGTACACATTCATGATTTTTTTAACTCTCAGTAAAATAGGAATAGAGGAAAATTTCCTAAACTCAATTTTAAAATATCACCTACAATATATTTACAGTTAATATTATACTTAGTGGTAAAAAAAATACCTGTAACATGAGGAATAAGGGAAAGATGTCTACTCTCACCACTTTTATTCAACATAATGCTACAAGTTCTAGCCAATGGATTATGCCAAGAAAAAGAAATAAAAGGAAAAAAGAAAGAAAATATTGGGAAGTCTTCCTTTCTCTTCTGTTTTCTGGAAGACAATATATAAAATTGGTGTTAGTTATTTAAGCATTTGGTAGAATTCTCCTGTGAAACCATCTGGGCTTGGATGTTTCTTTTCTGCTTTTTGTTATTTCCTTCCTTCTGCTCAATTTGGGTTTATTTTGCTAAATTTTTACCTAGTTTCCTGAGGTGGGAGTTTATATTATTAATTTGAGACTTTTCTTCTTTTCTTCCTACTCTTTTCTAATGTATGTATTTAGTACTATAAAATTCTTTCTCAGCATTACTTTTGTTCTGTCCCACAAATTTTGTTATGCCATATTTTCATTTTTTTCAGTTAAATGTATTTTTAAACTTTTCTTGAGACTTCCTCTTTGGTCCATGGATTATTCAGAAGTGTCTTGTTTAATTACCAAGGATATGGAGATTTTCCTGTTATCTTTGATATTGATTTCTGGTTTAATTCCCTTTTGATCACAGAATACTTTTTGTATGACTTTAATTCTTTTGAATTTGTTAAGGTTTGTTTTATGACCCAGAATACAGTCTATCTTATTATATGTTCTGTGGACACTTGAAAAGAATGTGTATTCTTCTATTTTTGGACAGAGTGTTCTATAAAGGCTGGTTAGATTTTGTTGATTGACGGTATTGAGTACTTTACCTATGCTGATTTTCTGTCCAGTTGTACTATCAATTGTTGATCAAGGGGTGTTGAGGTCTTCAGCTATAATGGTGGAATTGTCTTATTTCTTTTAATTCTCTCAGTTTTTGCTTTGCATATTTTACATTTGTATTGTTTGGTACATTTATATTTAGTATTGCTATGTCTTGTTGGTAGATGGATCTTTTTATTTTTGTATAATGTCCCTCTCTGTCTCTCTGTTTCTGATAATTTTTATTTTTGCTCTGCAATCAACTTCATCTGATATTAATATAGCTATTCCTGCTTTCTTTTGATTAATGTTTGCATAATGTATCTTTTTCTATCCTTTTACTTTCACCCATACTGTTTACATTTAATGCAATTATTGTTATATTAAAGTTTAAGTTTGCCATATTATCTTTTGCTTTTTATTTGTTCTCTGTCTTACTTTTTTTTGAAATTCTGTTTTCTTTTTCCTGTATTTCTGTGGATTACTTGAACATTTTGTAGAATTCCATTTTGACTTACCTCTATAGTATTTTGTGTGTTTCTCTCGTAGAGTGACCTAGTGGTGCCTTTAGGCATTACATCACACACACACACACACACACACACACACACACACACACAATCACACATCCATCTTATCACAGTCTGTTGGTATCACCATTTTACCAGTCTTACAAAAAGTGTAAAAAATTTACCTCTCTTTATGTAAGTTTCTTTTCTTTTTCCTATTTATAATAGAGATGTCTTAAATATTTCCTCTGCATACATTTAGAGCCACATCAGACATTATTATAAGTTTGTCTTTAACCATCAAACATTATTTAGAAGACTCAAAAGGAAAAGATAAGTCTATTGTCTTTTCCTATATTTTTGCTTACTATGTTTTTTCTAAGGGTGCCTTTTTACCTTTCTGGAGAAAGACCACAAAGTGAAAAATACATGAATCATCAAAGACTGTAACTTACCTTGTATAATTTCTTTTTTTTCTTGAAAGCTGCCATTTCCCTCAAGAATCCTCACTGGATCATGTAATTCATGTTTTTATGCCCTTTGTGGGGGTTTGGTTTTTCTGTTTATATGAGTTTGGTTAAATATAACCAGACTGCACATTTAACTAGTGTCCCAACAGGCATCAGAGAAGCAAGTTTGTCAAATGTGAATTAACATATATAATCTAAACTATACTTCTACTAACTGGTTTAATATGTGCTCTGCTGGCAAAGAAGTCTCCCAGGTAATAAAAGTTGAATGCTTGGGAAAAGAATACAGATGTCAGCCTCAGCCAAAAATTAAGCTACTGAAGTCAAGTTTTGGGCAAAGAGACAAAGTAGTTCTTTTGCTATTTTTTAAAACTCTGAATGATTAGTTAACTAGATAAAGACACATAAAAATGATGTAATCTCTTTTTAGTTGAGTTTTCATTAGAGGGAAGTTTGATTAAAAATAAAAATGAATATATCAGCTCATTTTAGGATAACTGTACATATGCATAGCTATCATTTATATGTAAATATATTTCAACAAGGTAAAAAAATCCTCACTATTTTGAATAATTGCCTCAGTGCTACAGATAAACACACTTTATTTCTTTATTGAAATATAATTGACATATAACTTTGTATTAGTTTGGTGTGTAATCTGTTTGCTCCAAGATAACTTAGAACAGAGTATACCCCATTATATTTAATGTAATAGTTCACAGATATCCATGTTGGCTAAATACATTGTTGATTTAATTACTGTGGCTTTGAATAAAGAGTTTGGACCTCTTATTTTTGAATAAGTGCTTTATTGCCTTTTTTCTTATAGTTCTTCATCACCTTAATGACACATTCACTACTTTCAAAAGACTAATTCCCCTTCAAAGGCTGATAATTTCAATTAACTGTTTTGATGGAGGATGGATTTATAAGTCATTGCCAGTTGGGCTAATTGCTTATTCAAAGCTTTTAATTGTTCCCTGGCTAATTTCTTTTTATGAGGCATCTGAACTAGTTTTTCTTTTGCTTATTAGGTGTTTGGCAGCTTACCCAAATAAGCAAGGGTTGACATCTGGTATGTGGTACTCAGTACACTGGGGATTTTACCATCTCCTGGTATTCCACTGTTCCCTTAACTTCTTCCAGGCTGAGGTTTCCTCCTCTTAGGATGATCCTTCATTTCTAATGAGGCTAATAACGTCACTGCAGGAGCTCACATGAGGCTCAGGGCAGTACAGGCCCTCAGCTTTTATTTTTGCTGATTCTGGTTGAACCATTTTGATATAGACTAAGAAAATGATTAGCGTGGGACATGTTTGGTCTAATAGTTGAGTGGGTAAGGGGTGCTTAGGAGGTGATGTTTTGGTTCTCTTGGGACTGAGGAGCTTCCCGGGACATGGGGCTTTCATTGCTAAAATTAGGCAAGTCCCAGGCCAATGGGAATGAGTTGGTGACCCTAGGAATACTACTATACTCCAGATGCCTCAGGATTCAGCAGCCTGTGAACTGAAATACGGCACATGGTCGTTAATACCAAAGAGATGATAGCTCTGCTTCCCTGCGGCGTAACTGCAGGAACTTTGTCCCCTGAAAGTCTCTCATTTTTCTAGGAGTCCCCAGATAGTGCTTCGTATGCTTTCAGAAATGAAAGCTTCTCCCTCCCCACCTTTCTTTTTCTTTTTTCTTTCCTTCCTCTACAGCTTTCAGGAAATAGCCTGCAGTCTGTAAGCTGTCTAAAGAAGTGCCCCCATAATGCCCCTGTTGTTGGAAGTATCTTTGAAAACACTGGGTCACCTTCTGACTGGTTCTTTGCTGCTTTGCTGAGGATGGTTTTCTCCTGTGCAATATCCCAAAGCCTTCAGGCTATTCAGAGTGCCTTCAGGCTATTCAGAGTGCCCACAGAGTTACAAGTTCCTTTAGCTCTTGGGCTCCCTCCTTTTTGTTCCAACACTGTCACCCACCTTTGCTCCTCTCTTTTCATTCCCCTTTCCCCCAGCCTCTATTCCCAGGCATTCCTGCACCTATAAAGTAGAGACCCCAAAGCTTCCATGCAACACCAACCCACATCACTGTGGGTGGAGGGCAGTGGCATGGACTTATTCCTCTCACCCACTTGCTCAGAAGCTTCTTTTCTGCTCAGCCAAGCCACTGTCTTACACAAGCATGAAGTGGGAGGATTTTTCCAACTCGACAGTTTTCTCTTGGCCTCCAGCTGCTTAATTAAAACCAGTTCAGGCAGTCCCTCGCTGCTGTGGTTGTATGGCATGAGTCTGGGCCTTTACCCATCAAATCCAGAGTTACCAGGAAGCCAACTGGACAGAGAACTGGAGGTCAGAGATGTTGTCCATCTGCTGCATTAATGCTCAGTGCCGATGAGCACTAATGGGTTTCCAAGTCCTGAGTAACAGGGCAAGTGACTCTTAACTCATTTTCCCATTAGCCACTCCCATCCCAATGAGTCATTTTCATATCTTTTGTAAAACCAATAGATGCAAAACAGGCTATCTGAAATTCTGATTCAAACTGGCTTAAACGATAGAACATTTATTACCTTATATAACAGTAAGTCCTTATGAGTAGGGTAAACTTCAAAGTTGGGTGACTCAGTGGCTCAGAAGTATCAATAAGAAGCCAGGTTGTCTCCATATATATATGATATGCAATCCATACATTGTTTCAACTTTGGACTAGTTCTCCTGGATAGCTGCCAATACAAACCAGGAAAACCTGTGTCCTTAATTTCATGCATTAGGAAAAAGGGAGTGAGAAAGAGAAATGAGGGAAAAAGGGAGAGAGAGTGAGGGAGGGATGTCTTTCTTTAATATGGAATATAAATGCTTTCATTTAGTCTGGCTGAACCAGTTTAGATCATATGCCCATTCTGTGATCATTTAAATTCACCAGGAAAATGCTATCCATTGGTTTGTTTAGACTAATCAGAATCTATGCTCAGAGTTAGAAATGGGCCAGCTTCCTGAGTCACATGGACTACACGAGAAATGGCTGGATAGTTCAGCAGAACTGGGATTCTTTACAGAAGGATGAAGAAGGTATTAAGAGCAGCCAATTGACTGTGTCCTACACAGTCCAATTTTATGCCATTTCTCTTTCCCTGTGATACCTTGGTTGTTCAGGAATTTTGGTAATAGCTTTACAATTTGGCAGCATGAAGAGTGCAAAGAGTCCTATGCACCTGAGTTTGAGTCATGGGTTTGCTGTCTTCTAATCACCTGACTTTATACAAGTGAGGTTACTTTCCTCAGCTTCTGTTTCCTTATCTGTTAAATAGCTTAATGTTACTGACTGTCAAGCATTGTTGATGGTAGTAAAGACACATTGTATGTAAAGTATTATGCAGCTGGGCACATAGTAGGTTATCAAGAAACACTAGTTTTCTGTCCCTTTTTCTCCCGGTTTCCTGACTCCTGGCCAATAATGGATTATAACCGCCTATTGATTCTCCACCCCCAACCCCCTTGGCTGACTCTTAGAGACATTCATTTGTACTTCTTCCTTTTTCCAGTCATACTTCTGGGCTGCCTTGGGCCATCCAGGGGCCAGTAGTGAGGCTTATGGGTCTGGCAACCCTTTCCAAAAGCTGAAAATTGATGGTGTGATATGCATCTCTGCTATGTGTTGTCACATGGTTCTACCTCTCCCTTTGTGGGTGATAATCCTACATTGTCCAGCTTCTCTAGTGTTTGATCCTGGAACAAGCCCTGGTTTGGAGTTAGACTATCTGGATCCTCCCATTTCTGGATGTGGAAACTGCTGCTTGAATATCATTGAATATTAGGTTCTTTGAAATACAATTGTGATAATAAAACCTCTGTTGGTTGTTTATTTTGCTATCACAATAAATAGGATAATTTTTAAATATACTTTAAAAATGAATGTATGAAATCATGTTGAATAAGTAAGAAAATATGTTATTCTCTAGTCTCAGCCTCTCAGGTATCTAAGATGTAGATCCAGATATCATGATTGAATATAGAGCCATCTTCCCCCAAAAGAGATGTCTGGTCAACTTTCTAGACTCACTCCCATTTCACCCCTTTTGTCCCTTTATTCATCAACTATTTAGGACATTCTCTGGATGATAAAAATTAGGGATACAAAGACAGCAAAGGCACCTAGCCTTATGAAATAGTGACATCTTTGCCTTCATCCACTTCCCCTTAATCCATAAATCTTGGCTGAGTAAACAAAATAAACTAGCCACTGCTTCTCCAATTCCATCTCAAGAGGGTGCCTTCTCAATGCTGTTGCAGCTTTTGTGGGACACTCAGCAGCCCCTGAGCATCTGAGTGCCTGGTTTCACTGAATCCTGACGCTAAAGATGGAAGCACTTGCCAGAGGAGGAAAGGTCACACAGATTATTTAATACTTTGTTCTCAGCTGTATTTCTCCTGATGCCCTGGTATTTCTCCTCAGGCCCAGGCTCTTTACTCTCAAACACATGGGTTCTCCTAGACTTTCACGAGTGTGTCTCTTTAGTATTGAGGGACTCACTATTTAAAACTGTATTAATCTGTGATTCATATCTGGAAGTCCATCAGTTGAAGTCCATCTACCTACCTACCTACCTACCTACCTACCTCGTTTGGCTCTCTGGTGTTGTGTTGTTGTAGAAAGAGCATGGTTCTGGTAGAGTAAAGGCTGCTTGGTTCTTATTTCAGTGCAGACTTGATGAGGATCCTTGCAGAAGTCATCAGATGTGCCCATAAGTGAAAATAAAAGTTGCTACCTTTTCCTGATCTTCAGGGAATCTGGAGACTGTGAGAAAGGAATGCAGGGGAAGAAGGGTCCTGGATTGGGATTCCAAGGATGTGGTGCCATCTGCCCTCTGTGCAATCTTCGACAAATCTCGGATCTCTTTGTGCCTCCATTTTTCCACTGGTAAAATGGGGATAATAATAAATATTTGCCTTCTTATTCTAATATGGATCATGGGAGAAGCCAGTATGTCTGTAGCAGCCAGGAGAGAAGAGAAAATGTGAAGTGGGTGAGGTAACATGGGCCAGGAGTTAGGTACTGAGCAGGAATGGAACGAAGGAGGCAGGGGTGCGTGGGTGACGTCAGCAGGTGCAGAGTAAGAGCCACAGGGACCTCAGCCTGGCTGTTTCTTTTGGGAGGTAGAGTGGGTTCTGGTGAACAGTGGTGTATTATATGGGTTAGAAAGTGGCGAGGAAAGGGGAGGGTCTGTAATGCTCTAGAAAGAAGAGGGCAAGAGAAAAATTTTCCAGCCTATTTAAAATTGGCAGGCTATTTTCCTTTAAACTAAGGTTGGTGTAAGAAGGAGAGAACAAAGACCTTCAATATATAAGGGATAAGATGGAGAGATTAAGGAATAGTGAGCAATCTCTCAACCATAATGGGGAAAAAGTCAAAGCAGAGGTAATCAATGGATTATGCTTTAGATTCTTAGGCTATAAATACGAGTGGAGTCCCTGTGAAGGCAGTGGAGAGGAGAGACATGCTTGAGCATGGCATTGTGTTCCTGGAAGCTTCCACAGATATTTTTACTTATTGCCCAGAAAATAATCATATGGTTACACTTAGCTGCAATGGAGACTGGGATGTGTGCCCAGCTAAAACTTCTGTTACCGTGGACACTAGGGGGCCACTAGACTTCTCTGCTACAAGGGTTAGATAAGACAATGTATGTAAAGCAGTTAGCACAGTGCCCAGGACAGAGTAGGCACTCAATGAGTTTTAACTATTGTTTCCACCTGCTCATTATACCAGGAGCAGAATGAATACCGAAGGGAGGATGGCTGGGAAGGTGAGTCCTGTGCTACCTTGAAAGCCCTCAGGAGAGAAGCTTCTTCATAACTGGTAGCAGACGTATGGAAAGGAAACAACTTGGGTGAGAGACTGGAGGCTTACAGTTGCTCTTTTAGGTTTGTGTTTTGAAAATTGGTATTCCAAAGGCAGATAATCAAAATGGAAATGTACTAACCTGGGGCAGTGGGGAGAGGGTATAGATAAGGCTGAAATATGTGTAAATGTTTTAAAGAACTTTTGAATGTATTTGCATAGCTACCTGGAAACGCTTTTCTAATACAAAATCTGAGCAAGAATTAGACAATATGTGTGAAAGGCTTAAATTCTTAGGAGAAATAGAGTTATGCAAATCTAAACAGTTGGCATTATTAATAACAGTAATCGTTTTAATATATGTTAAGCACTTTGCCCTTCAAAAGACAGGGTTCTCTGAACACAAGGAGGAGCGATGGTAGGAAAGGTGCGTGCCCAGGGGAGTGGACTGGCCTTTCCCGTGACCACAGAGCACACTTTCTTCTTATCTGGGGCTAAATGGAGGCTTAGCTACCGCTTAGTAAGTCTTACTGCTTAATCACAGGGCCAGAGACACTAATTTTTTCCTTCCTATCTGCTTTCTCTTTTCTCTCTACCAGAGGCAGGGCATATACCTCTTTACTCCTTTTCTCCTTTTAAATCCTTTGAGGTGCTTTGGCTCTTGCAATAGGTCTAACTTGGACTAGGAAAGGCGATAATTCCTCAAGGCCCCTGTTTCCTTCCTGCAAAAATGCATCAACAGTGCCTATCCCTGGTGTGTATGCTCAGAGCTAGGACTCTGATTATGACGAGTAGAGGGAAGAGCTTGTATCTGGAGGTACAATAAATGGCTTGTATGTATTAATGAAATTATTTTAGAAGCCATTTACCTTCTTAGCTACTCTATTTTTAAAAATAAGTAATAATTAAAGAACAACCTAAGAGGATATTTCTGAGGATCAAATAATAGATATGAAGTGCTTTAACGTCCACAAAGCTCCATACAAATGTTATCTTACAGAGTGGAGTGGGCTTCCAGTTTGCCAGGCAAGTGGAAATACAGGCTATTCCGTAATTGATCCTTTTTACAAAGGCCAGCGTTTCTTTGCCTCTGCAAGTGGCTTGCCCCTCTTTAGGAATAAAGATGTTTCAGAGCCATGCATTTATTTAACAAGGCCAACAGGTAGTTTTTTGAGTGGCTAGGAAGTATAAGGTGCTCTCCTGGGCACCGGGCACGATGAATCCTGGGCTCGAGGAACTTGGTCATGTGGGAGACACAGATAATAAATACATAAACAAACAATTAAATTTCTGATTCCAGATTGTGCTGTGCTGTGCTGTGAGGGGAGGTAAGGGACAGCGCTGTGGGCTGTGGGCTGGAGGAGCTGCCCTCTCTAGAATGTGGCTCTATGAGTTGTAAGGAACCCTCAGAGACTGCTGGTCTGTCCCCTCACCCTTGGTCAGACCTCCACTTAAGTATCCCAGACTCACGAGAGCTAATTTTATTTTAGAAGAGCTACCTCAACCGGGGCCCTGCTGCCGCCTGCCTTCTGTCCTGAGCTGGGGAGAACACGCTGCTCCATTGGCCGCCTCCCTGGCTCTAGGTCCTGGGATCTGCTGCCTCAGTGTCTCCCCCACCCGTGTACCCCCAACCCCCAACCCCCTGCCCCTGCCTTCCTAATTCACCAGGGAAGGGCCCTTGCCTAAGTCTTTACCCTGCAGCAACCCAGCCAGCTTCTGAGATGCCAACTCCCAGGCTCTACAGGCAGGGGGAATGCCAGAAACAATGGTTTTGGGAGCTGCCTAGATTTTTATCAGGAAGCTAATGAAGCCTGCTTCCTTCTCATGTACGCCTCCCTGGGACAACTTGGCACAGCCTCAGGCGGCCCACTCAGCACCTGTCTTCTGGATCAGGCACTCTCTGGGGAGCCAGACAGAAGCTGGTTGGCATTCATTTCCTTTCTTAGCTTTAAAAGCTCTGCCCTCTGCGATAGATCAAGTAATTGCCGTGAAATAGATCTGGGCAGTCACATCTGGAGATGAAAGGTAAAATGTAAGTGGCAGGTGTTTACATGATCTTGCTACCCTGGGGGTCTGTTCCAATTTTGAGGGGCTGTGTGGTGAAGTGAGAAGCACCCTGGGCTATGAGTCACAATGTTTAGACTCTGCTCCTAACCAGATGGGTGACTTTAGGGAAATCACTTCACCTTTCTGGCCTTGTTTCCCTATTAGTAAAATGAAGGGAGTGGTCTAAGTGATGTCCCTAGCACTTTCCACATCATACAATGAGGTTTCATGTAGCATTTTAATATATAGTCTTTGAAAACAATGCTTTACAGTCTCTGTAATTAATCAATCAATTAATTAATTGATTGATTTTTTAAAAGAGCAGCCAGGAAAAGAAAATCAGAAGCTAATTCTCTGCTGGTGATATAACAAGATTCCACAGTTCCTGCAGATTGGTGACTTAAATTCTTTGTGACTGAGGTATAGTTTCTCCAGAACTGCAAGGTTCTCCCCAAGATTATCCTTGCCCATTGGTGGGTTCAAGAAAGTGATTCAGTTGTTCCTCTGATCATCAGCAGCAAGGAGGAAGAGGGGAAGCCAGGTGTTGGGTGGACAGGCCAGACCGAGGTGGGGACCTGGAATTGCTGGCATCTGTGCTCTTGGCGCATATGCTGCCTCTGCTCTGTCCACCCCCTTTGTCCACTCTGCCCTGCTCTGTGTCCCCTCCTGGACAGTATGTCCCTGCCAGCCTGGAAGGTGGGAGGGAGGGAAGGTCGGGGACTTGTTTGTGCTCCCTCCTGCTTTAGTCACATCCATGACTTTGGCTCTCGCACACCCTCTGCCCTCACTGGGCTCTGGTAACACTATTCTCTGGCTTATCCCTTCATCTCCAGGGGTATTGATGGCTTCCTGATGAGTGTGTTCCGTCTCTTAATCGTGCCCAGATTTCTACAGATAGTCTCATATGGGGTGAATTCTGTTTCTTGTCAGGTTCCTACTCGTTATAATGTCCAAAGGGGCAGGAAAAGCAAATAGGAGTTAATGGCTGAACATTAGAATCTCCTGGGGAGTTTAAAAAAATACCGTACATGGGTCCTATCTCTAAACATTCAAATTTAACCAGTTCAGAATAGGGCCTAGGATTGATATTTAAAAAAAAACAAATCTTTACTATGCAGCCTGAGCTTGAAATAACCAGTACTAATGTTTGGTATTAAATGCTGGGGCTGAGGAAAATATATCTTTTCTCTGAGAATCAGGGTCATTTCCTTGGTGGCAGAGTTGCACTCTTTTTTTTTTTTCTTCTAAAGTTTCTATGATAGAAACTGTAAGAACGGAGTCGCTCAGAGAACCATTTAAGAGGCAGCAAGCAGAAGAAAAGAAGGTTATTCAGGGAATTAGCAAGTGGGGAAGAAGCCGTGCTGCGAATGGCCTGACTCCAGGCTCCTAGGGAAGGAGGGGGCTGTTTTATAGGGGGAAGTAAAAAGAAACTATTGAATTCAGTCATTATCTCACAGCTGTGAGTCTGAGGGCTGATCAAGGCCAAACGGAGCTCTGGTTGATACACCCCACTATCACGGGAAACTCCCAGACAGCTGCAGGTGGGTGGGGGGAGGGGGGCAGCGTGGGAACCAAGGTTGTCAGAAACTTTTACATGTACACAAAAGTGGGGAGAGTAAAGACTATGCATGTGCCCTTCACTCAGATTCAACAGTTGTCACTCATGGCCCAGCCAATGCAGTTGCAATGTCTTATACACGGACCAGCACGATGGTTAAGTGTCCCTCCCGGTGGCTCTGCGTCCTTACGGGCGTTTGTTGTTGTTGGTCTTTTCAATTGTAGTCATTCTAGTCGGAACGAAGCGATAGTGTGGTTTTAGTTTTCATTTCCCTGATGTTTAACGATGTTGATTACCTTTTCATGTGCTTACTGGCCGTTGTGCTTATGTATATTTAGAAGTGTCTGCATGTATTTTGCACATTTTTAGTTGGGTCTTTCATCTTTTTGTGGTTGATTTGTAGAAGTTATTTACATATACCAAATGCAGGATTTTTGTGTTTGTTCTTTGGTCACCTATAGATGCTTAAAAATACTTTTTCCCAGTTAATGATTTGTCTTCTTTTTCTTAATGTTGTTTTTTGAAGTACAGAGATTTTTAATTTTGATGAGGTCATATCTATCAAATTCTTTCTTATATGGCATGTGATTTTTGTGTCTGGTTCAAGAAGACTTTGTCACCTCTGAAATCATAAAAGTGTTTTTCTATGGTTTTTTCTAGAAATATTAGAGTGTTATGTTTTGCTTTTTGGTCTCTGATCCACGAGGAGTTAATTGTTGTGTATGGGGTGAGGTTGGGTTGAGGTTCTTTTTTATACCCTTCTAGATATCTATTATATTTTTTCCAGCAACATTTGTAAAAAAGATTCTTTTCATTCTTTAAATTGACCTGTTAAAAATCAGTTTGTTAAATTGGCTCTATGTGTGTGTCTATCTCTGGACTCCCTATTCTGTTTCAGTTACCTATTTGTCCATCCTTAACCATCGATTATATAGCTTTATAATAAGTCTTGAAACCAGGTAGTGTAAAGCCTATAACTTTTTTCCCCCCAAATTATTTCACTATTCTAGAATTTTTAATTTCCTTGTAAATTTTGGAATCACATCGTCTATTCAAAATAGCTTGTTCACATTTTTACATATAACACTTTATTTATATATCAATTTAAGGAGACTACATCTTAACAATATTGAACCTTTTACTCTGTGAACCCCCCCATAAATCTTCATTTATTTAGATATTTTATTATTTCTCTAAGAAATGTCTTACAGTTTTCAGTGTAGAGGTTTTACACATATTTTACTAGATATATTTCAAGCTATAGGATATTGTTGCTGCTTTCTACATTTAAAACATTTTTTTCTAATTCTTTGTTACTAGTGTACAGAAAATTCTATTTCCCAAGGATTCCAACATAATTACTCATTTGCCTTGTCTCACAACACAAATACCCAAACTATAAACAATGATATAATTACTAAATTCAATTTAAGCTTCTTTTCAGTTTCTTTTTATACTGATGTTGGGGTCAAAAAATTATGAATGTTTTTGTCAATAAAGTTTTATTGTAACACAGCTGTGCTCATTCATTTTCATGTTGCATGTGGCTGCTTTCTCACTACAACAGCAGAGTTGAGTCTATACAAGAGAGACTGTACCGCTACCAAACCTAAAATAGTTACTGTTTGTCTCTCTAAGAAAAAGTTTGCAGACCGCTGTCCTAAGCAGGATTTCTCCATGAGGGCATTATTGACATTGGGACTGTGTGATTTTTTTTCCTATGAAGAGCCATCCTAGGCATTGTAGAATATTTAGCAGCATTTCTGGTCTCAGTAGCAGCTCTCACCACTTGTCTAATGTCTCTTGGGGTTAAAATAGTCACTTGTTGACAACCGCTGCCCTAACTTATATCCCACTAGGAGTAAACTGTCAAATGACTGTGTTTGCAAGTTTTTTGGAAGCAGTTCCTTTCTGTGTGGTAATGTCATCAAGCCAATACATATTTTCATTTGATTAATTTTGCTTTTGAATCTTAACTTTGTTTTAAAATTTAATTTGTTTTATAATTTTATAAAATATTTAGATGGTTCCAAAGTCAAATCTATAAAATGAAGGTACAACTGGAGAAATCTGGCTTCTAATTCTGTACCTTCCACCCTGGTCTTCATATACTGCTGCAAGTAGTCATAAAGAATTTAAATGAGCTTTATCCCTCAGTTGTTTGTTTGTGTCTTTCCTCTTTTTCAAATATAAAAAAGGTCCAAGCTTACCAGGACAAGGAAATGGATGAATGATTCATCCTAGGCACATTCAATACAACAAATACCAAGCTAGTGTGTATGTATGTGTGTGTGTGTACATGATTGTGTCTGAATGATTTGACACATGCCTCACAGTTTGTTCTAGGTGCCTTCTCTCTTTGTCAGCTATTGTCTATGCCACTCAGGGTTTCAGTGGGGAAACAGATGTCATACCAATGGGTGACTGGGGAGGCTTTAGTAAAAGGACTATTTATAATGGTGTGGGCAGGTTGGAGGGAACCTTATAAGGGGTGGTGCATCACTCTAGTGTTAGGAAACGAGAAGCCATTCTATCCCAAGGCCTGAGGAGCACGGGAGGGCCTGGTTATGGAAGTCCAAAGATGCTTTATGGACAGGGCTGCCTTTGTTAGAGGTGAGCACCCCTCTCAGCTGACCTAGTAGAGAGGGAGCTAGATGATTTTTAAAACCTGAATTTACTTTCTTTTTCCTTCCAACACCTAATTGGTGCTTCTCAATGTCGGGGTCTAACTGAAGGTAAAGGGTAAGGGATGCATTGGTGTGTTCCATGCTTGTCAACCTCCTGCTGCAAAGAGTCAGATGAAGACAGATGGAGAGCAGAAGGAAGCTGCACATTGCTTGTGTAAGAGAAAGGGATCAGCATTTATGGAGCACTAACAACCTTCTGGGCTCTGAGCCAGATACTTGACTTATACCACTCCTGTGACCTTGTCCTGTGCCTCAGAGGAAGAAGCACTTAGTGACTTCCCCTAGGCCAAAAGTGGGATTCAGAATCTGTGTTGGATCAATTCAGAGTTATTGCTCTGCGCATTTCACTGTGATGGTGGCCCTAGTAAAACCTGTTCTATCTGGTGTCCAGGGTGACAAAAAAAAAGAACAATAGAGAATGAAAAAACAGGGAAGATGTGGCTAACTCAAGGAAGCTATCTTTCCTGGATCAGAGCAAGGTATGGAGCTGGTAATGACCTGCTTGCAAAAATGGGGGGCTGGGGACCAAGGGCAATTCATTGGTCGGCATTCAGTCTCAATCTGCTTCTTTGGTAAGTGTATCCTTTACTGGGTCCCTTCTCATGGGTTCTTACTTGGCATTAGTGGAGTCTTGAGGATCATGGATAGAACTGTATTTCAGTATTATTGGTTTCCTTGTGATACAATGTATTTTAACCATGCCCAAGCCTTAGACTTCACAATGTACTCTTGCTATATTTTGATGTGCAGGTTCATTGTTTTGGCAGGTGCAGCTGAGGTGGGGTAGGATTGGAAGAACTCAATGCCTTGCTGACCCTATGCATGTGTTAAATCATAGAAAGGCAAAGTCACAGAGCATAGAGTTAGAGGAAACGTCAGAGTCCACGGGATTCAGCCTCCCACTGCGTGAAGGACTCTCTGACATTACTGGTGTGACAGCTGGTTGTCTGGCCTCTGCCTGACATGCCTGAGATGGAGAGCTTAAGGTCTCACAGTGCCCAAAGCCACCCTTCATTGGTCTTAATGTAGCAATAATGAAACAATAGCAACACCACCACCATCATTCACTGAGGGCTTACTGCATGCTGGTCACTGTGCTAAGCTAAGCGCATTAGATGCATGATCTCATTTCACCCTTAAAATGACTCTGGGATGGGTGAATCATTGCCTCCATTTCATGGGTCGGTAAACTGAGGCTTTGTGATTTGCCACATAGCTACTGTCACAGGTGTGTATGTGCACATGTGTTTGTATGAGTGTTTGCATGAAAAATAAATATTCAGCATTCCGCTACTCCTCCTACAAGCAGAGGACAACACACACTATAGGAGTTCCGACAGGGCACCCTATGGGTGTTTCAGAAAGGCCAATCACTTGGTGACTTTTAATGTTATTTGGAATTTTCTAGAAATTATAATTTTTCCCCCAGGTAAGTTAATGAGAAATTAATGTATATATTTTCCATGTTCACCTCTTTTCTTTAACTTATCTAGTATGTATCCCTCTATTTTTCATGCTTATAATATGGTATACAAGCATACATGCAAATAAACATATGCATAATATCTGTATTTATACAAGCATTTTTGATCTTTATTTTATTGAATGGAAATTTTCTCTGCAATCTACATTTTTTATTACACTCAATAGTACTCCACAGAAATTTATTCATTTATTCATTTATGTAGTTCAAATTCACTCTTAGCAGTGGCTTAAAATTCCATGGCATCAAAGTCCCATCATTTATGCAATCACTTCCTTATCTGTGGGCATCCTCTCTCCCTCCCCCCTTCCCACACTAGGAGCAATGCCACGAGAAACATCCTCATAGACATATCCTTATGAAGGATTTTAGGTTGTAACAGATGTCAGATTGCTTAAATTTTTAAAAAATCCTCACTCAGGGACATTTTTTCATTGCTTTTTAAAGAGGAAGGGAGAGAGAGAAACATCCATACAAGAGAGAAGCATGGATTGGTTGCCTCGTATATGTGCCTGGACTGGGGATTGTACATGCCCAGACTGGGGAATGAACATGGAATCTTTTGGTTATGGGGGAGGTACTCTAACCGAGTCATACCAGTGAGGGCACAGATATCATTCTGCTTTTCAGAAATGCTCTAACAGAGGACTTCCAGCCAAGACTGAGGCCTAGACTGACACACCCCATCTCCCTCCACAACTAAGAAGGACTACAACTACCGAAAAACCAGAAGTCACCAGAAGTTCCAGAAAATAAAGCTACATGGAAGTCCAACGTATGAAGTTATAAACAAGTGGTGCTCATCCAGATGGGTAGGAGGGGCAAAGCCGGGGTGGAGAGGTCAAGCTGTGCTGGTGGCAGCAGCTGCAGTGATGGGCAGTGGGACTGTGGTAAGCATAGATGCTTGGATTTAAGAGGAGGCGAGAAGCGCCAGGGGAGCACCCCTGGCTGCAGTCCAGACCCATCAGCTCGCAATTCCAACGCCGGGTAAGGCAGACCCCCACTGCCTTGGACTGTGAGGCCCAGAGGGCGTGAGGACAGGGGAGGAGGCTCCTGGGTCTCTCAGCAGAGAGTGAACAGCAGGAATCCATCTTGGACCCCAGCCTCCTCCACAAAGGGCCACAGTGTGGTGAGAAGGGTTGCTTGGTAGTGACGAGTGCACAGGGCTCTGCCCCTGATAGCGTAGGAAGTGTGACAACCCCACCCAAGAAGGAAAGGCAAAACGAAAACTGTCAGGATGGCAGGGATAATGATAGAGATCCCAGTCATGCAGTTGACCAGAAAGCAAATACATGAATTAGCGGACAAACAGATAGATAATCTTTCTGAGGCTCAGTTCAGAGCTATAGTTATAAGACAGCTTACCGAACTAACAGCGGGACTTAATCAAGACGGGGAAGGAATGAAGTCTAGTCCTGCTGAAATTAACGAAAACACATACGAAACAAGTGGTGAGGGAAGGAAAACCAGGGATCAAATCAACAAATTGGAACGTAGGGAAGGAACAGTCAACCAGTGCAGAAACAGGAAACAAAAGGTGAGGAAAATGAGGAGAAGCTCAGAAACCTCTGGGACAGCTATAAGAGAGCGAACATCCGAATTATAGGGTTGCCAGAAGGTGAAGAAGAAGAACTAGAAATTGAAAAATTATGTGAAAAAATAATGAAGCAGAACTTCTCTAACTTGGGGAAGGAAATAGACTTACAGGTCCAGGAAGCACAGAGAGTTCCAAAAATACTGGACCCAGGGAGAACCACACCAAGACACATTATAATCAAAATGTCAAAAATTAAGAATAAAGAGAGAATCTTAAAAGCAGCAGGAGAGAAGAAGAGAATTATGTACAAAGGGGTTCCAATTAGACTATCAGCTGATTTCTCAAAGGAGACTCTGCAGGCACGAAGGGACTGGCAAGAAATATTCAAAGTAATGAAAATAAAAATCCTACAGCCACTATTACTCTATCCAGTGAAGATATCATTCAGAATAGAAGGGCAGAGAAAGTGCTTCCAGGACAAAGTAAAACTGAAGGAGTTCATTAGATCCAAACCACTGTTATATGAAATATTAAAGGGACTTGTTTAGAAGAAGGAGGATCAGAGCTATAAACATTAAAATGAAAACTGTATCACAACAACCAAAAACAGAAGCTAGGGAATCAAAAACAAAGGCAAACTAAGTAGGCAACGAGAGTGGGAAAAGAATTATAGGTATGGGGAACATATAGGGGGGAGGTCAGCGGGAAGGGGGAAGGGGGGAAAGGGAGGGATATGGTGTAGGAATTAAGAAGCATAGCAGGAGGTAGTGGAGTAGACAGGAAGATGTGAGAAGAACTATATGCACAACCAATCATGGAGTAAGGGAGGGCAAATGAAGGGAGTGGGGATCACTTGGTGGAGGGGAGCAGAGGGAAAAGAAATTGGGACAACTGTAACAGCATAATCAATAAAATATTTAAAAAAAAACTCTAACAATGTACACTTCCACCAGTAGTGTTTGAAAGTCCACCTTTTCATGAATCCTTTGGAAATCATATCAGAGGGCTAAAATGTAGATAATGCAATATATCACTCCTTCCTGGAACAGCACTATTCCATGCATTAAAAAATATTAAAAAATATTTTATTTATTTATGTTTTGGAGAGAGGAGGAAGGGAGGAAAACATCGATGTGTGAGAGATACAGTAGTCCCTCACTTATCATGGGTATTACATTCTAGGCACCCCCCCCCCGCCCCCTGCGATAGGTGAAAATCCACAAAGTAGGAATCATACATTTATTTTAGTATTTATATATATTTTAAGACTTTATAAACCCTTCCCACACACGTATAAACCGTTCCCAGTCCCTTATTAACCTTTCCCACTCCCTTATTAACCTTTTCCACACTTCTATAAACACTACTTATGTTCTTAAACATATTCTACACTCTTAAACCTATGTAACTTTAACAACATAGTATATAGTACCACAGTATAGTGAAAAATCTGTGATAAATAATTAAATATACTATTTTAAAAAATCCCATGACACAGTGAGGCCACAATAAGTGAACTGCGATATAGAGAGGGACGACTGTACATTGATCAGTTGCCTCTTGCATGCACCCCAACTGGGGACCGGGCCGTAACCCAGGCACGTGCCCTGACGGGGAACCCAAATGGCGACCTTTTGCTTTGTGGGACGATGCCCAACCAACTGATACACACGGGTCACGACTCCATGCATTTTTCAAGTTCAGAATTTCTGCTGACTATGCTGGCTCACTGGTGTCATGTGAATCCATAATGAAGTTTGTAAGAACACCCACAGATATGGGATGGACTTACTGAGGAATGTTTGACAGCAAGGAGCTTATTGCAGGAGTGGCCTCAATTTATGGAGAGTTTGATGGCATAGTACTTCCAGGTAATTCCAAGGATGCGTCTTAAAGATTATGGCCTTAAGTGCTGCTTGATTTGACTTGCCTCTTAACCCAGCATCAGAGCCCGTGGGTGGGATATTTCTAGGAAGGAGATTTCTTCCTGGTATTCCTTCCGGAGTTAACTTGAGGTGGTACTGGGGGGTGAATGGCATTGTTGATGACAAGAGAGGTGCTCGGCCTAGGGACTGATTTCCTCCTCTCTGAAATGATGAGGGCGGCTTCCATGGGTGCCTAAGTTTCTTTCTGGCTGTGACACTGTGAGTCTGTCAACCTAAGAGAATGTAATAGTGTCAGCATGGGAATCATATAGAACACAGACTTGGCAGGCTTGTGGAATAATAAATTTTACAATAGATAAAATTACTTTTATCAAGTGACGTTAATTACTTGTCATTACTAAATAAAAATTAAACTGTTTCCCCACTTCCCAAGGCTGAATGGTGAACACATGGTGTAATTTTGAGTGTGGCCACTGGATGGAGCAATTGCCCTAGTATTAGTAAAGCCACCCTACATTTTCAGGTGAAGTGGGTCTGCAGGAGGCTGCTGAACCTGCTGCTTACGTAGTAAGGAGAAATATGCAATGGAATAGCTGGAAGGGGCTTAATGGAATTATCTGGTTCAATCCCTTTTATTTTAATTGCACAAATGTTACATAAATACATTTTAATAGTAAAGGAATCAAGTTTTATAGATGTGCTTCTTCCCCTCCTCCTCACTCTTCCTCTGCTATGCTCATTCCTCACCCCAGAGAAAACCCCTTGTTAACCATTTGGGGTACTTCTTTAAGATTCTTTCTCCGCATGTATACACATACGTACATGTACATGTACACATATGTCTTTTCTTAGTAAAGCTCTATTCAACTCCTCATTTTGTACATGAAGAAAGGCAGTGTAGGGTTTGGCACCAATATTGTTTTGTGGAAAGGACCTGGACTTTGGAGTCACACAGATCGGGATTTTAAACTTTCATCTCGCGACTTAATAGTTGCCAACCTTGGCCAAGCTATTCAGCCCTCATCTAAGCCTCAATACCCTCATCTTGCAAGCTGTTCAGGTGTACTAAATAAGGTGAATATATGCAAATGCCCCTAGCTCAGCTGGCCTGGTCACAGGTGTTAGTTTTCTTCTCTATCACTCTTTGCCAGGTTCACACAACTAACTAGTGGAAAAGCACAGTTCTCTCTATCCTGTGTCTCCTAAGAACCTTTGAAAGATGTCAGTACATGGGTACATGCATAATCAGATGCAAACTCCAGCTTAATGGTCCAATGATTCATAAGTATGAATCCTGTTGTCACCAAAGCCTTCCCTGGCTACTGAGTGCATTGGTTCTGTTTAGGCTGAGGAAAGAGCTGTGTGAGGACTAGAGGGAAATGCCAGGGTGCAAAATGGCACAGGAAATCAGCAAGATTTGATCAACTGGGGTTCAAGTTTAGACTCAGATCAGGTCTGTCAGGTTGTGCAGAACTCCCATGTTCTCTGTGCTTGAGTTTCTTTATGTATAAAACCAGAAAGATGAAAATTTGGATCCTGCTAGAGCTTAGACTGTGAGAAGACAGGCCAGGGAGTACACGATGCCTCCCTTTTTGCCTTGTTTTCCGGAAAGCTCAGAACCAAATTGAATGTGAATTGAAACCATTCTCCTTGTCCTTGTGTTCCTGGGGTAAGTGTCTTCCATTTCATGGTTTTATGTTGGTTGTGATTTCAGTGGTGTGGATTGTATGTCTATGAAGTTGAAGGTGAGGAGATAGGCTGGGCTTCTTCCTCATCCAGACACGTGGGGCTTCAAGCATTGTGCTTTGGGATACAATGGGTGGGAGGGGACTTTATCCCTCTTTAATATACCCCACTCTCGGTTTTGCATAGCAATACCTGGTATTTCATTGGACCATTTAATTAATTTATTTAAAAAATTATTGAATTTATTGGGAGACCATTTTAGAAAACATGATACTTTCAACTAAGTATTTAAAAATAGTTATTTAAAAGTAAGATCTATTATTTGATTTTTATCACACTCTCTGAGGCTTGATTGCAAAGCAGCAGGCACACATGGACATGATTTGAATGGTGTTTTATAATAACAAACCTTAATATTAAAAAACAAAACAAAACACAACTCAAGAGTAACAGCTTATCTGTTTCATTCAGGAAAACTCTTTCCTGAAATACGACACTGGCTTTAGCAGTAACTTCATGACAGGCAGCACAGGCCTTAAGGGCAGGTCAACAGCTTTGCAGGTTGATGGATCTGTTCTCTCCCCAACCAGACTCAGCTCCATCAGATGGGACCAGATGCTCCCTAGTCTCTGGTTGTGCACTGCACAATGAGTGACAGCTGTTTTCTTTTCCCTGTGGAATCTTAGGGTCACACACAGCTTTCCCCGGGAGGAGAAAGGGGCCATCTAACCCACCTCCCAGATCACACCTGTGTAGTTGTGACCCTTTGCTCTGCTGCTCCCCATGAAACGGGAATTGCCTCTCCACTTGGTTCATGTCCTGCCTAAATTGACCAACAAATCTAATGGAATTCCTGGGGTGGGGTGCTGGAACTCACCCAAAGGGACCATCTAGGGACTCCCTGGGCCCATGTTTCCAAGGTGCCTGGATGGTGTTTCCTGAGACACAGAAGGGTCAATTTTCCAGCTCAGTAGAAAGGATGAAGTAACAGACCTCACAGTAGAATCTGTCACTTTGCCCAGCAGCTCCATTACTGTGAATGCTAGAATTAACTTGCTGTGAGATGAGTAAGAATGACCATTGCTACTGTGGCAGGTGAGGTGGGGAAGCAGCTTTAGACTCTGGGCTTTAAACAAATCTGTTGCCATGTTGTAAATGCTGAGCTTTATAATGAAAAGGAAATAGATGATTTGATGGCAATAGAACTATGGAAGGACTTCTTCACATCCAGCAGAAGGGATGGGAAGAGAGCTCTGACAAAGTCTTCCTTGAAGAGGCTTAAATGAATGACTTGCTTTTTTATCCAGAGCTAGAGATGGGCAGTTTATAGTCAAGGCTGTGAACTATAGTCATAGTAATTCCATTGAAATAGAATTTCTTCTTGTTTCTGCATGAATTGTGGTTGACAGCGTTTTGGAATCTTCTTTACCAATGGTCTCCCATTGGAGAATCTTGTCTCTGAGCAGAACCATACATAAGCTATTCAGGTTAAAGCTGCCCAGAATGAAGCAGGAGAATGCCTGCTAGCCACAGCTGTGTTAAATGGTGGCTATCTTGCCTCTACAGGAAGCTGGGCAGCTTTAAAAAAAGTGCAAAGTCAGCTAAGTTGGTGCAGTGCTGAGAATTGATTAAGAAAGCCTTACTATTCAATTCTGTCTCTTTCAATGAAATTATTTTTCACAATCCTAACAGTTTAGATGCCAAAGGAGAGGAAAGAAAGCCAAAGCTGAAGGGGAAGAGAAATCACTTTCTGTATAAGCATGGGCTATTTTCACAATGAAAGGGAAATCAGGTGTGAGCTGCTGCGGTGGGGACAGAGACAGTGCTGCAGACCTGGGCTCCAGGGCCTCTCTGCAAAGTGTGCAGAGGGTCCCTGTCACTTGGAAGGAGACTGCTGATGCAGAAGGCCTTCAGGTTCCATTCAGCTTGACTAAACTTGTCAACTCTCCAGCAGGGCTCCGTCCTAAGTCTATACCTCTGACCTTTTCGTAGAGCACTTACTTTAGAAGACCTTCAGTTGTAAATTCGTTCTCTGTTCCTTTGAGATGTAAATCTCCTAGCCTCTTGTCAGTTTTATAACCCAGGAATGTCTTTTTCAAAGAACTAGGAGCCATCTTTTTGAAATGTAATCATAAGGAAAAGGAGTGCTCCCCATCTCCTGGGCTCTGTGGGCAGGTGGGAGTCTAACTTTCAAAAGTATCATTAGTGAACATGATCACATTGACCATCCTCTCCCAGTACATTTCCACTAGTTCCTTCCAATGCTTAACAACTCGCCTGCCTTTCCTCTTGTTCAATCTCTCTACTCTATTGCAAGAGTCTTGAATAAAGCCTCCCTCGCTTATTTAACTGTGTGCAGTGCAATTTCTTTTTACCAGTACTTAATCCAGATCCTCTTTCTGAGACTCTGGATTCACACCACCTTCTGTGAAGCACCCTCTTCGTTCCAGCTGGAGCCACCTTGGGAGATGCCCTTCCAGCCTCACTTGTGGACTGGAAGAACCCCCTCTGTTCCTAGTTCTGAAATCTTGGAAATGAACTCCCTACTTTCACCAAGCCACACGACTACCACTCTAAAGACTACATTTGCTTTGCAGCTACATGTGTCCTTTTGACTATATATCTTGTCAATGGAGGGTGAACAGAATGTGCAATGTATGTAATTTCCATTTCACTTCATTGACAGGAAATGACTCATTTTTCATCTCCTCCTTTCCATGGTCTAGAACACAGAAGTAGTGGTAAGTCCACTTTGACCACACAGATAAGGCTTAGCAAAACACCAGTTTGAGGGCCTCGCTCCCAGAGTTTCTGATTCAGTAGGTTTGGAGTGGGACATGAGAATTCGCATTTCTAACAAGTTCTTGGGTGATGCTAATACTGCTTGTCCAGGGACTACAGGACAACAAAGCAGGAACCTGGGTCCCTGGATGCTCTTGTGGAACAGATCCCTGTGTGCAAGCACCATGACTCTTAAGACACATACAAGTTCTGTGGCAGTCTCTGGATTGTTACCATAGAATGGAATAAACTTCTATCTTGTTTGAGCCACATGTTTTTGTTTTTTTCTTTAAACATCTGAACCTACATTTTAATACAGATATTATAGGTAAGGCTTACACAGTAAGACTGGAGGGTACTCCTGGGAAGCAGGCTCTTCAGTTCAACATGGGTGAGTTTTATTTGGAAAAATAATAAAACAAAGGCAATTACTTGTTTAGTAATATAATGACTTCTTTTATTTGAGTATCCCAGGTAGGCAGTCAACTGAAAACATTCTTTCCACATCTGCATTAGTGCTTGTATTTATGCCTTGGGAAAAGTCTCAAAACTGTAATCTCTTATGTTATCATGTAAGTAGGGCATGGAATTTCAGTGCTGTTGTTCAGAAAGGGACGCTTTGGGCATTACCTTAGAAATCACTGAAAATTCAAATATTTCATACATACTTATTAATATAAACATGAGGATACTGATAACAATAATAATATACATCTACTGAATACTTACTGGGTACCAGGTACTGTGTACTCTATATACATGATATCACTTATTTTTATGACCCTGCGAGGAAGCATTACTATTATCTCTATTTTGCAGATGAAGAAATTGAGGTTTGGAGGTTTCAAATAACACTAAAAGGTCAAGATTCCAATCTAGGTCTGCAGGATACCAAAGCCCGTGACTTTTACCTTGATAATATTCTTTCTCTTCCTGGTAACTCTCAGGCCCACTCTCAGATAATTTCCATGCTCAATGCATCCAGCCTAACACTTGTTAGCAATAGGGTTCTGTTAATATATGTGTTTTTGAATGCAAATATCATTTTTTTCAACAGTCAGGCCTGCCTTGCACAATCTAGACTGTGTGTTCAGGCTCTAGGAACTGCTGTGGAGACTGTTAGCTGGAAATGAGAAGAGGGCATACAGTTTAAAGGGTGGTAAATGGCTTTGGGTTGCCTGGATTTAAGACTGTGAAAATTTACCACCATGCAGGTGTTGGATTTCAGTACAGTGTTGGCTTTAGTAAGTATCACCTGTCTATGGGGGCAGCAGTGAGGGGGCCTATCTGACAATTTCAGGTAGGGACTATGGTAATTTTCCAAGTTAGTGCTTCTAGAGCCATGTCAAGCCCCAACAGACCTAGGCCAGCAGGAGTGAGAAGCATTCACCCCCATCAGAATAAGCCCATACATCTCTGCAGAGGCCCCTCTTCATTCTGGACCTCTGGCAGCTTCTTAGAATCAATTTTTCTCTCCAGCCTCCTGTCATTCCTTCAAAATTTACATGTTCTGTTTCCAGTTCTATGCTTCCAACTAGCTATACCATAGCAGAACAATTTTTGAATTTAATCAACAGTCATTTTAACTTTGATGGGATTATTAGGATGAAGTAATGCTAAGAGCAGAATATATCTTGAGATTGACACAGACACTAGAAATGATCACATTTTTACACAAGTTCCTAAATGTACTGATTAATCATTTGTATTAAACTGTAGGCCCAGAGCACACTGTCTTTGCCTGAATTCTGTTCTACATGTGTCAAGGCTTTAATTCAGGGATCAGCAAATTTTTCCTGTAAAGGGCCAGATAGTAAATATATTTGGTTTATGGACATACAGTCTCTGTTGCAACTACTCAGTTTTGTCATTGCTGTGGGAAAGCAGCTCCACAAGAATACTGAAGTCCTCTTGTTACAGAACGAACTGAGCATGGCTGTGATCCAGTAAAAGTTTATTTACAAAAATAACTGGTAGAATGGATTTGGCCCATGGGTTATTGTTTGTCTATCAATGATTTAGACAAAGACAATAATTTATTCAGCCAGAATTTAGGAGAACCCAAAGCTGTTGGTGAAAAATAAGGGGAGCAAGAAGTAGCTGACACCATGATTTATAGAAGCAACATTCAAGCTATCTTGACATTCTGGATCTTGTTCAAGACAACATGATTAAATATGGTAGCAATAAATAGAAGATTATGCATTTTTGGTTCAAAATATGACATATGAGTATATAGGACAGGGATAAATTTGTTGGGAGAGAATTTGCAAGAAAGAGACCCAAGGTCTTACTTTGTTTAAAAGTGTAAGAGTGTGGGAGGCCTGGCTTACTAAAAGATGGCTTATTTTGAGCTCCATTGCAGGTTGGGTGTAGATTAGCGATATAATAGTCCTGCTGGGTTCTTTAAGGGTCAGATCACATCTGGAGTGTGGTGTGCAATGCGGACACCTCATTTGAAGAGTCCATTGACAAATTAAAGTGCCTCTTCTGAAGAAGAGGGATGAAGATGGTTGGGGGCCAGGACACTGTTATCTGTGAGGAATCATGAACTGAACTTTAGTTAAGGAAGAGAGGACCAAATTAAGGATTGTCATTATCTTCATTTTTCTGGTTTCTGTCATGAAAGGATGTAGGATGTGTATGTGGCCTAAGAGTCATAATTCCTGCACACAGCAGTTGTACAATTAGTAGTTGACTGAACAATGTGCAGAGAGGATACAGGAGTTATACTTGGGATAAGGATAAACTTTCTAACAGCAGTTGTCTGTCAATGAAATGGCTACTTTGGTTATTTCTGAGCACTAGGAGAGTGCTAGGGAAATGCAACATTTCCCTCTGTGGTAGGGAAACCAAAAAATTTGATATTCTAACAAAATGGCCTTTAAATAAAGATAGAAAGAGTGAGGCCAGATGGGTTACTTTTATTGTTCATAAAATCCAATAAAAGTATTCTGTATAGTGTACAATGTCTTTGGCAGAGCAGGTATTCAAGTATTGAGGGGGATAATAAATGCTATTTTTAACAAATTGCTTGTATTATTTAATAGAGACGAGGGAGAGATAAAATAATGTAAGTGCTTGGAAATTGGTCAGTGACCAAGGCCACCTGGATCCCGTTACTGAGGCCTTGGAAGGGTGGAGGGTGATTCAGTAATCTGTAACTTTATGAGGAGCTCCACAAGAATACTGAAGTCCTCTTGTTACAGAACAAACTGTCTCTCTCTCTCCCCTGGACTTTGTTTTCCTCTGGGTCAAGTCATGGAACATTTGCTATGTGTCAGGAACAGGTCCAAGCATTTTAGATGTACTGATTTGTTCATTTCACTACAGTAATCTTTCTCAGCCAGGTACGATTCCTCCTTCCCACCCCATCTCCGGAGACATCTGGTAATATCAAAAGACATTTTGGTTGTCATGACTGAGGGAGGGGGAGTTGCTACTAGTGATACTAAACACCCTGTGATGCACAGGGCAACCCTCTGGGACAAAGAATTATCCAGGCCAAATATTGATAATGTCGAGGCTAAGAATCTTTTTTATAGGATAGTAGGTACTATTGTTAACCCACTTTACAGTTAGGAAAACTGAGGAGTAAAGTAACTGGGCCAAGGTCCTCCAGAAAATGGGATAACCACTTTACTGTCTTGCCTATTTGTTTATCATGTGGCATAGGAAGTGCTATGTATGGTTGTTATATCTCTTGGAACCAGCACAAAAAATAAAATTCTATTTCTATTTTTAATTTTATATGTAATAAATGCAAAAATATTTTGTAAGCAATCCAGTTCTTTCCTGGTGACTTTGTTAGTGGAATCAGACTAGAGGTGTAGGGACTATGCAGGCCTGAGACAAAGACACAGGATTCACTATTCCTCATTGTCCATGGCATGCCTAGTGGCTGATGGCAGAGAAGTTATCGCTACCTGCATAGGTAAGTACAGGTGAAGAGCACTTCTTTACTAGCACCGTGTCAGAAAAGGGAACCACTTAAGTTTGTGACTTAGGACATAGGTAAAAATTCTCTGTTTTCTTCCCCACCATGGTCTCCAACCTTGACACTAATCCCTAGTCATGGGTCTGAATTTTTTTTGGAGTTAGCTCGTTGCTCATTGTGATAAAGCATCTTAAGAAACTGATGTGTTTTCTGGGGGGTGGGGGTGGGGTGGATAACCTAAATGAGGTTTCTACATTTGTCCTAGAGGCCTGTCAGATTCTTCAGGGAGGACAGAGAGCACGGGATTTCAGTGGAGGGAAAAGAAAAAGGAAAAGGCAAACATCATTTGTTACAAAGGAAGGGCTCCTGTGGCTGGGGTCAGGGAAGAAATGGAAATTGAAACATTTGCTTACTGAGTTGGTTGGAAACTAATTCTGTCTTCTTTTTCTTTCTTTAGTTTTGCTACTGGTTTGGCTCTTTCTTCCAGAGACAGTACCAGAGATTGTATGTTTGCCAGAGATTGTATATGTGTCTTTGTGGACAATGTAGGTGATTAATCTTTGAGACTTTAGTACCCAGTGCAGAGCCTGGCATGCCTTTATAGAGGGATCTGTTCAACTGGCATTTAAAGAATGCCTCATATATGTCTGGCACAGTGCTAGGTACTGGCTGCTGACCCTGGGAGGCTAAAAGATCACATGTAGGAACCAGTTCAGTGGAACAAAGGCCACACAGAGTTCGGAGGGTGCTCTGACTAAAGTGTGCTCAGGGTGCTCTGATGTACCTGAGTCAGACGGGGGAGTCAGGGAAGGCTTCCTGAAGTAAAGATTTCTTGAGCTGGTTTTTGAAGTTGAATCTAACTCAGATTTAGTCAGTGAAAGATACCCTGGAAATGTATCTCAGTCCAAGGGGATAACACGGGCCAGGACACAGAGGTGTAAACCTTGCCAATGAGAGAGGATTGTAAGGGCTTCAGCAAAGTGAGTGTGAGAGAGGGATGGAAATGAGGCCAGGGATGTGGGCGGAGGCAACACCAGGAACCCTTGTGCCACTCTAAGGGCTGTGGATGCTGACCTGAAAACCGCGGGACTCCATCAAGGGTTCAGACTGTGCTTTCAAATGTGGCCTCTGGCAGCTGCATGCAGACTGGGTTGGAGAGGGGCCAGAATGGCAGAGGAAATGGTGTTGGGAGCTTTCGTTATAATGCAGGTGGGAAGCTGAGGCCTGAGTTCACAACTCAGTAGCAGTGGCTAGGAAGGGACTGACTTGAGAAGTACAGCTGACCTTTAAATAATATGGGTTTGGACTTCATGGGCCCACTTATATGTAGACTAAAAATATATATATATATATACAGTTGGCCCTCCATATCCCTGGGTTTTGCATCTGTGGACTCCCAATTGTGAATTGGAAATACTGTTTTCAACCCATAGTTGATTGAATTGCTGGATGCAGAGGTTGGGCCATATGCATTATTCTGTGCCATTTTACATAAGGGACTTGAACATCTGCTGATTTGATACCAAGGTGGTCTTGGAAGCAGGCCCCCACTGATATGGAGGGACAACTGAGTTTTTGGGGGGTTAAAAGTTAAACATGGATTTTTGATTGCACAGTGGACTGGTCAGTGCCCCTAACCTCGGTGTTGTTCAAGGGTCAGCTGTACTTGGAAGTAGAATATGCATGGGTTGGTGACTGCTTTGATGTTAATGATCACAAGAATGTGCTTTCTGACTTCCTTTGAGGTTTAAGTGTGGCCGTGTGACTTGCTTTGGTCAATGATATATGACTGAAAGAATTAATATGATGTCTCATCAGAGAGTCTGCTGTTCTGGTTCCTTCTCTTCTCTCTGATGTTTTAATGTAGGAGTGTCCGTCCTATGGTTCAGACCTTGATCCTCTCCTTTTGTCTATCTGTATTTACTTCCTTGGTGATCCCAAGCAGTCTCATGGCTATAGATATCATCTAATGCCAATGACTCCAAAATTGATATGTCCAGTCCAGACTTTTTTTATAAAGTAAATTTTATTTATTTATTTATTTTAATTTTTATTGACCTGGAGAGAATATTATGCTAAGTGAAATAAGGCAGTCAGAGAAAAACAAATACCATATGATTTCACTTATATGTGGAATCTAATGAACAAAATAAACTAACAAAATAGAAACAGACTCATAGACACAAAAAACAGACTGACAGCTGTTAGAGGGGATGGAGTCCTGGTGCAAAAGGTAAAAGGATTAAGCAGAAAAAACCCTCGTGGGCACAGAAAACAGTATGGTGACTACCAGAGGGAAGAGGAGTTGGGGGAAGTAGAACAGGATAAAGCGGGGGATAAATGGTGGTGGAAAGAAATAGGAGACTTGATTTTGAGTGGTGAACACATAATATGATATACAGATGATGTATTATAGAATTGTATACCTGAAACTTATATAATTTTGTTTACCAATGTCACCCCAATAAATTTAGTCCAGATTTTTATACTGCAGATTCTTATATCCATCTGTCTCCTTGGCATCTCCACTTGGATATCTAATTGACTTCATAAACTGAATCTGTCCAATGCTGAATTGCTGTTCCTCTGAGTTGTGCTGAACCTGAAACAATTGAAGCCTTCCCCATGTTAGCTGATAACAATCCATTATTCCATTATTAAGCTAAAAAAGCTGGAGATACGCTTGACTCGTTTCTATTCCTCACACCCCATGTCTAAACAGTCAGGAGACTCAGCACTTCCTCTGTCCTCACACCCATCCACCATCACCTCTTGTGTGCATTTCTGCAAGAGCCTCCTGGGGCTCCTTGCTTTTACTCCTGTTCACTACAGTCTGTTTGCACCACAGCAGCCAAATCAACCTTTCTGAAAGGTCATGTCACCTTTTTCTCAAAACATTCCAAAAGCCCCCATTTCCCATCAATATCCTTAAAATGGCCTGCATGATCTGAATCTTATCACGTTTGTCATCTACACTGGTTGACTTAACTCTTCTAAGTTACAGTCTCCTCATCTGAAAAGTGGAGAAGAATACAATTCTTATCTCACAGGATTGTTTTAAGGATTAAGTGACATGTAATAGAAAAAAAGGGGGTAGTTTTAAAAAAACTATTATAAGTAATTATTAAATAATAATTAAGTTTCATGCCCTTTGGCTTGGAATTCAAGGCCATTTATATTTTCCCCCAGTTTTTTCCTATGCTGTATTTCTCATGGTTCTCCCTTCTCTGTTTCTCAGTTTTCTTGCTTATAAAATTTGTAAAATGAAGATAAGCCCTGCCCTGGATCACGGCCCTGCACTTAAAGTCCTCTTACTGTAGACGGGGCTGCACAAATAGAAGATACTGCCATTCTGTTTCCAGGGACTAAAAGGCTTTTCTTCTTGTGTCTGCAGTAATAACAACAAGGTGCTTCTCCTTCAAATGTTTCACCTGGAACCTCCAACCTCCACAATAATAGCAACCCGTGTATGCCATGTATGTTGCTATGGCAACATCAGAAAGGAAATTAGTACCCAAAGAAGCTGTTTAAGTACTGCTGCTGAGCAGGCTGCAGGATGGGTACTTGATGTGACAATTTAGAAAACAGCAAATACCCTTGCTTCCCTGCCTTGTGATACCATTTTCTCTTGTCAGCTCTCTTTGATTAATTAATGCTCCAGCAGAAAATAAATGCTGTTCGCTGGTACTTGAAGTTGATGGGCTTGTTTCTCTCATTGAATTGAAATGCTTCCCACACAAAAGAAAAAAAAAGTCAGCTTGTTAGATTTCCAGAGAACATCCGTTCACCTGTAGGCTCAGAGTACAACCATTTCAGTTCAGGTTGTGACAAAGGAAGAAAATGTGTCAGTCATTTTTCAATCATCTTGTGAAAAATGTGGTGTAGTGCTTGAGTGTAGCAGATGAGGGACATTGGGAGATGAAAGCCCAGGCACTTTGTTGGTGGGCCTTGGACTCACCCGTCTGAGGTACCCTGCAAGGCTCCTGCATGAGAGCTCTGCTCCTTTTAATGCTGCTTCTATATTATATCTCTGGCCATCCCATCTGAAGCTGCAAAGCACCTTTTACCTGCACTCCCTATCTCCTTCCCTGCTTTATTTTTTTTCTTAATACATCTCACTAATATACCATATGTTTTATTTATTTATCTTGTTTGGTGTCTGTCTGACCACACTAGAATACAAACTCTATGCTGACAGAGACTTTGCCATTTTATTACCACTGCTGTATTCCCAGGGCTTAAAGAGTGATTAGCGTGGGATTAATGCTTGGTAAATGCATGTTAAGTGAGTAAGTATGAATAAGTCAACCAGATAAGTTTATTCAACCTAAGTGGCCAAAAATTAATTATTATTTAAAAAAATGATTTCTGGGAAGAGGGAGCTACATGCTCATGAAAATCTATTTCCTCTTTTCTCTAGGTCCACAGCTAGACTACGTTTCTCCATTTCCCCTGCAGTTCAGTGTAGCTAATGCAATGTGAGCAGAAGAGTTACATCTCTCTCCCAGGTCTGTTCCATTTAACTTCCCAGACTAATTCTCTCTGCTCTTTACTCTCCTGTCTGCAACATGTTGATGCCAGGATGGCATTGAATGCTATGTGTTGAGGCTGGCAGAGACTTTATCTGCCTGGGGCCTTGTACAATTTTGAGGAACCAACCAAACAGGAAATGCCTTTAACTCTTCATGTGAGGGAGGGAGAAATAGACTCCTGTTGGACAAGAAACTGTTATATATCTTTGAATGTGTTTTTTACAGCAGATAGCCTATCCTAAAAAGAAATTTGTACCAATAAATATTTTAAACCTATTAAAGCAGTTGACATGCAAAAAAGGCTAAGGCAGACACAGGATAATATCATTATCATCTTTATTTTTCCCTGCATCCCATCTTGGAAGTCCTTGTTGACACATAACAACTTAAGGAATGGGTTATTGGACAAGTAGGTCACCCTTAAAGGAACCCTTAAGCCATTCATTCTTTCTTCTAGGTATCAGAGTGCAATAGCCCTGCTTTAGCATTTCTTTCTCATCAGGCTGATTTATGGAGGCCTCTGAATTATGGGGATTGCCGCAATGTCTGGCTGTTCCCCAGGTGCCAATACACTGTTATTAAAGAATCAACAAACTTGCAGTTCCCCTCATACACACCCTCACTTTCAAAGGCATGTGTAAGCACCATGAACCCCAGAATTCCTCAGTAAAAAATCAAATCAGTGATCTTGTGTGTTCAGCAAACAGATGGAAGAGTTTGGAAGCAGAATGGACGGAGCCCATTACAGCTGACACATGCACTCTTCACCAACAATATTGATCCACAACTCAGAGTATATTTATGGCTCTTCCCCCATTTGATTTCCACAATATCCCATGCCATGGGTTGGCACATGTTATAATAGTTCCCATTTTGTGGGGGAACTGAGATTCAGGAAAATTAAGGAGAATCTCCTTTTCTTTGGGATAAGTGAGAAGCTCCTATGAAAAAAGGGGGCAATATCATCAATTGGAGTGAGTTGGCACCTCCTGCATGAATACCCCCTTTCATTGGGAAAGGGAGATATGACTAGGGCCAAAGCAGGGAGAGAAATGGATGGGCGTTAGGGGGATGCGAACATCCTGAAATTCCAAATGGCCTTTATGTGTACCTTGTGTGCTTTTTGTTAGAGAGGGTCCATGGCCCTCAACCCATTTTTGAAGGGGTAGAAACACCCATGGGATTAAGAAGCACTGTTCAAGTGTTCTGTAGCTGCAGATTATCTTGGGCTCTACCTCAGGAACTGAGACCCAAAGCCTTGTTGTAGGAAAATGGTGCTTTTATCTAAGAGGAAGGCAGCACAAAATCTTCTTAGGCAGGATTTCTGCCTTCCAGATATTAACTTTACTACATCACAATTTGAATATCCATTCCTATAATCCCAGAGAATTCCTCTGGCTCCATGGTGATTAGAGTTAATATTTTGCCAAAAAAGAAAAAGAAAAAAGAAAAAAAAAAAAGAAAAGAAAAATAAGAAAAAGAAAAGCCTGCCATTTTAAGAAGACAGTGCTTAGCCTCAACAAAATCCTGTGGATGCATCCCAGGTAAGGTGAATAAAATTCAGAAAGCTTTCATCTTATACACTGACGTCTGTGCAGTGGGAAGGTTAATTTACTGGGTTACTGAAGGCAGCTACAGTGGCCAGGCCATCAGATAAGAGAAATAGGGACTTGAGGGATTATTTTATAAGCATTTCTTTGCTCAGAATTTCAGAGGGCTTGACAAGGTCATAGTCACAAAGCTGTTGTGAACATGCCTGTCCTGGGGACAGTTTCACACTGACATTTTCAGAATCAGGTGCTTAACCAAGCGTGGACCATGAATGAAACCATCACCCTAGGAGGGCACTGTTCTCAGAGCTTGGGTTCTTTTGAGGAAGAGAATGTGATGGGAAAGATGAATAGTCCTGAGAATTGCCCTAAAGTTCATGTCCTTTTCTGAAATTACTAAATTTCCACATTGGATTTCTTGGGTCACCATGGGCAAACCCTGAAGCCAGTTGCTGACACCAGCTGATTTTGTATTTTGGCCTTAGAGATTGACTTTAGCTCCTTTTCTTAGCTTAGAAATAAAGTAACTGAATTTTTAGCAGTGTTGATTCAGGGAAATCATTTTGGTTCATATGACTTGGGGTTCTGAGCACAGAATGTAATCAGAGTGGCTGTGATGGGGTCAGGAACTCTAGGAGGCTGCCTATTCTTGTTGAGAGAGTCTCTTGCCTACATGTTTTAGTAAGAGATGAGAATTTCCTAGATGTCATCCCATGAGTTCTGGGAACTTTAGAGCAAGCAGCGACTGGCTCTGATTTTCCACTCAGGATGTAAAGTATGTTCAGAAACTGAAGTGAAATATAAAACGTGGAGACTATCTTCTTTTTTCTTTCTCTCTGTCCAATCTCCCAGACATCTGGAGGGCTGGGATAAATGCTGATTGGTGATTCAAAAATCTCATTCCGGCTTCTGAAGAAGTGTGAGCCCAAGGCCACGACTGGGCCAATGTCTGTGCTCTCTTGCTTTGGGGGTCGATGGCTTCTTTTCCTACATCTGTCTCATTGCCTTCCAGGTCATTGCCTTGAGACATCAGATATCGTCTTTTCTCTCTTTTCTGGTTTCTTTACCTATATGCTTCTACAATCTATGGGTAAATGTACTCAGATGATGATGGTTGATGAGAAATAAAAGGGGAAACTGAGGATTGGGTATTGGAGGAGAGTAGAGGACAGAGACGAGGCTGGGCTGAAGCTCAGACCGAAGCCACATGAGGGAGAAGAAAGCACGGATTTTCTCTCTGGCATATTCTCAAACTCTGTGGGTCTCCTGGGCAGTAGATCATGCATCATACTACTTTATACATATCACCATTAATAATGTGATTTTTGACCCTGCAAAAAGTAAAATTAACCTTCCACACTATTGTCATTTGCAGCCCAGGCAGGCTTGTATGTATAATTGGGTATTTAAATTATCCCAATTATAGCCACAATAATGACCTTTACGGGAATCAATTGCTGAGTAAAGGCCTGCCCTTTTTGGGAGCTTCCTGGTAACACACCTGTTTCTAAGTTAGACCCAACTCACTGGCACTTTTGCCTGCTTGGAAACCACTTAGGACTAATGCTGGGGATAGAGAGCCTTTTTTTCTCTGGCTGCGGTTGCTGTTGGGGAGTTTGGCGTTATGTTTTTGTCCAGAGCCACCTTAGCTTGAGCTCCTACTCAGATTTCCTGGGTCCTGACACTTCTTCTCCTCTAACCTCTGCTTTTAATCTGATTCGCCGGTTTATGTTTTGTTAGAAGCCTTCCAATACCATGAAGTTTACGGGCCACTACCTGGTGGCTCGTGAGTCTGGACACTCACTGGTGTCTCACCAACTCCCTCACCAACCTTCTGTCCTGTGTGCTCCAAAAGAGCTGAATCTTAGGCTGTGCTTAGACCCTCCTCCTAGCCTAAGGCTACTGCCCAGTTAATCTCCTGATATTGACTCCAATTGGTTCTGCTCTAGTTCCTTCCTGCTGTGGTCCCTTGGGGGTCTGAAATGTCCCTTTGCTTTGTTGCATCCCCAGAGCCTAACAGAGGGCACAGAAGCACTGCTGATGCACTCCCAGCACACACCGCCACCACTGGATATTGCCATTGTTCCCACTGCTCCTTCCAGCATAGCCAGTCCTGCTCTGATGCAGCTACCACAAAGCCAGACATAGTCATGAGTGCTGTTCACAGCCTGAATGCTCCTCATTTCAACCTGCTCTGTTCATTGGACATTCGAATAGTTCCACAGCTGGCTTTGAAGTCAGACAGAGTTGGGCTCAATTATTGGTACTACATTTATTTTTTACTGCAGTTGGTTTCTCTAACTTTAAAAGTTGTATATAGTAATGCCCCGTCAAGCACCCAGCATACAGGTCATACACAACAACCATTAGCAAATTATTAATATAAGAGGTAGGATAGTTGTGGCCAAGTTTATGGAGTTTAGAACCAAATAGAGTCGAGTTGAAATTTTTGCCTCACCACTTAATCAATGTCAGTATCAGTTTCTGACTCTCAGACTGATGTTCTTGGCATTTCTCTGGGCTCTCTCTTCACATCTTACTGTTCATGTTGGCTGATGGGGACCTAGCCTCATTGGACAGACCACTGGACAGACTCTTTTGAAGAAAGACCATTGTAAACTGCTGAATCTAAATAAAGGGTTGATCATCATTGCCAGGGGGCAGGGGGACAGATTGTGAGTAATTTATGATCACTTAGTTCTGCCTCCTAACAGAAGAATGCTGGCTCTGTATGGCTCCAAGTAGCCTCAGCATTCCTGGGCTCAGACTACTTTTTAGAGAAGAGCTAGGGCCAGGGTTGGGGACTCACTCCTTAGTGACAAAGAGTAATGGAAAAGTTGAAAAGGTATTTGGATGAAAAAGTGCCCTCTCTCTGGGCAAAGAAAGAGGTAAGAACCACCATTGGGTTGGGCTGGGATTGAATGATTGAGTTCCTAGGATTTAGGAAATTTGCTGGGAAAGCAAGGCAGTGACTCAGCAATTTTCTAACAGAGTCAGTAGAAGGAGAAAGGCTGAGATCATGGCTGAAGCGAGCAGGTTATCTTTATTGAAGACTAGCAGTCAAGCTGGAGAGAGAGAGGGTTAGCACGGATAATTGAAATTCCCTATAACCCTAAATCCTGGTTGTTGATAGTAGTAACCACGGCCTCTCTCACGTAATAAGTCTTTTATCAGAACCGTTCAAAAGCAGCAGCAATAATTGTTTTGATTTTATCTTGTTTCCATTTCCTCTGCCCACCTTGAGTGCAGCTGCGGAGAAACTAAGGGATGAGCTTAAGATGTGCTGGCAAAGCATGAAAGCGGAGCTGGTGGGCCAGAGCCCTGGGCTTTGAGCTGGAGGAGCGGCTGGTGTCACACAGAGGGCTGGGAGCAGCTCATCCACCTCCTTCCTGTCCCCAAAGCTACACAGGCTCAGCTCTCTCCAGTATTAGGGTCAGATGGAGTCCCATGCACAGAGGACTTTCAAACTTGGTGTAAACCTTTTGAGAATTGTAGAAACACAGTGTTCCATTATAAGGCTCACATTCCTGACAGGTCCTGCTTCAATGCAATGTAATGTAAATTGTGTTTGGAATGGACTGGGGAGAATTGCCTCTTAAGAGCTTTTATGTGAGCCCCTTTCAGAAGTAGAGAAACCACTTTTAAATTACCTTTTTGTAAAGCTGCATTTCCAATTATTCAGAGTGAGTGAAATCTCTTTCTATCTTCCTGCTTTCAACTTAATTCTCTAAGAAATTTTGATAGCTCCATATTTGTAATTCTCAAACCTTGTTTTTAAAAATGGTCATGCAATTCATTTAAAAAATGGCAGCATTTGCAGGAATGCTTCTTGGCTTTCCCAGGAGGCCTTCTTCTTCACCAGGGGACTCTGCAGAGAGAGAGGCCCTGCATGACAATAGGGAGGGCCATTGCCAGAGCTCTGCAGGAGCAAAGGAAGTGGATATACCTGCTTGTGACCACAAAGAACAGCTAATAGGACAAGACCTCAGGTTAGAAATGCACAGTGCTCAATTCCAAGGTTCTGGGAACTTGCTATTTGGAGGATCTTGCTGGAAAAGTTTCAAAGAGTTGAGGGAATTTATGGATAGTTGGGGCATTGAAACCTTTGGCTACCTGCATCGTTGCCCTTTTCAATAGTAAATTATTTTAAAATATCTAGAATTTGTACTTAGTGTTCTTTACTGATTAAACCAGGCAAGGAGGCAGTAAATCAGACTATCATCCTCCGGAAGGAGAGCAACCTGGAATGTTAATTTTCCAGCTGAAATTGCTGGCAATTTCCTTTTGGTTTGTCTCTTGAAGGGAGAGAATAAAAGAGGAGGAAGGCCAAACATAAGCAGTTTTTTGCTTTTTGTTTTTAAGGAAAGCATAAATTCCAGGTTTCCATTCTTGTCACTTGGTGAGTTATAATTTATTGTCTCTTGTATTGCCCCAAAGAGTAGAACATTCCAGAGAATTTCTTTCGATGGAGCAAGGGATTTTGCCTCTGGGTAGACTATAGACTGTAGGGATTTGTTTAGTGATATTAGCCACCCCATAATCAGGGGAGAGATTTCTTTATAGAAGATCAAATTGAAGATCATTGTGTTTCATAGCTTAACTGTGGCTGTATTGGAAAATGCGTTCATTGGTTTATTTTTTAACTAACACATGGGATTACGGCACAGGCATTTGCCTTTTCTGTCTTTAATTGTAAAGTAGAATTTTCTTTCCATTTAGTAGGGCTGTTAGACTAGATATTTCCCTTTTCCCAAGACACTTGTCTCTTCATATGGACAGTGTGATCCATGCTCTCCTTTACAAATCCAGTCTCAGAACATGGGAGTTGAGCAGCTTCTCTGGCGATGAGGGTATGTCAGGGAAGAGACCTACCCAAGGAAAGGGTCTCGGTTTGGGTGCCAGAGAGACCTCAACTCCAACTGGCCCTGTCATTCACTAGCTCTTGGTTTTGGAACCAGTGAGTACACTGAGCTTCAGCTTCTCACTTACATGCTTCCAACAGTGACATTGGCCTTGAAGAATGATTGTGAGGTTAAGAGTGTACATGAATGAAGTGCACAACATAGTGTCTGGCTGGTTACTCTATGACTTCATGGATAAATGTTTGTATTTCCTGCTGAATGTTCCCAAGAACCTGGGGTTTTGAGACTCCTGATTGAAGTTGGAGGGAAGAAAATTACCCCTTTTGTAAATGGAGGTATCATGCACCCAGAATCCCAGGTTCCCTCAAAGAACTTGAAATATCAATTGAAGCTCTTTTTTGTGGGAAATGCTGTAAGACTTTTAAACATAGACTCTGAAGTCTTCCCTGGACTCGCAGGAATTGTAGGCTAATTACAATATCAGAGGAGTGCCTTATAAGTAATGATTGTATTCTGAATTGGCTCTTAGGATAATTAATTGGTAAGACTTTGAGAGCCTTCTTTTCTCAGAAGTGACAACTTGATGAGTTTGGACATATAATAATAGTTTGATAACTTAAACAGGACTGGCTTCATAATGCTCATTTTCATGATATTCATTTTCTTCTTCTTGAATATTTTTATCTTTTAATTATTTAAAGACCTGAAGATTTAAAAAAAAATTGGAGAGAATCTTGAGGCTCTAGTTTTGATCATTTATATAAATGGTGTTATGATTTGTGATTAATGGATAGGATTTTATCCTTTTTAGAGGGGACACAGCTGTGCAACAGCTGTCAAACTCTATTTCTTATTGTTGGGCTCTTCCTGGGCTTAGATAGTTGAGTCAGAGCTAATAATATTTTATCAAGATGATAAAATGAACAGATATATGTAGTGAAGAGAGCATTAGATTTAGGGCAACCAATTGTTTTTGGCTTGTTTGAGACTTTTCCTGTTTTTGCACTGAAAATGCTACATCCTAGGAAACCTCTCAGTTTTAGGCAAACAGTTTTCTTGGGCTTGTCCTGCTGTAAAAATGGGAAGTTCTGTGTCCTGGGAACCTTGGCAAAGGAGGGTGGCTGGCACTAACTGGGCTGGAAGTGTAGAGATTTGAGTTCTAGTCTTTGTTCTGACACTACATGGCCCTGACATTGGCCAAGTCACTTTGTTGAAAAAGTGAGGGAGTGGGTTAAATAATTCTGAAAGTTCTTATCGGTGTTGACTCTTTGTTCTTAAGAGGCAGTTTATTATTGGAATATACCCTTTGTGTCTTTACTTCAGGGTTTTCTTCTGGAAATCAGTATCCAATTTGCTCTGAAAGGGCATATGAATTCAGGCTCCAGACTTGATACAAATATTCAAGATACATATGGATTAAATCTCAGAGATGGAGGGAGATGATGCTGATGATTATTGGGGTGCTAGAATAAGCAGGTCTTGTTGATGTCACAAACCAAACACTCAATGTGAGTATCCTACATTTTATGGCCAGGGAAAAAATTGTCTGGAATTTTCTGTTTTTGCCGACATGCACTGTTTCCCCACTAGTGAGAATGAAGTCTTGGTTGTAACTCTGGAATTAAGCCTATTTATAAATTGGAATAAATGTTGCCAAATCAAGATCAACTGCGTGCACAGATTGGGGTTTGGGAAGACACGAATGCTCGTGGGGCACTTGGAATTGGGAGTATTGCTTCTCAGTGGCCTGGTGATCACCCAATACAGCAATAACTGAACTACCCATCAGATGCTTGGGATCCAGATACAAATAAGACATGGCCCTGACCTCTAAGAGTGCACTGTCTTACTAGGGGCATGGAATAGTAATTAGTTACTACACGCAATATGGCAAGTTCTGTAATGGAGGCCAAGGCAGAATGGGAGGGCAAAGGGGGAAGGTATTGATTCTACTATTCTGTTCTGCATGCCAGCGCTCCCCTGCGCTCCAGCCCACTGGCTCACACAGGTGTCCATAATCCAAAGGGGCATAATTTGATCCTAAATGCTGTGTTTCTGTGGTTTCAAATTTGGATATAATGGGATAGAGTGTCATAATTCTTGTTACTGTTTTACAGCACAAAGTAAAGATAATAAGAATGATCTGAGTTTGCACTGAGTTTACAATTTACTTTCTTTAAGCTTTTCAGATTATTAGCTATTAAAGCAGTTTGCATACACATTATAAATGTGTCCCTTTAAAATTCAATGCTTTAATTTACTTCCTTCAACAAGAGATAGCAAAGAAATTTGCTTCTGTCATTTTGAATCATTGTTCTCCTTTTAAATAACAGTAAAATTACAACTTGAACATGACATTTCTAGTTAATATGGACACCAGTGTGTTCCCATAGTTAATGGTGTAATAATTTTTGGCACAAAGTGATACAGGATGCTTGATTTTAAGTATCTTACATTCAGGGAAACTTGACTTTTTGTTTAAAAACGAGAAGTTTGAAAATTTATAGAGCGACTTTCTTCCTAGGAACATGTAGTATTTCATGTATTTTGCTGATTTATTTTCCTACCTTCCTTGAATGAGGGGAGAGGGAGATACTGCCACCCATGTTTTATAGAAAATGAAATTGGTGCCCAGTGCAGGTAAAAGGCCTTGCTCAAGAATATGCAGCTGGTTAGTGAAAAAGCTTTTTCCTGCTCCTAATGTCCTCTCACTAGGTTATGTTGTTTTGCTGTGGTCATCCCACCATTCAGGAAGTCACATCTGTGATGCAAAAATTTACTTACAGTTATGGAAACTCAACACACAGATCTTGGTAGACCTGAGATCACAATATTTTGAAATTTTTATAGCAGCATCCTTCAGGTCTTTACCTTTGGGGATTAAGGTTCTGGAGAGGTCAAAACTCCTGTCCTAAAAAATGTTTGGATTTAAACCGAGTTTCATGTTGTAACAAAGCTCCAGCCCACTTAGAGTTGGAAGCAGCTGGGAGCACTGTGCTAGACAGTGACCTGAGCATGACAGCTGAGGAGCAGTGGGAAGAATGGGTCAGAGGACGTGAGACCCGGGTTTTTATGCTAAGTCTATTATAAACTTACAACTTGACGTTGTAGTCAACACCGGCAACTCCTGCGGCGCACCTGAAGCCAAGCTGTATTGACTTTGTCTTTCCCTTGGACCCTTCAGCTGCGAAGAGAGGGGGGGTCTGCTGCATGGGCAACAGCAGACCCTCCATATCACCCTGCCCAGGCTCTGTAGCTTCAGTTTCACTTGAGAGGACACTCCAGCATCATCGCAAGATGTCGACTCAACACGGGAGGAGACAGATACCGGTTATAAGCTTATCCGATTGGCGAAGGAAACGAGCGCCAGGGGTCTCCTCTGACGGTGGGAGAGGTCATCGCACCTCACTGGACAGCTACCGTCTCGCCATGGCTCGCCTGCCCCACTGGGTGTGTGGGGATCAGAGAGGCGCCTCTCGAAAAGTGGGCCACAAAACACCCACACCAGTTAATTCCAAGCAAACAACAAGAAAGAAGCCTCCGGCTCTTCGCCTCGCTAGCTGGAACATCAGGACCATGTGCCCCGGACTTACTGCAGACCTTCCGTGGATCAAGGGTGCCAGGAAAACCGCTGTCATCGATAGGGAACTGGCACGACTAAACATCGACATTGCGGCTCTACAGGAGACCCGGTTGGCCGACAACGGAACTATCAGAGAAACCAACTACACCTTCTACTGGCAAGGGAAGTCTCTGGACCAACCAAGACAGCACGGTGTTGGGTTCGCTGTGAAGAACACGCTTGTTAACTCCATAGAGCCACCCACAGGAGGCACAGAGAGATTACTTACCCTCCGATTGTCAACAACTTTCGGCCCAGTCAGCATTCTTAGCGCGTATGCCCCAACCCTCTGCGCCACCACCGAAGAGAAAGAACAGTTCTACCATGCACTGGACGAAGCGTTATCCAAGATTCCCAGAAGTAACACTCTCTATCTCCTTGGAGACTTCAACGCAAGAGTAGGAGCCGACCACATGGCCTGGCCCACCTGCCTTGGAAACTTTGGGAGAGGAAAGATCAATGAGAATGGTCAGCGACTGCTTGAGCTTTTGTGTCACCACGGCCTGTGCGTGACAAACACATTCTTCAAGTGCAAAGAGATCCACCAGGTGTCATGGAGGCACCCCCACTCCCGTCATTGGCACCAGCTTGACCTCGTCATCACCAGAAGAACGGATATTGGCAGCACCCTCCTCACCCGCAGCTACCACAGTGCAGACTGCGACACGGACCATGCCCTCATGGTAAGCAAGGTGCGCATAATGCCGAAGAGGTTGCACCACTCCAAGATGAAGGGTCGCCCACGCATCAACACCAGTTGTGCCAGCAACCCAGTTAAGACCCAGCAATTCATCAACAAGATGGAAGATGCACTCGGCGAGGGAGTGGCGGCAGATGACATTATCGAATCCAATTGGCCACGTCTCCGCGACGCCATATACAACTCCGCCATTATTGCTTACGGGAAGAAAGAGCGGAAGAATGCTGACTGGTACGAGGCTCACTGGGAAGAAATGGAACCCGTGATCGAGGCTAAGAGGAAGGCCCTACTGGCTTTCAAGGTCACGCCCACTCCCAGTACACTTCAAGCTCTACGGGCTGCCAGGAACAAAGTCCAGAAGACCGCCCGCCACTGTGCCAACACCTATTGGCTAAACCTGTGCAGAAGCATTCAGGAAGCCGCCGATATAGGCAACGCACGAGGAATGTATGAGGGTATCAAGAAGGCAACAGGCCCAATCCCCTCCAAGATCGCCCCCCTTAAGTCCAAGACAGGTGAGGTCATCACTGACCAGGAACAGCAAATGCGGCGGTGGACCGAGCACTACCTCGAGCTGTACGCAACGAAGAACACCGTAACAGACACTGCTCTTAACGCCATCCCAGACCTACCAGTCATGGAGGAGCTAGACACCCCACCTACTGCGGCAGAGCTCGGCAAAGCCATCGACCGCCTCGCTTGTGGGAAAGCACCAGGAAGCGACGGAATCCCTCCAGAAATCCTAAAGAGCGGGAAACCAGTCCTGCTACAGCCGCTCCACCATCTACTCTGTCGCTGCTGGAAGGAGGGTTACATCCCCCAGGATATGAGAGACGCCAACATTATCACCATGTACAAGAACAAAGGAGACCGCAGCGACTGCAACAACTACCGGGGCATCTCTCTCCTCAGCGTCGTCGGCAAAGTATTCGCCCGGGTCGCTCTTGCCCGCCTGCAGACCCTTGCTTCCCGCGTCTACCCAGAGTCCCAGTGTGGCTTCAGAGCTGGCCGATCAACAGTGGACATGATCTTCTCCCTACGCCAGCTGCAGGAGAAGTGTCACGAGCAGCATAAACCACTCTACCTCGCCTTTATTGACCTCACGAAGGCGTTTGATCTGGTCAGTCGAAGCGGACTCTTCAGCTTGCTACGGAAGATTGGCTGTCCACCACATCTGCTTGCTGTGGTCATGTCCTTTCACGACAACATGCACAGCACAGTGTCCTACAACGGCGCAACCTCTGAGGCCTTCCCAGTCAGCAGCGGAGTAAAGCAGGGCTGCGTCCTCGCGCCTACGCTGTTCGGAATCTTCTTCTCCATGCTCCTCCAATACGCCTTTAAGGACTGCAGCGAGGGTGTCTTCATTCACACCAGATCCGATGGCAAGCTCTACAACCTGGCCCGTCTACGAGCCAAGACCAAAGTCAAAGAGGTGCTCATCCGTGAGATGCTCTTCGCCGACGACGCAGTTTTGACATCACACTCCGAAGAGGGACTCCAGCAGCTAGTCACTTGCCTTTCCCATGCATGCAAGGAGTTCGGACTAGCCATCAGCCTGACGAAGACGAATGTTATGGCTCAAGGCACGGGGACTCCCCCATGCATCACCATCGACGGATACACCCTGGAGGTTGTCAACGACTTCACTTACCTCGGGTCCACCATCTCGAGCTCTCTGTCAGTCGACTTGGAGGTCAACCGGAGAATCGCCAGGGCAGCCACAGTTATGGCCAGACTGAACCGGCGAGCGTGGAACAATTCCAGCCTCACTGAGAAAACCAGCTGCGCATCTACCAAGCCTGCGTACTCAGCACTCTCCTCTATGGCAGCGAGACGTGGACCACCTACGCAAGGCACGAAAGGAAACTCAACAGCTTCCACATGAGGTGCCTGCGACGCGTCCTGCATGTCGCCTGGCAGGATAAGGTCCCCAACACCGAGGTGCTGAAGCGAGCCAACATGAGCAGTTTGCATGCAGTTCTTAGTGAGAGACGCCTCAGGTGGCTCGGCCATGTCAAAAGAATGGATGCAGGCCGTATTCCCAAAGACCTCCTCTACGGCGAGCTAGCAGAAGGCAAGAGGATGACAGGGCGCCCAAAACTGCGGTTCAAAGACATCTGCAAAAAGGACATGACACAATGCTCCATCAATCTCAACACATGGGAAGTTCAAGCAGACGACCGCCTAGCCTGGAGGCTCGCGGTCAGGCAAGGTACGTCACGCGCGGAAGCTGCGCGCAACGAGGAGGCGGCCCAGAAAAGATCGAGGCGGAAGCAGCGTCAGCAGCAGCAACAACAGCCATCTGCCTTCACCTGTACCAAGTGTGGCAGGGATTGTCACTCCCGAATCGGACTGCACAGCCATTCTCGGCGGTGCAGATAGACTCTCAAGAAGCTACGCCATCGTCTCTCGAGACGGACGGCTGCCGACGACGACGACGACGATTATAAACTTGCTGAATGATATTTGGCCTTACGGTCCTATTTATTTGCTGGAGAGCTCTGGGTTGGACTGTATCGATGGTTTTCTAAGTGTGTCAATAAATCTCAGGAATCCTTAGGTTCCTCAGGGACTCTGAGAAGAGTAGGGGTGAGTCCGCTAAGCAGGTGGGGCTCTGGGTGTCTCACCCTGGCTTTATTTGCACCTGTGCTGAATGAAATGGGTATTGCAGTTTTGAAACACCTTGAATTTTGGTTCTCTTACGTACCTAAAAGCAGTCCCTTTCTTTGTCCATCTGACTCTGTCTGTACCCTCTTCACCACTGTAACTCCAGAAGAAGTGAGTAGGGAGAATAGGGGCATGGTTCTAACAGAGAAAGAGGAAGGAAGAAAACCTGCCCTTTCTGTCCTAAGGAGTTGTGGGAAGAAGAAGGGGAATGGAGGACTGGAAGGAAGGCACATGTGTTCTGTTTCCCCTCCTTGGCTATAGTTGTGAAGAGGAACTGAGTTGATAGACCGAGGCAAGCTTCGCTTTTGTGCTGCTTCGCTGGGAGACTAACTTGAGGTTTACCCACAGCAGACGGAGTAGCCATTTGATTAGGCAGAGTGATGACCTGACTTTAGCTCTTGAATAGAGCAGAAGGGACCTTTTTTTAGGGAGCCTGGCTGGGAAGCTTGCCAGAAGTAGGAGGGAGTGGGATGGTGTGAGTGGTCATGTAGCTGAAACTGTGGGGTGGGACATTGGTGTCAGGAGTGTCGAGGAGTTGCTGACTGCTAAACTTTAGGGATGTTGCAGGGCTGGTGAGAGCTGAGGTGGGGCCAAGAGAGAAGGTGGGGCAGGGCAGGGAGAGCTCTGGGACTGACCAGGTCAGGAGAGAATAGTATGTGAGTTATGTCTGCCATAGAGGGCAATACTGGAAGCTGTGCAATGTCCAGGGTGAGGCTGTGGGGCTGACTAGCCATACCTGGTGTGGACCGAGGCCAGTATACCCAAGCACTAGCACATGATGGTGCTGGAGGGTAGGGGCTTCTCTCCTCCTCATCTCAACCCCTTGCCCAAGAGGCCACGTCTACTGCCTGTGCACCCAGACACCATCTTGGAGAGAACCTGGGGAGAGGGAGAAAACCAGAAAGATCAAATCAGTCAAAATGAGACTGAGTTTACTGAACTGGAATGTATTTCTTCGTGTCTCTGCCTCATTTACCAGTGTGGTGCCTGGGCTTTGGGGAGTGAGTTGGATGGTCTGGGGGCTTTTAAAAATTAGATCCATGGCAGAAAAAAGTTTGTCTTATTTGCATTTAGTATAATGTAAGTGAATTTATGAATTTTTGCCCTTTAGTTAATATTCATTTGGAAAAAAGAATCACTTAAAATAATGTTGAAAAGTCACTGGGCAAGGTAATCTCCAGTTTCTTTTCTCTGCATCTTTATGAATATTTGATTCTAAGATGGTAGGAAAGCTCTATAGCCACCAATCAACATATCAACTGGTCAGCCAACAAGTATTTTTGAGTAGCAGTTCTGAGCTGTCTGTGTTATCCTGGGGGATAATACATTGCTTATGATTGTGTATGTGTATAGATCATGGTCAAAGAAGTTAAAAAATACTTTTTTAGGTGGAGAGACAAACTATACACACATATAACTGGAGCTTTACTAGGTTTCACCCTCTTATAGGTAACTGGTTACATCAGTAATGGCAGAGGAAAGTTCAATAGGGCATCATCTGTTGGCATAAAGTCTTGGGTTCAAGGCTCTTGGAAGGCTTAAGTGCTCTCCCTGACCTTGGATTTCTCCAATTAAGTTCCTTTGTCCAAGCATTTTTTTTCTTTGTTGCATATACACATTTGAAGGGATTTATATTACTTGTAACCAAAAGCACCTTCAGATTGTAAATTGGTACAGCCACTGTGGAAAACAGTATGGAGGTTCTTCAAAATATTAAAAATAGAACTATCATATGACCCAGCAATTCCATTTCTGTATATTTATCTGAAGAAGTCCAAAACACTAACTTGAAAAGATGTATGCACTCTTATATTAATTGTAACATTATTTATAATAGCCAGGATATGGAAGGAACCTAAGTGTCCATCCATAGATCAATAAAGATGTGATATATATATACAATGGATTATTAGTCATAAAAAAGAAAGAAATCTTGCCATTTGTGACAACATGAATGGACCCCTAGAGGGTATTATGCTAAGTGAAATAAGTCATAAAAGGACAAATACTGTATGGCTCTGGTTGGCGTGGATTGAGCACCGGCCTGTGAACCAAAAGGTTGCTGGTTCGATTCCCAGTCAGGGCACATGCCTGGGTTGCAGGCCACGTCCCCAGTTGGGGGTGTGCAAGACAGCCACTCAGTGATGTTTCTCTCCCTCCCTTCCCCTCTCTTTCTAAAAAAAAATTTACAAAAACAAAAACAAAAAAAAGACAAATGCTGTATGATTTCATTTACATGTAGAATATAAAAAACAAAATAAATTAACAAACAAAACAGAAACAAACTCATAGATACAGAGAACAAACTGATAATTGCCAGTTAGGGGTGCTGGGGAGATGGGTTTAAAAGGTAAAAGGGATTGAGAAATACAAATTGCCAGTTATAAAAATAGCCATGATTTTACACACATTTGCAGCTCTGGGGCTCTGAAAACATCTGCAGGTTTTATCAGTGTCTTGAAATCAATTAATTTGGGTCAGGGCCTTGAACTCACATAGAGCAGCAGTTACTCCCAGATCTTACTGTCTTCTCATCCATCCGTGGCTTCCATCTTTGTTGACGATGCGTGTTCTACTCTACAGAGTCAGCATCATTTTTTTTTTTTTTTTTTGTAGTAGCAAAAGGAAAGCAAAATAGGATTTGAGAATTTTACCTTCTCTCTGCAGCTGAGGAACAAATTCTGACTTGGGGATTGGCACTATTCCTTTCCTGCACATAGCCTTAAGTGCCTTTATGGCTGTCTTTGTTGTGCTGTACAAGGCTCCCTTATGCCCTGTGAACCTGGGTCATGCAGTTGAACCCCTGCAACATGACGCTTCTTCTAGGACTTGTCTGCCTGATTCTAGCTTTCTCTCTTTAGTTCCTACCCATGGAGTGATGGGTCTTTGGCTTGGTTCGGGATCAGTTTTTTTTTTTTTTTTCCTTGCTCCCTGGTCTTCCTTGTCCCTTGAGTTTCAAAGTTCGGGATCAGATGCCCCGTCTGCCTAGAAGATGTGTCCTGATTCAAAAGATCACTGGCTCTAGCATGGCTTCGGTTTCTAGAGAGATAAAAATAAACTGTATCTTGGAATCTGGCTAACTCTTAACTTGACTTTCAGGACAGCCTGGCCTGGGAGTCCCTTGGTGTCCTCCACTGCGCTTTGGGCTTACCTCCTAGACCCGCATGGTGCTGTAACCCTCCCATGGTCTCTTTCCCATATAAAATATCACTCTTTCTGGGGCCCAGGAACTGAATCTAAGCCTGTTTTCCCCAGTGCCCATCATAGTGCCTGGCACAGACCAGGGGTAATGCATGGTTGCTAAATAAGTGAAGTGAGGCATGACTGTGGTGTCCAGACTTTGGAACCCTAATGTGCTTCTGTTCCATAATTTATTGTCTCTGGTTATTCCTTTGTGGGATAGAATTACAGAGAACTTTTGGAGGAAAAAATAAATGATGACTTAAGAAAAATTACCTTAGTGCATTGGAGACATCAAACTACCCAGCATTTCTTTCTCAGCCAATACTGGCAAGAGACAGAGCAACTGAGCTGTGCAGGGTGATTCTTATCTATTTCTTAGTGTGACTTGGCAGAATTAAATTCAAACCACTACCTTGTTCGGGACAGCAAATCTGGAGAAATTTTTGTCAAAATATATAGATGGTAGGTGGAATAACCAGTGCACACTGGAACTTTCTCAGGGCATTGGTTTGTTTTTTTATTTATTGATTTATATTTTTGTTTTTAACAGCTTTATTGAAGTGTAATTTACACAGCATTAAATATATCCATGTTAAATATATAAGCCAATGATTTTTAGTAAATTTTTTTAGAGTTGAGTAATCAGCAAAATCCAGTTTCAGAACATTTCCATCATCAGCAAACTACAGCCTAATCTTGTAAATAAAGTTTTATTGGAACACAGCAATTCATTTACATATTGTCCAGGGCTGCTTTCCCTCTACAATAAAGCTGGATTCAGTAGTTGCAGCAGAGACCCGGTAGCCTACCAAGCCTAGAATATTTACTAACTGGCCTTTTGTGGGAAATTTGCTGATGCCTGCTTTAAAGGGAAACACGAAACATTGGAAACATTGACTATTGCCCAATTTGCTGAACTGTTCCTTATTTAGATAAAACCTGTTGTATTTTTAGACATCAGTCCCACCATTCACTGGATCTGTTTTCATGCGATATACATCTCTCATACTCAGTTTTCTTCATCTGAAAAAGGTGGACAGTTTGTACCTAATAAGACTCTTACTGTAAATATGAAGTTGAGATAGAGCAGGGTACATGATAAGTATTAAGTAAGTTACAGTATTCCCTCACTTATCATGGGTATTACGTTCTAGACCACCCCCCCCCCCCCCCGCAATAGGTGAAAATTCGCAAAGTAAGAACTTTATATTTATTTTAGTATTTTTATATATTTTAAGGCTTTATAAACCCTTCACACACACTTATAAACCATTCCCAGTCCCTTATTAACCTCTCCCCCTCCCTTATTAATCTTTTCCACACTTTCATAAACACTACTTATGTTTTTAAACATATTCTACACTATTAAACCTATGTAACTTAAAAAATATATGTACACAGTACTGTAAAATTTTATATGGGTACTCACCAGTGAAGTATACTACAACTTGAATTATGAAGATGATGAATTAGCTGTGCAGTGCTGCTGCTGATGAAGGTGATGAAGATGAGATGATTGTACTGCACAGCATAGAAGAGCATTACATCTCTTCTAAAGGCACCACTTCATCAGGTGTTTCATCAGGTGGTGCAGCAGTATTTTCGGCCTCATCCATAACTTCTACTTCTGCTAAAGGTGTAGGCATAACCGATCTCTTTGTTCGAGTGATGAACATAGTTATGGGGAGTTGCTGGTGCTGCTTCTTCTTCTGATTGAGAATGTTTTTGTAAACCAACATGGCACTGTCGATTGAATTTGCAAACTGCAATGAACGAACCATATGGGGGTCCCATTCTTCAGCCACTCGTTGAAGTTTTTTGGCCATTCTGACCATGGTTGCAAGATGATCAAGTGTTAGGCCAGCCTCCTCCTTTTTTTCAACCTGGTGTTCGTCTTGTTCCTCATCCTCTTCTTCACTTGCGGACTTAGTCAGCTCCTCCAGGTCTCCGTCCGCCAACGGCTGAGAGTGCACATCGATCAGGGTATTTACATCGTCAGTAGTCATGTCACTGAAGCCTCTCCTCCCAGTATTTTTGCCAGCTCCATGGCCTTATCCACCGCAGAGTGATGGATTTCATCAGGAGAGAATCCCTTGTAATCATGGACCACTTCTGGCCGCGTTTTTTTTCCAGCTGGCATTCAAAGTCTCACTTTTCATCTCCTTTATGGCCTTTTGAATATTTTGAAGACACGATGCAATTGTGTACTCATGCCAGTACACCTTTAGCGAAAGTCTTCATCCTATTCCATAGCTTCAACAAGGTTTTGCAGGGCGTTTTGGGTGCAGAGCGTCTTAAAATTGCGAATGACGCCTTGATCCATTGGCTGAATGAGCGATGTGGTGTTTGGCGGCAAGAAGTCTATCTGGACACCATCATATGTCAGGTCAACCGCATGGCCTCCAGCATTGTCCATTATCAGAAGCACTTTGAAATCAAGGCCCTTCTCTGCCAGATAAACTCTAACCTCTGGGATAAAACATTAACAAAACCAATTGGTCGTGAGGAGTTTCGTGATCCAAGCCTTAGGGTTGTGCATCCAGTACACAGGCAACACATTCTTATTTTTGTTTTTTAGGGCCCTTGGGTTCTTGGACTTATAAATAAGCCCTGACTTTGTCATAAAGCCTGTAGCATTCCCACACATGATTAAAGTTACCCTATTTTTTGGGCCTTGAAACCAGGGGCTTTTGCTTCTTCCTTCATAATGAAAGTGTGAGATGGCATCCGCTTCCAGAATCCATTTCATCCATGTTGAAAACTTGTTCAGGCTTATAGCCTCCTTCCTCAACGATGTCTTTGAACGTGTTGTTCATGTACTCCTCGGCTCCGACTTTATCCACAGAGGTAGCCTCTCCGTGCAGAGAAACGCTCTTGAGTGCAAAGCGTTTCTGAAATTTGTCAAACCAGCCCTTGCTGGCACTGAATGGGGTTGGTCTGGTTGGAGAAGCGCTCAAAGGTTCTGCTTCAGCATCATTGTCCTCTTCTTCATTCTCCTCTCCATCGTGATCATCCCTTTTTGCTGCTAAACGATCATACAGTTGCCTGACCTTCATCTGGATGGTGTTTGTATCCAGTGAGATATTTTTTTTTTCTGCAATTGTTTATCCACACAGCTAATGCAGACTCCATCTTCACAATGATCTTATTGAGGGAAGTAACCACCCTCTTTGCTGTTTTGTTGAAAGTCACTGATGCTGTAGACCTGATATTCTTCTCATCCTTCTTTATATAGTAAACCGTAGACTCGTTGATCCCATAATGGCGGCCAACAGATGCATAGCTTCTCCCTTCCTTCAACATGTTGAGAAGTTCCACCTTCTCTTTTATGGTAAGCATCTTCCTCTGGTGCTTGGGTTCACTGCCAGAATCCTTAGAAGATGCAGAACGTTTGGGTGGCATCATAGGGCTTGCAATAAATTCAGTCTTTAAGGAAAATTTCACAAAACACAACACCGCAGAGCAAAACTACGCACAGCAATTGGAGGTAGGAGTGAAGTGGACAAGGCGAGATGCTGAACGTAAGCGCACAGTGTGGGAAAGCAGACAGACTGACGCTACGGTTACTGAGCCAATCAACGCCCAGGATACACAAGATAATGTTCTGGAAAAATCACCTTTCATCAATCAGCCAATTGTGTGCCATGTACAATCTCACGTAGGCAAACGAGCTCGAGCGTACATCTCGTTTTCAGCAGAATATATGTGTTCGTCGCAAAAAAATACATACTGTAAACAGTGTGCAGTATTTTATTTCAATTTAATATTCTTTTAATGTTAGAATCATTTATTATATATTTTTATATATATTTTGAAAAATTTTAGGCAAAAATCTTTAAAATCATAAATACTACGCATATAAATACATATACAGTACTGCAAAATCCCGTGATATAGTGAAAAATCTGTGATAAATAATTAAATATTTAAAAAAATCCCACGATACAGTGAGGCAGCGGTCAGTGAATTGCGATATAGAGAGGGACTACTGTACTCTCCACACCCCAGATGTCAGTGTTCATTTTGTTATTTAGCTAGAGAGAGCAAGTTAAAATCATTTTGTAAAATTGACTCTCAAAGGAAAGTGTGGACGTTTTGGGGAAAGCTTTAAGCTTCTGAAATACTTTGGGGAAGTAGCATAATCCTTTGCCCATTCCTTTTGTTGAGGAGGGCAGGGAGGGTATGTTGGACAGTGTGTGCCTAGCAATCTTTGTGGCTCTGTGTTCAGGACTGGGGTCATTGCTTGACCCAATGTGGGAAGCCTCACACATGAGCCAGTGTACCCCAGTTACTCAGGGCTCATTTTCTGTAGAACGATCTTTGAATTTGAAATCAAATGGTCAGACAAAACCATAAGAGAAATCTAGCGATCATCTAGTGGGGCCTTTAATTTCTTCAAGAGTCATGTACTCCTAGGAGATAAGAATTAATAGAAAGAAACAAGTTCAAAGGTTTTTTGAGTGAAAGGGAAAACATATGAATATCTAATGAGCCAAAGAAATGCCAGATTAAATGAGGTAATCACCTTGGTCAGGGTGACAGAATCTAATCTGGCCTTGAAAATATGACATATCAAAAGGGTGCTATGTCCCACCCCATTTGAGAGTTTTGAAGTTGCTGTTAGAAAAATAAGTATGGCCTGGTAAGGTCCATCAGTGTCATGCTCAAATATTCAGTCATGTTCTGGCCAAGTGAGGGCATTGGTTTAATTAACAAAGTTTGTTGCAAAACTATACTTTGTATTCTTTAATGCATGCATAGCATTCATTCTCTAATCAAATTTATGAAAACGTATTGAGGTGGAGAGCATTAAAGAACTTCAGGGAATAAGTCAGAATTCAGAGTTCCAAATGACTGTAATTATCATGGCATGCATGTTGTGTGCAAACCCTCGGTCCTCCCGGGAGCAGGCTGAATTCATTAAGAGATTTACTAATAAAAGGAAAAACAAATGTGTTGTGGGAGTTCTTGCCTCGCCTTGGGCTAACCTTGGGAGAATCACTTCAGCTTTCTGGCCCTCAGTTTTCTCAGCTAAAAAATTAGGGATGTGTTCATCTTTAGGGTCTTTTTATCTTTATATATCTGTTATTAAGGCACGAATGTCTGCTTTTTCTTTTCTTGAAGACCTGTATCTGACAAGTAGCTTTGTGGCTGAGATGATAAACTTACTTAATATTTATGCAATGAATGGTTATTGAACACTCACTATGGGCAGGTCACCGAGTTTATAGCAAAGTCCCTGTTCTTAGGAAGTCTAAAGTCTAGAAAAGGGGCTGGAAAACTTTCTGTAAAGGACCAGATAGTAAATATTTTTGGCTCTGCAGTTCAGTCTCTGTCACATCTACTCAACTCTGCCTTTGCAGCTACAGACAGTATGTAAAGGAGTGGGTGTGACTATGTATAATAAATAAACTCCTGATTCACAAAAACAGATGGCGGGCCTGATTTGGCCCATCGGTCACAGTTTGAGGACCTTTGGCATTCAGTAAGCATATAAACAAATAGAATATAATATTTAAGTTGTGATAACTACCAAGGTCACTGAGATAGATACAAGATCAACAAGAGACATATTTGCTAACAACTTAGTATTTCTGATCAAAACAGTCCCATTTTGGACAGGTTTAAATATTGGCTAGGTATTCCCTGTGCCATAGAACTTAACTATACTAGTTTTAAAACGTCTTTGACTTTAATGAGCAACAAAATGAAGACTTGGAAAACTGTAAGCGCCAACACATAATTAATCACCACATTGGAGTGCAGGCATTGCCATGCTAGAATTTAGGACCACTTATCTGAATCAGGTTGAGGAAGGAGCAGCCATGATCGGTCCTCTGCTGAAGGTGAGGGATTGATGAAGGCAGATAGATTCCACAGAGACAAGTCGTTTTGAAATTATTATGTGAATGTATAGCATTTGGTTACATATAATTAATCAACAATATTCTTACAATTTTTTCTTTGCTCTTGTTCAATCAATCTTAATTTTAAAGATTTTCTGTAATTGGAAAATGAGTCAGAACCAAGGAAATGAATTTATTCACTTAAAAATACATTTTGGGAAAATTTAAATGCATCTCCTATTTGTTACCAGTGAAGAAATGCAGAGACCAAGAAACAAAAAGGTTCATTTGCTTTGTGGCGCCAGACTTCTTAAAAAACTACAGGGATTTAAAGAGACTCCTTTGTGCAGAAGTGTATTTGCAGATCTGTCTGGGAGACTTAGAATTAGCAAAGAAAATAATTTTACTCCCCAGAGACAATCTGGCTGCTCTGTAGCTGCAATGCCTTACTCTGTAGTCATTTCTGTTGTTGCTTTTCTGGAGAGCCGAGGCTGGTCGGGTCTTTGTTCATGCTTCCCTGTGTGGCCTTTCCCCAATGCCTGGTCTTCCTCAGCCTTCTTGGGCTGATGGAGGGAAAAAAAATAAAGACCCCCATCAATGATGTATCTGGACAATGGGGAAGTGACACTTAGATGCCCTGTGTGGTGGGCCCTAGGAAGCGAATATATATAGTGACGTTTAGCAGAAGGATTTTCATGTGAAAGGTAGACAGTTTCATGTGAAAGGTAGACGGCTGGGCCCCTCCACAGTGTACAGACCCAACTAATATACGATTGAATATTGCCCTTTCCTTTTTCTTCAGCAGTGAACACCTGAGGATGCCCAGCAAATTGCTCAAGAATCTGAAGGCAAAGGGGGAAAGAAGTGGATATGTATTGGTTGTCTATTATGGGAACATTTTATAAAACTTTCCTCACTTAATCTTTATGACACCCTATGTGGTAGGAATTATTATACCACTTAATGTAGGAGGATATCAAAGCTTAGAGAGGCTAAGTAGGTTAAATAACTTGCTCCAAGTCATGTACCTAATAAGTAACTGACCAGGGATTTAACTGCAGCTCTGACTCCAAAGCTTGTTTCTACTCTACACTGCTTCAAAATAGTTTAATGAGAAATAGCCAAGACATTTTGCTTCCTATTCAAAGAGAAAGATAGAATTGCAAACCTAGTGCAAATCAGAATGTAATGCACAGCCTTCTATTAATAGGCAGAGTAGGTTAAGGGTCCCCATGCAGTGGTACTCAACCTTGGGGCACATTGGAATAATTTGGGGAGCCTGAAAAAATGCTGATGCTTGGTATATTTGCCCCAATGATTCTGATTTGATTGTCCTGGGTGTGACTCAGGCATGGGGTTTTTAAAAAGCTCTTCAGGTGATTCTAATGTGTAGTCAGCCAGGGTTGAGAACCACTGGCCTGGAGAGGTTATGTGACATCGTAAGGGTTAATGTTAATATTCTCTGCACACTCATCTGGGTGTGGTTCATGGGGAATTAAAAATATAGATAAATATTTCTGGGAAATATAGATAAATATTTCTGGGACAGAAAAGAGACTCCCGGGAGTTTCTGGTTACAGCAGCTTTGTGTTCAAATCACAGTACATTTCATGTGAATCCCAATGTTGGTTTGAAGACCTCTCAGACTATGTCTCTTAGGGGTCTATAGAGCATGATTTTAAATAATTTTAACTATGAATTTGGGATTCTTCTTTAGAAAGAAAGCATGATACTTTAATTTAAAAAAATGACAAAATATTGTCAGAAAGGCCCAGAATAAATGACACCAAGTCTGGAAATTATTCTTCTTGATTTTTAATTTTGGAGGAAATTTCTAATTTAATAGAATGTAACTGGATAGAGTCTCAGGGTAAGGGCATGGGGAAAACCTCGACTGAATACAGAGAGCAAGAAGAGACTGATACTCTGATTCTCACTAGATGGTTTGTCTTCCTCTTTCGTACAGCTCCGCTGGAGGAGATGACAGCTGTGAAAGCAAGCTGTCGTCCTTGGACTGGTGGCAGGGGCTCGTGCTTTTTAAGAAGGGTGGGTTTTAGTTAGTAGTGTTGTCTTTCACAGTTTTTAAAGCGTATTTACATGCATTTTAATGCTAGAGTGATTGCAAAACGTTCCTAGTTCTTTACACTTTCATGTTGACATGCCATTTGCAATGTGATTTTAGATCTATTTCCCCAGCCCTTAAATCTAGGCTGGTCTTGTGACTTACTTAGCTAGCAAAGTGTGGGGATAGTGAAGTCATGCTCTCATTCTAGTTCTGATCCTAGGACTCGGGAGGACTTCGCACGCTTTTTCTGCCTCTGCAGTGGAAACAATCCTGGACTTGTCTGTTAGAGATGAGAGGCTACATGGACCAGAGCTAGTTAACCCACTGGTGTCATGCTAGGTCAGCCAACAACCAGCTGACCACCAGACACAGGCTCAGATCCTTAAAACTGTCCTCTCCAGCCCAGCCAAAATCAGCAGGCTGGTAGTTTTCTCAGAGACCCAGGAGAAAGAATAAATTAAGTTATTGTGGCAAAAAGACAAGAGATACACATCCTTAGGTGACTATAGAAGGAATTACAATAATCTGCTAGATGAAGAGACTGAGGTTCTGATAGATTACATTTAGGAGGTAACCCGCCATTGTGAAAGGATGAGTGCTTTCAAATTATATAAATGCTTTCAAAACAAGGAATACCCCTGCTTTTGATATCTTCAAGTTGTAAAACCATGGGATGATCATCTGAGCTTGCTGAACCTGCTTCCCAGTCTATAAAGTGGAGGGGACAGGATCTTGCTTGTCAAGTTGCTGTGAAGCTCAGAGAGAGCCTGTGTAAAGGAGCAAGTCATAGTAAGTTCTCTGTAAGTTACAGCCATTATGGTGATGATGCTGGTGATGAGAATTGCTCAAGAGGACATGGCCAGGATGGGTCAGGGATATGAATTCAGGTCTTTCAATTCCTAACTCAGCAGATTTTCTATCTTCTCTTTTTCCTTGTTTCTCTCCATTTCCTCTTCCCTCTCTTTCCATCTCCAGCTTTCCTGCCCTCACCTCCTCTGATATATTTAAAGACTTATTTTATGTTTTCAAGCCACCATCAGCTCTACTCAATTTTTAAAAACCTTTCTTTCTCCTTGAAATATTTTCTACTCACCTTGCATAAAGATTATTCACCCTACACAATAACTTTTATCTTGTCCAGTTATCTCAGTTGCCCACCTCTGTGTATGTGAGAATCCAGTTTTATTCTTGCATTTCCACCTTGTTGCAATAAAACGAACTCTTTGGAATAAATGTTTTAGTCCTTTTAAAAATGTTACATTCATTTGTTTATTGTTTCTCCACATTCAGATGATTTCTCTTCACAAACTTCTAGAAACCAGTGAGCAAGGATGTTTGGCGGCACACGGCCCAGGTGTGAGGGTGGCCACTGACCCCTCTGGCTTGTGAGGTTACTGTAAAAGCAAGAACTCTGTGGAAGAAAGTCCTGCAGAGAAAGGAAATACATATCAAGATTGTTTGTGAAACAATTATTCCATAGTGCTGATTTCACCAAAAGGTCTTTTAGCTAAAATTTGGAAGCATACTATTAATCGAGTTGCCTTGAGAAAGATTACTACTTCCCTCAGATCCTGCTTTTAGCATCAAAAAGCAGATATTTTGCTAGATAAGAAACAGCATTTTTTTTTTTTTAAGTATATTTTATTGATTATATTGTTACAATAGTTCCAATTGTTTTTCCCCTTTGCTCCCCTCCGCCCAGCACCCCCCTTCCCCAACAATCCCCTCTCCAAGTCCATGCCCATGGGTCGTACATACAAGCTCTCCCACCTCACCCTTTCATATATTCTTCTTCTTCTTTTTTTAAAATTAATTAATTAATTAGTTAAATATTTTAACAATAAAAAATAACAATTCCTCCCTCTCAGACTTAAGACCCTTTACAATCTTATAAAGGACAATGGATGAAGGTCTCGAGCTCCTCTAGCTGCTTCAAGCTGGACATGGTCGTCGTCCTACCTACCCGTGGGTCAAGAAATCCCTAATAAGAGTGGGGATGTGGAGGGGAGGGTGGCCTTCCCACAAGGGGAAGGATCGTGCAGACTCCAGGTTGGTTGGCTGTCTCTGGACAATGGCATGCTTGGTTTGACAGGCTGGCATCCTTGTTGTATTCTGGGGGCAACAGGGTTAAAGGACATCATTTAATCCGTAACCACTAGATGACAAAAGACAGGTATTAATTTTTCAATGTCCCACATTAGGGAAAAGAAGGGCTTCTTTGGAGGAAGGTGTGCCAGGTACATCTCACCTGTCCAAAACCCTTTTGCCCATTATACTTAGTTTGGACTGAGGGAAATATTTTAGGTTTCCCCCATCTCAGGCCTCTGGGCTTTTTCTGTCCAAGCCATTAGGATAGAAAAGAGAAACCAGTTTTAAAGTGAAGCCCACAGACCACCCCGTTCTTCACCAACCCAGCCACTTAGTTCAGCCAAACCATTGAGTCTCAGGAGGCAGCAATGCAGACAGGATTAAGTGAGGCCTATGCATACAGATAATCACTCAGGTAATGAGATTGTAGGCTTATGCCCTTTGAAAACAGAAAACACATGTTAATTTATGTAACATAACCCACATACAAGTCTCTAAATCTGTAGGACTGTCTTATCGGAAGGAAAATCCTTGTCCTTCTAATATTCACTGAACTTGCATTTCTATTCTTTATATTTTTATTCCCCCCCCACTAAAAAATTTTCTGTTTGTTTGTTTTTCCACTACAGTTGTCTCACTTTTTTTCCCCCTCTTGCTTCCCTGCACCCTGCCCCCCCCCACAGTCAGTCCCCACCCAGTTGTCCATGTCCATGGGTCATTCATACATGTTCTTTGACTAGACCCTTCCCCTTCTTACCCCTTCTCTCCCTCCCATCTCCCCCTTTGTTACTGTTAGTTTATTCCTTGTTTACATACCTCTGGTTCAATTTTGTTCATTTGTTTGTGTTGTTCATTAGTTTCCTGTAACAGGTGACAGCATAAGGTAATTTTCTTTTGTTGCCTGGCTTATTTCGCTAAGCATAATTCTCTCTAGTTCCAATCATGTTGTTGCAAATGGTAGAAGTTCCTTCTTTCTTTCAGTACTTATTCATTGTCATTTTCCCCCTTTGTACTCGTGTTCCTCTCTGTCTCTCTGTTTCTTCATCTTCTTAAAGCAGACCCTTTAGCATCTCTTGCAATGCTGGTTTGGTGGAGATGTATTCTTTTAGCCTTCTTTTGTCTTGGAAACTCCTTATTTCACCTTCCATTTTGAATGAAAGCCTTGCTGGGTAGAGTATTCTTGGTTGTAGGCCTTTGTTTTTCATTGCTTGGAATATTTTTTGCCATTCCCTTCTGGCTTGTAGTGTTTCTGCTGAGAAATCTGATGATAGCCTTATTGGAGCTCCCTTGTATGTTATTAGTTGTTTCTCTCTTGCTGCTTTTAGGATTCTCTCTTTGTCTTTGAATGTTGGCATTTTAATTATGATGTGTCTTGAAGTGGGCCTGTTGGGGTTCCTCTTCATTGGGACCCTCTGTGCTTCCTGGACTTGCGTGACTCTTTCTCTCGTCATGTTAGGAAAGTTTTCTGTCATTAGTTTTTCAAAGAGGTTTTCTATCCCTTGCTCTTCTTCTTCTCCTTCTGGAATTCCTATGATACGGATATTATTACGTTTCATGTTGTCCTGCAGCTGTCTTAGAACCTCTTCAGTCTTGTTCAGTCTTTTTTCATTTTGTTGCATTGTCTGGGAGTTTTTGTGTAGGTTGTCCTCCAGCTCGCTGATCCGATCTTCTGCTTCCTCTAGCCTGCTTTTAATTCCTTCTACTGTGTTCTTCAATTCAGAGATCGTATTTTTCATTTCCTCCTGGCTCTTATTGATAGCTTCTATGTCCTTTTTCATGCTCACGTAATTTTCTGTGAGTTCCTTGTAGTTTTTCTGGAGTTCTTTGAAGTTTCCGCTGAGCTCATTCAGCTTCTCCATAATCCATGTTTTGAATTCCATATCTGATAGTTCGCTCCCCTCTATTTCATTTAGCACTCTTTCTGGGGATTCTACCTTTCCTTTTGATGGGAGGTTGTTTCTCTGTCTCCCCATTTTTTTGACTCCTATTGTTTGTTGGTGCTTCTTGGAATGATCTGCACTTCCTGGATCTGCCTCTGGTGGCGTCAGATCATGTACCAGTCTGGCCCTAGGCAGCCTGTTGGAGACTTCCAGGGATCTACTGCTGTTGTCTGTCTTCTTTGATTGTTAATCTATTCAATCTGTGATTAGCTGTCAGGCTTAAGAACTGTGGGTGTGGCAGCTTAATTCCTGTAGGCAGGGCTTTTGCTTCCCCTCAGGCTGACGCCACTTGGAGGGGAATGGTCTACCCGCAGTACTGGGGATGAGTCAGCACTGGGACCCAGTCAGCTGCTCCTCCAGTTCTCCCCTCAAAGCCACCGTGCCAAATTCTCCCCAAGTGTCTCCAGTCCTCTCTGCCTTCCCTCTGCTTGAGCCCAGGGTAAGTGGTGGCCAAAATATTTTCGTATGTGATCCACTTAAGAGCTCTTTTTCTCCTGCTGTTTCTCTCCGGCTAGCAAGAAAGCCTGTGGCTTTTTGCTTTTCACAGCTGATACTATTTTACTTTCCACTCTGTCGCTGTAGGCTGGGAAGCCCAGCTGGGGGTTTAGACCCTGCCCTTCTCAGGGGGAATCCCCGGCTGCTGAGCTGTTTCTCAGCCCCTTCAGCTGCCAGCCGTGGGAGCCCAGCCAGCCCTTCCACGTCTCCGCACTCCCTACCGGTCACGTTGTGATGTAGCGGCCTTTTCTGTCTCTCCGTGGTTATAAGACTTCTCTCCAGCTGGTGTTCGGTTCGTTATTCCAGATGATTTCTCCAAAATTACATTGTAAATCCAGACTAGTTCTAGGAGGAAGTTAGTGTAGCTTCCACTTACTCCTCCGCCATCTTGTTTCTCAGAAACAGCATTTTTAACAGCAACATGCAGAGTTTAGTCAGCCAGAAACACCAAGTTTAATTTACAATCCTGACCATACTTTTTGTTCTTGGAATTATTAACTCCGATGACGCTGATAAGAACTAGTCCTTAGCCTTTTGAGGTTGCTGGTCTTTTTATTTTAGATCAAGCTTTTCTACCATTTCTAGTTTTAACCTGGTTTGACCATTAAAAACATGGTGATTCAACCTATGTTACTTTGAGTATAATTATACACCCAGATTTTAAAAAATCAGCAATTGTGGATCTTTAGTCATAATTTTTGAAAACCATACCACTGGAAGTATGGCTCACCATAGTTGTACTTTGATTTTCTGTTTCCATTTCTTTATGTAAATTGCCTTTGCTATCCCTTTAGGTGGCAAAACTGAATGCTATTTTGGGTTGAAAATGATTTAAATGGAATATTTTGGATTAGCTTATTATAAGAAACTGATAGCTAGTACAATAAGGTATTTGAAGTAGGTGAATCAAAACACTTGTTTAGGTCGTAGTGTAAGATAAAAATTTTTGTTTTTGTTTGTTTATGCCTTTCTTACATAATTGTGGAACCAAGACATTGATGGCACAGAGCTGGAGGTGTGGCTTGGTAAATAATTACTAAAAAGAAAAAAGCAAACAAACCAAAAAACAGCCGAGAGATGTAAGTGTATGGAATTTTGAAATCTGAGCCTTGGGTGGTATGTAGACATCATTTTGGCCTCACATGCAATAATGGAGCCCTTTCCAATGTTCCTTCAGGCAGTCACTGTTAGAACCTTCTGGTGAGGGAGGACTTACTGCATGAAGAGGCAACATATCCATTATGGCATTGCACATTTTGTTATACAAGTTGTAATTAGCTACTTAATTCCATCCTCCATCTGACACTTTACTTTAATTCTGCTGAGTGAATTGAGGGACCTATTAGGGGCAGCATATATTTTAGTTTTTTCTACAGTGTTCCAGTTGACCTTGAAGTCAGCTGCGGCAGCGTAGTTGGATGTTTAGGAGGCTACTGTCTAAATTTAACCATAGAATGGGAGTTAAAAGTGGGGTAGGGGATGTTTGTCTGTGGTTGGGCTTGACTTAGCACTGGACAAGTTTGATGTAGTTAGAAATCTATCTTCATCAACTTTTAAAAAAGTGCTTCCTGAGATGACTTAATTCATAGATTCAGAGCTTTATTTATCTTTCAGAAGGTCAATAGTAAAGGCCTTTCTTTTGTGCCAGATGCTCATGGAGTTCTCTTCATAAGGCTAAAAAATATATACATACAAATTCTGGGACAAAGCTTTGAACTATTTTTAGAAGTTATAGAAGGAAATCTGACCTTGTATAATTTTAATTTTTTTCCTTGTGCTAGAGACTTGCTAGATATTAATAAATTTTATTTCCTTTTCTTGGGGACAGAGGAGAACTTTATTTCCCATTATCTCCTGCAGTGGTTTGGGGTCATATGGTTGGATTTTGTTCAGTGAAATATGTTTGGGAGTAATGTATACTTCTTGTAGACCTGGTCATGAGACCCACTGTATAATCTTCCACATGAACTTTCCTTTTCAGGAAAAGGCCATGTGTTGCGAATGACAGTATGAAAAGATGCAAGAAAATTTAATCCCTGAGTCATTTAGTTAACTTCTTAATTATTCCATAATTATTTTTAACATCAAAGCCATTATCATTTTAGTTATGCAATTAAAACAAAAAACCTTCTCTATTTCTTTACTATATATATATTTAATACATATATGTGTATTTTTATTTTGTAAGTGGAATAAGATATGAAAAAGTATGACAAGTTGGCAATGTTAAAATAATGACATAATTCTAAAGGAAATTACTTTACACATGAGATAGAGGAGCAGGAAAAAAGACTGTAAAAGTGTAATATTCAGAGGTTGGACAAATGAAACACTGACAAATTACCTTTCAAAGAGCATTTCAATGTGAATGTTTCTAAAACTTGATTATATGCTCCAGTGTTAAAAATCAATGCTTTTGTTTCAAATGCTGAAACAAATAATTCCTGAAGGTTCCAACAGTTTGTTTTCCAACACAGCTTAAAATCAAAAGGGAGACATTAGTACAGTAAAGCATGTTCTACTGTGATAGAATTTTTCTCTCCATTTCCTTCAGTGACATTGTTTCAGTGGAGTGTTATGAGCAGCCATATACAATATATTATTTTTATAATCTTAATAACTATATCATACCTTTTTTCTTTCACCAGCTTTTCCAAGATTGATCTATCCCGGTCAATATGACATAAATGTCATTGAGAAATCACAAGGTAAATGAATTTTCTGTTTAAAACATAGTTTGTCCTGGTCAACAGTGTGTAATGACTAATCTGTAGAAACCTTAATTACTCAATAGAATCGATGTGCTAGCCTGGGATGGTACCAGGCTTCCTGCTCATCCATATCCATCCACCCACCCAGTTGCTGCCTCTGTTTCATAACATGTTCTTCCATATCTCTCCTTTGGAAGCATTTTCTGAGTGTTCTCATTTTTGCAGATGCTATACATTTTTTTAAATGAGCATATCTAGGCCTCAATTAATCTTTATTACTTTGAAAACCATATTCATTCTTAGGTTTAATTTATGTCTTTCTGCTTTTGAATTTTCAAGTTTTCAAAGATGAGGTTGGATAACAATGGGAACATTTGGAAAAATCTAATAATTATCCCAGCTTGGCTACTATCAAGTTGCATAATTGCAAACAAATTATTCTATTTTGCTGACTCTCTATTTCACTGTCAGAAACAGAGAGCAATTACCACTATTTACCTCCAAGTAGATTATTCATTTTGATATTTGCTTTTTAAATGTTAGAAAAATCCATTATGGCTGATGAAGAAGGCTATAAAAAAGACAATGTGATGTGGAGCTTTGCATCAAGAAAGCTGGGTGCAAATCCAGACTCTGTCACTTATTGGCAAATCTGGGATGGGATAACCTTCCCGGTATCACAGGGTTGTTATGAAGATGAAATAAGATCATGGAGACAAGTGCTTAGCACAGTGATGGTATACAGAAAAGGTTCAATAAATACTTGTTAACTCTGATGAAATTAGATGTGAAACCTAAATTCTCCTGCCAATGGCATAGAGCAGTGGAGAGGGACACAATCTGATGAGTGGTCAGTTATCTGTTTGTTGATCCAGGGTGAGTTCAAATTTATGCTGAATAAAAAATTCTGATTTAATTCTTATTTAACCTTAAGAATGGATAAATAAAAGAGGGAAGGAACTTTTGACTATTTACTTCTAATTCCCCAAGAAAATTAGTAAGTCAAAATTTCTGTTAATTCATTCTCTGCCCCAGCCCTTCTGATAGAGTCCATCATATTTTAAATAGAAAACAAAATCTGTATCAGGGCCCACATGGCCCTACAAGATAAGAGGTAGGCTGCCTTTGTACCTCATCTTTCTACCCTCACCTCCTCATTCACTCTTCTCCAGCCTTTTTGACCGCCTGAGTTCACTCCCATCTGAAGCCCTTTGACATTGCCCTTCCTTCCCATATTTTGCCCATATTTTTCCCTTTCTCCCATAGTTTTGCATGGTTGGACACTTACCATCATTCAGTGTTCTCTCCAATATTACTTCCTCAGTAAGAAATATCTGACATAGTCACCTCCAAATCCTGTCCCATTACCCTCTATCTCATTTATCTGCACATTTTTATCATAGTTATAGAAATATTTTAAAGAGCTCTTATAATTACTTTATATTATGATTATGTATGTGTTTACTTGTTCATTATTTGTCTCTCTCACTAAAATATAAGTTCTAAGAGAGCAGAGGATGATGTTCTGCTCATTGCCACCCCTTGGATCTAGAACAGAACTCAGCACAAGCAGGCACTCAAAAATATTTGTTGCCTGAATCAGTTTACCTTCTTACTGTCTTAGGCACTGGGATATTGTTTACTGTGTGAGAAAACATGAAAAGGTCCAAATGTTATAAACTCATTGGTGGACACACTTAGATAGGCACAACTGAGATCTTTCTTAAGGAAGATACTTTTAGAAATACTGTATTTCCTGCTGGTAAAGAGAGTGAGGTTATAGGAGGCAGATGTTGACTTGGGACCTCATGATCACTTGGGGTGCCAAAGGCCATCTGGAAATTGGAAAAGACATTATGATTTTTATGACAGTGGTCAAGATATTGTGACTATCAGGCTCTGGGGCAGAGAGAAAGGTCATTTTACTGGTCTTTTTAAGAGTGAGGACTAGAGGCAAAGATGAACTGAAATGACAGCAGGTGACTATGTTTTGTTTGTGAAAGCTACTGACAGGGACTGCCATAGTGATTCCCGGTGCTGTCACACTGCCCCAAGACTGACCTGTGGTTCTGCCTGCCCATGGACATTGTCCAGCTGCACTCGGCCACACTGTGCTGTCCTTGCATTGTTAAAAACCTTATCTATGGCTTCACTACCTATCTCCTTATGATATGTTATTCTTTCATTTTAAATTTGTTTAAACACTTCAAATTCTCTGCAAGGTGATGTATGCGCAAGATAGTTCAAATAGCATAGAAGAGCTTTTGATAAAAAGCACTGGTTCCTGCCCCATAAACCTCTTTGCCTCAGGTCTATTTCCCTGAGGCTTAATCCTTTATTTGTAATTTTAGTTATTCTGATTAAAAAAAAAAGATTTTATTTATTTTTAGAGAGGGGAAACGAGGGAGAAAGACAGGGAGAGAAACATCAATGTGTGGTTGCCTCTGACACGCCCCCAACTGGGGACCTGGTCCATAACCCAGGCATGTGCCCTGACTGGGAATCGAATTGGTGACCCTTTGGTTCACAGGCTGGCACTCAATCCACTGAGACACACCAGGCAGGGCTAGTTCTTCTTCTGTTTAGTGCCAAAACTCTAGACTAGTCCTGTGTGGTAGAAATATAATGTGAGCCACATATATAATTTAAAATTATCTAGTAGCCACATTTAAAAAAGTAAAAGTACACATATAAAACTTATTTTAATAAAACATTTTATTTAACCCAATATATCAAAATACTATCATTTCAACATATAATCTAGTAAAACTTATTAATGAGCCATTTTACAATTTTATATTGTTGTCAAAAATCTGTTTTGTATTTTATCCTTCTAGCACATTTCAATTTGGATTAGACACATCTTAAGTGCTCAATAGCCAAATTTGGCTGGTGGCTACTCTCTTGGACAGTGATGTTCCAGATGATATTTTTGACTTATAATATACATTATATATTTATTATACATTATATATAATTTCTTTTTGATGTGAAAGGTAAGGTTGTATACATACTACTCTCTTTTCCTTTTCTCTTTCTAAAGTTTTTAGATACATTCATATACATGTTTATATCTATATGTAATTTATACTTATAATTCCTGTTGTTTTATGGGTTACTGTACTTCTGAATCTTCATCTTCCATAATATTTCAATCTCTTGACCCCTCGCTGTATGATGCTACCATTTGCACCACATTCTGCACACTTCCTCCCCCTCTCTCTGCTCCAACCTATTGTCAGCCACACTTATATAGAGCCCAGGTTGTAAATATTTACAATTGATAATGCCAACCATGGGTTTTAAACTTTCTAAAAAACTCGATAGACAGGGAGTGTAATATTGATGGAAACACAGACAACTGGAACTTGATCTACCTAGAGCTGAAGACCAAATGGAAAAGGAGTTTCCTTTCTGCTGACCAATAAATTATGTAGCAGTGGTTTTGATAATGGAATGAAGCATCAGATACTAATCTTAACTGGGACTGTTATTATTTTATGAGGCCATTCCTGGAGATTAAATATAGTAAGGAAGTAGATTCACATTTGACATGTAAATGACTCTCCCTTCTTCTGAAAAGCTGCCTCTTTGTGGATCAGGGTTATGTCCTGTAAAAGACCAAACGCCAAGAGCTCAGAATCAAAGGAAACACAGAATCAGAAATGTCATGTGTGTTTTAGTGGTATTGGGGGCTGATGTTATTCACAGAAAACTTACTTTTGTTTTTAAGATCAGAATTTGATTTATTAAAAATTCAAACTAGAAAATATTTTTAATTGAACTGTTACATTCAACTGCTAATTACTATTATTCTATTTATAAATCTAGTAAATAGTACCAATCCCTTTAAAAGAGTTTATTAATTAACTTGATGAATAATAGTTTCTTAAATATTTTAAACTTTAGTGGCTTTGCTTTTCTTAATAATGAAATTCTTGTATCATGTAAATCACCTCTAAGTACTTAAAATGTTCTAGTTAATTTAATGAACAAAATCTATAAATATTATGCATCTCAAGTTATTTTATATATTCTAACGTATATACAAACATAGGCAAATCTATTTATACCTTTCAACTAAACCATAAGTCTAAAAATCAATTATTCAATTACAGCTTTTAGTCAATTACATATTCTAATCTGTCAGATGCTTTAATGTACCAGATTTTTTAAGCAATTTGAAAATATTGGTACTGTATATTTATTTACTTTATCATCTCTATTTATCTGCCAATCTTCTGGACTTATAGATCCCTGATACACTGAGGATAAGGTCACCATCTTGAATAAACTGGGGTTACTCCTCATCTGGGCGAGAAGGCTAATTGACTAGAGATTTGGGGCTGAGTCAAGAGCTAGGACTGCAGACATTCAGGGGGGTTTTCCTTAGACATTCAGGGAGACTTGCCCAAAGACCCTAATTTATAAATGCCACTTGTTTTGCAGCCTGTCTCTGGAGTCCAAGTTAAGACCTTCTTCATTCTTATGTGATATATTTCACCTTCACTGTTTGATCTGGGTAGATGAAATTCTATAACTCTTACCTAGGTTACTTTGTCGCTAGGCGGGAATCAATGATCAGTTTAAATTTTGAGTTGATCCTTAATTTTTTCCTGCATCTCCCCTAACTGGCAAGGCCAGAACTCATAGGTATTTATGTGACTTATATGTGTCATATCTTTTCCTGGCTCTTCAGTTCACACACTAAGACCATGTTGATTGTAAGAGATGATAGTCATTGTTTTTGTTTTGTTTTCAGCCAATAATTTAGAAATCATAATTTTCTTTGTGCATCATGAAATTGACCACTTCATTGGACACTGCAGTAGAACTTTCAAGTGAAAAGAGCTGTCATTCAACTGAGTTGAAAGCTTCAAAGAATGCTGAGCACCCAGAACTTCAGATGTACAATCAGAGGCTGGAGGAATCTCGCAAAGGTACACCTACTTTGGGAGAAGGTGGGAGTTTATAGCTTCCAGTGTTCCTTATAGACAAAGGCAGAAAACAGGATATCAAAATTTTAGGTCTCTTATTTTTCAGGCTCTTTTCCTATTAACCCCAGCATATGCTACTATTAATTATCACTTGAGTAACTGATTTGCACCAGGCCATGAGGTGTTATAATCTCTAATGAGAATAGAAGATCCTTCCATAGCTATCTTAGTATTTTTACATCTAATCTATTACTCACTACTCTCTGTTGAAGGGAAAATAGCTAATTTCACTGGTCAGCACCTGAAATATCCCTTGGGTTGCACTTCCCCAGGGGACAGATTGCAGGACTGGGAAGTGCTTTCTGCTCATCTCCGTACTTTCCCTTCCTGCACGTGGCATCCATTGGCTTCGCCCCTGTGCCTGTGTGGGTGAGGCCGGCTGGGCATGCTGTCCAGGCAGTTTGGTAAGCAGACTAGGAATCTGCTCAGAGCTGGCTGAGCATTCTAGAATTAAGAAAACAGGCAGGAGGAAGCCTTGTTCTTCAGTCAACTAGAGTTGGGGTTTTGGGCACTTGCCCAATTATTGATAAAACTGGTCTTTGTTTTTCACTTGGCTTTTGGTTCTTGTGTATATGTATGCTTCTTTTGGTTGGGAATCCCAGAGTGATAGATGGAGAATGGGGAGGATTTAAAATGCTTCTCTAAGTCCCTGCAAGGGCTCATATTCAGAAAGACTAAGTAGCTTGCGTAGGTCACATAAGCTAGTAAGTGATCAAATACATGAGGTCTGTCCAGAAAAAGTCCAGCTGTTGTTAATATAAAGAGAACGTTTTACGTGACATTGATGGAACCTGACAACCAAGGAGAGTGGACTGGAATGTGCATGCGTGAACAACAATGACTTCGCTGTGTTGGTCAGTGGGGGTGGTAGGTGAGTGAGCATGTGTGCTGTGTGGCCGTTGCTTTCAAGATGACCGAGCGAGTAGTGCAAAGAATCTGCATTAAATTTTGCGTTAAGCTTGAACATTTCTCTATGGAAACTGTTTGGAGGCAATGCAATGAGTGCAGCACAAATAAAAATGTGGTACAAACGCTTCAAAGATGCATTTCTGTTGAAAGTGATCCCCATTCCAGAAGGCCCGCAACAAGCAGAACATCTGAGAGTGTTGAACGTGTTTGGGCTGCAACTGACAAAGATCAATGAGTGACAGCGCAAGAACTAGAAGCTGATCTTGGGATTCCAAAAACTACTGTATCTGAAATTTTGATGCAGCATTTTGGTCTGAACCATGTTGTGGCAAAATTCGTTCCATGGCTTTTGCTACCAGAGCAGAAGGAACATTGTGCTGCAGTTGGGAGAACTGTGTGAGGTCCCAAGGTGCTTACTTTGAAGGGGACTGAGGCATCATTGTCCTGTGTACAATGTTTCTTGTATCTTCTTCAATAAATGTCTCTATTTTTCATAGGACATGGCTGGGTACTTTATGGACAGACTTTGTAGATCTGTGTTCCAACCCAAGATGCATTTGCTGCTGCCTCACTAATCCTGAACCAGGGAAGGTTTTGAGCAGGGGAATGATCATGATCCCCACATGCTGCTACTTCTTGAGGGGTGCCTGTCACACTGCAGACATAGACTAATTCAGCGATTCAGAATCTTTTGGTCTGAAGACCCTGTTACACTCTTAAAATGATTGAGGATTCCAAAGAGCTTTTATTTATGTGGGTTATCATCTTCTGATATTTACTGTTTTAGAAATGAGCACTGTGAAAACTTTATAAGATAGGAGCCCTTCGAGTGATGAGGTCATCACCTGTCAGGTAGCCTCTGGAAAACTCCACTGTACGCTCATGAAAGACAGAGAGTGGAAAACATGTCTTCATATTATTATGAAAAGACTTTTGACCTGTGGTCCCTTGAAAACACTGTGGGCATCTCCAAGGCCTCCTACCACCCTTTGAAAGCCACTGTAGTAACTGATTTGAGAGGAGGTGCATGGGGTGGAGATTCGGGGCTCTCCGCTCAGTGCCAGAGGCTGCAAGGAAGACTTCCACAGAAGCCCTCAGGCACCCGCTGCATCTCCAGCTTGATGGCATTTGGTGATCCTCTCATCTGCTAATTGTGGTGGCCTGATTTTGACTCTTAACAAACTGACCCTGTCATAGCATCTCACATTGGGGGTGAAGAGTGTGTGTTTGGGTATGTGGACATGCGTGTAGGCATCTTCTGTGCATACTGTCAGTGACATCTGCTTCTTGACATTCTGGGGACACGTGAGCAGGTGAGAGTACAGCTCTGGCAAGCTACTCAGATTGTACATTCGTACATTAATTTACACCCCCCCCCACCACATTTTTTCCTTTTCACTTGAGGAGGGTGTGCCCTTTTCCTACCTTTCTTGAAGATGCTCTGTGTGTTAGAGGCAGCTCTGAAGTGATGTGATTGGCCATGCTCTTTTGGAAGACTATTCTGTTGGCAGTTTGTGTCGAATGGTTTGGAATGTGGAGAGACGAGCACATTGAGCAGGTCTGTCAAAGGGAATCCAGCTCAGAAAAATTAAATTAGTTAGGATGATTTACGTTTATAAAGTGACCTATATTGATTGCTAAATAGCTCCTGCAGGTTAGTCAAATCACTAAACCAATATGGAACATACATTTGGGAATTCCCTGCCAATTCTAAGTTTTCTTTCTCAACTTTAAATTTACATTGCCCTTTGGCTTTTCCATTTGACAACATGTATAATTTATTACCAAATATTTTCCCATGGTTCACTTGTTTGCTGTAAGCCCTAAGGGACTTTTTTGTGCTTTAGATCTACTCTTGAATCTTAAAGACATTTTTCTTGTTTCAGTTTCCCACTCAGAGGCAAATGTGGCCACAGTGGGGGGCACCACTGGTCTCCAGTGACCCTCAGGGCTCAGTGATTGATCTGAGAATGAAAGCAAATTGAGAGCTGAGCTTGTATTTCTTACAGGTAAGAGGCTTATTTGCATTGCAAGTTCGGCTTTGTAAAATACATTCACACATGGTCTCCCCTTCCCTTTGTGTCCAATCACTGTGCCTTACAACTGGGTTTTAGGGCACACTGCAGGAATAAGCAAAAGCAGGAAAGTCATGAAATCTAGGAAGTAAGCCATTTTAATCAAGTGAGTGATATTGAAAAATTGTTGCTGTCGCTCTTGGCTTGTAAAACTGGAAGCCTATCATGGAGAAGAGTTTATTTCTATTGTGCGAAGAAAAGATGTACTTTGTATTTGCATATATATAATTGCTTTTGTATTGATTAATACTGAGGAGCAGATGTATACTTCTGGTTGCAAAGGAAATGTGCAGAGAAGGTGACTGTGCTCCCCAATGACCCAATGGGCTACTGTAAACTGTATACAGGTAGCGACCAGAATTTTTCACATAGCTTTTCTCCACATTCCTGTACCGTATTATGAACTATACCAATTGGTGTGTATTAAATGAAAAACAAAGAAGTAAAGCTAGCATGTTTTTTCCCTATAATTACATACATATATGCAAAAAAGTGCTAAAGAGCTCTTATATTTGGGTTTGTGGCAGAAGACCCTAGATTTCCCTGTGGCCTGTGTCTGTGAGTGTGGGCTTGAGTGTTTGTGATTGTCTCAACCTTTGAGTGTCTCAGTGCAGAGCAGACCCATGTTGGGCTTTCCACGTTGAGGAGCCTTTGGCCTTGCCTGGAAGGTAGCCCTGGGTTTATAAGCTCTCTGGTCACAGGACAACTCCAGTATTTTAGACTGAACTATGTCCTCCTCCCCCCAGTTCATATTGTGAAACCCTAACCGTGACAAGACTGTATTTGGAGATAGAGCTTTTAAAGAGATAATTAAGGTTGGATGAGATCATAAGGGTGGAGCTCTGACCTGATAGGACTGGACTCCTTATAAGAAAAGGAGTTACCCAAGGCATGCATACACACGGGAAAGGCCATCTGCAATCCAAGGAGAGAGGCCACAGGGGAAACTAAACCTACCCACGTTTTGATTTTGGACTTCCAGCCTTCAGAGCTGTGAGGAATAAATTTCTATTGTTTAAGCCCCGAGTCTGTGATGCTCTGTTATGGCAGCCCTTGCTGACTAATATATCCAGCAAGGAGGCCAGTTGTTTGACAGCCTTGGGGAGAGTGTACTGTGTTCAAATGTCAAAATAAATCATTAATCCATTTGCTTGCAGACCTTTTTTTTTTTTTAAAAAAAACTTTATTATTATGATTTTACTGCATTTATAGTGAAGAAGAAGGAAAAATGGGCTTCTGTTAGTTACCCAGTTACTCTCTAGCCCACAGTCCCTTTCACGGCCTTGTCCTGGTCCTCTTCTCATTCTTTTGGCTGCAGAATGAAAGTTGTCTGGCTTTGTTACCAAGTGCAGAGTGTTTTCTAGCACAAGTGGTAGTGTGAGGAGGCGGAATTCAGAGATTACAGGTAGAAAAGTATTGTAGAAGGTGAGTTTCTTTTCTTTCTTTGAAAAGCCATATCCTATGTATGAGCTAGGCCTTATCTCACATGATGTTTCCCCACAAAACTTCCCTATATTCTAATTTTTCCTTGAATGGATGTCTCATGTAACATCTTGATAGAAATGTAAACTCACGGAGTAGGGGATGGATGTTTCTAAAACACGGATAATTCTATATCAAAGGCAGCAGAAAATAGTGTTACATATCTACAGGATATTACATTGGAAGTTCATGTTGAGGTGCCAAGATCCAGAAGATATCAGATACCAGAAGTTATCAGACAACAATTTCAAATTTGGTTTCCAGGAACTGGTTAGATTGACTCATCCACAATGAACATTTATGAAAGGATTGGGTTGTTGGTGATGAAGGTGGATTATGCAGAGACTCCCTGGAGACAGCCTATTTCATTCACCCTCTGCATCCCCCAAAGCCACTAAACAATTCCTAGGCAGTGTTTAGAATGGCCACATCTACTGTAATCTCACGCCTTGTCACGATTTATCAAAATGCCTGGATTAAGCCATTTGGCCTTTATAAAACTCAAGCAAATTATTTCCCAACTATGGTTTGTTTCCAATAAGTATGGTCTTCATATTGAAAAGTGTTATAGAAAATCTATGACTCTAAATCAGCTCCAAGGTGAGTTAACTATATACACTGGGATATGATTACCATATAACTAGTAGCTACATACTTGGCAAGACATCAAACATCTGTTAATAGAGTGTCAAGCATACTTATGTGCTTGTTAAATGTCTTCTTTAGTGAGGAACACGAGAGTCTTCACAGAGAGTTGCAGTGAGTTTCCACATCAAGTTCTGTGTGTCCTCTGGTACCAGGTGCATTATTAACACAGAGACTATTTATTCAGATAGAAGAAAGAACAGACTTTTTCTTGATTAATAGTGTTTGTGGGTGTTATGGGCTGAATTGCTTTCCCCCAAATTCATATGTTGACATCTTAACAACCCCTGATAGCTCGGAACGTGACTTGTTTGAAAATAGGGTTATTGCTTCTATAATTATTTAAGATCAGGTCATACTGGAGTAGGATGGGCCCCTAATCCAATATGAGTGGTGTTCTTATAAACCACTCTGGACACAGAGACATGCATATGGGAAGAATTTCATATGAAGATGAACACAAAGATTGGGGTGATGCTTCTATAAGCCACAGGATTTCAGAGATTGCCAGCAAACCACCAAAAGCTAGTGGAGGGGCACGAAACTGATTCTTTCTCACAACCCTCAAAAGGAGCCAGTCTTGCCAACACTTTGATTTCAGACTTTTATCCTCCAAAACTGTGAGACAATACATTTCTGTTGCTTAAACCGCCCAGTTTATGGCATTTTGTTACTGCAGTCCTAGGAAACTTATACACTGTATTTGTGAAATGAGTATCACTGATGAAGGACTATTTTCTAGGACTGTGGACTCCTTTCATCACTTCTCATTCACCTATTGCTCTTATCACAGTACCTCATCTTTCCTTTCTCTTTAGAGAAATTGCATAAAGCCTCTAGTATCTAGAACAGGTAGTTACTTGATAGATTAATGTGGTTTAGGCATGCAGACATTTTACTAAATGGTCATAAAATTCAAGAAATTTCAGGGTGCATGAATACATTTTTTTATAACTTGAGAAGTAAAGGTAAACATTGTCTAAAAATGGTGGACATTTTAGCACACCCAATAAGGAGATGAAAGGCAACAAAGCTACAGTGAATCAGAATGCTTAATAGAAAAAGAAGTTGGAATGGAGGATCTTATATGTTATGCACTGGTGAATGTGTTTTATTCTATGAATATTGGGAGCTACAAGTAACTTTAGTGAGGGACTGACATGATCAGTTATTTAAAACTGTATTTTGAAATAATTATAAATTCACAGAAAGATGCAACGAAACATATAGGGAGGTCCCATGCACCCTTTACCCAGCGTCTCTTAATGTAAATATATGGCAGAACTATAGTATAATATGAAAACCAGGAAATTTCGAGAGTTAATATATGCACTTATTAATCTCATTTGTGTGTGTGTGTAGTGCTATGAAATTTTATAACCACCATTACATTCAAGATTCTTAACTGTATCATTACATCAAGACTTTCGTAGCCTCACTCATCTCCTTCTGCACCCATTCCTAACTGCTGGCAACCACTAATCTGTTCCTCATTGCTATAATTACGTTACTTCATAAGTGTCACATAAATGGAACCATGTCATCCTTTGACATTGGTTCTTTTCACTCAACATAATTCTCGAGCTTCATCTAAGCTGTTGATTGTATCGATAGTTATTCTGTGTTACAGTTTGTTCAACCATTCACTTATTGCAGGGCACTTGGGTAGCTTTTGGCTATTGCAAATGAAGCTGCTATGACTTTCACATATACATTTCTTTGTGAAAATAAGTTTTTATTTCTCTGGGCTATATACCCAAGAGTGCAATGGTTGGATTGCATGGCATAAGTCCACTTTTTGTTTTAAAAGAGGATGTCAAACTATTTTTCAGAGTGGCTCTACCATTGTACATTTTCACCAGCAATTCAGTTTCTCCACATCCTTACCTGAATTTGATTTTTTTTTAGCCGTTATCATGGGTATAGTTTTAGCTTATTGTAGTCAGAATTTGCATTTTTCTAATGGCAAATGATGTTGACCACTTTCCCATGTGTTTGTCATCTGTATATCCTCTTCTGTGCAATGTCTTTTGATCATATTTGAGTTGGATTGTTGTTTTTTAATATTAAGTTTTGAGAGTTCTTTATATATTCTATTTTTTTCTTTATATATTCTAAGTACAAGTCCTTTGTCAGGTATATGATTTGTGAGTACTTTCCTTCCAGTTTATATTTTGTCTTTTCATCCTCTTAATAAGATCTTTCTCAGAGCAAAAGTTTTTAACTTTGATGGTCCAATTTATCAATTTTCCCTTTTATGTATTGTAATTGTGGTGTCAAGGGTGTGATCAGTTTTGTATTCTTGAATGTGAAGGATGAAAAGGAGAGCATTAATCATGGGAAAAGGTAGATACTTGCAAGGTTATTTCAACAGTCCAAGTGAAAAGGCAGTGTTAGTATAACTGGAGAGAAGAGGATAAATAGTTCTATTAGGTAGTAAACATTATAGGACTTTGTGACCAATCATACATAAAGGCTGGGGCATCAGGTGACATTTGGGGTTTGGGTTTACATAACTGAATGGATAGTCTTGCAATTAACTGAGGTTGTTCCACAAGAGGAGAACAGGTTTGGGAAATGGGCCAGGGTGACCAAGGCTGGAGTTTAGACACAGAAAGCGTACGGATCCTGTGGGATACCCAGGGTGAAATATTTAGAGGGCAGTTAGATAGAGGACCTAGGCCTCAGGTGAGTGTCCACAGCTGAAGACACAGACCTGGCAGTCACTGACACGCAGGTGTGCCCGGGACCATAGGAAGGATCGCGATTACATGGGGAGAGACAGGCTGCATGTGTTCTCATTGCGCAGATGAAATCAGAAGGTAGTGGGGTTTAGTGAACCACGTAGAGAATCTGGAAACTGGTGTCAGAGGCTGAGAAATTCCAGGTCCTCTTCTGGAAATCTGGGCAAGTAAGAATCTTCCAGCGTCTCCCTTTAGAAGGTAGATTCAGGGAATGATTCTAGTTTATTTGTAATTGGGTTGTTGAACATTAAACGAATGAGGGAAAGGTCACCAGATACGTCCCTGACTTTTACCCTCCAATACTCTATAACCCATCGTTCTAGCCCAAATTTACCCATGGGAAAGGGGTTTAGCATGCTGTCTAGTTTGGAATGAGAAAGACATATTTCAATCTGCTGCACCTACATATTACTATTATTAGGTAAATAAAAGAAAAACAAAATAAAACCTTAAAAAAGTAATAGCGGATGGAAATAGGTGTTTGAAGATTAGCTTTTGATCAGCATGTGCCATCTAAGCCTTTAATTTTTAAAATGCTCAAGCACAGTGATTCATTTTCATGCTGTGAGTGAATGAAAGGGAAAAATTGAAATTCTCTTAAAAAGCAAGACTGCTGCCTGTGGTCTTGTAAAATAATAGCACTATGTTCTCAAGCTGGAAGCCTCCCCTGCCCTTAAGTTTCACAAGCTATGTGTATTGGAAAAGAAAACATGTGGGAGGAAGGTACCTCACTATTTTTAAAAGTAATTTGGGGAGATTTTGTCACTAGAGTGGTGGCCAAAAAATGCCTTGAGGATGCTGAAAATTAGACAGCTGGATTCACCAATGTGGCAGGTCCTCACAGTGACTGTCACAAGCCCACACAGCCTCCTCCCCGCTGCCAACCCTGTTCTGGGTCCCTCACACAATATTCCCTTGTGTTCTTGGCTCCTCTCTACCATCACCGGCACATGCATGGGTTCCTACCAAGCTTTCTTTGTTATTAGGCTGAAAAGAGTTTTTGGTCAGAGAATCAACATTGCACTCCAGTATGACACCTTAAAATGCTAAAAGGTGGTGATGCAGCGAGTTACCAGCTTGACAGGCTGTGCGGGTCTCCAGGTGCTGTTGGGGAAGCGGAGATACATGCTATGGCCAGCAGGTGGCAGTGTGGGCACGTGGCAAGGCCAATGGAGGGAGCCCATTCCCGACGACCAGGACCCCTGGGAGCTGGTTCTGCACGTCTCCAAAGGTAGGATTCCAGCACCCTACACCCCAACTTTCAAATCCTTGGCAGATTCTGTAAAAGCCTTTCTATCTGATAATTTACAGAAGCATCATTTGTCTCTCTTCTATCCAGTGGCTTCTTTTGAAAGGCTGAGCTCTTTTGATAAATGAGCAACCTACAAAAGATGAAGGGATATAAGATGCTTGGTAGCCATTTGATGGCAAGTGATTGTCTGCCTAAAGCACTCCCGTGGCAGAATGATCAAATAAGGACAGAGTCGTGGTTTTGATCTCTGCAGAGGCCAGTTAGCTTTGTTCTATTGTGCGGCCAAGGGCTTCACTTTAAATGTGTTGAACCACCTGGAAATGCCTGTCTTGCGTGTGAGGGGTCAATGCTGAAGTGTTGCTCAGCCAAAGAAAATCGCCAGGATTAAAAAAACAAGATCGGTCTTAAAGCGTGCAGACTTAGTTCCAAATCCCTGCTCTATCACTCGGTAGCTGTGTAACTGCTCTGTAGGTTTTGTGTGAGGGTGATGGACAGTGCAGGTGAAGTACCTGGCGCTCTCTGAGTGCTCAGTCAAGGGTAGCTAGAAATAATAATGATGTTCGAATCCACTTACTGTATCTATGGCAGTTTACCTGGATTCTTTGTACACCAAGGAGAACATGGTTTTGTTCTCATGCCCTTTGAAGACATAGTCAACTCTTTGCTTCAGTGGACCCTCTAGCGAGGGCCTTATCTTTTACCCCTTTGCTGATCTCAGGCTGCAGAGAGGGGCCTGAGGTGGATGGGGTCTGGGGTAGAAAGCACAGGTTAAGTATACACTGTTCTCACATCACTGCTTTTGGTAGCCAAGTATAAGTGACCTTCCGAGAGACATCTCCAAGGGAAAGCACCTAGATTCCCTGCCCTGTGATCACTCACATGCATTTCTTTAGATGGCGCCCCTACCTTCCGTCTCATTCCATGTGCCGCTATAAAGGCCATCATGGTTCTCTGTCTCAGTGGGTGGCTCCACTATCCATCCACACACCTAGGAGTTCCACTTTTTTTTTTTTTTTTTACTGTTATTCAATTACAGTTGTCCCAATTTCCCCCCCTTTTTCTCCCCTGTCTCTCCTGCCTCCTCTCCCACAATCAATCCCCACCCTGTTGTCCGTGTCCATGGGTCCTTTATACTTGTTCCTTCCTAAGAGTCCTAACTGACATCTCATTTCTCTGTGTCTTTTTCGCTGGTAACAAGTGTTGTCAGTTTTATCTTCAAAAACATCTTTCAAATCTGTCCGTGTCTCACCGTCAGTGTCACCATCCCTCTTGTCCATGTTGTCCTCAACTCTTCTGGATTTCCACAGTGAACTGTGAACTTTCAGCTTGCATTCCTGCACTCACTCTGTCCCCTCACTACTCTCTTCTCTACTCGGGAGTTACACTGATGTTCTCCCTGTTCAAAAACCCAATGGCTCCCATTGCCTGGAGGATGAAGATAGAACTCCGACATTAGTTACAATGTCGTGCCTGGTCTGATCGCCTTTCTCAGTGGCAGATCTAGTGGCCTGCTTTTAGTTCCTGGGATTCGCCGCCATCCTTCCTACCTGTGGACACTCGTCTATGCTCTTTGCTTCCTCATTTCAACTAGTTAACACTACTAATCTTTGGATATCTCAGCTTAAATGTTACTTAGGAATTCTTCTTTGACCTGACCAGTTAGGCAAAGTAATAATAATGAAACAGCAAATCCTTATGTAGCAGTTGTCAGTACCAGCCCTCTCTATATGAACTAACTCATTTAATCTTCATAACGACCCTATGTGGCAGATACTAACTTTACCCTTTTCTTATAGATATGTACACAGAAATATAAGGGAGTAAGTACACTGACTTGCCCAAGGTCATGTACTCAGCAAGTGCTAGTACTGGAAATCAAACGCGGGCCACCTGGCTTCAGAGTCTGTGCCCTGGGCTGCTCCTCCCCTCTGTGGTTGCAGGCTTTCACAGTGCAATCTCTCCTATAGCTCGAACTACAGATGCATATTTGTGTTGGTTTGATTGTTTGAATGTTCATATGCCTGAAGAGACTTTATGCTCTGTGAGTGTAAAAACTTCTTTTCTTTTGCTTTTTCTTGTAACCTCAGCAGCCCAATATAGTTTTTTGGCACACAGTAGGCCAAGGGGCCCACTCAAGGCCAGGTCTGAGGTGGGGGAGTACCTAGTGGGCTGTGACTTCAGAGCTCAAGCTCTTGCCACATCACTGTGTTGCCTCTTCTTTCCCTTTTATTTCCCTTCTTCTAACATTTTTCCTCCCTCTCTTCTTCTGAAAAAGGTCTTCTGTTCTTCAGGGTATCAGAGACTTCAGTATCAACAGAAAACCAGGCTGATGATCTATCAAGTGTAAAATGGGATGCAAAAGATATGCCTCTTTAGTGCCAATATTACTTTACTAAATACTCAATTTTCCCTACTTGATGATTGCAAACACTTTAGGTATATTCCAGTATGTTTAAACTTTGTTTATATTTGATCACAATGTTATCTGAAGGCAAGCCTTCTATATTTTTATCTGTAGGTTTAGGAGCACTTTATTTTTATTTTTAAGTTTTTTATTTAAGTATAGTTTTTGTACAATATTACATCAGTTTCAGGTGTACAATACAATGACTCAACATTTATATACTGTACAATGCAATTACCTCTCTGAGTCGAGAATCATTTGCCACCATGTAAACTTATCACAATATTATTGACATATTCCCTTTTACCCTTTTTATCCACCCCACCCTGAACTTTACTTTGATGAGTTAATCTTTCTGCTAGGTGCGGGGGAGGAAGGAGTCTTCTTTGCTGTGCTGGGAACACACAGAAGAATGACCCTTGTGTCAAGAAGCTCAGATTCTTGTGGGGAGAGACTGACACATAAACAAAACACTGTAAAGCAGTGCATTCTGCAGGGGCAGGCCCGAGGAGGCCGCGGGCTTCGCTTGTGTGCTGGGGGCACAAGGGCAGGGGCTGCAGGAAACCCTCTTAGAGACATCTGCTTTCAGACATTTGTATGGTTTCCTGGGTTCCTGGCTTCCTGCTTGGGCTGAGCTTCTGACCTCCTAGAATTTAAAATCTAGAGGGAGAGAAAGTTGTTAAGTAAAAAGATATACAAGTACGTTAATACACACACAAAAAATTACAGAGTATAATTCATATCATGAAGGAAAAGAACAGAGTATCTTGAGAGAGAATAACAAGGCCATGTTTCTGTTTGAGGAGCTAGGGAAAGGATCCCAGAGGAAGTGGCCCTGGAGCTGCGCCTTGAAGACTGTGCTGGTTGGTAGGTCGGGGTGCCAGCATCCTCTGTGTGCAGGCAGGTGTGCATGGGAGAGAGGGAGGGGCTCGGTGTGTGGGCAGCTGCAGACTGGCCAGGTGTCTGGAGCACAGTAAGCAAGTGGGAGATCACGTGGGATTAGATCAGGCAGAGTCAGTGTGATGGGGGAGGGTAGTCACCGGAGGGTTTCAGAAGGAGACAGTGCTGTGATGGGATTCACGAGTAAAAACAAGCCTGGCTGCATTTGGGAGAAGGGACTGCAGAGGGGGAAGTAAGAAAGTGGAAAGAGAAGTATGGGGGATTCCATTGGTAGTTGAGTGGGACATGACAGTGGCTGGAATGTGGCTTCTCAAAGGGGTTTGAACACGCAGACACAAATGGACTGGAAAGAGAACCATGGGAACAGAATGCCCCAAATTAGGAGGCCGGAGGAAGCAAGGCATGGCCAGGAATTTGCCCTGCAGGGAGCAGAGAGGGTGGTGGGGGGCAGTGCTGGGCAGGGAGCTGCAGAAGAAGGCCGGGGACATCTGGTGCCCAGTCTACCCCAAGACGATAGGATTTCCCCTGGAGGGGTGGAGCTACTAAGCTTTTAAAGCAGAGCTTCAACAGATCAGCTTTGAATTTCAGGATGCTATAAGGAGGCTTGCTGTAAGGAGATTTTGGAGTTCGTGGTTATTGAAATAGTCCAGGGACATTAAGAAATGGTGTTTTCTAACAGCTGTCAGCAATGGTAACTACCATTTCTTACTGCCTATGGCATGCTAGCCACTGTACCAGGTAGTTGACCTCTGTCATTTCTAAGCTTCATCACTGGACCTCCCCCACCCCCACACCTCCTCAGAGGGGACTTGGAACTGGTGAGAGGTGAGAAGGATGCTTTCAACAGCCACACCCTCCTTGCAGCCACGAGGGCAGTGGTCCCTTGCCATAGGGAAATCACAGGTCTTTGAAGAAGTAGCTTTTCTAAAAGTGGCAGAGCTGAATGCATTGTAAAAGTGGGATTTCAACCCTAGTTTCTCTGATCCCAAAGTCCATGTTCTGTCCGTTAGATCAAATTGCTCCTCATATGTCTAGCAAATCCTATGGTGGTGCCAAGTAGTTATGGACATGAATTCTTCCTTCCCCTACTAGCATGTGAGCTTACGGGCGACAAGGACTATGTATTATTCCTTGCTATACCCCCAGAGCCAAGTGCAGGGGCTGGCACGCAGTAGATAAATGTTGACTAAAAGAACCTATAGAATGAGATGGCAAGTTCTATCAATATTCTGAAGTCCTCTTTCATTCTATTACCCAGTTGAGTGTTTTGTATTTTCCTATGAGAAACAGCACAAAGGGAGAGTGGCTGACCCACGTCTCCATCTTTGTAGTAAAGTAATCACCCTCATGGCTGCGGGGAATACACGCAGAGAAGAAAAACCCATGGGCCATGCTGAGCTTCCTCCAAAAGTCCTGTCACACTTATGCCCAACTTCCCCAAACCCATGCGTCCTCAGTTCGAGGCCCTTTACTCTGGAAGCATCTGCAGGGCTGGCAGTGGGAGAACCAGAGCACTGGTTTATTGAAAGCCTGTGGATTACAGGCACCTAACAGGCTCTCAGAATTACGCACACACGTAACTGCAGAGAAGTTGGGTTGCTGAAAGAAGAGATGGTGTTTGTGCGCACATTTAAAATGCATATTGCGTAACATCAACATTTCCCCCACAATGCTCGCTAACCGTAGGTTTTAATTATGCATTAATAAAAAAAAAATGGAGAAACAGCAGTAAGGTACAATCTGTTTTGGTGAATGATCTTAGTCCAATAACTAAAATCTACAAATTACATAAAGCAAGTATTTCAAATTAAACCACAGAGTGTTTGTACAGCACTGGCTGTCCGTAAGGCATCAACACTTTTTATGGCCACCTTGCTATTTACAGTCAGGTGACATGGTCACTGACTTGGGATGGAGTGGGGGACCGCAGGCTGGGGACAAAATGGAACTGGCACATGTGGGAGAGGCTGGAGTACAAAACCCCAAGCCCTGGGACCCCAAAAAGGGCTGGCGGAAGGTCTTCCTTGGCTCCTCGCAGTCTCTGGGATCAAGTAAGAGAGTGGGGGTCTGCACGCCTGGCCCAGCATGGAGAGGAGAGGGCATTAGCCATGTCTGAGGCAGGGGACGGCTGGGTTGACTTTCTCAGAGCATAACCTGTTGGTTGGTGTTGAGGGTTCTGGGCTGCAAGGAGGGTGTGGCTGTCTGAAGCATCTTACTACTTCCCTGTGCCATTAGCAGTTCTAAGCCCTCCTTGGAGGAGCTGTGGTGGTCGATCCAGGTTTTATGGAGCTGGAAGCGTATAGAATTTTGTGAGCCCTCTTAATGAAAAGAATACAACAATGTCCTCTTCTTTCAAACTTTACAAAAATATATGACCATGGGAACACCTTGCTTGGTTTTCACTTTTGCTTGAGTTCAATTAGCTTCACATAAATCCACCTTATCTATGACTCTTGGGGTCTGCACATTTGCAAGATGTGTAGTGGCTTGATGATTTTTTTGAGCCTCACGCAGCCGGTAAACCCAAGGGCAGACAGGTAAAGAAAGCAGCATCCCTAGCCTGTCACTCACCAAGCTGTTGGTCAAAATTTACATAAACCATCAGCCGTTTACTGAGTGTTTCCTGCATGCCAGGCACTGTTAGCACTTTGGTGCTTTACTGCTTCCTGCTCTGGCACAGCTTGGCACAGTCTCTCATTTTGTCTCTTCCCAACATGACGTTAATCTCAGGCACCCACTTCGGATGACAGAGAGTGGGGTGGAGAGAACACTTCCTTAAAAAGGGCCTACTCATTTGCTGCTGCAGTTTGCCATGAGCTGGGAGATGCTTGTATCGTTTCCTTATAAGATCCTGGTATCCTGCGACAGTGCCCATGGTGGCAACAGCAAGTTCCTGGCTTTCTTGGACATCCTGGCACATAGGTCTTCCCACACAACCAGCATCAGTGGCTATAAACATCCAGGATTAGGTAGACCCTAACCAGGATGGCTTGTAAGAATCATCTGAGGTCCTTGACAAAAATGCCTATTTCTGGAGCCTTCCTGACTTCCTCCTCCAGACTTCCTGAAATAAATGCTCTAAGGACGGGGCCTCTGAATTTGTATTTTTAACAAGTACCTTAGGTGTTTCTTAAAATCATGTAAGATTGGATGTCACTGAACCCAAGGACAGGTGAAGCATATTCTAAGGTAATAAGGGGTGTGAGTTTTCACTGGGTGAACTAATTCAAAGGTAGGAGAAGAGAGAGGGCGTAATAGTCCTGATGTTGAGTGGTAGAAGAAAACAGCAATAAGCAACATAATTGTGCATTTACTGCCTGCCAGTCACTGCCTAAGAAACTTATGAATATTTTATTTAATGCTCACCACAGCTCTTTGAGGCAGAAACATCTTTCTCTTCCTTGTGCAGATAGGAACAGTTTCAGAGATGCTGAATAACCTGCCCAAGTCATGTAGCTAATAAAGGATGGAATCTAGACTTCCACCCAGGGAGCAGGATGTCAAAGTCTGTACTCTCTCTGCTGTTACATGGACTGAAGTATTGCCTAATCCTGGAGAAGCTACAATGGCCAACACTGGGGTTGGTAGGACAGCCCAGAATACTCCTCCAACGGCTATGGAGGTCACCCTCTGAAGGCACTGCTGGGGCACTGGGCTGTGGTGATGGATGAAGGCAGTGACGTGGAGGCCCACGAGCATATGGCTGCTCCTTGGGGGTGGGACACTGTGGGCCTCCATGAGCGGTCAGCTGCACTGATACCCTTGACCTCATAAGAGGGAGCATGGCCCTGGCAGAGAGAGGCACCTGGGGGCAGGGACAGGTATGGTGGTGTGTGCTGACCCATCTGGCGGGGAGGTGGCTAACAGCGCAGTACCATGTCCAGAATTGCAGGACTGAGAGTCAGAGAGCCGAGATCTGACCCAGAAGCTGATTTGACCCCTTGTTCACTGTGTGAGTTTGTTCTTTTTCTATTGATGCTGCAACAGAGTACTATGAACCTAGCAGTTTAGAATAACACCCATTTTCTATTTCACAGTTCTGTGGGTCAGAAGTTTAGGTAAAGTGTATCTTCTACTCAAGACCTCAGAAGACTGAAATCAAGAAGTTGGCTAGCTGGGCTCTGATCTGGAAGTTCTGGGGAAGAATCTGTATCCACACTCATTCAGGTTGTTGGCTGAATTCAGTTCCTCGCCATTGCAGGACTCAGTTTGTTATTGAACTAACACATGGCCCCTTTCATCTTCAAATAAAAATGGCACTTAAATTTTTTCTCATTTTTTGAATCTTTGACTTCTGCTACCAGCCAGGGAAAGATCGCTGCTTATAAAGGCTCAGTAATTAGATTATTTTTACCGGATAATCCAGAATAATCTCCCCAGTTTAAGGTCAGCTGGTCAGTAACCTTTAATACATCCACCATGTAATTATGTAACAACAAAGGTAACGAAACCACAGGAGTGACACCAGGGAGTAGAGATCATGATGCTAAAATTTTGCCTACAACAGTGACCTTGGGTAAGATTTGTTGGACTTCGTGACCTATATGTGGTATTTATAGAAACTGTGATTTGTTTATTTTGCTCTAATAGAAGGAGTTATGTATTAATCTGTTCCATTCAAAGACAGCATATATTTTCCAAATGATAACTTGAAAGCTAAGCATGAGCTAAAATAATTTATTTTGGAAACTCTGCTAAAATAATATCCAGAATCAGCATGCATCATTTACCCACCCTCCCACTTCCTCACTCACCATGTTGATTTGAAAGTTTTCTAAAATCTTTTTCATTGAATTCTGGAGCTAATGGATACCATTAGGCCAGTGATAATAGCAGACTACACTTTAGTGTGTTTTTTTTTCCTCCAGAAGAAGCATACCTCTAAGCAATGGTATTTAAAAAGAGCATTTGAACCAATGTCTAATTTGAAGAAAATGAATACCTTGAGAAATAACATGGATACCTTATAATTTTCTAGTCAAAAACTGTCAAACAGAAGTTCTCACATACTGTAATTTTTACATAGTAATTCACTCAAAAGTATTTCTCTACCATGGTGCCCTTTGAAAAGCTCGTTAAGATTCACACTTTTCTGTAAATTATTGGAAATGGATGTGGTCTTTATTCTGGGTGCTCTCTGAAGAACATTTGGCATTGAACAATGATAATAAAGATGGAAAAATGAGAAACTAAATGTTATTTCAGTTTCTAAGATTTAAATGTACCATAATTTAGGGTTGGCAACTTCCATATGTGTGCTACTTCTCGGTAGCACAAAGAGACAAACAAGAACCTTACTTTATCTGAGTATAAAACAATGGAAAAATATTTTTTATAAATTAGCTAAGACAGATATGAAAGTAATGCAGGTGGTATATTTTATTTGCATTGTTTTTCCTGTTGCACAGGAATAGATGACCTTGAATTTAATTGAATGGGTGAACCTTTTTTTTTCTTTCAATTTTATATTTTATTGATTTCAGGTGTACAGCTTAGTGGTTAGACAATCATGTACTTTCACACAGAGATCCTCTTGATTTTTCCAGTACCCCAACTGGCACCATACATAGTTAACGCTGTATTATTGACTGTATTCCCTGTGCTGTACCTGACATTCCCATGACTATTCTGTAACTGCCAGTTTGTGCTTCTTAATCCCTTCACCTCTTTCACTCAGTCCCCAGCCTCCCTCCCCTTGGCAACCACCAGTTCTCTCTCTGTGTCTATGAGTCTGTTCCAATTTCATTTGTTCATTTATTTTGTTCTTTAGATTCCATATATGAGTGAAATCACATGGTATTTGTCTTTTTCTGACTGAATTATTTCATTGAGCATAAACCCATTTTTAAATGGACAGTCAACTGATTGGAAGTTTCACTAAGCAAGATCCACCATGTCGTTGCTGCCCAAGATGACTCGGGCCCAGCAGTTTTGTGCACCGTGATCCCGCTTACACTGAATGTTTCATTCTTTTTTTTTTTTTGGATCTAATGAACTCTTTCAGTTTTATTTTGTCCTGGAAACACTTTCTCTGTCCTTCTATTCTGAATGACAATTTCGCTGGATAGAGTATTCGTGGTTGTAGGTTTTGGATTTTCATTACTTTGAATATTTCTTGCCAGTCCCTTCTTGCCTGTAGGGTCTCCCTTGAGAAGTCAGCTGATAGTCTAATTGGGACCCCTTTGTACATAATTCTTTTCTTCTCTCTTGCTGCTTTTAAGATTCTCTCTTTATCTTTAATTTTTGACATTTTGATTATAATGTGTCTTGGAGTGGTTCTCCCTGGGTCCAGTCTCTTGGGAACTCTCCTTGCTTCCTGGACCTGCAAGTCTATTCCCTTCCCCAAGTCTGGGAAGTTCTCCTTTATTATATTTTCACTCAATTTTTCAAGTTCTAGTTCATCTTCCTCATTCTCTGGCAAACCAATGATTCTTATGTTGGGCCTTTTATAGCTGTCCCAGAGGTTTCTGATCCTCTCATTGTTGCTTCCTATTTCCTCTCGCTGCATTGGTTGACTGCTTGTTCCTTCTCCATATTCCAGTTTGTTGAAATGAACTCTGGATTCCTCACCTTCTGTCTCGTATGTGGTTTTGTTCCTTTCGTTATGAAAGTTTTTCGCTTCTTTCATATCTTTTTCCTGCTCTTTTGTGAATTCTGTAAGCCACCTGATAACAATGGCCCAGAACTGAGCATCTGACAGGTTTCTTATCTGTTCATCTGTCAGGTTCTCTATCTGCTGTCTGGTGAGTTGTGCCACCGGGATCTCTATATTTGTCTGCCACATTTTGACAGATGCGTTTTGTTTTCCTGGGCCGGCTGTCCGGGGCGGTGCCTGTGTACGCGTCACAAATTAGCGACCGTGTCTGTCCGCGACCTATTTCGCAGCCCTGTGGTGCTTTCTGTGGGGGCGGGGGTCCAAGATGGATTCACACAGTTATTCCGCTAGGAGACCGGGATCCGTCCTCCCACCCCCCTGGGCCTCACTGTTCAAGGCGATGCTGCGGCTGCTTTCCCCAGCGCCCGAGTCGCGCACGCCAGGGGCTTGATTGGAGTCCCTCACGCCAGGGGCTTGATTGCCTCCGGGATTTTTCGCCGGGATTTTTCGCTGCCCCGCCCGCCGCTCCGCAAACAGCTTTGCCTTCTTTAACTCTTTCCTGCCCAAATGGCACCGCTGGTTTATAACTTCATGTGTTGGGCTTCCGTGTAGTTTTATTTTCTGGAATTTCTAGTTATCCTTTGTTTTGAAGTAGTTGTATTCCTCTATAGTTGTAGAGGGAGACCTAGCGTGTCCGTCTAAGCCTCCATCTTGGCCGGAAGTCCTGAATGTTTCATTCTTATAATAATTGAACTTAATTCATATTCCTATGTGTTCATTTTAGGAAAAAGTAGGAAATACAGACAACATGTTTACGATGATCACTAATTATGATCACTGATTTTAGTCACAATTCCAGAACCCTTGGTGTTTCTAGGTGTTCACTGCGACTTTTGGAGTAGGTGCTCCAGATATCCCCGAGCGTGAGAGGGCGGGAAATGGGTCAGAGACTAAAAGAGAGCTAAACGCTAACAGTTCATGATAGTGTGTTTGGATTTTCCCACTCAGAGCTCTAGAGATCTGTTTCCTGCTACAACTTGATTCCATAGGGCTTTCAAAAATCATTTAACCTTAATTTCTTAAATCCTCAGAGGCTGATAAGAGTCTGTGTTGGAAAATAATGGATTGATGTTTGCTAAGTCACTTAACCAAAAGATCAGTCAAAACTAGAATTGATACATTTTAATTACAAGTGTGTGGCATCTCCTGTTACTTCCCTCCACCTCTCAGCCCCAGGAAAGGAGACACCGTACAAATACTTGTGTGCTTTATGCAACTAAGAAAACCTATTCTGCAGGGAATAGAGTTCCAATGCTTACATCCCAGCATTTCTCCCAGAAAGATTTTACCTTCCTTAAATAGCCCAAGCATAGTTTGAGAGCAAATCTTTAAAAAATTCCTATACAATTGAACAAAGAAATATCTTCAGCAAATTTATTTAACTATTTTTAAAGAGTATGAATATGAGTCATAACAAAAAAAGAATTTCATACAAGAAATACAAAAGTACTTAAGCTGTAAAATAAGAGGAATGTTGCCCTTCAAAGGGGTTGCTACGAAGTGATTTATTTTTGTTGCTTTGAGGCTACTGTTTTCTCAATTAATTTTGAAATTCATCATAGTTTCAGGATCAGTTCATAAGGTACCATTACCTCACTACCTGGTATTTGAGCAAACCCAAATACATTATCTAATTTGAACACCTATCAGTTGGCTCCAAATAATGTTTATATCTTAAAAACAAAACAGAATAAGAACAATGCTTTTATGATTGTGATTTGCTGCCACAGAGACTGTTCAAAGCTATGTGTACCAGATCCTAAAGATTATTCTGGAAGAGAAACTCCAAAAATGTTCTGAGGAAAGGCACCATTGCCTGTGAGAATAGTGAAGGTACATTCCAGGCTGACTACTTTGAAAGAGAGAAAAAAATCATTCAAGTGTTGAGTCCTGGCATGTTGCTCAAATGAGGGATTTCTATTTACCTTGTATATTGATCCATCATATAAGATTTCTGTATTATTTATAACAGCTGTCATCCTTTCTACCTACAAATCAACAGTGAGATTGTTTTTTGTTTTTTTGTTTTTTTTGCCACTAGAAAAAATATATAATGGAAGCTACTCTTTTGGAAAAATCACTATGGTTGAATAATTGAACAACAGGGTCGTATTAGAACAATATAATTTCTGCTGTATTAATTAAAGAATCTGTTTTTTCTTTGTAAACATTACAAGTTTATAAATTAGGTACCTGTGGAGAACCAAAAGTCAATCTTTTTTTAATCCTTCCAGTCACTGTTAATAGATCATATAGAAATGGAATGGAGAGGCAACTGATAGAATAGAGGAATAAAGAGGTATTCAAAAATCTTCTTTCCCATCCCTAGCCACAGAAAGTATCTGACTATGCTTTTAAATTTAACCTGGTTTATACTTTAGTTAGGACAAGGCATGGTCCAACGGTTGATGTTAGAAGTCTTTGATGGTGGTGGTAAGAATAAATTATTCTGAGTAAGTACTTGATATCCTCATGTAAAGGGTACATAGGTGAGCAGATAGAAGGGTATGTGCGTGAAGACAATTTGTGTGCAACTTAGGAGCTGGTTACAAAATAAGGAAGCTTGAGAGTTCCTGTGAAAATTGCACTTTCTACACTGCTTAGTGAAGACAGGAGATAAAGAATGCTTGAAGAACACTAAAAAGACATTTGATTTTTTCCCATTTCTCTATTTTTTAATTAACTTTATTGAAGTGACATTGGCTAATAAGATCATATAGGTTTCAAGTGTACATTTCTATCATACATTATCTGTATATTGCATTGTGTGCCCACCACCCAAAGTCAGTCACAATGCATAGCAATTATTTATTTGGAGCAGATGAACCTGCATATTCATATTTTTTAAATTAAAAAAATGACTTCACTAAAATACCTTAAAGAATAGAGATGAGCAAGTAATTAAATAACTGATGAAAACACAATGTTTTCCTGAAACATAAAGTCTTCCACTACCATTCTAAAGAGCAATAGACATGGCTTCATAGAGTGACCTCTCTATTTCATACTGATCTTTTTCTCACATCTTTTAGTTTACAGCCCAGTTTACGTTACTTTTGTTCTTGGAGGGAATACAACACAACTTTCAAAGCAAGGTATTATTATATGTGTGCATATTTAATATATAGTACATGTAAAATAAAGTTCTTTTCTCACTTACTGTATATTAACAAAGACTCCCCCCCCAAAGGGGCCTATGTTGAGTTGCAAACACTGTAAATGTATTACTTTGCATGAAAAGTTACCTTATATTGACCAAAGGCATCTTACTTCAGAGGAATATTGAAAACAGCAGGGATTTCTTCTGCATATAAGATCTTCATTTTAATTTCTGATGGTGTTTTTTAATGAAACACCAAAGACAATTAAAGCTTGTCTTTAGTTGGCCTGTCTATAAAGCACATCTCCTGTGTTCTAGGAAGGCAACCTCACTAAAAGGGAAATAGAAATATCCAGTAATTGTGCATAAGACCAGGGAAGGTATTACTGAGAGAGCCAAAGAAGAAACACTTATGGATTAAAAAAGAGCAGTCACTCCCTTTATATGACATTAGCTTTTTAAAGGAATAAAACAAGTTATGGGTTGAAGAGTACATAGAAATTCAGATTCAAAGAATTCAAAGAACACCTGAACTGTTTTGCTTTGCTTTCCTCAAAGTATGTCTTTAAGTTGGGTGAGTAAATGCTGGGAATGACTGAGTGGGATATTTCAAATCAAAGTTGGTTTGAGAACTGAGGATCAGGGCAAGAGTATTAGGAAAGAAACTAAATATGTGTTATATATTATGAATATGTAATATATATTACAAATACAACAACAAAATGGGTCAAACTGCTGTAGATTTGTATTTTCATGCTATAATTACAGACACATCTGAATAAAGCAACCAAATAGCAATATTTAATAATATGTTCAATTTTATTTAAATATAACTTGTACTATTTATTATTTATAATTACAAAGAACTAATTTATTATTTACTTGTAATTGTGAATTATAATTAATTATGACATATAAGTATGTTCTATTAAACCATTAAAATAAATATTAATAGCACTTATTTAAAAATAATTAAAATTATTTAGTTATAATAACTGTATTTAGTAATATATAAATAATATGTAATAATAATTGTAAAACCTGAGCTTTAAAAAATGAAATATTTAATGGCAAAATAAAGAGTGTACTCAAAAGCCAGAGCCACCAGTGAACAAGAAATATGACTGGCACTTCAGAGAGTTTGAAGGGAGAATGTTAACTTAGGCATGGAGAATTAGATAGCTGTCCCATCAATAGAAAGGAGATGGGGGAAAACTAAGGAAGCACAGGAAGTTTTCTGGGTTGCCAAGGGCTATAAATGCAGTAAAAATAGAGAAATCAAATCTGTGAATTTAACTTATATTTCTATTATAGTATTGAAATTACAATTATTCATAAAATTGGTTTAGGTAATTTGGGAGTCCTCAGAAATGCAAATGTTAAACCACTCTATATGGATACTTACATACAGAGCCCTTGAGACATCCTGGAAAATACTACCCTTACTGAAGATGAGCTCATAATGAAAACTGTAAATTATGTGAGAGAAAATTATGCATGATGAGAGAAAATTAGGTGATGTAGATTTAGGACAATTAGTACTCCGTTAAGTGGATAAAGTATAACAATCTGAAAGATTTTATACTATAAGTATATTTAAAGGGTTTATAGAGCTTGATGAAAGGGTAGAAACCATAACAAATGAACTGATGTTACAGAAAAAGAACATGTGATTTGAAAAAAGTCAAGTAGAACTTCAAAATATAAAAAATAGTTATTAAAATTACAAATGTAATAAATGACTTAAATAGCATATTAGGTACAATAAAGAGATACTTAAAGAGGAAGATGGATCTGAGGAAGTTACTTAGTGTGCTAACGCAAAAGATAAAAAGATAGGAGGACTTCCGGCCAAGATGGAGGCTTAGACGGACTTGCTAGGTCTCCCTCTACAACTAGAGAGGAATACAACTACTTCAAAACAAAGGATAATTAGAAATTCCAGAAAATAAAACTACACGGAAGCCCAACATATGAAGTTATAAACCAGCGGTGCCATTTGGGCAGGTAAGAGTTAAAGAGGGCAGCGCTGTTTGCGGTCGCACCTGGAGCGGTGGGGCGGCGAGGAATCCTGGCCGGTCAAGCCCCTGGCAGTGCGCGACCCCAGCGCTGGGGAAAGCAGCCACCGCATCGCCTTGAACAGTGAGGCCCAGGGGGGCGGGAGGACGGATCCCGGTCTCCTGGCTGAATAACTGTGTGAAACCATCTTGGACCCCCGCCCCCAAATAAAGCACCACAGGGCTGCGAAATAGGTCATGGACAGGCGCCGGTCGCTGACTTATGACGCGTACACAGGCACTGCCCCCTACAGCCGGCCCAAGAAAACAAAACGCATCTGTCAAAATGAGGCAGACAACTATAGAAATCCCGGTGACACAGCTCACCAGGCAGCAGATAGAGAACCTGACAGATGAACAGATAAGAAACCTGTCAGAGGCTCAGTTCTGGGCCATTGTTATCAGGTGGCTTACAGAATTCACAAAAGAGCAGGAAAAAGATATGAAAGAAGCGAAAAACATTCATAACGAAAGGAACAAAACCACATACGAGACAGATGGTGAGGAAAAAAAATCCAGAGTTCATTTCAACAAACTGGAATATGGAGAAGGAACAAGAAGTCAACCAACGCAGAGAGAGGAAATGGGAAGCAACAATGAGAGGATCAGAAACCTCTGGGACAGCTATAAAAGGCCCAACATAAGAATCATTGGTTTGCCAGAGAGTGAGGAAGATGAACTAGAACTTGAAAAATTGAGTGAAAATATAATAAAGGAGAACTTCCCAGACTTGGGGAAGGGAATAGACTTGCAGGTCCAGGAAGCAAGGAGAGTTCCCAAGAGACTGGACCCAGGGAGAACCACTCCAAGACACATTATAATCAAAATGTCAAAAATTAAAGATAAAGAGAGAATCTTAAAAGCAGCAAGAGAGAAGAAAAGAATTATGTACAAAGGGGTCCCAATTAGACTATCAGCTGACTTCTCAAGGGAGACCCTACAAGCAAGAAGGGACTGGCAAGAAATATTCAAAGTAATGAAAATCCAAAACCTACAACCACGAATACTCTATCCAGCGAAACTGTCATTCAGAATAGAAGGACAGAGAAAGTGTTTCCAGGACAAAATAAAACTGAAAGAGTTCATTAGATCCAAACCACTGTTATATGAGATGTTAAAGGGACTGGTTTAAAAAACAGAAGCTAGGGAGATGAAACAAAAGCAAACTAAACAGGCAACGAGAGTGGAAAAGGAACTGTGGGTACGGGAAGCATATTGGGGGGAGGTCAACAGGGAGGGGGAGTGGGGAGAGGGAGGGAGATGATATAGGAATTGGGGATCATGGTAGGAGGGAATGGAATAGACGGAGAGAGGTTGGGAGGAACTGTATGCACAACTAATGGACATAATCTAAAAGGGGGGGACAACTGGAGGGAGGGGGGCCACCGGGTGGAGGGGAGCAGAGGGAAGGGAAATTGGCACAAATGTAATATTTTAATCAATAAAACACATTAAATCTGAAAAAAAAAAAGATAAAAAGATAGAAGGATGGAACCTATGGAAGAACAGCCAAGTAACATGGGGGAGGGAATAAGAAGGCCCGGAATAAACCTAATGGTGAAAATAAAAAGATGGAGCAGAGGCAATAATTAAAGATATAATGCTTGATATTCTCTTACACAATTGAAGAAATATATCCATTTCCAAATTGAAGAAGTACACAGGTTCTAAAGAATATGAAATATATTTACATAGAGATATCCTATTGGAAAACTGCAGAACCATTTAAGACAGACAGAACTGTAGAATCAACCAGAGAGAAAAGACAAATTGTCTGCTGACAGATATCTCATCAACAGTAGACTGCAGAAGAAAGTGAGTGAGGTTAACTGTTAGCTTAGAATTCTATACCAACTTAAAGTATAGTACAAGAGTGAAGGTATAGTGTAGCCATTTTCAGATTAATGAGAACAGAACATTTATGACTTAAAGATCATTGGTCTAAGAGCTGCAAAAGAATGTACACTAGGAGAGAAGAAATTGAATTCTGAAGGAAGGAAGCAGAAGCAAAAAGCAATGGAGAGTTATGATATTGCTGGACATATAGGCCAAACTGAATAAGCACTGACAGTAAAAATAAAGTTCATTGGAGTGACAGTTAAGTATTCCACAGTAATGTCATGGAAGATGCAAGGAGTTTATATTCTTTAGGACTTTGTAAGTCATTATGCATTTTAAAAACTAAAGGTAATAATTAAAACATGTAGAAGAAAATTAAGTCATCAAACCAGTTGTGTGAAAAAAGGGAATTAAGAAATTCTATCAGATAAAGATAAGAAAGAAAGGAGAAAAAAAATCGAAACAAAATAAAGGGATCAGATTTTTATACAGATGCATTTTACTAAACTTTCAAAGAATTGATAATCCTAGTTTATTTAAATTATAATGTAACTAGAGAAAGAAGAAAAGCTGTTCTTAAACCTAGTAAAATATTTATTTTAAATCCATGAAATAATTATGCAATAAAAAAGATTAATACCCATTTTACTTATCACTAGTGAACCAATCCTAAAGAAAAAAATTTTTTTTTTACCTGAATCTAAGAATGAATTAATGTGATTAATAGAATTTATCTGAGGAGTGTAAGATGGTTTAACCTAAAAAAATCCATTGTTGCAACTTACCCCATTCATAGAATAAGAGATTATAATATTATTATATCAGTAAATGAAGAAAAATAATTTTTAAATAAAGTTCAACTTCTATTTATAATTAAAACTTTTAGGTAAACTGGAATAGAAAGAAAGTTCCTTAGCTTAATAAAGTCTGTATATCTAACACTACAATGAACATTATAGCAATGAAGAAATTTTAAAAACAGTGCAATTAAATTAGTGACAAGAAAACTATTCCTTTTTTTTATCATCACCAGTGCTTATTATTATAGTGAATATTCTGATCAAAGTAATATGACAAGAAGGCAAAGAGATGTAGTAATATAAGGAAAAAGATACAATTGTCTTTATTTGTAGTTGATTTAATTGTAACTAGAAAACCAACACAATCATCAGAAACCTTTTATAATAAAAAAAAGAGTTTAGCAAGGTTGTCATATAAATGTCAGCTTACAAGTATCAATAGTACTCCTATATGAGCAGTAATGAATGTAAAATATAAAATAAAATACAGTAGTATTCACAATAGAAACTAAATTGATGAACAATTTAATAACATAAAATTATACACAAGATTTTTATAGAGAAATCATTCAAGTTGTATGAAAGAACATAAAAGAGATCTTAATAAATATAGAGATATGTTCAGGGAGAGTTTAACCTAATAGTAAAGATGTCAGCTTTCCTAAAATTAGTCTATACATACAATGTAACCTAATCAGGATTTCAGTGAGGAGGTAGAAACAAAAAGCAATAAAGAGCTGTGATTTTCATTTGCTTTGTGGATATGCTGGAAAAACTTTTCTAGTACACCACATGAAGAAAAATAAAGCTGAATCTCTGCACTCTAGATGGAATATAGAATGCAACAGAAAAGATATAACCATAAAACTAATAGATAACAATGTAAGGGAATGTATCTGTGGTCTAGGGTAAAAAAGCCTTCTTAGGAAAGTTCCTGAAAGCAAAAACTGTAAGATAAAGATTGATAAGCTGTTCTACCAAGGACATTATAGGCAAAGTTACTAGAAAGATGAAAACTGAAAGAATTTATTGGCAATGTTTAAAATTGTCAAGAGATTAGTATCTTCGTTTCAGCAGTCGTCCGTCTCGAGAGACGATGGTGTAGCTTCTTAAGAGTCTATCTGCACCGCCGAGAATGGCTGTGCAGTCCGACTCGGGAGTGACACGGTATCTGTCTCCTCCCGTGTTGAATCGACATCTTGCGATGACGCTGGAGTGTCCTCTCCAGTGAAGCTGAAGCTACAGAGCCTGGGCAGGGTGATATGGAGGGTCTGCTGTTGCCCATGCAGCAGACCCCCCCTCTCTTCGCAGCTGAAGGGTCCAAGGGAAAGACGGAGTCAATACAGCTTGGCTTCAGGTGCGCCGCAGGAGTTGCCGGTGTTGACTACAACGTCAAACCGCCTTAGGGACTCCGGCTCCGGATTTTCTGTTGGGGTTTACTCCCTTAGCCTTTCCCCTGAAGAGGTATGCTGCAAGGCAGCGAAGGTTTTTTGGAGTCAGAGTTTTCCTTCTCTGATGTGCCCTGACTGGAGGATTGAACCAGCGACATATAGCTCGCAGGCCAACGCTCAATCCACTGAGCCAAACCAGCCAGGGTGGGATTAGTATCTAGAGTGTATAAAAAACCCAAAGCATGAAGTAAATGCAGGAAATCAAATAGAAGAGTAGGCAAAATACGTGGGTAAGCAACTCTCGGGAGAATCCTGAGAAGTATGAATATATGGAGAAAGAACACAACAAATCACTAAGAATCAGAATTGTAAGTACAGAGAATAATGAGCTATCTCACAGCAATCAAGCTGTGGAAACTAGATGGTGGTTAGCATACAGTGTTAAAAGTGTGTAGGGAGAGATCCTGTGCACTGGTGGTGGAAGTTCAAAATTTCCAGCCACTCTGGAAAATAATTTGCAGTCACTTCTCAGAAAAATTAAACACAAATATTTCCTTACCCAGTAATGCCATTCTTCAAAGAAATTCTTATTGTTCATCCACAAGAGGACACATGATAATGTTCTTTGCAGTGCTGTTTATGGAGATGAAAATTGGAGAGCACCCAGGGGTCCCTAACCTTGGAAATGTCTAAGTAAAATGCAGTTGTTGTACACTATGAAATGAAGCATAGTATTTGGGACAGACAAATTAGATGTGCAAACAGCAAAGTGGATTGATATTGAAAATAATGCTGGGTAAAAAAAATCCAACAAACAGAATGAGGTTTAAAATATAATGTTATTTTACTAAATTGAAAAAAATACATATTTAAAACACAACTACATATATTTTATTTTTTCTTTTCTTTTTTATTGAAGTTATTTTATAATCACATTAGGCATATTAAGAATGTATTTCCATCTTGTGAAATTGGTGATATATGATGGAGGGACATGGAAAAAGCACAAAACTGAACTGTGCCCAATTAATGCTAATCTGCTGTAAGATGAAAAATGTGATTACTCAACTCTGCACTTGAGGTCCAATTCAAATTGTGGGGAATGCAAAGTAGGATGAAAGGAAGAAAATCAAGAATATCAATAACTGTAGTAAATGTAAATCAGATAAATTTGTCTGTTAAAAGACAGAATCTCAGATTGAAGGAAAACTGTTTTCCCTTCCTCTTAGAAGAGGCACAGCTGACACCTGAAGTGTTAAAAGTAAAGAGATGGAAAAGCGCGCACATACCAGACAAATAGTAATCGAAAGAAACCCGGTATAGAAATATTAATATCAAACTAAATAGATTTTAAGTTATAGAACAATACTAGTGACAAACAAGATAATTGTGGATTAACTAGACAGCTTACCAGGAGGCTATCTATACCGGTGCAATGGTTGAACAAAACATTATATTGTTAGATACACTTAATGACATAGATTCAGGATATATAAATGGAAACCTGACAGAAATACAGGTATAAATTGATAACATCCACAGTCATAGTCGAAGATTTAATAAGACTCTCTTGAAACACGTAAGTAGAAAAACATTTAGGATATCAAAGCATTGACCAACACATTTAACAAGCTTAATCTAATATATAGGTAGATAGAAATAGAATTATGGATATATCTCTGCTCCTTAAGAATGTAGAGAATACATATTCTTTCCAAGCACAGATACAATAGTTATAAACACTAACCACATTTAAGCCACAGGTGAAGTCTTAGGAGAGTTGAAAAAAATGGCTTATGATACAGATCATGTTCTCTAACCATAATATAATAATAGTAGGTATTACTAATAAAAATATATTATAATGATAATTTAAAAATCCTCAAAAGCAACAACTCCATTTATATAGAAACTGAAAAATAATGTTCCTAAACTTAAAAGGGTGATACCGTGGAAGGGCTTTTCTGTTTTTGAATAATGGTTAAGGTCGAGGACACTAAGGAAGGCAAAAAGCATGATGAAATCCATGTGAGAATAAACAAATCTTAATGCTCTCTGGCCCTCAGAGCAATCCTGAGCTCAGTGTTTCTATTTCCAGTTTTACATATGAAAAAATTGAAAGTCATACAACTTATAAGTGGTAGGAAGAGTCCACATCAATTTTCTTTCATACAGAAACAGAGAGGTACACATACCAGAGGAACTTGTCTGTAAAGAGAAGAGGTGGAATGGCTAATCCGTGTGAGAAATCTAAGGAGGGAAGTGTAGTTGGAGAAGGAGGCAGTTCTACTGGGAAATACCACATAGAGGACGCTGTGTTACTTCTCTAGGGACTTGATACTATGCAGGCTTTCCCAGAAGAGAGAATAGCTCTATCTCCTGTTTCTAAATGCATTTTTAAAACTATAAATCATAACAAATGTTAGGTATTATCATTAATGTCATATGTTGCCAAGAAGTCCTGTGCTTCCTGGAACTTTTATGAAAAATAATTCAGATTATTTTAGTAATAAATTTTCAAATAATGTAATTTATGCCCAATGAACTAGCATAAGATCTTTACTAGAGGTTTTCATCACGTTCCTGGACTAAAGAATGAAATAAGGTGAAACACACGAAACTTTAAAAGTAAGATAACGATACTGTATTGTATACTTAAGATTTGGCTTAGGGGGTATATCTCATGTTAAATGTTATCACACACACAAATAACAAAGATAAAGATGGCATGAGGAAATTTTGAAGACAAAGCAGCAATGTCTACAGAGGTCTGGAGAAATGTATGATCCCATATAATATAGTTGGCCAAGTTTTTATTTATTTATAAAGGCAGCAGGTGAACATTCTTAAAGATGAAAGAATTTATAGAATCTGATACCCATAATCCCTTTTAAGTAGCACTACTTGACAGAAAACAAAGCAAACAAAAAGTCCCCAGCTAGTCATAGGATTAGTCAAAATATTGAACTCAGAAATGGAGAAAGTATTTAAAGGCACATTGAATTGTGGCAGGATCATTGAATCCAAGGAAACATTGAATTAACACTAAATAACTAGGGGTTATAGTGGTATAATAGAATGGAAATGTTACATATCTTAGTGAAAAAATAGTAAAATACCAAGATAAATGTGGAGGTAGGGAAAAGAGGAGGAAATGGGGAAGAAGGGAAGAATTTTGACATCTCGTTTTTCATTACGGGGAGTTGATTGATGTGATGTAAAGCTGAAACACAAGGTTCAGAATAAAGGAAAATACCATGGTTTTAGTCTCTTAATGTACTCTTTTGTTCTTACCCAATGGAATATAATGTTTTGGGGTGAACAGTCATTTATCTGAAGTTCAGCAGTTTCCTTTAGACTTTTCAGTTTATTACATTTCTGTTAAATTCATGTAAAACTACATTTAATAATTACAGTAAAATGTTATTTATAGTCCTACTGTCATAAAGTTATTTCTGTCCACCTTTGCTTGCCTGCCTGAGAGGCAGTGTGGTTGGTTGAGTGCAGAGCTTTCCAGCCGTGTATATGAATAACCTGGGGGTTTTATTGGAATGCGGGCCTGGGATGGGGAGTGACGTTCTGTATCCCTAGTGCGCTTCCAGAGGATGCTGATCTGTTGGTGTTTGGACCTCACTTTGAGCACTGAGTGTAGGTGCTGGGCCCAGACTGCCTGTGCTGAATTTCTGGTGCCACCACTTACTTATAAACCCTTCAACTTGGAGCAAGTCATGTGCCTCAGTTTCCTAATCTGTAAAATGGTAACAGTAACAGAACCTCCACATAAACTGCTCAGGACAATGCCTGACAGCAAATGCTATATACTAAAAAAAATTGGCTGTTTTCACAGATCATATAACCTTGGACTGGAAACTTATCTCTGAGCTTCCATTTCACCATCTGAAAAAATAAATACTTCACAGAGCTGTTGTGATAATTACAAACAACTTATTTAAGATGCCCTGCATAGTATCTGACATGGTATAGATAATCAATAAATGGTAATTAACAATGTTCATAGTTAATTATATAAATTGTAATGTAACACTAGTAATTTCTTTTAATAACTCATATAGTCTTAGTTCTACCAACCTGTTTACTTGCTCACTCATATTTTACTTAGACATCCTAGAACTAATTCTTGAGTTTGTCCTGTGTGTTAGGAGACCCTGTTCAAGCACTAGGATTGCATCAGGAACAAGACAGTCTTGGCAGATTTTTCACTGCAGTGGGTGAGAAGAGACAAAGAAATAATACACAAAGCAGTAATAAGTGTTGTGAATACAAACTAAAGCAAGATAAGGGATAGAAAAGAATGCTGGAGGTGGGGAGAAGGGTTATCACAGGTGGGCTGATCAGGGGGGATCTTGATAAAGGAAAAACTGAGCAGACACGCAGATGAGGTGAGGGAGCAGGCCCTGAGATGTTCTGGGGAAAAGATTTCCACCAGAGGTTCTCCTGAGGTAGGACGTCAGTGTGTCTAGTTCTGAGAGAGTGTGATAACAATGTCAGGAGTTGGACCTTGAGAAAAGGTAGGGCCAGATCAGAGTTTCCAAACCAAGAGTCACAGTTCATAGTGGGTTGCAAGCAGCAGCATTAAAAATAAATTTAAAAAAGAATGACTCAGAATTGAAAGTATCAGAGAGCATAGTATATAGCAAGGATGAATACTGGTTTGTAAAACCAGACATATATACATGCATGTAGTACATGCTAGGTTATGATTTAAAAATGAATTTCTTACTATGGGTACCAGGGCAAGAAGTTTTAAACCCAGTGGGCTAAGTTATGTAGACTCTCATGGTCTGTGATAAAGAGTGTGGCATTTGTTCAGGGGGGCAAGAAGCCACTAACAGAGTCTGAGCAGGGGAGAGACATAATGTGATCAGTGTTTTCAAGTTCTTTTACAGCTCTGTGGAAGGAAAGCTGGCTGAGGGGAGCGAGATTGGAATAAAACAGTGATACCTTCTTGCCAAATGACTTTTTACCTATAGCACTGTGGCAGGAAGAACAATGTCACCCCCTCCTTCCACCAGAGATGCCCACGTCCTAGTCCTTGGAACCCGTGACTACGTTATGTTACATGGCAAAAGGGGCTTTGCAGGTGTGATTCAAGTTGAGACGGGGGAGATTATCCTGGATTTTCCTGGTGAGCCCAATCTAATCACAAGAGTCCTTATACATGGAAGAGGGAGGCAGAAGAAGTCAGAGTGATGTTATGTGAGAAGCACTTAACCTGCCATTTCTGGCTTTGGAGCTGGAGGATGGGGCCATGAATCAAGGATGTGGGGGCCTCTAGAAGCTGGAAGAAATGGATCTTTGAGTTTACAAAAAAATGACACCTTGATGTTAACCTGGCAAAATTTGTGTCAGACTTGTTAACCTACATAGAACTGTAAGGTTATAAATGTGTTTTTTAAGCCACTGTGTTTGTGGTGATCTGTGTCAGCAATAGAAAACTGATGGAAGCATGTTGCCTCTTAAAACTGTCTTCACCCCCTCCCTTCTCGAAGACCCCTTCAGAGTGCTGACATGAGATCAGGGTTTGGTTCCCCCACCGTCCCTCTGTGCCATGTGCTCCCCACAGAACCCTCTGCACCTTCCTGCTGTCAGCTCTGTGTCTGATTTCCTTTCTGCATGTCCAGTACCTTCTCAGGAGGAATTCTCAGTAGAACTGACTAGCAGTTTGGGCAGTCAATCTGAGATCCTTTGTTGTCAGAAAAGGGCATGGAATTAAGTTGAGAAAATTTGAAGAAGGAAACTGAGGTTGGGGAAGGAAGTCTGTGCACTTTTAAATTTTCATTCTAAAATGCTAAAGTGAGTAGATGATCTCATAGCTGCTGGTGGTAGTCAGTGATGGAAAGTTGGTGATTAATTCACTTTGTGTTTATTATAACAAAGGAAAAGGTTTAATTTACCCAAATTCAAATATAGGACTGAGAAAAATAACTTTTAATAAAACCTATAAATGTGTGGGCAATGCTGTAGCCAGCTTCTTTGTGTTGTCACCATTGGCTAGATCACTACTAGTCATATGGTCTTCAAGTCAAAATGAAGTATTATCATTTTTATTATGGAAGATATCATTAGACTGACCTAATGAGAAGTATTAGGGATAAATTTTTTATTACAACTTATTTAGTGATAATAATTTCTTGTTTTGAGGAAGCTCCTCTACTTTTGACAGTATTCTCATGTAAAAAACTCTTTTAATTCTTTTTTAGAAAAGATTTTATTTACTTATTTTTAGAGAGAGGGGGAGGGAAGGAGAGAGAGGGAGAGAAACATTGATGCAAGGGGGAAACATAGATCAGTTGCCTTTGGTACACACCCCAACCGGGGACTGAACCTGTAACCCAGGCGTGTGACCTGACCAGGAATCGAACTGGCAGCCCCTCACCTTGCAGAACGATGCCCAACCAGCTGAGCCACACTGGTCAGGGCTTTTTTAGTTCTTATAAACATCTTTTTTGGCAGGGAGGACAGGTGTTTGCAAAGTTGCAGATGACAAGCAAGGGACTCTGGGAGGTTGCTAGAACTGTCCTGTCCTGAAGTAAGTGGCGTAAACCAGCACTCATGTTTTTGGATTCCTAATTAGCATCTTCACAATTTACCCTTGATATAAAAGCTTCATCTTGTTGGTGTGGTATTTTGGAAGAAATAATCCATATGAGTTTAGTCACACTGACACTTTGAAGTTCTCAGTTTTTAAACATTTGCAACCATTTAATAGAAATTGTAACACACTCATCCTTTGGTAAATAGTGAATAATGAGTATGATTTAACCACTTCTTGATGGTAGAGTGTGTTATTATGAATGCCAATTATTATTATTATTTTTGCTGCCAAGGCCATGTATATGTCTCCTGTCTGGATCTTTTTTTCTTTATTTTTTCAGCTACCATTTACATATAATATTATTTTATATTAGTTACAGGTGTACATACAGTGGTTAGACAATCATGTACTTTACAAAATGATTGCCCTGATATTTCCTATATCTACCTGGCACCATACATAGTTATTACAATAGTATTGACTATATATATATTTCCCGTGCTGTGTTTTACATCCCCAAGACTATTTTGTAACTATCAATTTGTACTTCTCAGTGATAAATGTCAGTTATTGTATTGTGAGGTCCTTAAGAAATATTAAGGTTGTTGGTGCCTATTCAATGTGATTCTACACCGCCAGCTTTTTCAAGTTTATTTTATTATCCTTTCTCTTTAGTTGTTTTTGCCTCCTTGAGATACTGGCATATAACACTTTCTTGTTTTCTCCACCAAGAAATTTGCCTGGGAAACACATGACACCTATGGAACGAAGCGCACAGATCTTGTGATAGCCTTCCTTACTGAATATGATATATCCTGAATGGTTTGGGTTATCAGAAGTTTAACTCCTGGATATTAACACTGGATATTACTATGAAAGTATAAGTGATGCACTCTCAGAGAAAGAGTCTATGGAGCTTATTTTAAAAATGTTGCTTATGTTTCATCTCTTATCAATCTGATGACAAATATTGAATAACACACTAATATGTATGATAAATGCGACACCTTAAATCTATCCTCATATGAGATTTTCTTCTATCTAGCAGCAGCTAAGTAATACAGTTTAGCAGATTACAAAAAAAAAAAATGGCAGGATAATGTCAACTTAATTGATTGTTTTAATATATTATTTCTATAAATTCCTTATCTAAGGCTTAATAATCTTTAATTATGCTCTGCTCTGCAATTATAAAACAGTACTAATTTGGTAAGTAGATCAATAATGTTTATTTGTTAATCTTAGAGCACAAATTCTAATACTTTTAATTTTTTCTAAAGCTGTTTAAACTTTATAGCCATTTTACTAGTTCTCATTAAAAACATTGAAACAATATTACTGGGGGCAATTTCTTAACTTTATATGATATAGTTAATAGGATACATAAAGTACTCTTGTCCAGGAGTATTTTAATTGAAAACACTTGTAAAAAGGCAAATAAACATCATGTAAATGTGCCAAGACAGCAAAAATTATATTACTTTGCTAAACATGATTTTGTAACTGAAGAATTGTCTATGACAGAGAGCTGTTTCTGGGGGGCATTTGCCTATAAAGGAATGGAGAGCACCAGAATTGACTTGGCTCAGCCCACGGGGACCATGTCTGGTGGGCGGGTGTCAGGAGGGACTCTTCAGCCCTTGATGCCATCAGAGCCATGCTCCCTGCTTCTGCTTGAGGTTGCTTGAAGTTCTTCCTATCTTTTACTGCCTCTGCTGCAAAACTGGTGGTAATTGACATGCTGAAATGCAGGCTTCCCTGAAAACTAGCACATGAACTCAAAAGAGGATGCTGATGTTCGCCTCCCTTTAGGCAGATCTAAGTGTCATCTGCACATGTTTTACTATTATCTCATTGAACATGTCTGTCTACTGATCTCTGTCCTCTTAGACTCAGAGAGCCAACTGCAGTGCACACTGCTTGGGTTCAAATCTTGGATTTTTAGCTGACTAGGTTTGTTGCCTAGAGCAAGACACTGAACTACACTTGGCCTCAGTTTCCTCACTGAGATTAAAAAAAAATTATGTCTCATAATCTTGTTATGAAGGTAATGTGAATTAATAGTATAAAGCACTTGGATCAGTGCCTGGTATAGTAATAAATGTGGAACATTAATAAGTATCAGCAATTAATAATAGTAGACTGCAAAATCTTAAGGTCATTGATCATATAATTAAAATTGCTGTGCAATATCTAGCACAGCACATGGTATAGGTTCAGTATGTAGGTTGAATACATCTGTCACCTAATTTTTCATAACACAATTTCTAAAGATCAAATGTTAATTACTTGTACTTACACATAACTGTTAATAAAAGGTCAGGTTGAAAATATCACATTAAAAATATAACCCCTAAAAGAATGTTAGATCTAATGCTTACAGGAAAAGTTTTATTTCTATTGAGAGAAAATAAATATACACAGATGCATATATTTATAGATTCATAGACACAGCTCTTATGACAAAACACCTGCCTTAAATTTTTCATCTTTTTTGGCTCTTCAGTGAATGATCTACTACTAAGGACAAACTTTTATCAATCTTTGTTTAACATCACCTTCTCATGAACTTTAACCTGACCGCCATCTTTATCCCTACCTAAATGTGGCAGTTCTAGTCTCTCTCAGCCTAGTCTACTTTGTCTCCCCTTAGGCACATAACACCTTATTACATTACATTCTACATGGTTTAATTATTTGCTATGTCTATTACTTATCATCTGTTTTCCTCAGCTAGAATGTAAGTTATATGAGGGCAGGAATCTTTGTTTGGTTTATTAATGTATCCTAAGTGCCTAGAATAGTACTTGGTTTAACGTGCTTAGACACTCAACAATTCCTTTTTGAATAAATTGATCCTATATGCTTAATTCTTTAAATTATTCTCTCTTTCTGTCTCTCTGTCTCAGTAGTGAAAACAGTCTTAAATTTTGAGAGCATAGGAGTTTCTGTTTACCCTCATATGAGTTTTACTATCTTTATTCTCAGTTATCACTCCATATTCTTCATATCAATTCAGCTGAGATTATACCTTCCTAATAAACATGAAATTAGATGGTGTTCAGATTTTATCCCCAATGTAATCAGAAACACTGAAACAGCATTGGAACACAGGGTGTTTGAAGAGAGAGTATGTCTGTCCAAAGCATTTTGTGTCATCACTAGATAGAGACCTTTCTTTTCTGTGAGAAGCCATAGAACATAGTCTTTTCTGATGTGGTGGGTTTCTGTGTAAGACACTGTAACCCAAACCACTTCAATACATTAGCAATAAGCATTACCTTTCAATGTAGGACATGGCTGTCCTTTGCGGGCCTGAATATTGAAAAGAGAATTTAAAAATCATACTGGGTTGAATTCCCTGTTATACTGTACTGTTTAAATGAAAGCAGCCCACTGAAAAGATGGCTGATTTTTTTCTTTAAATTTCTTCAAATTAAATATTTCCAAGTGTTTTGTTTTGAATGGTAATCTCCTTCCCAAATATCACTAGTAAATTTTATCTTCATATCAGATACTAATGAACTATCAGGGTGCTGCCCTCTTACTGCACAAATGCCATAGTAATTTGGAGCCTGGTCTGTATTCACCTGACATAAGGAGAAATCATTTTTGCTCCTATTTTCAGTTTAAGTCATCTGAAGGTGCTGTTTTCTAAGAAAGCAAGAAGTTAAAAATGTTTATCAATTTACTTAGTGATATTCAATGCAATAAACAGAAATCTGTTATTTAAAGGCTTGACAAGCTAATACCCATCTGTGAATTCATCTTCTGTTAATTATTTATTAATATTTTAAAAAATTAATTAATTAATTAGTTTATTTATTTATTTATTTAGAGGGGAAAGGAGAAAGAGAGGGAGAGAAACATCACTGTGTGGTTGCCTCTCACTCGCGTCCCCATCTGGGGACCTGACGTGCAACCTAGTCATGTGCCCTGACTGGGAATCGAACCAGCGACACTTGGCTCGCAGGCCGATGCTCAATCCACTGAGCCACAGCAGCCAGGGTCTTATTTATTAATATTTTAAATAAAAATTTATTAATAACGTTAAGCATAATTTTCACAGGCTTGGCTGGTACAGATGGTTAAAAAGTTAATGTAAACTTTAGGAAAGGAGATTCTATTAACTTTGCTAATCCATGGCACAGAATAAAAGCTCCTAATATTGACAAAAAGAAAAAGAGATAATTAGAATGAATGCTGTCTTTTAAAAGTCACAAGGAGCTCCTTGTCTACCTGAGTCACTGTGGACAAGGCTGGGGCTTATTCTTGTCGTAGGATGGAATAAGCTCTGAGCCCATCCTGTTTTTCTTAGCAGCTCCCTTATTGTTCTGGACTTGCTAGTAACTTGAAAGAATTGAGTCAGATCAAATTTGGCCTGTGAAGCTTTGGGCCATTTGCTTGGGGGTAGGTACTTGGTTATCATGTAACAGTAGGAATGGAGAGTTCAGGGAGAGACTCAAGTTGAGATGGTTGGTACACGAGACAGAGCATTAACAATGTATTCCCATCATCTGGAGATCTCAGGGGAGATAAATAATGACATCAATTAGACAGGGGAGAAACGGGGACCATAGAAGATACTTTTGCAAAAATTGTCTTGCTTCTAAAACATTTGAGAAATACTTGAAACGAAGAGCCAACATAGGCTTATAATTCTTCATATGAAAAAATAGTATGGTCCCATGAGGGAAGGGGTGGGACATGAAGAAGAAGAGCTAAGCTTTAGTTCCCCCCTTTTTAATTTGGGCTCTATAACTTTTTGAAAATGACCTAGAAAATGACTCTCAGGGTCAGTGTAGTGACAGTATGATTTATTTTTTTTTAAAGGAAAGATAAAGGATAGAGATCCTCTTGTTTCCTTCCTATGACACAACTACCTCAACACACAGATCAGCATTTTCCCCAAGTGCTCTATATTTTAAAACTAAAAATAAAGTCCTTTATTCCATAATGAAAAATGAAATATTTAAAATGACAATAGGTCTGGATGAGTTGACACACGAGAATGAAGGATCTTGACTCAAAATAAAAACAAGCATAGCCTCTTTTAAGGGAAAAGGAGTAGAAAGGATTGTCCAGATATGACCTTGAAGACTTAGCATTTTCCTAGGGTCTGCATGCTTATCTGCAAAGGATTCCCATGAACCTTTCGGTTGCTCTGGAGGAAAATTACAGTCAAGAACATACAAGCAATCTAATCTTGCCATTCCTCTCTCTCTACTACAATAGAACCAGAGATCACCATTTTGCAAAAAAGACAATACTAGTTTTGCTATAAGACATAATAACATGTTTGCTCCCCCCAAATATTCCTAGTATGGAGAAGATTAACATTGGTCTATTTTATATTAAACACATCCTCCAGCAACCGAAGTGGTCCTGACAATTTTCTCATGGAGAAACAAAGCCTAGAACAAGGTAAATCAATGGTGCCTCAGGAGAGGCTGTGCTGAAGGCTCGGAAGCTGAAAGCAAGCTCCTCAGGAGCCCCCACCAGCCCAGGCCGGCTCCTCCTGAAGCTTTTCTTCTTTCTTTGGCCTCTTGATAGTCCTTTGCTTAAAACTCCCAGCCTTTTGCCCGCATTCCTGCCACAGGATCCTCATGTATCACTGCAAACATGTTTGATTTTATGAAAACTGCACATTTCCAATCCTTCAGTTACTTTGTACAACACGGCCTCGGGCCAATTTCTGTGTTCAGTAAATTAAAAAGAAGAGTGATCAGTGCTTCAAATAAAGTGGCAGTGATCACATACTTTTGTTCTAAATCAAAGAACCACATCTCTTTAGTTTTAATGTATAAAATGTTATTAAACCATAAATAAGTAACCCTACTTTCTCATCAGTCTTCAAAATATATATTTCATCTGCCCTTCTCACATACTGTCTCGTTTAATCCGCCCCAGGATTTGAGAGGGTGAGGACAACCAGCTTGGAGTTGCTAATTGCACTTTTTGGCCAAATTCAGACAGCTTGTAGATGATGGGTTTAGCCTTTAAACCGAAGAGCCGTGTTTATTCAAAGAACATTCTCTTAACCATTCTCTTAACCACTCTATGTATTTTTTTGCATCTACAGCAATCCTGGAAGTTGTCATCTGGGTTAGGTGACTCATGAATCATGATGAACTAAGGCAGCCCATTCATTGTCTTAGTATGAGAATTGTCTTCCTCATTTTGCACTGATATTGGTGGCTCTTAACTTCTACCCACTGTCCCTAATTGCCTCTTGTGGAGGCCTATTTCCTTTCTCATATCCATTGTTAATGTCCAGAGTGGCACAGAGTGATGAATCTTGAAAAATAATATCAACTTAGTGCTTAGCAACAGACATAAATCATCACTAAGAAATAATCTCCAAAGTGCTTTTTGACTGCAGCAAAATGTCAGCTTCAAAGTACACTGTGGGTCTTAAATTTTATTTCCCTTGCTAAGAAAGCTGCAGCTTTTTATACGTATTTTTGTTTCTCAATAGCAATCACTAAATTTATTGTCTGGATCTGGAAAGGCTTAATAAACTCTGTGTGTGTGTGTGTGTGTGTGTGTGTGTGCAGTTGCAGTTGGAGGTAGATGAGGGTATGAGTAACCCAGATACTAATTTTAGAGTGCCTTACTTCATACAACACAGGGTCCCATGTTTAGCTACCGAATGTCTTGTATTTTGCCTTTAGATTTTATTTTTAACTTAACTATGCAGCTTGGAGTTAAATAGTAAAGAGAATGCTTACAATGAATTTTGCCTACTGTTATTGTCTTATATTTTGCTAATCATTTTCACCTTGGGAAACAATTTTTTCAACTACACTACAAATCTCAAGGTTTTTGGACTTAGTTTCTTCTTGCATTCTATATTCCTTCTAGTTTACACTATGTATTTCAGTTTCATGACTAGTTGAGAACTTTGGTGACAGTAGATCATTTCCAATAATTTGTGCCAACAAAGAAACACTCTAGAATCTATTTTTTATTGTATTTTTTCTATCTCCATTTATCCCCCTTATACCGAATCCATTTTTTACTATTAGTTTTAATGTATCTACAAAACTGCTGCATGCCTTTCCAAAGAAGCCTTAGTACATCCATTCATGATTTCCCCAGGGGCCTTTTTTCTTAAAAGGCTGACTGAAAAATACCCTTGTAATGAGACAAATACAGTAGAAAAAGTTTTTTTTCCCATTCCAGAGATTAGAGATAGAGTAGTTGTTTACCAAAATAAAATATTTCACCTGATATGTAACATTCAAAGTTTCATATCCTTTTAAGATAAAATTTATATATGGAGAAATGAACAGACCTTCAGTATATGAGTCTGTGAGTTTTGATAAATTACCCCATATTACCACAGTAAGAATCAAGATGCTGAACATTTCTGTCACTCCAGGAAGTTCCCTGTGCTCATTTCCAATTAATTCTCAAACGCATAGGCAATCACTATAGGTTGAATTTGATACTTCTGAATTTCATGCAAGTGGAATTGTATAGTGTATACTCTGTATCTGGCTACTTTTTGCCAAATATAAAAATTTAAGATTCATTCACATTGTTATGTGTCTCAGTAAATTTTTCTTGAATAGTGTTTCATTGTATAAATGTACCACCATTAGTTTATCTGATCTTCTGTTGGTGGACATTTGGATTGTTTGCAGTGTTTGGTTATTATGTAAAGAGGTGGTTGAGAAGGTCTTTTTTGGACCTATGGACATTTTGTGGACACGTTTTCATTTCTCTTAGGTAAATATGTAAGTGTGGCTCGGCTGTGTTGTAGGCTATGTTAATACTTAGCTCTATATAAGTAACTGCTAACCTTTAAAAGAAACTGACAGACATAATTTTTCTTAGTTTAATGAGTTTCTAAAAATAGATTTTTACCTAATTGATATACTGTTACATAATAGACTTAAATTTTAATTCAAATACAGGGTAAAATAGAGTAAATTTTTTTTGGTGTGCCTATGTAATACGTTGTATTCCTGCAGCATATGCCTGGTGAAGACATAATTCTGCAGTATGTTGCTGTAGGTCTTTTCTCTTGTCGGTAATAGTCAGGAAGGGTCCAGCCATGGAGTTTTTTCAATGTGTAATAATACCAAGAACTGTATGGAGATGTTACTGATGGTGAGTTGAACCCACACTATGTAATGAGAACTGTAGAAGGACAGGACTTTCATTCTCCCTTATCTTCTTTCCTTAGACAATTGCATGTGATTTTAGACAAGTGCTAAGACTATAGCTGCTGTTTGTGGATTGGTGTGTTAAAATAACTTGTGAGGAAGGAATTTTTTTTTTAAAGATTTTATTTATTTATTTCTAGAGAGGGAGGATGGGAGAGGGAAAGAGAGGGAGAGAAACATCAATGTGTAGTTGCCTCTCATGCACTCCCAGCTGGAGAACCTGGCCCTCAACCCAGGCATGTGCCCTGACTGGGAATCAAACCGGTGATCCTTTGGTTTACAGGCTGGTCATCAAGCCACTGAGCCACACCAGTCAGGGCTGAGGGAGGAATTAAAAAAAATTAATAATAGTTAAGGTAGTAACGTGTATACATAGATTTTCCAGTACCTACGAAGGACACAGTGTACCTCTTTTCAGTTGTATCCCTCTTCCTCTTCACTCCCAGAGTTAACAACAATCTTTAGTTTTGTGGTTAGCATTTCCTTATTTTTTTATAGCCTTACCTTTTATGTTCTCAAATAATGTTTTGCTTACATTTGCATGTTTTTGACATTTATGAAAGGAAATATATTGTATATATTCTGAGACTTGCTTTGTTCACTTTTTATGTTAGATTAATTCATGTTGGTGCATGTCGCTATAATTTATTCATGTGTTCTTTGAACCCTTGCTAGTTCATTTATTTCTTCTCCTGGTAAGAATTTGAGTTGTTTTCTAGTTTTTCTTTACTTTGTCATTAAAAACAATAATGTTCTAAATACATTTATACATGTCTTCTGGTAAATATATGCAAAACTCCCTCTGGATTTTAATCTTTGGAATGGAAAATGATGAGTGATGGGTATGTGGATTTCCATTTTGCTAGATAATTACTATTTTTTTGCTAGACAAATTGATTTTACTAGATAAAATTTGCTAGACAAATTGTTTTCCAAAGTAGTCATATCAATTTATATTCTCACCATTTCATTAGTGTATGAAAATTCCCTTTGCATCAGCACTTTATTGTTTGGCTATTTAATTTTTGTCAGTTTGGTGCATTTAAAATGAAATGTCATGATTTGATTTACATTTTGATATCTGATGTGAGAGAGTGCCTTCTCAAAATTTGCATTTGTGTTTCTGCTTCTGTGAAGTGTCTGCTTGCCTTTTGTCCATTTTTCCTGATAGGCTTTTATTTTTATTTTGTTTGCGGTTTTTTAAACTCCTTTGTAGATTATATGTGCTGCAAATTATTTCTACCAGTTCTTACTTTTAAAGTAGTTGAATTTATTAGTCTTTTCCTTTAGGGTCTGTGCTTTTTTGTCCTGTTAAAAAATTTATTATTTATCTGGAGTTCATAAAGAAATTCACCTACATTTTTTTCTAAAACTTCTTTAAGGTCTGTTCTTTTTATTTACATCCTTCAATTCAATTTAATTTTTTTCCATATGAAAAACCATTTGCTTCAGCACAATTTACTACATGGTTCTTCCTGTTCCTCTGTCTATCTCTACCAAATATGATGTTTGTATATATGCAAAGTTCTGTTCTTGAATTTTTGCTTATTTTTATTGATCTATTTTTACTTCTTGTGCCAATAACACACAATATACTGAGCATTATTGTAGCAATAGCTAACTGAATAGTCTCTTTGAACAATTCCTTTTTTTTTTTTGTGGTCTTTGGAAAAATTTGCACAAAATTAGAATAGTTTGTTCTTTGAACATTTGGTAGAAACTTGCCTATAAAGCCTTCTGGGTCTGGGATTTTCTTTGTATGAAGATGCTGATGAGAATTCTCAATTGATGGGAATCTTAGTAATATTAATCAAGGAAAAAAAAAAGAGAGCTAAAGAGAAAGCACAAATAAACCAGACTCTGATTAAAATAAGAACCCAACAGAGGATGAAAAAAAAAAAGAATATTATGGGTAATACAATACCAATTTGAAGATTCTTTTAACAACTTGAATTTAATTTGTAATTAGGAAACAAAAAGCAGATTTTGGCTTAATTAGTTTTTAAAATCATACTTTTATTGTCTGTTTTAATTTATTTTTGTTCTTATCCTTATCTTTTTTTGGATTTCTTTGATCTTATTTTATTGTTCTTTTTCTAGTAACTTAAATTGAATGCTTAGACTTTTAGTTTTTAGTCTTTCTTAACAATCACTTAAGGATTTCTGGCTATCCATTTATCTCAAAGTACTATGTTAGTTATATCTCACAAGTTATGACATGTGGGAATCTTTTGTTTAGTTACATGTGTACATATTTTCTAGTTTTATGTGATTTCTTTATTGACCCTTTATTTATTCAACAGTAGTCAACATAATTTTTTTGTTTGCCTGCTATGTGCCAGAAGCTTTTCTCAACCTTTGCGATGTATTAATTTAAACATCATGGGTGGACCTAGAGGGTATCATGCTAAGTGAAATAAGTAAGAGAAAGACAAATACCATGTTTTCACTTATATGTAGAATTAAAAAAAACCCCGCAAATGAACAAACTAAAGAAAACAAAAACAGACTCATAGAAACAGAGACCAATGGATGGTTACCAGAGGGTAGGGGGTGGGGAAAGGGTATTATTGTGATAAGTCTGTACAGTGACGGATGATTACTAGAATTACTGTGTGGATCACATTGTAAGGTATCAAAATTGTACACCTGAAACAAGTGTAATTAATATTATTTACCAACTATACTTAAATAAAAATAAATTAATTAAAAAACAAACAACCCCTCCCCCAAATACACATACACACAGATCTCTATGGTAGCAGGGTGGTTGGTACCTGCCCTTCATATTTCTCTTTGAGGTCTCTGGCGGACAGTTTCCACATACACTAATATTTTCTGCATCTCTTGGCCTGATGTTCTCTAGCCACTGATGCAAGCTAGGCCATATAGGGAGTTTAGAAATGTTGTAGAGTAAGTGTCCATGAGTGATCCTCAATCATTGAAGTGTGGGATGCACACCCCACCCAATTTTTCCAGGGAATCAAGGTGGGTTGGAACGTGTTTCTCTAGTAGTAAGCTGCTCACTTTTGTACACTATGTTGGCTTTCTTCCCTTTCCTCTCTCACTCCCCAGCCTCTCACTGTGCTTTCTGCTATTGTCTTTCAAATGAAATTACTTAACTTCCCTTCTTTATTTCAGCATCTGTTGAGATTTTCAACCTTTTCCATGGCACACATAAACCAATTACTAAAATTTTGTGGCACACCAGAAATATATAAAAATTTATTGCCAATATGACAAAAAAATAAGTATAATTTTGATTCCTTCACACTGGATGGCTATTTTTGTGTTGGCTGTTGTCATTTTTTTAATTTGACAATCTAAGGGAAAAAGGATCAGTGCCCTTGACTAAATGGTCAGGTATTGCATGTTTTAAAAATTCTTGTGGCACACTGGTTGAAAATTGCTTAACTAGGTAAGATATTCATGAAGGTTACATTCTAGTGAGGGAGCCAATAAACAGTAGATATGGTAAGTAAATTATACAACATTTTACAAGGTAATATGTACTAAGTGAAAAAAACAGAACATGGTAAAGAGTATCTGGAGCGATGAGAGAGGTTTTGCAAATTTATTTATTTATTTAATTTTTCTCTTAATATTTTGAAGATGCTATCTTACTGTCTGTTGGCTTGCAGAAGTCAGCGGACAGACTAAATTGCTGTTTCTTTATAGGTAGTGGGATGTTTCTCTTTGTATACTTTTTAATACCTTTTCTTTGTCTTTGATGTTCTGTAGCTCCATGTTTAGGCGTGGATTTCTTTTCCTTCATCTGGGATTTCCTGAATTTGAGGAATGCTTTCTTTAAACAATTCTGAATGATCCAGAGCCAATGTCTCTTACGAATTTTACTTTTCCTTCTATTCTAAGTGGAGAGCTTTCTTACGGAATTATAATTAGACATGTACTAGACCTTCTCCTTTTATTTTCCATGTCACTGTACCTCTATTTCACATTTCTCTTTTAAAAAAAATCTGAGGGGTCTATTGCTTAATATTTTTAGTTCTTATTTGTGTTGGTCACTTAGGCTGGGCTATGGTACAGAAACATTTAAATCCTATGCTCTTAGTGGCTTTAAACATGAAGTTTGCTTCTCATTCAGGCACCGAGGGTCCAGCAGTGCTGCAGAATGTCTGCCTTCCATGCTGGTATCCGTGAATCCAGTGTGTCTACATTTTGTGGTTTCACTCTTTCAACCTGCACAGCAGGGGAGGAGAGAATATGGAGAACTTATGCCTGTTTTGAAGTGCTTCAGACCAGAGGGACACATATGACTTCTGCTAATAGTTCATTAGCCAGAAATAATCACACTGGCCACAAACTAATTTCCAAAGAGATGGTAAAATGTAGAGGAACACATGAAATAATTGTTGAATAATAATGACCTCTGCAAAACCTCTAAGTTTTAGTTTCTTTTTCTATATTAACTTATAAATTTATATTGCCATAAAAAACACACTAGCAATATAAAATTATATATGAACTTAATAAATAATTAAAAAATAGTCACCACCCTGGTTAAGAACATTATTAGCATGCCGAGGCATACCATTTGCCTCTCCTCATCATAACTAACTACCCCACAGGGAACCACAATCCTGAATTTTATGATAAACCATTTCTTTACTATTTTTTATAGTTTTCCACTTATAAATGCATTCCTAAGTAGTTTTGCCTGTGTTAGACTTTATATATACTGGATATATATATATATGTATAAAATTTTTTTCTTATATCATCTATGTTCTTGCATGTAGTTATAGTTCATCAGCTACAGATGGATATTTATATAGTGTCCAGGTTTTTTTTTGAATTATGAACAATGCTTCTACAACCATTGTTGCATAGTGTTGCATGAGTTTCTCTTGTGTATTTATACATTAGTGGAGTTGTTGGGTCATAGTGTTGGGGTGATTTCCCATTCTAATAGATAATGCCAAACTTTTCTAAAGTGTATGTATCAGTGTTTACCAGCTGTATATGAGATTAAGAGATCCATCTTGTTGTATAGGCCTGTCAAATTTAACATTGTCAGATTTCTGAAAATCGCCGATGTGTTTTGGTGTGTAACGGGGCCTTCCCTGATTTCATTTTTTACTTCGCTGAGTATTAGTAATATGGAACACTTTTGATGTGTTAATTGGGCATATGCATTTTTTTCCTTTGCTTTTTTTGGAAGTCTTTGTTCAAGTCTTGTCTATTTTTTTTAAAAAGTAGGTTATATCTTTTTTTTTTGTTATATAGGTATAAAGAATTTTTAAAGTATATTTTATTGATTATATTGTTACAATAGTTCCAGTTTTTTCCCCTTTGCTTCCTTTCATCCAGCACCACCCCTCCCCCAGCCATACCCCCCCAAGTCCATGCCCATGGGTCGTACATACAAGGTCTCCCACTTCACCCTTTCATGTATTCTTCTTCTACTTTTTAAAATAAATAAATTATTAATTAATTATTTTAACAATAAAAAATAGCAATCCCTACCTCTCAGACTTAAGACCCTTTATAATCTTATAAAGGACACTGGGCGAAGGTCTTGAGCTCTTCTAGCTGCTTCAAGCAGAACATGGTCGTCATCCTACCTACCCTTACGTCCAGAAATTCTTAATAAGAGTAGGGGTGTGGAGGGGAGGGTGGCCTTCCCACATGGGAAAGGATCGTGCAGACTCCAGGTCAATTGGCTGTCCCTGGACAATGGCATGCTTGATTTAACAGGCTGGCATCTTTGTCGTATTCTGGAGGCAACAGATTTGGCAACATGGTTAAAAGACATCATTCAATCCATAACCACTAGATGACAAAAGACAGGTGTTAATTTTTCAATGTCCCACATTAGGGAAAAGAAGGGCTTCTTTGGAGGAAGGTGTGCCAGGTACATCTCACCTGTGCAAAACCCTTTTGCCCATTATACTTAGTTTGGGCTGAGGGAAATATTTGAGCTTTCCCCCCTCTCAGACCTCTGGGACCTTTCTGTCCAAGCCATTAGGATAAAAAAGACAAACCGGTTTTGTAAAGTGAAGCCTACAGACCACCCCATTCTTCACCAACCCAGCCAGTTAGTTCAGCCAAAACGTTGAGTCTCAGGAGGCAGCAATGCAGACAGGATTAACTGAGGCCTATATGTACCGACAATCACTCAGGTAATGAGATCAAAGGCTTATGCCCTTTGAAAACAGAAAACACATGTTAATTTCTGTAACATAACCCACAAACAAATCTCTAAATCTGTAAGACTGTCTTATCGGAAAGACATCCAGTTGCAAGGCATTTGACATTCTTCTTGCCTGTAAATTAAACATCTTTGATGATACCACAGACATAGTTTAACTTTCAAATGAAAAGAAACTTTAAAGATGGTTAGCTGCACTACTTTATAGTCTGCCACTGATCATTGTGATTTTCTTTGAATAACAATTTTTCTCCCTAAGATTACCCTCCTTGTCATTAAAGGGACTGCATTAAGTCCATTTTAAATTTATCCTGTTCATTTGCATAAACACAATAAGAGCAGAAAATGATCACTTATGATCTTTAGTTATGCTTTGCTGGAACTTACGCAAGGAACATTTAGGGTGACCTTCAGTCTGCCCTTCAGGGCACAGAAGCTGAGCCACATACCTGGCATTCAGCCTTGCCTGTGTACACCTGTCTTTTCCAAGTCCTTCTGGTTTTCCATTGTGCCTTAAGGTCCCTTCTAGCCATCTTTCAGGAAAACAACTTTCATTCCTTCCCTGGAAAGATTGCTGTGGACCGCAAAACCAACCACGGTACCAGGCCTTTTATCTCGTGGGCTTTTATTACCTTCAAAAGTCATTCCCAGTTCCTTAGGGCTTTTTGGTAACAACCAGAGCCCAAGCATGTCTCCTTTAGGTATGACATTCCAGTCAACGTCTTGGTCAAAAAATCTCTCTTAACAACTGGTCTTATTAGTTTTATGCAAAGAAATTTATGTCATTACTTACTTCTTTAGAATGCCAACTTCTGGAGGGATCAGATAGGGAGAAAAATATACAGTGTGAAGGAAAGTCCTTGTCCTTCTAATATTCACTGAACTGGCATTTCTATTCTTCATATTTTCACTTATTCCCCCACTAAAATTTTTTTGTTTGTTTTTCCATTACAGTTGTCCCACTTTTTCCCCCCTCTTGCTTCTCTGCACCCTGTCCCTCCCTTCTCCCACATTCAGTCCCCACCCAGTTGTCCATGTCCATGGGTCATTTATACATGTTCTTTGACTAGACCCTTCCCCTTCTTACCCCCTTCTCTCCCTCCCCCTTTTCACTGTTAGTCTGCTCCTTGTTTACATACCTCTGGTTCAATTTTGCTCATTTGTTTGTGTTGTTCATTAGTTTCCCATAATAGGTGACAGCATAAGGTATTTTTCTTTTGTTGCCTGGCTTATTTCACTAAGCATAATTCTTTCTAGTTTCATCCATGTTGTTGCAAATGGTAGAAGTTCCTTCTTTCTTTCTGCTACATAGTACTCCATTGTGTAAATGTACCACAGTTTTTTGATCCACTCATCTACAGATGGGCACTTAGGCTGTTTCCAGCACTTGGCTATTGTAAATAGTGTTGCTATGAACATAGGGATGCATAGGTTCTTTTGAATTGGTGTTTCAGGATTTTTCAGATATAATCCTAGCAATGGAATTTCTGATTCAAAAGGCAGTTCCATTTTTAGTTTTTTGAGGAAATTCTAAACTGTTTTCCGTAGTGGCTGCACCAGTCTGCATTCCTACCAGCAATGCACCAGGGTTCCCATTTCTCTGCATCCTCTCCAGCACAAGTTGTTTGTTGATTTGTTGATGATGGCCATTCTGACTGGTGTGAGGTAGTATCTCATTGTGGTTTTTATTTGCATCTCTCTGATGGCTAGTGATGTTGAGCATTCTTTTATATGTCTATGGACACTCTGTATGTCCTCTTTGGAGATGTGTTTGTTCAGGTCCTTTGCCCATTTTTTTAATTGGGTTGTCTGTCTTCTTGGTGTTGAGTCATATGAGTTCTTTGTATATTTTGGAGATCAGTCCCTTGTCTGAGATATTATTGGCAAATATATTTTCCCGTATGGTTGGTTTCCTTTTCATCTTGCTGATGTTTTCTTTAGCTGAGCAGAAACTTTTTAGTTTGATGTAGTCCCATTTATTTGTTCTTTCCTTTATTTCCCTTGCCTTAGGAGATATATTAGTGAAAATGTTGCTATGTGGGATATCTGAAATTTTTCTGCCTATTTTTTCCTCTAGGACTTTTATGGTGTCACGGCTTACATTTAAGTCTTTGATCTATTTTGAGTTTATTCTGGTGTATGGTGTAAGTTGGTGGTCTAGTTTCATTTTTTTGCATGTTTCTGTCCAATTCTCCCAACACCATTTGTTGAAGAGGCTCTTTTCACTCCATTTGATGTTCCTTCCCCCTTTGTCAAATATTAGTTGACCATATAGACCTGGGTTTATTTCAGGGCTCTCTATTCTGTTCCATTGATTTATATGTCTGTTCTTATGCCCGTACCAGACTGTTTTGATTACTGTGGCCTTGTAGTATAGTTTGATATCAGGTATTGTGATTCCTCCTACTGTGTTCTTCTTCCTCAAAATTGCTGTGGCTATTCAGGCTTTTTTTTGGTTCCATATAAATTTTTGAAGTATTTGTTCTAGGTTTGTGAAAAATGTCATTGGTATTTTAATAGGGATTGCATTGAATCTATAAATTGCTTCAGGTAGCATGGACATTTTAATGATATTGATTCTTCCCATCCATGAGCATGGTATATGCTTCCATTTATTTGTATCTTCCTTAATTTCTTTCTTCAGTGTTATGTAGTTTTCTGATTACAGGTCTTTTACCTCCTTGGTAAGTTTATTCCTAGGTACTTTATTTTTCTTGTTGCTATGGTAAGTGGGATTTTTCTTTTAGACTCTATCTCTGAGATTTTATTGTTGGTGTACAGAAATGCCTTTGATTTCTGAATATTGACTTTGTACCCTGCTATTTTGTCAAATTCATTTATTAGGTTGAGTAGTTTTTTTGTGGAGTCTATAGGGTTTTCTATGTACACTATCATGTCATCTGCAAATAATGACAGTTTTACTTCCTCTTTTCCAATTTGGATGCCTTTTATTTCTCTTTCTTGTCTGATTGCTGTGGCTTGAACTTCCAAGACTATGTTGAATAGGAGTGAAGAGAGTGGACATCCTTGTCTTGTTCCTGACCTCAGGGGGAATGCTCTCAGTTTTTGCCCATTGAGTATGATATTGGCTTCAGGTTTCTCGTATATGGCCTTTATTATGTTGAGGTATGCTCCCTCTATTCCCATTTTGCTGAGAGTTTTCATCATAAATGGGTGTTGTATTTTATCAAATGCTTTTTCAGCATCTATTGGTATAATCATGTGGTTTTGTCTTTCATTTTTGTCATGTATTATGTTTATTGACCTGCGAATATTAAACCATCCTTGCATCCCTGGGATGAATCCCACTTGATCGTGGTGTATGATCTTTCTAATGTGTTGCTAGATCCAGTTTGCCAATATTTTGTTGAGGATTTTAGCATCTCTGTTTATCAGCGATATTGGCCTGTATTTCTTTCTTTGTTGTGTCTTGATCTGGTTTTGGAATTAGAGTAATACTGGCTTCATAGAAAGAGTTTGGGAGTCTTCCCACTTCTTGGATTTTTTGGAATAGTTTGAGAAGGATAGGATTTAGTTCTTTACTAAATGTTTTGTAAAATTCACCTGTGAAGCCATCCGGTCTAGGACTTTTGTGTGCCGGGAGTTTTTTGATTACTGCTTCAATTTCACTAGTTGTTATTGGTCTGTTCAGGTTTCCTGCTTCTTCTTGATTCAGTTTTGGAAGACTATATGTTTCCAGGAATTTGTCCATTTCCTCTAGGTTGTCAAATTTCTTGCCATACAGTTGTTTGTAATAATTTCTTACAATCCTTTGTATTTCTTTGGTATCAGTTGTGATTTCTCCTCTCTCGTTTCTGATTTTATTTATTAGGGTCCTCTCCTCTCTCTTTTTTTCTTGATGGGCCTGGGTAAAGGCTTGTCAATTTTGTTTATCTTTTCAAAGAACCAGCTCCTACTTAGGTTGATCTTTTGAATTGTTAGTTTAGTCTCTATGTCATTTAATTGTGCTCTGATCTTGATGATTTCCTTCCTTGTACTTGATCTGGACTTTGCTTGTTGTTCTTCCTCTAGTTATTGTAGCTGTAGGGTTAAATTTTTTATTAGAGATTCTTCTAGTTTTTTAGGTAGGCCTGTATTGCTATGAACTTTCCTCTCCGGACTGCTTTGGCTGTATCCCATAGGTTTTGGGTTGTTGTGTGTTCATTATCATTAGTTTCCAGAAACTTTTTGATTTCATCCTTGATGTCATTGTTAACCCATTCATTATTTAATAGCATGTTATTCATTCTCCATGAGTTTGAATGTTTTGAGTTTTTTCCTTGAGGTTGATTTCCAATTTTAAGTCATTGTAATCTGAGAAGATGCTTGATATAATTTCAATTTTCTTGAATTTATTGAGGCTTGTTTTGTGTCCTACCATGTGGTCTATCTTTGAAAATGTTCCATGTGCACTTGAGAAGAATGTATATTTTGCTTCTTTGGGGTGAAAAGTTCTATATATATCAACTAAGTCCATTTGATCTAGAGTGTTGTTCAGTGCCTCAATATCTTTGGTGTTTCTTTGCTTCGAAGATCTGTCCATTGTTGACAATGGGGTGTTAAAGTCCCCTACTATGAGTGTGTTGCTTTCTATATCTTTCTTGGAGTCTTTCAAAATTTTTCTTACATATTTGGGTGCTCCTAAGTTGGGTTCATATATATTTATAAGGGTAATATCTTCTTGATGGATTTTTCCCTTAAGTATTATGAAATGTCCTTCTTTGTCTCTTTTTATGGCCTTTGCTGTGAAATCTGTTTTGTCTGACATACGGATTGCTACCCCAGCTTTGTTTTCATGTCCATTTGCTTGAAATACTTTTTTCCATCCCTTCACTTTCAGTCTTTGTAGATCTTTTGTTCTAAGGTGGGTCTCTTGTAGACAGCATATATGTGGGTCATGCTTTCTAACCCATTCAGCTACCCTATGTCTTTTGATTGGGGCTTTTAATCCATTTACATTTAAGGTTATTACCGATAAGTACTTATTCATTGTCATTTTCCCCCTTTGTACTCGTGTTCCTCTCTGTCTCTGTTTCTTCATCTTCTTAAAGCAGTCCCTTTAGCATCTTTTGCAATGCTGGTTTGGTGGAGATGTATTCTTTTAGCCTTCTTTTGTCTTGGAAACTTCTTACTTCACCTTCCATTTTGAATGAGAGCCTTGCTGGGTAGAGTATTCTTGGTTGTAGGCCTTTGTTTTTCATTGCTTGGAATATTTTTTGCCATTCCTTTTGGCTTGTAGTGTTTCTGCTGAGAAATCTGATGATAGCCTTTTTGGAACTCCCTTGTATGTTATTAGTTGTTTCTCTCTTGCTGCTTTTAGGATTCTCTCTTTGTCTTTGAATGCTGGCATTTTAATTATGATGTGTCTTGAAGTGGGCCTGTTGGGGTTCATCTTCATTGGGACCCTCTGTGCTTCCTGGACTTGCATGACTCTTTCTCTCCTCATGTGAGGGAAGTTTTCTGTCATTAGTTTTTGAAAGAGGTTTTCTATCCCTTAATCTTCTTCTCCTTCTGGAATTCCTATGATATGGATATTATTACGTTTCATGTTGTCCTGCAGCTGTCTTAGAACCTCTTCAGTCTTGTTCAGCCTTTTTTCATTTTGTTGCACTGTCTGGGAGTTTTTGTCTATGTTGTTCTGCAGCTCGCTGATCCGATCTTCTGCTTCCTCTAGCCTGCTTTTAATTCCTCCTACTGTGTTCTTCAATTCAGAGATCGTATTCTTCATTTCCTCCTGGATCTTATTTATAGCTTCTATGTCCTTTTTCATGCTGTTGTAATTCTAAGTAAGTCCTTTGTAGTTTTTATGGCATTCCCTGTAGTTTCTCTGGAGTTCTTTGTAGTTTCCGCTGAGCTCATTCAGCTTCTCCGTAATCCATGTTTTGAATTCCATATCTGATAGTTGGCTCCCCTCTATTTCATTTAGCACTCTTTCTGGGGATTCTACCTTTCCTTTCTATGGGGGGTTCTTTCTCTGTCTCCCCATTTTTGTGACTCCTATTGTTTGTTGGTGCTTCTTAGAATGATCTGCACTTCCTGGATCTGCCCCTGGTGGCGTCAGATCCTGTACCAGTCTGGCCCTAGGCAGCCTGTTGGAGACTTCCAGGGATCTACTGCCTTTGTCTGTCTTCTTTAGTTGTTAATCTATTCAATCTGTGATTAGCCGGTGAAGCTTAAGGACCATGGATGGGGCACATTAATTCCTGCAGATTGGGATTTTTCTTCCCCTCAGGTTGATGCACTCAGAGGGGAATGGTCTGCCTGCAGTATGCAGAATGAGTCAGCACTGGGACCCATTAAGCTGCTTCCTCAGTTCTCTCCTCAAAGCCACCGCCCCAAATTCTCCCCAAATGTCTCTAGTCCTCTCTGCCCTCCATCTGCTTGAGCCCAGGGTAAATGGGAGCCGAAATATTTTTGTATGTGATTCACTTAAAAGCTCTTTTTCTCCTGCTATTTCTCTCTGGCTAGCAAGAAACCCTCTGGCTTTTCGCTTTTCACAGTTGGATACTATTTTAGTTTCCACTCTGTTGCTGTAGGCTGGGGTCCCCAAGAGGGGGTTTAGACCCTGCCCTTCTCAGGGGGAACCCACGGCTGTTTAGCTGTTTCTCAGTCCCTTCAGCTGCCACCCGTGGGAGCCCAGTCAGCCCTTCCGCATCTCCACACTCCCTACCGGTCACATTGTGATGTAGCGGCCTTTTCTGTCTCTCCATTGTTCTAAGACTTCTCTCCAGCTAGTGTTTGGTTGGTTATTCCAGATGATTTCTCCATAATTAAGTTGTAAATCCAGAGACTGGTCCTGAGAGGAGGTTAGTGTAGCTTCCACTTACTCCTCCGCCATCTTTGATCTCAGGTTATATCTTTTTAATTGGTTTCTAGCAGTTTAAAAAATTTTATAAAATTTAAAATCCCTTCTAGAAATATGGTCTGTCTATTCTTTTAAATCTTTAAGTAGAGGAAACTTTTATTTAAATATTTTACCTGATTATTCTAACATCTGCCATTTAAGTGGATCTAATCTTTATCATTGTTTCTACTGACTTGGTCATAGTGGATTGGTTCCTCATGTGGTTTTGATTTTTTAAAATTGTGAGTTTATGTTCCTTGCGAGTTTATCTGTGATAATTCTTTCAAGTTTTTGTTTTAAGGTATTTTCTTCTGAGTAGTATGCTTGCTGCTGAGGCATACTGCTAATTTATAACCACTTTAAATTATTGGCTAAGGCTTGTGGGGAGCTGCAGAAGCAAGTAATATTTCAGCCTCAATTCATTTGAGATTATGCTTCTGGTTAAAAAGTTTCAGAAGAGATGATCATTCCTTTTCATCCCAGAGCTAATGAAAATGAAATAAGCAAATATGTATTTTCTCTTGTGCAGTATGGAGGAGTCTTTAAAATTTTTCAGTGAGGCATACTCTCTCAGGGGTTTTACTTTTTGCTGAGAGTCTCTAATCTAAATTCCCCCTTGGTGTAGGCCCTGGGTTTAGCCCTGTTCTTTAGTCACATAGCCTGATAAGCTTGAAATTAATAGGCCTCTAAGGATCAGCAGATGTTCTCATGACAGATACCAACACCAGCATTTTGTTCCCTCTCTGGATTCTGCTTGCTGTCAATTGCTCTCAATTGCTTGTCAGTTCTTCTGAGCAGTTACAGGGTTTTCTTTTCTTTCTCTTTCTTTCCTGCTTTTTCCCTCCTACTGAATCCAGCTTTTAAAAATATTCTCTACTATAAGACTTTTTCATAATATCTGATGCCTCATATTGTGGAAAAGTAGGTAAAGATTTTATTTCTTAAATGAGCTGTAGATGCAAGATGATTATTATAAAATGTCACTTTCTCTTGCTTTATGTTATTTCTTGAATGGGATGGAGATTGTTGGGGTTAACCCTAACAGATTAGAAATGCCCATGTGAGTGGGCTGTATGAGCCAGAAGGGGAAATATTTTAAAACTAATAATAGACAATGAAGGGAGCTGGTTGAGAAGATGGTGCCCTCATGTTGCACCGTTTCCTCTTAGTTGTTGTTAACTGGCACTAGGAAGGAAAAACATTTTGATTGCTATTAAAATGAGTTCGTGAGATGCTTGCTTAAATTAATAATTGAAAAATGTAGAATTCATTTTCTTTGGAATTAGTGCACTTAACATATCATTTAAGGTCAATTTAACAAATAATGAAACGTACATAATCACCTTTCAGACACTGTTGACTAAATTATGAATGCTGATTTACCAGTACAATGGGTTCCTAAACTATGTAATTGACCATTACATAGAAATTATTGGTCTGAAAAACTTTTATTTTTATTTTTTCAATTTTTATTTTATTTTATTTTTTACATATATATTTTATTGATTACACTGGGGAACAATTTTTAACATAAATCCTGTTGAGTTCAATTTCTCAGCTGTTTTAGACTTAAGTAGGCATGCTGATTTCAAAGCTGCTGTTAGTTTTCCTCTACCACGTCAAGTTTTTTCTGTATAGCTTATCTTTTTTGTGGATTTTTAAAAAAGTATATTTTAATGATTATGTTGTTACAGTAGTTACAATTTTTTCCCCTTTCCCTCCAGCAATCCCACCCTCCTTAGTTCATGTCCATGGGTCATGCATATAAGTTCTTTGGTTTCACCCTTTCCTATGTTATTCTCAACTTCCCCCTATTTTCTACAATCAGTTATGCTTATTAATCCCCATTTCTCCCCTCCCCCCTCCCATCTGATAACCCTCCAAATGATCCCCACACCTATGATTCTATTTCTATTCTGGTTTGCTTAGTTGGATTTTGTTTTTATTTTTTAGATTCAGTTCTTGATAGTTGTGAGTTTGTTATTTTAGTGTTCATAGTTTTGATCTTCTTTTTCTTAAGTAAGTCCCTTTGACATTTTATATAATAATGGCTTGGTGGTGATGAACTCCTTTAGCTTTACCTTGTCTGGAAAGTACTTCATCTGCCCTTCCATTCCAAATGGTAGCCTTCCTGGGTACAGTAGTCCTGGTTGCATGTTGCCTTTCATCACATTGAATACTGCTTGCTAGTTCCCTCCTGCCTGCAAAGTGTCCTCTGAGAAATCAGCTGATAGTCCTATAGACACCCCTCTGTAGGCAACTCTCTGCCTCTCTCTTACTGCCCCCAGGACTCTCTCTTTATCTTTCACCTTTGACATCTCAATCATGATGCATCCTGGTGTGGTCCCCTCTGGGTCCAGCTCGCCCGGGACTCTCCACGCGTCCCAGACCTGTATGTTCATCTCCTTCACAAAATTTGGGAAGTTTTCCTCATTTTTTTCAATTCTTCCTTCTTCATTCTGCACTGTTTGACTGTTTTTTTCTTCCTTATGTTCCAAATCATTGATTTGAACCCTGTTTTCCTTTTCTTCACCATTGGCTTTGTGTGGATATTCCTTTGTTTCACTTAGCATAGCCTTCACCTCTTTTCTTATGTGTTTGCTGTACTCAAGCATATCTGTCAAGCCTGTGAACATCTTTATCACCAATGTTTTGAATTCTGTGTCTGCTAGGTTGTCTATCTCCTCATCTGTTAGGTTGGCTATCTCCTCGTCACTTAGTTCTCCCACTGGAACCTTGATTCACTCGCCCTTTTGGGCCATACTTCTCTGCCTCCTCATTCTGACAGGCTCCTGTGTTTGTTTGCCTCAAGGTAGAGCTGTTGCTCCTGTTACATTGTAAGGGGTGGCCCTTAGGGATTCATCAGTACAGGGCGACTTGCTTCACCACGTTGTGGTGCTGTATGTGGGGGAGAGGTCCGAGTGGGAACAATGCTGCCTGCCCAGCACTTTCCCCTTATCCAGGCACCTCTTCTACTTTCGCACCGGGCTGGTGCCCCTCTAGCTGCTGTCCTGGCCATCGTTCCTGGTGTGGGTGGGTCTGCGGACCTTCTAGGACTGTGGGGGCCCTTTAAACAAGTGGACTCTTCTGAGAGATTGGCAGTTTCTGCCTCTACCCTAACCCCTACTGGTCTGCACAGTCAGAAGCAATGAGGCTTGATTTTCCCCAGTGCTGGGACTGTGAGCTGCTAGGTCCAGCGAGGAGCTGGGAATGCTCCCCAGGTTTCTCTCCTGACTTTAAAACGTGCGACTGTGCTTTCTGCCAGCCTGCTGCTGCTGCCACTGCTGCTGCCACCACACCCCACCCTCTCCACCCCGGCACTACCCCTCCTACCTGTCTGGATGAGTATTTCTTCTTTATATCGTTGTTTACTGGACTTTCATGCAGTTTGATTTTCTGAAACTTCTGGTTGTCTCTAGTTTTGAGGTAGTTGTATTCCTTCTCAGTTGTGGAGGGAGATGCAGCATGTCTGCCTATGCCTTCATCTTGGCCGGAAGTTTCTGTACAGCTTATCTTAATGCAACCACTCTAGACTGAATTGAGCCTGGATTGAGGGTAGTACTAGTACTCTCCTATTGGCTGAAAGCAAACCTCTCTCGGGTGGGGAGGGGTGGGGTGGGCGATGATCTTGGAGACCAGCGACAGGTTCATACTTGTCTAGGCTATTCAGTAACACATGAGACAGTGTGGTGAGAAGTTGTGTGTCACTCTATATAGTGAATCATATTTTGAGGTGTAGTCTGAGTTCTTGTCTGTATACAAGGAGTTAGCAGAATGTATTTTTTTATTTACCTACGTACTTATTTCCTTCCCTTCAGATCATGTCTGCCTCTGCTATTTCTCATCGTTAGTGCCTAAACAACCCTGATTCATTTTGTTATATCTGTGGCATTTTCACCATTTTCAGTCAAAGGACAAACATCAGCGCAGTTGTCAGGCAAGCCTATTTTTGGATATTTTAAAGTAAAACTTGGTGACCAAGATAAGTCTTGGACCCCTCACAAGGTGTGCGAGCAGTGTGTTGAGAGTTTATGGATGTGGACAAAGGGAAGACGTGATAAATTGCCATTTGGTATACCTATGGTTTGACGAGAGCCCAGAGATCATTCAAGTGACTATTACTTTTGTATAGTGAAAATGTCAGGATATAACAAGAAAAATAAATGTAAAATAGAGTATCCTAGTCTACCATCAGCTATATACCCAGTGCCTCATTCAGCTAAAATCCCAGCGCCAGTTTTCATTGAACTACCCTCTTTCGAAAAACAAGAGAATGGTGAAGAACTAAGTGACAGCAATGATGAAGATTTTAAAATTGAAGATGACTCAGTTCATAAGGGATTTGATCAACATGAGTTGAAGGATTTGGCACGAGATTTGGGACTATCAAAAAAAGCGTCAGAACTCCTAACATCAAGACTGCACGAGAAAAACTTGCTTGAAAAAGGAGCAAAGTTATCCTACTTTTGATCAAGAGAAAGTGCATTTCAAAGTGACAATGGCTTTGTGTATTGCCATAACATACATGGTTTAATGAAGGAATTGGGAATTTCAATCTAGAACACAACTGAATGGAGACTGTTCATCGATAGCTCAAAGTGAAGCTTGAAGTGTGTTCTTCTCCACAATGACAATTTATTTGGTGCAGTCCCGACTGGCCATTCAGTTTGTTTTCATGAAGAATATGAAGATATAAAGAGACTCATTGATCTGTTGCAATAGCACAAGCACAATTGGATCATCTGTGTTGACCTTCAAATGGTCTGTTTCCTTCTTGGTGAGCAACGCGGGTACACCAAGTATCCCTGTTTTCTGTGTATGTGGGACAGCAGAGCTCATGAGAAGCCTTGGGTAGAGTCAAATTAGTCAAATTGGCCTCCAAGATCTGACCTCAAACCTCGTGATCCAAATATTCTACATGAGCCACTTGTTGACAGAAAGAACATTATATTCCCACCTCTGCACATAAAACTGGATCTCATGAAGCAACTTGTTAAAGCTTTGCTAACTGAAGGAGACTGTTTCAAGTATCTCATTTTGGCATTTCCTAGCCTCCCTTGAAAAGTTAAGGGCTGGTGTGTTTGACGGTCCACATATTTGGCAGCTCATTCAAGATGAACATTTCATTGGGACAATGTCAGAACTACAAAAGAATGCTTGGTTATCATTCAAAAATTTTGTCAAGGACTTTCTTGGAAATACATGAGCACAGAATTACACTGAAGTTATCCAGAATCTCTCGGAGAGCTTCAAAATGCTTAGTTGCAACATGAGCATCGAGGTGCATTTTCTGCATAGCCATGTTGCTGACTTCCCGAAAAACCTTGGTGCAGTCAGTGATGAGCAAGGTGAATGATTCCACCAAGATTCGAAGGTCATGGAGGCACAGTATCAGGGTAGAAGGGATGTATATATGATGGCTGACTATTGTTGGAGCATCAGGCAAGATTGTCCACAGATTGAACACTCCAGGAAAAGCTATAAGCACAAATTTTTACATTAATATGTATGTTTGGTAGCAGAACTTTACTGCTTGTACACAATTTGACTTACAGTAACAATAAATAGCCTTTATATGAATAAAAATAACTCTAAATAGTATATTCAGGTACTTTTTTCTTTATTTTCCTTTGCATGTACATTTGGTATGATTTTTGGGACAAAGGGAGGGTATCCTGTACCTTAAAAAGTTGATGTAATAGAGAAGAACTGCAGTCATTTTTGGATTCAGATGCCAAAAGTTAGTCAAAAACAAGTGTCAGATCTAACTCAATGAAAATTGTGTTTCCCAGTGTTATGCTATTACAGTTGTCCCAATTTTTCCCCTCTTGGCCCCCACGACCTGGTACCTCCTTCCCTCTAGCAATGCCCTCCTTAGTTCATGTACATGGGTTGTGCATATAAGTTCTTTGGCTTCTCCATTTACTATACTGTTCTTAACTTCCCCCTGTCTATTTTGTACCTACTAATTATGCTTCTTAATCCTTTCATTTTTTCTATAGTTCTCCTCCTTCCTCCTCCTAGCTGATAACCCTTCAATTGGTCTGCATATCTATGATTCTGTCCCTGTTCTGGTTGTTTGATTAGTTTTTATTTTACTTAAAAATTTTTTTAGATTCAGTTATTGATAGTTGTGGATTGGTTGCCATTTTAATGTTCATAGTTTTGGCCTTCTTCTTTTTCTTAAATAAATCTGTTTAACATTTCATGTAATAATGGTTTGGTAATTTTAACTCCTTTAGCTTTACGTTGTCTGGGAAGAACTTTATTTGTCCTTCCATTCTAAATGATAGCTTTGCTGGATAAAGTAATCTTGGCTGTAGGTCCTTGTTTTTTATCACTTTGAATACTTGTTCCCAGTTCCTTCTTGCCTGAAGTGTCTGAGAAATCAGCTGACAGCCTATGGGAACTCCTTCGTAGGTAACTCTGCTTTTCTCTTGCTGCCTTTAAGATTCTCTCTTTATCTTTAACCTTTGGTATTTTAATTATGATGTGTCTTGGTGTGGTCCTCTTTGGATCCAACTTGTTTGGGACTCTCTGTGCTTCCTGAATTTGTATGTCTATTTCCTTTGCCAAATAAGGGAGGTTTTCTTTCATTATTTTTTCAAGTACATTTTCAATTTTTTGCTCTTCCTCCTCTCCTGGCATCCCTATGATTTGGATGTTGGTACATTTGGAAATGTCCCTGAGGCTGCTTATGCTATCCTTGTGTTTTTGAATTCTTGTTTTTGTTGCTGTTCTGGTTGAAAACTTATTTCTCTTTATGTTTCAAATCATTCATTTGAATCCCAGCTTCTGCCCCCTCACTGTTGGTTCCCTGTAGATTTTTCTTTATTACACTTAGTGTAACCTTCGTTTTTCCCTTTATGTTTTTGCTGTACTCAATGAACCATTTAAACATGCTGATCACCAGTGTTTTGAACTCTGCATCTGATAGGCTGGTTATGTCTATTTTGTTTAGTTCTTTTTCTCGGTTTTATTCTGTTCTTTCATTTGTGGCATATTTCTTTGCTTCCTCAATTTGGCAGCCTCTCTGTGTTTGCTTCTGTATATTAGGTACTTTGATTCTCTGTCTAGTTGTGTGGCCTGTTGTAGAAAAGGCACCTGTAAATTGTGTGGGGCAGAGACTTAGGTAATTGCCAGGGTTGGGCAGCCAGCTTCACTGCTTTGTGGCTCTGTGTGAGGGGAGGGCTCAGAAGGGGGACAGTGCTGCTGCCTGGCTTCTGGAGGTTTGCCAGGCACTCATCCCATTTCCAGTCACTTCACCTACTCCCCATATTTGTCTGGCACAATTCTAGCTGTTGCACTGGTGCTGAATTCCAGAGTGGGTAGATTTGCATACTTTCTAAGACCATGTGGGCCCTTTAAGCAGAATCTCCTTAAAATTTGACAGTGTCTTCTGCCGCCCCAAACCCCACTGGTTTTTACTGCTAGGAGTTATGGGGATTTATCTTCCTAGTGCTAGGACCCTGGGCTGTGCGGTCCTGCCCGGGGCTGGGATTGCTCGCTCCCAGGTATTCCTTCTGATTTTTACCTACTACATGTGAGGCCACCGTTCTACACCACTGCCTCTCAGTGCTGCACCACGTCCCCTCGCCTCTCTGCCTGTGTCTGAGTCTGTGTCCTTCCTACCCCTCTGGATAAATGTGGTTTACTTAAATCCTTGATTGTTGGATCCATACAGTTAGATTTTCTGACAGTTCTGGGTGTTATTTGTTTTGAGGGTTAGTTGTAATTCTCTCTGTGGTTGCTCAAGGAGGTGAAGCATGTCTACCTATGCCTCCATCTTGTCTGGAAGCACCCAAAAAACTTTTATTTTTAAGGTAACATTATCAGTTTTGAGTTTTGAAATGTTTCCAGCCACCAGTTGAAATTTATTCTTATATTAAAAAGAACACATAAGTAAATAAAATTCTTAATATGTTTTCATCTGAATAAAAGCATATCAAAAGAGATTATTGTCAACAATTATGGAGCACATTTTTGAACTTCTGATGCAATTGCTGAAAGGTATTTATGATATTCTAATATCTGTTATCTAAAATATATAATTTAAATATTTAATGTAAAAGAATGTTAAGAAACAATTTAACACAAGTGTAGGTAAGCATGCAAACCTTATTATATAATATAACACTTTCATTGACAAGTTAAAAATCATTAGGCTTGCAGCTCAATAGCAAGTAATCTTTTATTAAAGACAAATGAATTTTAGCATATTTTAATAATATCTTTTTTAGTTCCTCATGCACAAAACCAAAATTTAAACACAACGTTTGTTTTGGAACTTGAGTTTAATCTATAAGGCATGCCTGCAGTATTGTTAAATTTATTATATACTTTATTGTTTTTGGCTATTGTACAACCTCATAATTATGCAGTACTGACTTGAGTACATTATTTTACAGGTTTTATGGGTAGCACTATCCCTTAAAGAATTTTTTCCCTATTAAGAGGTTAAGTGAGTTAAAATGGATGCTGATATTTATTTTAAAATACCGAAGAAAGCAAAAATTTTCTTTTTAGTGAGTTTTTAAATGAAACTATAAGTTTTATATTACTGGTTTATACTACTTAGGCAAGGACAAAGTGTATTGATGGTAGAATTTATATACTACTTAGGCAGGGACAAAATGTATAGATGGTAGAATCTATATAACAGTGGAAGGGACATTGATGGGAGTTTCACTTTCCAAGGATTATTAAATGAGGAGAAGGATACCTCCCACTGTTTAAACATGTTCTAAGCTCCACTTTCAAAAAATAAATGCATTAAACAGTATTCCTCTGTGGCAGAGTACTAATTGTTCTTTAGTAAACACTCTTCCATTCTTTTTAGTAATAATATCCTCTACCTCTATAGCTTGGGCACACACCACACTATTTGACCACCCTTTTCAGCCTCCCTGACAGCCAGACATGGGCTGCAATCATGTTTCAGCCACAAAGGTGTGAGTGGAAGTGATGTGTACAACATTCATTCTCTGTAAAGGAAATTTCTTGCCCTTCACTCTTTCTTCTTCCTCATCTGACAGTCTGGAACATGCAGACAAGGTATTGCAGAGCTAGTTCCAGTCACGCAGAATAGGATAGCTCCCTAAGGGACAGCAAAACAAGAAAGAAGCACTTGGGGCCTTGGAGACCTCATGGGCTGAACTTGCCTTTCTACCTACCAATTTTATATTGGGACCACCTGTGATGATAGACTGTTAGATAAGATAAAAAGGAACTTCTGTCTTGACTGAGCCAATTGAGCCACTGTATTTTTGAGTCTTATAAATGTAGCTAGATTGTCTATATCCTCACTAATACACCTAAAAATAGGCTAATATGAATTCTATATCTTTGCTGTCAGTTATGATAAGCATTAACTCTGTGACTATTGAGCACTTTAAATATGGTTAGTAAGACTGAAGAACTAAATTTTAATTGAAAAATTAAAAAAAAATTTATTTAAATTTAAATGGTCCATTTAGCTAGTGGGTACTGCATTACACAACACAGTTCTAATCTCTTAGACATTATTTGCAACTAATACACTAAACTGTAAATTTGTCAGGTTGAAATATTAGAGACAAGCACATAGATTACAAAATTATTTAATCAGGTTCTTCTAACTAGTTATAAAAATTAAATGCTTACCTACCATATTTTATTTTTATTTTTCATTTTATTTTTTTGTTTTAATTTCTTTTATTTTTTGGTTTTTCAATTACAGTTGTCTCATTTTTTCCCCATTGCTCCCCCCACCCAGCCCATCCCTTCTCCCACAATCATATCCCTCCCCATTGTCCATGTCCATGAGTCATTTATACACGTTCCTTGACTAGACCCTTCTCTTACTCATCCCCCTTCTCTCCCTCCCCCCTCCCCCCTACTGACTACTATTCTACTCTTTGTCCTATTTAGTTCATTTGTTTGTGTTGCTCTTTAGTTTCCTGTATTAGGTGATATCATATGGTGTTTTGCTTTCTTTGCCTGGCTTATTTCACTAAGCATAATTCTCTCTAGTTCCACCCATGTTGTCGCAAATGGCAGGAGTTCCTTCTTTTTTTCTGCTACATAGTATTCCATTGTGTAAATGTACCACAGTTTTTTGATCCACTCATCTACAGATGGGCACTTAGGCTGTTTCCAGCACTTAGCTATTGTAAACAGGGCTGCTATGAACAGAGGGGTGCAAAAGTTTTTTTGAATTAGGGTTTTAGGATTTTTCGGGTATAATCCTAGCAGTGGAATCGCTGGTTCAAAAGGCAGTTCCATTTTTAGTTTTTTGAGGTAATTCCATACTGTTTTCCATAGTGGCTGCACTAGTCTGCATTCCCACCAACAGTGCACTAGGGTTCTCGTTTCTCCACATCCTCGCCAGCATTTGTTGTTTGTTGATTTGTTGATGATGGCCATTCTGACTGGTGTAAAGTGGTATCTCATTGTGGTTTTTATTTGCATCTCTCTGATGGCCAATGATGTTGAGCATTTTTTCATGTGCCTATGGACCTTCTGTATATCCTCTTCAGAGAAGTGTTTGTTCAGGTCCTTTGCCCATTTTTTAATTGGGTTGTTTGTTTTCTTGATGTTGAGTCGTATAAGCTCTTTATATATTTTGGAGATCAGTTTCCTGTCTGTGATATCATTGGCAAATATGTTTTCCCATATCGTTGGTTTCCTTTTCATCTTGTTGATGTTTTCTTTTGCTGAGCAGAAACTCTTTAGTTTGATGTAGTCCCATATGTTTATTTTTTCCTTTATTTCTCTTGCCTTAGGAGATGTATCCGTGAAGATATTGTTACATGGGATATCTGAAATTTTCCTGCCTATGTTTTCCTCTATGAGTTTTATGGTGTCACGGCTTACATTTAAGTCTAATCCATCTTGAGTTTATTCTTGTGTGTGGTGTAAGTTGGTGGTCTAGTTTCATTTTTTTGCATGTCCCTGTCCAGTTCTCCCAGCACCATTTGTTAAAGAGGCTCTTCTCACTCCATTTTATGTTCCTTCCTCCTTTATCAAATATTAGTTGACCATAGAGGCCTGGGTTTATTTCTGGGCTCTCTATTCTGTTCCACTGATCTATATGTCTGTTCTTATGCCAGTACCAGACTGTTTTGATCACAGTGGCTTTGTAGTATTGTTTGATGTCTGGTCAGTGAGGCTTCCTAAGCTCACTATATTCCTTTTAACATTGGCTTTATTTTTTTGGTGCTTATTTTCCTTCAAATGATATGTTCTTTAAGTTCCCTTTAGATAATGTTGTATCCTGAAACTGATGTATTTTGATCTCCTTTGCAAGCATTACTAGAAAATTATACTTAGTATTTATCAACACATTATTTTAATTTTTAAGGTTATTAAGGGTTCCTCTCACAGGAGATAAGGGATAGAGCCTGAAAGAAAACATATCCTTTTTAGTACAATGACTAATCCACCACCTTAGAACACAGTTACTTTGTACATGACCAGCAATACTGATTAACGTTGACTCATCTTTCCACCTGGTTGTTGGATATGACTACTAGTAATGAACCTTTCCTGTTTTGAAATAGTTTCTGCCATTATTGGGACAGTTTGACTCACTCCAATTCCTTGTATCCATTCTATTTACAGAGATTAAGGATAATATATTTGTCGTCGTCGTCGTCGTCGTCGGCAGCCGTCCGTCTCGAGAGACGATGGTGTAGCTTCTTAAGAGTCTATCTGCACCGCCGAGAATGGCTGTGCAGTCCGACTCGGGAGTGACATGGTATCTGTCTCCTCCCATGTTGAATCGACATCTTGCGATGACGCTGAAGCTACAGAGCCTGGGCAGGGTGATATGGAGGGCCAGCTGTTGCCCATGCAGCAGACCCCCCCTCTCTTCGCAGCTGAAGGATCCAAGGGAAAGACGGAGTCAATACAGCTTGGGTTCAGGTGCGCCGCAGGAGTTGCCGGTGTTGACTACAACGTCAAACCGCCTTAGGGACTCCGGCTCCGGATTTTCTGTCGGGGTTTACTCCCTTAGCCTTTCCCCTGAAGAGGTATGCCTCAAGGCAGCGGAGGTTTTTTGGAGTCAGAGTTTTCCTTCTCTGATGTACCCTGACTGGAAGTCAAACCAGTGACACTTAGCTCGCAGGCCGACGCTCAATCCACTGAGCTAAACCAGCCAGGGCTTTAATATATTTGTATATGCTATATATTTAATAAAAGAGAACATAACATGTTAACATTTCTCTCCATGTTAAAATTAATACAAAGTAATTTTATTGTTAAGATAATTTTGTTTCTGTAGTGTTATGTAAATTTGAATTTTTCTCTTTAAAAGTAACACAATGGATAGCTAATTGCTCAATTTGTACTAATTGACTAGCTATTTTTTGCTATTGGATAGTCAAGTGGTTGCAGGTTGGCAATGAAAATCAGCTGTCTCTTTAGTCACCACAATGTCACATACATTTTGAAAGTATCCTTACATTTTAACCTCAACCAGGTATATTCTGTTTATGATACTTTACTCTGAATTAGTTAGTTTGCAAGTTTCCTTGCTCTTTTTCGATGCAAGAGGGTATGCGTAATTGTTGATGCTGAGCAAACTTTGAGTTCGATTACTTCTAATGACAGAAATGCTATCTATCGATCTATCTATCTATCTATCTATCTTTTGTTTATTTAAGGCCTTGGGTTCACACTGATTTTTAAAATTTTAACAACTAATGTTATTAAATTCTTTACACTTTAGCCTGAACTTTTTCATTACAGTATGCCATTGAGATTTTTAACCCCTCTTCCAAACTGAAAATGTACTTTAAAAAAAATCTCAGCTGAGTATATGTTTTATCGACTTTAGAGAGAGAGGAAAGGAGAGGGGAAGAGAGAAAAAGAGAGTGAGAGAGAAACATTGATGTGAGGGGGAAACATTGATCAGTTGACTCCCATATGCACCCCAACCAGGGATCAAACCTGCAACCTAGCTATGTGCCTTAACAAGGATTCAAACCCACAACTTTTTGGTGTATGGGACAATGCTCCAACCAACTAAGCCAACCAGCCAGGGCTACTTTCTTTTAATTGAAAATTTTTATCTCATTTATTACCATTTTTAAAGGAGATAGAAGAAAAGGATCTACAATAACTTGAGAATGTTTGAACTGGCAGGCCTTTTAGAGATTATTAGTGTGTTCCTTTCATTTTACAGTAAAAAAATATCAAATGTTCTGGACAACCTGTCCTAAGTTGTATCTGTGTGTATATCTGCATGTGTATAAACGCACACACAATCATCCTCACACCTTAAATTGCTAAAAATTATTTGTCATAACCCTCTGGAGTTTGGTCAATTCCCTATAAAGTATTTTAGGATTCTCAGACAGAGTGTCTTGGGATCTAGTTTAGGACTGATTATTTCCTCCTAAGAGACTGCTCTGAGGTCATACCTGAGGGTAGGAATTAAATCAGGCCTCCCTCAGACCAACCTCAATCAATTTAGAAACCCAAAGGATGATCAAAGTACTCCATATTTAGAATGGGAAAAAAATGTTATGCCACAGGGACAGTCCAAATCTCAGGCTACTCTCAGCTCATACATTCTGTGTGTCTGCTATAACTGTTCTGTAATGTAAGACATTTTCAAGATAAAATGGTGCGCCTATGAATAAATTCTAACATGTAAAATTAGGTAAATCGGTAAATAATCTTAGAATCTTGGAAATCATGGAATTCATCTATTTCAATTTCATTATTTACAGAACAGTAAGACAAATATGGTTTAAGTTTCCTAAGATATTAAATTATTGTGGTATCAGAATACACAGTGAGCAATTATTTCTAACATTTTAAGAGTTAGAAGAAAAATAAGCAGCAATGTACTTTAATTGGATATAAAACAGTTTTCTGATTAAAGTGTTTTTGGATTACTAGAGTTAAAACTTTCTACATAATATTTTAAGCCATTTAAATTTCAAATAGAAGTCAGAAAAACATAACCAGTGTGCTACATTCATTAAGGTACATTTTGTAATTTTGCTATGCAGTGGAAGCTGAGGGTGAATATTCATTATCATTACCATCTTATATTTAATAAGAGAGATTTAACATAATCATCTAAAATTTTAAGACTGTTACCCCTCATCTCCAATAGAAGCTTTTCTTGGATTGTACTTTCTTATATTTGTTTCCTTTGTTTTGATTGTACTTCCTTGCATTTACCCTTTTCGGAAAGGCCACATGGCTAAGGGCACAAGGGTAAAAAAAAATTGTTATTAGACTTAAATAGTTATATTTCCACCTCTAATAAAACTTAACACTATAGATAATTATGAAGCATAATAACATAATCTTAGAGAAGTTAATAAGACCCCTATATGTTTCTATGATGAATAAATAAGTCAGTATGAGTGGTGTTTTGTACAACTAGTTTTACACACACATGATTTTTTTCAATATTATTAAAAACCCACATGAATATAATAGTGGTCAATCCTTTTACTTTAAAAATTGCATTCTTAAACTCACAGAACAAAGATGAGAAAGTAAAGCTTTCCTTTAGAAGATGTCATAAAAAGCTGTCACTGAGTCAAGGAAGTAATTTGATAAAGACAGTAGTTGACTAGAAATAGAAAATGCTGTTTTGCTCCTGGAATAAAGCCTGGAAACAGACAGCTACATGGCTACATTTTACAGACTTTACTGGACTATTAGCTTTATTGTTCAGATGATATTGATTTATGCAAAAGAATCAGTAACCTTAACTATTTCTTGGAAGAAATGAACAATTATCTCCTATTAAAACTTAAGAAAATATTGCACGGTTCATTTAAATTCATGGTGCTGCCTTGGTAGTTTTCATTACACTAATTTGTAGTTATAAAAAGTCATCCCTGAAATCCCCTTGTCTGGCACATTTCTTTGAGCAAAATCTAATAGGGAGGAATTTCACCCAATTCTCATGTCATAATTTCTCTTCTTAGTTGGGGAAGATTTTTTTTTAAACCTACTTTAAAGTAGTCAGGAAAACAAGTGCTGAAGGCACATCTAGTGGTGCAGTGTCCTCAGTTCTGCAGCACACGTTGTTTTCTTACGTTACATACAAATACTTATTGTCAATTTACTGTGAGGGGAGATGGGTGTCAAAATTGGCACACTGTAACTTTAATGTGTGAAGAACCCATCTATCATTATTTTATAACTGATCTTGCTTGTTCTCAAGACCTTATGTTCACAAAGGGGGGAAAAACTTAATGACAGTTTAAAGAAATTTTATTTTCCCCCTGTTTAAACATTTTTTTAAAAATGGGGATTGACAAATAGTTCTTGTCTTTTCTTCCCTCTTTTCTCAGCCTTTCCAAGATGGTTTTCAACTTGAGAAATTACATGTGTAGTTGAAAGAGAGCTCAATGCATATTTGTTGATCTTCCATTGAGGTTAAATCCTACTTTCTTTGGTGTACTTGCACTCTCCTAACTGGCGGCAGAAAATGGAAAAGAATTGTAAGAAAAGAAAACAAGTATGAGTAGGTATTTAAAAATACTATCATTACATTCCTTTTTATAATACCTCTGGAATTTTATGGAATGTTATTTTTATTTTAGAAATAAAAAGCCAGTGAAAGAAATGAAGGTCCGAAGGATACAAGCCTATAACTTGGGGTTTCCCTGCTGTAGAAACATATCAATCAGGCATATTTGTTGGAACTGCTACATTGTTCTTAAAGTCTTGGGAGCATTAACAAAGCCTAAGACATTGGCCCTGTCATTACAGAACTTACCATCTAGTTAGGGAGATAAGAATGATGTGCTATTGATTAAATATGGCAAATGAGTGTTCAATCAATCAGCACTATTGCAGTTCATAGATAGAGTGATTGATTCAGGCTGGGCTGGTGAAAGAACATTGCATGGAGTGGCTGCAATGTCAGCTCAGTTTAGAAGTATGGATAGGATTCATATTGGTGAAATGCAGGGAGAATGCTGGTCTAAGGGAAGGAAGGACGTGACTAAGAAATGTATGGAAGGGGAAGACAGAAAGTTTATTTGAAAAAAAAATCTATTTCTTTAGTAAATTAGCTATTTACGAAGTACTTAATAAGACTTAATAAGAATGAATAAGAAGTTTTGAGATGTCATATTTTGAGACATAGCTAAGTTTGCCCCGATTAGTAGTTTTTTGAACAGACTTGGGAAGAGTTGTGATCAAGATCTAAACTCTGTCAATACAGTAAGGTGGCTGCTATGAACTCACATGCAAGTCCTAAAAGAAATTGGTGGTTGAGGCAGGGATCCAGAGAATATGGAAAATGGTTGTTTTAACAAGGCTGTGGTGATGTGAGTAAATGTGGAAGGAAGGTAGGTATCTTTACATGTGAGTAGAGTGCAGAGTTCAGAGGCTGTAGAAAACTTGAAGACAAAATGGCTGTATGGGAAGTTGGTTAATGGGTGGAAATGCTCTAATCAAAAGAAAGACCCTAGTCTTGAAAGTGGCAAGAGGAAGAGAGGGCTCCATCCCAGAAGGAGTCATCAGGTTAAAGACACAGGTTTCATGAACAGCAAGGGTCATTTAAGCTCTGCTGGGATCTCATACAATTTTAAGACTTATGGATGACATGCAGATGTGTGTGACTTGCTCCAGGCAGCCCAATTTACTGGAAAGAATAGATCTGGGAGTCAGCAGACCTGGGATTCAGACAAGTGTCAGTTGCACCATTGGCTGTGTGTATGGTCTTGGGGCAGTAACTTTAATAGCCATTAAAACATCTCTTTAATGGAGATTAAACCTCACAATTAAAGTCATGCTGAGAATCGTTGGTAGATGAGACAATATGTGTAGATTGGCATGTAATAGACTTTGAATAAGTATTAATGTTTCTTCCACTTACTGATGTCACTTTCCCATTCTCAAATGCTTTAGAGGCTCTTTCCCTCGGTGCCTCACAGTATCTCAAATCAAATGACTGCTGTTGAATTCATTGTCTTCACTCCCAAGCTTGTTTTTCTTCTTGTTTCCTATTTCTGTTTATGGCACTAACACGCTGCCTCCCTATGGTGAGCCCTTGACCCAGAGGCTCTAGAGGACGCAGAGCCAGGTTAGAATGAGGAGAGAGATGTGAATGGTGCAGGTAGAGGATCATATCTTGTCTTTATTGAAAAATTTGATATTTGGCTTTAATGAATTTTCTGCAGTAGTTTTTATTTAAAAAATATTGCATTAACATATTATTTATCTTGATTATTGAGGTTTTTGGTGCCTTCCTAGACGTCGTTCATGAGGTGAGTGCTTCTCATGCCTAACCCTAGTATCAGCCCTGAAATGGTCCTCTACCTGCAGAAATATTGTTTGTTCTGCATTTTATTCTTTAAAATTTGAATTAGTTTGCCTGCATTTAGAGAGTAGGAGAGGTTATATAAGAATCCAGATTTCTGACCTTTCTTGAAAAATTTTAAAATCTGACAAACCTCAAATACTTGTGGCCGCTTTGTTAGTATTTGTTAAAAGGGATTGAAATCAGGGCTGCCAGTGTGACAGTGCTCAGAGTTTGTGACAAAGAGTTTGTAAAGGAAGGGTGTGATGATTTTTACTAGTTACTTAAGCACTAATTTAGATACTGCTGTGAAAACATTTTACAGATGTGATTCAAATATATAATCACTTGACTTTCAGTAAGAAAGATTATCCTAGATGATTTGTGTGGGACTGATCCAATCAGTTGATAGGCCTTAAGAATAGAGCTGAGGTTTTCCTTGAATAAGAAGAAATTCTGCTTGTTGGCAGCAACTTGAGTCTTTACCGAAAGTTCTAGTCTGCCTTTTCTGACAGCTTACCCTACAGGTATCAGATTTGCTTAGATAACACCCAACAATTGTTTGAGCCAATTCCTGGCAATAAATGTCTTATGTATTGCATGCTGGTCTGTTTCACTGGTTGACTTCTAAGTGGAGAAAGTAGAGAGGTGCCTGGGTTATGTTGTTCTGTGTATAGCATTGGCATCTTGAAGTTGCTAGCGCTGAGTACTAGGGTGGAAAAAATGGACATGCTTAGGTGCCCATCTTAGTCCAGATGCTTTTATAAAATCAGTGAAAGGTTTCTAATTTAGAGGAAGTGGTTCATGCTGGCTATTAACAGTGCGATAAAATTTGATAGGCTGATAAGCATGTCCTATGTTCCAACTATCCAAAATGGTGTGGATTTTATATTTTTCAGACTTCAACAACTAAAGTTCCTCAAGTTAAACCAAGCTCATTTGCTAGTTCTGGATATCAAGGACAAAATGTCCAGCAATTGCACATTTGAGAGGCCAGATATAGAGGTCAGTGAATTTTATTGTCCTTATCCTGGAGCCCTCATTTAGAATATAAGAAGTGCTTCTCTGGAAACAATAATACATTATCCTAGTTAGTAAAGCATTTCCCCACAAAATGCTTCCTTTCTTCAACCTCTTGCTTTCTGCTCAGGTCCCAGCTTTGATAACATTTCGTTTATAGAGGGTCGTCTCAGTTTGACTGTGCCTGGGAGAAGAATGGGGAGGGCTCAGGGAAAACTAATTGGTATGTAAGCAGTTTGTTCTTGCTCCTTGGCATAGCCGAGTTAGCAGAGTTAGGTTTGTGTGACTCATAAATCATTTCAGAATTTTAACAGAAATGGCATCTAAAAAGAAAATATAAAGACTAGAGAGATCAAAATTTAAAAGCAAAGTATTAAAATGAATAAAAATGTATTAAAATAGTGAGGAAGATGCTGGCAATGTATCAGCAAATGAACTAACCTCATTTTATCAGAGTACTTGAGTTTTAGGGTTCATTTAAACAATGTTATATGTAGAGCTGGAACTCTCAATGTTTGTTTATTTTATAATGTCTCTTAAACATGTTTCTAAAGAGCTACCAATCATGTATCTAGAGTCAGTGCTCAAGTCTGTTATGATTTTGTAGAGAGTATTACTCAATTGTTTATTTAATAATTTTATGACTCAACAGTGAATATAATTTTTTTGGACAATAGTTACATGAATAAGTCAGCACTTAGGGATTTAATCAATTTGAGGTCAGGAAGAAAACATTGTTTTAGATGAAATGAAGTTCAGTTATATATAACAGAAAAGCCAAAGCAACAGAGATTTGTGGAAGTTTTACTGAAGTGGCTAGAGGTATGATGTCTAGGTCGGGGGTGGCCACCCCTCCATCATCAGGGAACCAGCAACTGGTATGTTTCTGCTCCACCACCTTGGAAAATGGCTTCATTCTCAATTCATGGTTCAAGATGGACACAGCCGTGCTAGTCATCATGTTTGTGTTCTAAGCAATGGGAGGACAAAAGGCACTTCCAGCCTAGTCAGAGCTTGTTAAGAAACCTCCATGGAAGTCCATATAGCACGTCCTCTTATATCTCAGTGTTTGATACCAAGTCCCTTTATGATATGGGGTATTAGGGAATGTGGAAACATCGTTGCTTAGCTGGTGCATTATTACCCTGAGTAAAGTAGGGCAACATTGAAGAAGGTAAAGCTCTATCAGTCTCTACCACACATCTCTATTTGAAAGCACACTAAAAAGAAAACAGACACAGTAACTGCACTAAGTTGGAAAGAGAACAAAGATCAGGATTCTTAAAAGTCTGACCTCTAACAGAATAATCATTCTGTCAATTTCTCCCCATGAACTGGAGTATTTTGATTTCTTGGTGGTCTTCTATATGGCTTTGAAAGTTGATGTGGTTTAACTGGAGCAGAGAGAAGAGAATGAGTTACTGGAGTAGGTGTGGGAGTACACAGGTGATGTGTGTACAAAATGGCCCCATAAGTGTGGAAATGTGAATGGACTCATGAATGGCTAGCTAAAGAATGGAGCTTTCCTTATAAGCTAATGAGCTAAAAGTGTGGAAGTCTATTGTGTTTGGGAAATGGAATGTGATGGTTATACGGGACAAAGATTTGAAAGCATAATTTTTTCTCTCCCTTTCTGTTTAAGAGACTATGCCTTTGTGGTGATGTGTGGTAATGCTTCATGTAATCTTCTATTCTCTTTTATTTCTGAGCATTGTATTGTCTCCTTTTGTGATTGGACTAGCTTTATATAGATTGAGGAATATTTTAGAATTTACACAGTCTTCATGTTGGCTGGATTTTGGGGACAAATGTTGGAATCTAAGCAATAATCTTTATGCCAAGATGTTAGAGATTCCAAAATCCACTGGGGAACTTTTTCAGTGCTAACTGGAGCATGTAGCCAACCACAGGATTTCTAAGGCTCATGAGAAGACATTAAGATCATTAGATGATGTCCTAGAAGACACATTTCTGAAAATTGGGTAAGATTTGTTATTATATTCTTAAGTCCAGCTCCTTCCCCACCTCTATCTCTTAGGTTTAGTGGGCTGGAAATTGTGAAATATGATGAATGTTTTAAAGTTCAAAAGTCAGAACCTCTTATCTTCAACATACCAACAGACCAATTATTACCATCTACTTTAGCCCAGGACCCCAGGGAGGGCACAACTACTAGGATATATAATTGTAGTAATATATAAGAAAATAGTATAACATGTGGTTTCATTAAATAACCAGTTTTTAGGAGATGATTAAAATAGAGAATGAATAACAATGTTTCAGAGGAGGTATGTTCCATGTGATTTTTCTAGGTTTGTCCTTATGGTATTCAGTTATAGGACAAATTAAATGTTCAATAATTAATCTATAGCTCAATGTCCCACTTTCAGAACACATGAAAAATTTCAAAGTATTTTACCCACAGAAACCTATCCAAGTTTTGAGGTGGCTAATTTTATCAGAGGAAATGTCTAATATCATTCTTAACAAACTTCATAAATTTTATCTGAGTAATTTGCATCTATATCATGTTTAATAATACCACAAGGCTTCTTCAACATTATAAATTATATTGTTAAATAAAATATTTTTTTCATCTAAAATATATTTTATTGATTATGTTGTTATGATAGTTTCAATTTTTTCCCCCTTTGCTCCCCTCTGCCCAGTACCCCCTTTCCCTCCAGCAATCCCACCCCCCTTAGTTCATGTCCATGGGTTGTGCATATAAGTTCTTTGGCTTCACCCTTTCCTATATTATTCTTAACTTCCCCCTGTCTATTTTGTACCAACCAACTATGCTTCTTAATCCTTGCACCATTTCCCCTTTTCTCCCCTTTCTCCATCCCAGCTGATAACCCTCCAAATGATCCCCATACCTATGGTTCTGTTCCTATTCTGGTTTGCTTAGTTGGATTTTGTTTTTATTTTTTAGATTCAGTTGTTGATAGTTGTGAGCTTGTTGTCATTTCAGTGTTCATAGTGTTGATCTTCTTTTTCTTAAATAAGTCCCTTTGACATTTTGTATAATAATGGCTCAGTGATAATGAACTCTTTTAGCTTTACCTTGTCTGGGAAGCACTTCATTTGCCCTTCCGTTATAAATGATAGCTTTGCTGGATAGAGTAATCTTGGTTGTAGGTCCTTGCTTTTCATCACATTGAATAATGCTTTCCAGTCTCTTCTTGCCTGCAAAGTGTCTTTTGAGAAATCAGCTGATAGTCTTATAGGCACCCCTTTGTAGACAACTCTCTGCTTCTCTCTTGCTGCTTTTAGGATTCTCTCTTTATCTTTTGCCTTTGGCATTTTAATCATGTGTCTTGTTGTGGTTCCCTCTGGGTCCAGCTTGGCTGGGACTCTCTGTGCTTCCTTTATTTGTATGTCTATTTCTTTCGCCAAATTTGGTAAGTTTTCCTCCATTATTTTTTCACATAAGTTTTCAATTTCTTGCTCTTCCTCTTCTCCTTCTGCCACCCCCCATAATTCGGATGTTGGCACATTTAAAGTTGTCCCAGAAGTTCCCAAGCCTCACCTCATTTTTTTCAATTCATGTTTCCTCATTCTGTACTGGTTGACTGTTTTTTTCTTCCTTACATTCCAAATCATTGATTTGAACCGTTTTTCTTCCCTTCTCCTTTGGTTTTGTGTGAATTTTCTTTCGTTTCATTTAGCATAACCTTCACTTCTTCTCTTATGCATTTGCCATACTCAAGCATATGTGTCAAGCCTGTGAGCATCTTTATCACCAGTGTTTGGAATTCTGCATCTGTTAGGTTGTCTCTCTCCTCATCTATTAGGTTGGCTATCTCCTCGTTGCTTAGTTCTCCCACTGGAACCTTGATCCATTCCCTCTTTTGGGCCATACTTCTCTGTCTCATCTTGACAAGCTCCTGTGTTTGTTTGCCTCTGTGTCTTATGTAGAGCTGTCACTCTTGTTACGTTGTAAGGGGTGGAGCCTTAGGGATTCATCAGTACAGGGCAACCTGCTTCATCACGTTGTGGCTCTGTATGTGGGGAATGGGTCTGAAAGGGAACAACACTGCTTGCCCGGCACTTGCCCCTTTTCCAGGCACTTTTCCCTCTTCTGTATAGGACTGGCACCTCTGTAGCTGTTGCCCTGGCTGTTGTTCACAGAGTGGGTGGGTCGGCAGACATTCTTGTACCATGGGGCCCTTTAAACAAGTGGACTCTGCTGCGAGATCAGCAGTTACTGCCTCCACCTCAACCCCCACTGGTTTGCACAGTCAGAAGCAATGAGGCTCGATTTTCCCTGGTGCTAGGATCATGAGCTGTGCAGTCTGGTGAGGAGCTGGGAGCTCTCCCCAGGTGTCCCTTCTGACTTTTTAAAATGTGTAACTGTGCTTTCTGCCAGCCTGCTGCTACCTCCACTGCTGCTACCACCACCACACTGCATCCTCTCTGCCCCAGCTCTGCCCCTCCTGGATGAGTATTTCTTCTTTATATCCTTGTTTGTTGGACTTTCATGCAGTTTGATTTTCTGGAACTTCTGGTTGTTTCTAGTTTTGAGGTAGTTGTATTTCTTCTTAGTTGTGGAGAGAGATGCAGCATGTCTGTCTATGTCTCCATCTTGGCCGGAAGTCTCAAATGAAATATTCAGCAATTCATCAGAAGCATCTTTATAGTTTATGCGTAGACCTATATTACTACATCCAGAAAAACACTACTTACAATAAAACATATTATGCCAACTTTCTTAAAATTGCTAAAACCTAAGTAACTATTACATAAACATCAAAACTTGAAAGTATTTTAATGCAAGTTGTTGAATTAAAGCAGAGTTTCTGATATATACAGGTATTCTTTCTCATGTAATATGTGGCTTTTTTTTCTCCTTTTTTCCTACTATGCACATTAAAATTTTTTTCTGCTTTACACTCTGGTAATTTTAAAATGGCCTCAAACCTAGGTAGCTTTTTCTTCAGTGCTCAATTACAGATGTTGGTATTTTTACCTTAAGGACTAATCAGTTTATTGATTCCAAAGAAGCTGTGATACATTCTCTAATTTCTGGGGCTAAAAACCCCTCAGGATAAAACTTTTTCCAGTTATAGATGAATATATATGTGTTTTTAATTGCTAAGAATAAGTCTGGTGGACTAGAAATTCTGAGAACAATTCACTCTAAATCTCCACTCTTGTTTAACTTAATTGAAGGACAATAATGTTTTGTAATTTTTTTCCAGTTTACCCAACAACTACATTCAAGGCACTCAGAAAAGAATTTTCTAAGTGAAGAATCCATGAAAAAAAAACACCAAAATAGGATGTAAGCATTATATAAAAACATGCACATCTACATATCCATAGGATCATGTAGGGCTATAGAGAAGGTTGCTATACACCGTAAGATTTTATGTAAACAAATAGTCCTCTTAGAAGTTTTAAGTCCTGTGTGGGTAGGACTAGACAATAGTGTCATGATCTCAATACAACTTAAGCTGAGATATAGGGAGAAATTGATAGGGGAAAAACTATTTTTTCATAATTTAATTAACATTTATTAGATGCTAGCAATATATCAGGTATTATTCTAGGTACCTGTCTTATAAAGGTGAATAAGATGGAGTCTGCTTCAAAATAAACAAAAAAGCTCAAATTTTTAGTGTAAAAATTATTTATTTTTTTAGGTTTTCTTATTTTTTAAATTTATTTTTTATTGTTTTTTAATTACAGTTGTCCCATTTCCCCCCTTTGCTCTCCCCTATTTCACCCACCTCTCCCCCTCCAAAAGTCTACCCCCATTTAGTTGTCCATGTCCATGGGTCATTCATATTAATTTCTTGAGTAGACCCTCCCCCTTCTTTCCCTACTTTCCTCTTTCTTTCCTCCCTTTCTTTGCCCCCTTCCCCTCACTGTCAGTCTGTTTGCTGTTTACATGTCTCTGGTTCTGTTTTGCTCATTTGTTTGTTTTGTTCATTAGTTTCCTGTATTAAGTGAGATCATATGATATTTATCTTTTGCCACCTGGCTTATTTCACTTAGCATAATATTCTCAAGTTCCATCCATGGTGTCACAAATGGTAGGAGTTTCTTCTTTCTTTCTGCTACATAGTATTCCATTGTGTAAATGTACCACCGTTTTTGATCCACTCATCTACAGATGGGCACTTAGGCTGTTTCCAGCACTTGGCTATTGAAAATAGTGCTGCTATGAACATAGGGGTTCTCCTTTGGCTATTCAGGTAGGTTTTGTCTGGGCCAGGGTGATACTTTCTGTTAGCATATCCACATGAACAAGCACATCTTCCTCAGAGACAGACGTAGTGAGTAGGCCTGGGGATGTATTCATGTTTGGATGTCAACAGGAAGCAGGTGATGCAGTTGTGTTGTGCTGGTTTCTCTCTGTTACAGGAAGGTCCCGATGTCACATCTTAAAGTAATGCCAGAAAGCCAAGAGTTTACAGTTAGAGTGATAATATTAAAGTATGTATGAAGAGGTTAGAAGGTTAGTCTTTGTCTTTAAATACTAGCAACTTTATTTTTGAATTTTCTGTTCTTTTATTATTGAAATATGGTTTAAAATCTTAAATATCTAGGCAGCTCCTTCTCTCTATAAATTATGTATATATATCTTTTATTTTTTAATTTTTTTTATTTTTGGTTTTTCAATTACAGTTGTCCCATTTTTCCCCCATTTCTCTCCCCCACCCAGCCCACCACCCTCCTGCAACCATATCCCTCTCCGCTGTCCGTATCCATGAGTCATTTATACACGTTCCTTGACTAAACCCCTCCCTTACTTATCCCCCTGCTCTCCCTCCCCCCTCCCCCCATTGACTGCTATTCTGCTCTTTGTTCTATTTAGTTCTTTTGTTTGTGTTGTTCTTTAGTTTCCTGTATTAGGTGATATCATATGGTATTTAAATACTAGCAATTTTTGAGGCTGGAGTATCAAAATTCAATGGGCCCTTCCATTACAAACACCCTACAAAGCACAAAAGGTCTTGATGAAGACCAAGTTAAATTTTATCTTACTCTTCTTCTTTCAAGTGTTCTTTTCAATGTTTCCTGTCCATACTAAATGCAGAATTTCAATTCTGGCAATAAGAGTTATATCTATGTCTCTGTCTATATCTCTCTAAATCTCTAGCTACATCTTTATCTATACATATAGTGATATTTTTCTCCAGGTAAAACAAAGAGGGCCTTTGTTTAAGAAATGTGATTAAACCTCTCTTTGGACAGAGGGACTAAAAACAGACCTAGTATGTTATTTAGACATGGATGATACTCCATTGGAAGTACCACAAAAATAATTTGGGGTAAAAGTATTCCCTAGGACACACCCTAAAACATTATCCAAATCAATTAATGATAATAAATAAACTTCATCAGTCTTTGGAGAAGACATCATGATCGTAATTCTGTGGCAGCTATTTATGAACTGATGTTTATGTTTCCTTAAATAGCAGCATTATTGAAAGGAGATTGGATTTTACAAACCAATTCTGTCATTTTACAGTTTTCTGAATATACACAATATTCATACATACAAAATTGAATAGAATAGTACAAGGTATTAATGCATAGGTTTAGGATTAAAGATTGCATACTCTCATGATTCATGTTAACATTTGTTTTTAAAATAATTGTGGTAAAATAGTATATAATATAATATATATCATTTAAACCATTTGTAAGTGTACTGTTCAGTGTGAATACATTCACAATGTTTCATGTTAAATTTTGAAAATTGGAATTTTGTTACTTGCTTCCAAGTCACAATTTTGTGTCTCCATATTCTGGTAGAAGGAAAATATAGAACAAAGGATTAAAGAAAAAAAATGGGTGGAAGATTGAGGAATAAACACAATTGATTGAACTGCAGATGAAAAAAAATTTTCCTGACATTGTATTTTTTCTGTTTTTCTACTGGTTTTATAAAACTATAAAACACTCTCCTAAAATGAGATGGAGTGACTGGTAAGGGAAGTAAAGTGAAAAATAACTAAATGGGATTATTATTAAACTAAAGAGCTTCTGCACAACAAAAGAAACTGCCAACAAAATGAAAAGGCAACCAACTGAATGGGTGAAGATATTTGCAAACAACAGCTCTGACAAGGGGTTGATATCCAAAATATATAAAGAAATACAACTCAACACCAAACAAACAAGCAATCCACTTCAAAAATGGGAAGCAGATTTGAACAAACACTTCTCCCAAGAAGACATACAAATGGCCAACAGATATATGAAAAGATGCTCAACTTCACTAGCTATTAGGGAAATTCAAATCAAAACTACAATGAGATATCACCTCACACCTGTTAGAATCACCAGTATCAACAGGACAAGTAATAAGTGTTGGAGAGGTTGTAGATAAAAAGGAACCCTTATTCACTGCTGGTGGAAAACAGTATGGTGCTGGTTCCTCAAAAAATTAAGAATAGAGTTACCATATGACCCAGCATTCTCTCTTCTGGTTATCTACCTGAAAAATTTGAAGACATTTATTTGTGAAGATATATGCACCCCTACGTTCATTATGGCATTGTTCACAGTGGCCAAGACATGGAAACAACCAAAGTGTTCCTGAATAGATGACTGGATAAAGAAGATGTGGTACATATATACAATAGAATACTAGTCAGCTGTAAGAAAAGATGAAATGCTACCATTTGTGACAACATGGATGGACCTTGTGAACATTATGCTAAGTGAAATAAGTCAGTCAGAAAAAGCTAAGAATCATATGATTTCACTCATATGTGGAATATGAAACTGAAGCTCATCGCCACAACAGTATGGTGGTTACCAGAGGGAAGGGGTAGGTAATACAAAGTAAAGGGAGTCAAATATATGGTGATAGAAGATAATTTGACTTTGGTTGGTGGGCAGAAAATGAAAAATACAGATCATGAATTGTGGGAATGTACATTTGAAACTTATGTAATCTCATTAACCAATGTCACCCCAATATATCTAATCAAAAAAAAAATAAATCAGATGGAATACAAGCAAGTACATTTTAAATGTATAAGATGCGTTTTGAAATATTTTTTTACTTTTATGACTATGCTCTTGGTTAGAAAATTATTGCAATAATGCATCAGAAATATAATATGTTTTAAAAGAGATTTTTAAAAAATAATTTATTTGTTTTTTTATTTATTTTTAGAGAGAACGGAAAGGAGAAAGAGAGGGAGAGAAACATCACTGTGTGGTTGCCTCTTACTTGCGCCCCCAACTGGGGACCTGACGTGCAACCTAGTCATGTGCCCTGACTGGGAATTGAACCAGCGACACTTGGCTAGCAGGCCGACACTCTCTGCACTGAGTCACGCAGCCAGGCTGAGATTTTATTGTTGTATTAAAACTTCTGATAGAATTTTAGGCTTTAGACCTGGAAGATACAGGAGTGTTCACCCATCTGAATTTCTCATTTTATAACCAAGAAAAATGAGGTCTATAAAGATTTGTCCTTTTATGTACCCATTTATCCACCTAGCACGTGCTTTGTTCCAGAAAGTATTTTAAAGTAGTTGTAAGATACATAAAAGATAGAAAGAAAACAAATTGGGAGTAGATGAAAATGGCACAGGGGAAGGCTAAGAAGAACAGGATCGTAAAAAGAATCCAGACTGAAACTAACTCAGAAATGCATGCTTTTAAATCCTAACCATAACCTTCCAGAGGAGAACAGGACTCTTGGAAAACTCTAATGCAGAAAGGTTAAGAAGTACTTTCTTTCTAAAGATTCTGGACCTACCTCAATAGATTTTGCTGCTTGTTCTTTTGTTTCAAATTCCGCAAAGGTAAATCCCTTTGAATCTTCAGTAGACTTATAATGTGGTGTAGTTATTTAAACAACATTGCTACATTTCCCAAATATACCTGTGATTAACAGTTTTGGGGAAGTAATTCCTATGACAAATTAGAAGCAATGATAAATGTGTAAGAAGTCTTACTCAATAATGTCAATACATTTTTACTTATATATTAAAAATATTCACAGGCATTTGATGTGCACAAACCTCAGATTAGACTTTAAGTATTCTATTGGTCAATGTATAGAAGGAAATATAATTAGTCAAATAGTTCATTTACTTCAGAGATAAAAACCACTAGATTGTTCAGAAAACGGACTGCTATTTACAATACAAGAATAAAGAGTCTCCTGAGAATTTTATGAAGAGAGCATATTTTCTAAATCAGCATCTTCAATGACTCCATTGCAGGAGACAGTAACAAATTCCCAGGACTGTTTCTCATGGTATCTCTCAACTGAAGCTGACTGGGTATCTCCAGGCTGCAATTCAGTAGATGTTTTCTCTGAGTAGTGTGAAGCCTTCTGCAGTGCTGGGAAGGACACTGGTGTGCTGAGTGCCTTGCAGGGCAGCAGGAACTTCTTTCTTATCCAGCGACCAGGGAAGAGAACTATGACTTGGCATCATGAGACTTCCTGGAGCTCAGCTTTCCTCCAAATCAGTGTTTTACAAACATATTTTGGACATGTGAATCTTCTGAAATGTTTATGTACATTAGGGTTTACTTTTGATGTTGTACATTCTGTGGGTTTTGAGAAACATATGTATACACCATTGTAGCTTCATATAATAAATTGTTTTGCTGCCTTAAAATTCCCCTGTGCTCTGCCTGTTCATCCATCCCTCCCTCTTAATCTTTGGCAACCCCTGATCTTTCTACTGTCTCTTTGGTTTTGCCTTTTCCTCAGTGTCATAGAGTTGGAAACATACACTATGTAGGTTAGCTTCTTTTGCTTCGAAATGTGCATTTAAGTTTCCTCCTCATTTTTTCATGGCTTTAGAGCTGAATAGTATTCTATTGTGTAGATGTACCACCATTTAATTTACCTATTCACCTGCTAAATGACATCTTGGTTGCTTCCAATTTTGTCAGTTATGAATGAAGCTGCTACAAACATTCATGTGCAGGATTTGTATGGACATAAGCTTTCAACTTATTTGGGTAAATACCAAGGAATGTGATTGCTGGATTCTATGGTAAAAGCATGTTTGGTTTTATAAGAATCTGCCAAACTCTCTTCCAAAGTGGTTGTACCATTTTGTATTAACACCAGCAATTGAATGAGAGTTCCTGTTGCTCCACATCATCGCCAGCATTTACTGTTGTCAGTGTTTTAGATTTTCCCTTTCTCATAGTTTATAGTGTTACCTTGTTGTTTTCATTTGCGTTTCCTTGAACGATGTGATATTGAGCATTTCTTCATGTACTTGTTTGCCATTTGTATATCTTCTTCGGTGAGATGTCTGTTCAGATCTTTTGCTTGATTTTTAATTGGGTTGTTTGATTTCCTGGGCCACTGAAGGGACCTTCCAATCACAGTTCCCGTCTCAAACTTCCTGTTTGGCTCAGGTGTCAGATGCATTGGCTGATAAACAGGACTTGCTCTGTTCTGGAGAGCCCCAGCTGGCACTCACACCTTACAGAAAATAATGCTTCTTTCTTAGTACAAGACTGTCCTACTTCTCATCTCTGTTAATGGAGGCATTTGGGGAAAAGCCACTGAGTCAAAAAGTGTTCAGGGCTCAAACCTGTCATCCACATATATTTTTCTGGTAAACTATTTTGTGTAGGGCACCCTGTTGGAGGCAGGAGATTCAAGAGATTTAAAACATGTTCTGGGTTACAATTTAGTTAGGTGGTTAGAGCTTTTGGTCCAAACAAAGTCCCCTGACTACTAGTTATACTGGAATACCACTCCCTATTTTTAAACCTTTGCATGTACCTATGAGACTTAATATTTTAAAAAAACTAAAACTTCAGATAGTAAGTGGAACATCAATATGTAAAAGTGATAAAAGAAAAAGCTGTTTTGATCAAAATGATGAGGTTTACCTGGAGGCCCCACCTGCCCAGTCTCCTTTTGTTCTCATCTGCTGACTTCTGAGGTGTCTCATCAGCACCCCACTCCAAGGAACACACACAAGTGCTGCTGGGTGCTTAGATTCATATTGAGAAGACTGAGATTTTATTCTTAACTCACTAATAACTTTGGGGAGCTCTTTAGTCAAGTGATTAGTAAATTAGTTTGATTAATGCAAGCTAACCAGGTTTTTGTGTTGCAGGTCTTCTTCACGAGTACTGAGACTTTCTCAGAGGGGGTACACTGTCTAGGAAGATGACTTGGGAAGCTCTCCATGGTCCTTACCACTTCAACACCATTCTGTTTAATTTTAAACACTCAAGAAGGCAGCATGGAAGAGTGGAGGGCTCACATTTTTAGGCCCTGAGTGGAGCCTGCTCATTCTTCTATGTTCCAGTGATCATGGAGAAAGAAGGCAATGAACACATTTCCTCTCTCTCCTGCCCCTACTCAGGCCTGTTTTCTTTTTCCCACTCATCCAACTTTTATGTTATGCCATCACCTACTTTTTGCTTGGGTCATCCTAGCAGCCAGTGTCATCTACTAACCTGGTGCAGCTCATTGCTTCCTATTCTTGAAGGACTCTGGCATTTGGTTTACTGTATTCCTCTGCATATGCATGCAGTCCTGCCAAAGTTGGGCGTTACCTGAGTATCCATGTGGCCATCCATGCAGCACTTAGTTTCTTGATGTTTTCAACTGCAGTGTGACTGACCTGCAGCCTAATTCACTTCCTCCTCCTATTTCAGTGGTTTATTGGAACTGCATGCTTTCTGAAGCTTTAAGTTCCATCACTTTCTGGTAAAAATCTGTCAAACTCCTATTCGCCACCACTCCCATCCCCTGAGAGATTCTGACTCAGCAGTTTGGAACTGGATTCCTAGAATTTGCAGTTTAGATAATCACCATGTAAGTCTTTGAAGATACAGGCAGTCTATGAGCCATATTTGAGAAACTGTACTGAAGTATTTAGAAGAGTAAATGGACTGCACGTACATTAGTCAGTCATTCAAAAACTTAATTTCTCTCAGCTGAGCTAAAATGTTGTGTGCAGATAATTTGAGGTTCTATTTTCTGACTATATTGCCAGTCAATGACTAGACCATATCTTTAATAATTCAGCCAAGCTGGGGTAAAAGAAGTTCCTTAATATTTATAAGACAATATGAAATAAAATTATACTTAAAACCATTGGAGTCTTTAAACAACCTAATTTGGGACTTAGTCTAAAATATACATCAATTAACAATTTAGAACAGAAGTTTCAATAACATAAGGTATGACTGCATTATTTTAGCTGGACATATTTGGAGATAGTAACCTCAGTGCCTGTCCTTAAAAGGAGTTTCCAATCTGGGAGGGTGGAGAAGGGATGAGGGGTGTCGGGGAAGAAGATGGACTAGAATGCAGTGTGGTAGGTGTAAGATGTAAGAGGGAGTTCATGGATGCTCTCTTGAGAGATTATGACTTTCGAGCTGTGATATTTTTTCAAAATCATGTGGGAGTTTTAAGGCAGGCACAAGCGGAGTTAAGAAATTCCAGGAGTAGCGAGGAAAGGCTCAGAGGGGCAAAGCAGTGCGGTGTGGCCTGACATTCCTGTGCCTGGAGACTGGAGGTGAGGCAGGCAGTGAGAGAAGGCAGCCAGAGATTGAAATGCAGTCTTCAGATAGAACTGGATCGGGGAGCAAAGATGATGTTTCAAAAAGGACCAAACCTAGATAGTGCTTCTACCTACTAATTTTAACCTAAACCAAGCTTAAAAAAAAAAAAAAAAAAAAAATATATATATATATATATATATATATAAAACAAAACGAACTCACCGAGTTATAATTTCTCATCTGTAAAATGGTTGTGACAACACCTAACACACCAGCTACATTTTTTACTTTAAATTAAGCTGAATTATGTCTTCTGCTTATACATTTTATTAAAATATTGATGTAAAATTAGCCCAGAATTTATCAGCATCTCAGGAACCTAAAATATAACATATGGTTTTAATCTGAAGCAATATTTTGATTTTATATAAAATCTTATAAATCCTGAAGCTATGCCTGCAAGAAAGAAAACTGTGGATCTTAGGAAATAATAGAAGCAGAAGATATAAGGATAGAAGAAGGTGTGTTATGTAAACTGCTTTAATTCTGACAAAGAAATAAAACATTTTCAATTTGATTTTTATATACTCATAATTTGATTGTTTAAATATGGGTATACTTATTATTTGAAATTAAACTTTTAAACTCATTAAGGAGAGGGAAAGTGTATGTCTTGTCTTTCGTACCCATTTTCAGTAAAGATGGTGTGTTGAAATTAATGAATAAAATTTTATCTAACCTCATGAAATGGGTTGACATCTTTATCTTGCTCTCCTACTTACCTTACTACTTTTTGAAGTGTGTCCTTGGGGAATCTCATGAGATGAGAAAATTATTGTTAATGGTTTCCAAAATTTTATTGGAGAAACATACTAAAAAATAAACATAATTAAGCAGGTAGTACTATTACTTAGTGAGTAGTGAGAACTAAATATTTGATAGTTTCTATTAAGAAATTTAACTTTTGGTCTTTTGTGGTATGTAGGTTATAAGTTTTCCTGAAGAAAAAACTAGGGAGAAATATGGCATTTATGATATGCGGAGATATTTGAGAAAACCAACTTCTGAGGTCAATCAAACATTTCCTGTCACCCTTAGCTTCCACAGTGAAACTAAGAACTGAATTTTGGAGGTTGAATTCAGATGGATATTCAAGAAGCACCAGTTCCATTTAATCATATGGGATTAAGGCTCAAAGAGAGTGAGCAGCTCATAATTTAAGGGAAACTTACAGGTGCTTTATTGCTGAAGGAAGAAATTACAGTGGAATTGAAATGCCATATTTTTCCATATATATCCAAAAGGAATATTCTGTGGGAAAAAAGGAAAATAGAAAAGCTTAGTGGGTTATGCTTTTTGAATATGCTCCAGTAGAAAGAAACATCATGATGTCATAGTATATTGATTTAATGGCCAAATCACTGAATGTAGAAACTGTAATTAAATACACTCTTGAGAACATAATTAGGCAGGTAGTACTATTATTTATTGAGTAATGAGAACTAAACATTTTAAGTAATAAAAGAGGGAAAAGAGCCTTTGGACAGGTACAGTTTTCTAGAATCCAAATTTCCTTTTATTAAACATATTTCTCAAAGCAGATCTCTTGATGTATTTCCCATTGAGAGCTCTCCCTTCTCAGTTTGCCATGTCTTGGAAGCTGTTGAGTTTTCTCTTTCTACTTTTTATTCTGTTTTTTAAAATCCCTCTAATCTTTTCACTAATGTTTCTATACCAGCCTTTGTCTCCTCCTGGGCATTATAGCTCCCTCCACAGTACCCCGTAATGCCATCTGCTGCCTCCTACCTGAGTCAACAATGGTAACAGACGTGGCTTCTATATTCAAGATAATAGCACATTCGAGGTCATATCTTTAACTTTATTTTTTTCAGATGTAACAGATTACTATCAGCCACTTGCTTCTGACCACACAGCACTGTCATTATGATATTTAAAAGGAAAATAGTGAACAGTTGCTAATTAGTTTTATTATCTTGCATCTTTATTATTTGATATGGACATAAATTTATCAATATTCTTATATACTAAGCATATGATTTTAGTAATATTTTGATGATAAATGAAAAAACCTTCATGTTGTAAAACAATATGCTATCTTCAATAACACACAGTTCTAGTTTCTAGTAATATCACAGATTGGAGTTGCAAAGGAAAAAATGTGCAGATTATAAGCTAAAGCACTCTTTTAACTTTTATGCCTTTGGTTTTTTAGACCAAGTCAAGTGGGAACATACCACACTTAAATATGCCTAAACATATTCAAATGTTAAGTTGTTTATTTAAATTAGGGTAATTTAGTGTATTGCACTATATGTCAAGAGCTACGTTACAATGCCATAAAACAAATCATAAGTCACAAAGGAGGTGCCAAGAATAAAGGAACAGGAGAGGAAATCTTAAGAGTTGTTGGAATAGCATAATTTGCAGTACAGATTGTTGAGTCCTGAACAGAGCAGATGATGCAGCTTTTGCCAACAATAACAGGAAGAAAAATGTACTTACCATGTAAATTCCAGTACTAAGAAAGTGTGTCTGTGTGGCTATGAAGGAGCCCCTGGAGACAAATTAAAAGAAAGTACGTTTTATATCTTGTATATCACATTTTTAGAGGCACTTTACAGAGATTCACGTATATCTACAAATTACTTAAATGAATGACCAAAGGCTAGTAGGCATGATTTTTATTTCAAACTCTGATTCACCTTTAAGACATGATTAAGGTAAAATATATTTAATTTGTATGCCTTGAGGAACTTCACACAGAAACATTTTCAAAGATTCTAAAATTTTCAAACAGTTTATTGACTTTCTAAGGTGATGTATTAGTCAACTTTTGCTGTGGAAACAAACATCTCCAACATCTCAATGGGTTATAAGAGCAAATAATTATTTCTAACTTATATTACAAGAGGGCTGCGAGTCGGATGAGCATTCTTGGCTGGTCTCAACAGGGGTTAGTGCCATCTATCTTCCCATTCCAGACACAGGCTAGAGAGGCTGCTGCTATCTGGGTCATGCTATTATGGCAGAAGGCAGAACGCAAGAGAGGCAGAGCCTAATTGTGGAAGCCTAATCTATATCTCTGATAGAAGGTAGCATAAGTGTGCTTACATTCTGTCGACCAAAACAAGTCATAAGGTGAAGCTTAAAGTCAGTGGATTGGAAGTACATCCATCCTACTGAAAAGAATGGCAAAACTGGGAAGGAAATGACTAAATGAGAAAACATAATGTTGTAATATAATACCATTGATAAAATGCACTGTTGTGCTGATAAAAATTAATATTTTGGGAAGGTCTCTCTAATAAAAATCTTCTGTCAAAGATTCATTGGCAATCTCATGTAGTATAATATGCAATTTATTCTAAGTCCTTATTCCTCATTATCATCTCCATACCTAAAGCATTTGACAATATCCTCCTTGAAACTTTTCTTTTTGGTTCTATAGTGTTTTTACTGGTTCTCTTCTTACCTATTTGAAGACCTCTGTATATTTTCTTTAATTACCTTTCTTTTTGTGGTTCTAAAAATAAGATTCCCCATCTGCTCTTTCATTGGCTCTCTTATTGCTAAGCAATTCTAACTCCAACTACTGCTATGACTTTAGTGATCTCTTCAATGTGGAAATAACTCAAATGACCTTGTGCAGCCCTGCCTGCAGATCTGTACTTCCACCTGCCTTTCTGGCACTTCTGTTTGAATGGTGTTTGGCACTTTGAATTCACAGAAACTTGTCATTTTTCCATTTAGGTGTGTCCCTCCTGATTTTTCTACTTCTAATGGCTATGAGTTGTATTTGACTCCTCCCTCTTTCCAATATCCAATCAACGAGTGGTAAGTCATAGAATATTTCATCATCAAAATGCTTCCTATCACTATCCAGTTATTTTTTCCCACCACCATCTCCATTTCATTGTGACCACTTAGAAGTACAGTATTCCCTCACTTATCGCGGGCATTACATTCTAGACACCCCCCCCCCCCCCCGTGAAGTAGGAACCTTACATTTATTCTACACTCAAACGTACATAACTTTAAAAATATACGTGTACAGTACCGCAAAATCCCGCGATATAGCAAAAAATCCGCGATAAATAATTAAATATAATATTTTAAAAAATCCCGTGATACAGTGAGGCCGTGATAAGTGAACTGCGAAATAGCAAGGGACTACTGTATATACTCTTGGCTCAAATTTTTATTCAGATGCTACTACCTGTGCTTTTAAAGTTCAATCTCAAAAGATATCTTGTCTAAAACTTTGTGTAATAGGATTTGGTTTGCCTCTCTCTTGTGCATGGATTTGCTTTATTCCAGTGATTTGTAAAATTATTTCTTAAACGAGGCTACAATTTTGCAGAAGGGCACAAACTTGATATTTATCAGATTTTAATTCCTGTAGGATCTAACATAGAACTCTGTATATAGTAAATTTACAATATTGTTTTAAAAGTTGGAACTTGGGAGTCAAACTCTCTTACTATGTGCACATAGTAAGCACATTTTATATGTTAATTATAATTATTTTTGTTATTAAACCTTCAGTAAGTACTGGCAGAATGTGGCTATATTTGAAACAGTTTTACATTGTTTCCTATCTTGTTTAAAAGTGATTAGTAAGACTTCTGGCCAAGATGGAGGCTTAGACAGACACGCTCAGTCTCCCTCTACAACTAGAAAGGAATACAACTCCCTCAAAACAAAAGATAACCAGAAATTCCAGAAAATAAAACTACATGGAAGCCCAACATATGAAGTTATAAACCAGCGGTGCTCACCTGGACGGGTAGGAGGGGCAAAATCAGAACTGGAATGGAAAGTCTGGGCGCTGCTGTTTGTGGTGGCAGTGGGGAGAGTGGCAGGGGGAGCAATCCCGGCTGCAGTTGAGCCCCGGCAGCTCGCGACCCTAACGCAGGAAAAGGCAGCCCCTGCATTGCATTGAACAGTGAGGCCCAGATGGTGGGAGGACAGATCCCAGTCTCCCAGTGGAGAATAATGGCAGAAATCCATTTTCGACCCCCGCCCCCAAATAAAGCGCCACAGCGCAGCGAAAAAGGTCAGAATCGTGAGGTAGTGACGAGTACATGGGGCTCCGCCCCCCACAGCCTGCCCAGGAAGCAAAGCAAAACACAAATCTTTCAGAATGAAGGAGACAACGATTGAAATCCTGGTGGCGCAGCTCACCAGGCAGCAAATGAAGAACCTGACAGACGAACAAATAAGAAACCTGTCAGAGGCTAAGTTCAGAGCTATTGTTATAAGGTGGCTTAAAGAATTAACAAAAGATTTGGAACAGGACAGGGAAGGAAAAAAAGCCACTCATACTGAAATGAATGAAAACACATACGAGACAAGTGGTGAGGAAATAAAATTCAGAGATCAAATCAACAAAGTGGAACGTAGGGAAGGAACAGTCAACCAGTGCGGAAAGAGGAAACAGAAAGTAAGGAAAGTGAGGAGAGGATCAGAAACCTCTGGGACAGCTGTAAGAGATTGAACGTTTGGATTATAGGATTGCCAGAGGGTGAAGAAGAAGAATTAGAAATTGAAAAATTATGTGAAAAATAATGAAGTAGAAGTTCCCTAACTTGGGGAAGGAAATAGACTTACAGGTCCAGGAAGCACAGAGACATCCAGGAACACTGAACCCAGGGAGAACCACACCAAGACACATTATAATCAAACTGTCAAAAATTTAAGATAATCTTAAAAGCAGCAAGAGAGAAGAAAAAAATCATGTACAAAGGGGTCCAAATTAGACTATCAGCTGACTTCTCAAGGGAGACCCTGCAGGCAAGAAGGGACTGGCAAGAAATATTCCAAGTAATGAAAATCAAAAACCTACAGCCATGAATACTCTATACAGCAAAACTGTCATTCAGAATAGAAGGACGGAGAAACTGCTTCCAGGACAAAGTAAAACTGAAGGAGTTCATTAGATCCAAACCACTATTATATGAGATGTTAAAGGGACTGGTTTAGAAGAAGGAGGATCAAAACTATGAACATTAAAATGAAAACTGCATCACAAGAACCAACAACAGAAGCTATGGAATCAAAACAAAGGCAAACTAAATAGGCAACGAGAGTGGAAAAAGAACTCTAGGTATGGGGAACATACTTGGGGGAGGTCAGCAGGGAAGGGGAAAAGGGAGAGGGAGGGAGATGGTATAGGAATTAAGAAGCATAGTAGGAGGGAATGGAATAGACCAGAAGAGGTTGAGAAGAACTATATGCACAACCAATGGACACGGACTAAAAGGGGGGGACAACTGGAGAGAGGGGGGCCACCGGGTGGAGGGGAGCAGATGGAAGGGAAATTGGGACAGCTGTAACAGCATAATCAATAAAACATATTTTTTAAAAGTGATTAGTAAACAAGAAAAAGCATGTTTTACATAAGGAGAATTGAGAAATAATTTTCCTATTTACAATGGACATTCATTACAAGCCTTTTACTTTTTGGGGACAGCAGTAAGACCTATTCTTTGCTCTAAGTTAATTTCTCTATACAGTTTTTATGCTTAGCCTACACAGCAAAGAAATTTCTTGACTCTGCATCTTGCAAAAGATCATTAAGATAACTGTGAATCTTCGTAGAAGATAAATATAGAAAGAAAGAATGTATTTTCTACTATGACTTTCTCAACCTACCCCAGTTATTTTTCTTTCCGAATAGTTACCTACCACATAATTGCCCTGTTTCACATTAAACTTAGAGTTACTCAAAAATAGGTCAGGGAGAATCAGTAGGTAGGTAAGAGAGTGCAGGCTGATCTATTAATTTCAATTTTTAAGATACAGACTTTAATTTCTCATGTTTGCTATAAGTAGTGATTATGGATATGATTTTTGAAAATGCTAATATCTGAGAATCATTGCACTAAGTCAATACAATTGGGAAATAGTAAAATAGTATCAATATCAGAAAAAGAAGTGAATGTGCACTTAAAATTTTGTTAAGAATGTAGATCTCAAGCTAAATGTTCTTACTAGAGAGAAAAACAAAAAAATGAAAACAGAACAAGACAAAAAACCCCGAAGGGTTGCAAAGCAACTTTTGGAGATGATGAATATGCTTATTACCTTAATGGAGGTGGTGCTATCTTAGCTTTATGAATATGTCCAAACTCAGCAAATTATACACGTTAACTATGTGCAGCTTTTTGTACATCAATTATACCTCAATAAAACTGTAAAACAAAACAGAAGAAAACAAAAACATCTGGCATAGACCTGAAGCAGATTCAGGGTATAGTAAAAATTTCCAAAAATCCCTGAGAAGCTGGGGAAGCAAAAGCAGCATGATAACCTAAAATCAGGGCAGGCTTGGGATGTAACATTATATATATTTCCAATACCGTTTAAACTGTTGTGCAGCATAGAAGCAGATAAAAGCTTCCCAGTTCATTTTCAGAAGCTGACATAACATTGAT